>NC_134355.1:545950429-547153763 GCF_048569485.1 Anomaloglossus baeobatrachus | reverse complement strand
GGCAATACCCACCAACCTTTTCTGTTAATAGAATCCATTCTTTCTTGGCTGCCTAGGTGGAAGAAGCTGGTGGGGTTATGACCTGATCCCATTCATTTACTGTCTCGGAGTCTGGATGCAGCCGTGGAGTTGGTGTTTGTATCCTTTTTCCCCTTGCAGCGGTGGGACTAGTGTTCCTTGCACAGCCATGTCATTAGGGAGAGTGTGCACAAGGCTTTGCAAAAGCATTAGGTAACCTGCTCAGTAACAGGGTGAGCATAGGAGGTGTCCCATATTCCCTTTTCCTAGTGCCAGGGCCCACCATTGTTAAAATGTCCCTAGTTTTACCCTTTGTGGTGTTTTTTTAGTGCATCAGAAGTCCATAGGTCTGATCACAACAGTCATGCTATGTAACCGGACTTGTCCCACTCCGAGCATGACATTATCAAGAGCCCTTCAAGTTTTTAATGTGTTAGTATGACTCAGGCTGCAGCTCTTGCACACCTGATGCAGACCCTCTCCCATGAGGTTTTTGATCTACGTTCTCAGATGGTGCAGCAGTTGTAACAGATTGCTAGGTTTCTAGTCTCAGCTCATGCCCAGATACAGCCAGGACCCAAGATTGCCCTCCCAGACAAGTTTTCTGGAAGGATAAGTTCATTACTGTCAATGAATGTTGCAAGTTATACTTCAAGCTCTGCCCTCATTCCCCACGGAGTGAGGAACAGCAAGTGTTGATTGTAGTCTCCCTTTTTCGGGGAGACACCCAGTCCTGGGCCTTCTGTCTGCCAACCAATTCCCTGTCGTTATGATCCGTGGACTAGTTTTTCGTGGCTTTGACCCTGGTCTATGCTGACTCTGATGGCGTCTCCCTTGCAGACTATAAACTCCACAGACACCAATAGGGAGCACGGATGGCTGAAGAGTATCTGCTCTGAGTTCTGGAGATGTGCCACAGAAACCCAATGGAATGATCCCGCTCTCAGGAGTCAATTTTTCAGGGTCTGTCTGATAGGCTGAGAGATTCTTTGGTTCAATATGCTTCTCCAACATCATTGGAGGCTGCCATGGCCTTTGCAATTAGGGTTGATAGTCACCTCAGAGAAAGATCAAAGGATGGTGACCTAAATGTTTACATTTCCTCTATTTTCCTCACTTTTCCGGCTTAGGTATTTTTGGGACAAAGAGGGGATACCCTTTCCATTCTTCATGATAATGCTAGGTCTTGGTTGGTGACTTGAGTGTGTATATTTCCTCCGTAACACTCATTTTTACTACTTAAGTCTCTTATGCCAATTCAAACAAAAGTGGGTTTTAACCTTCCCACTCTTCAGGTTTATACTAGGTATCAGTATTTCCCCTGAAGAAGTTGTCGGAGGGAGGATGGTTGTGCAGTCTAGTGGAGATTCCTCTGTTGTTGGTCCTTCAGGAAGGTTACCAGTTTTTAACAAAGGCATACATGGTAATAAATGTTCAGGTCCAGACCTGTGTGTGAATGACTACATATGGGTGTCCACAAGAAACATCGAACAGAGGCGTGCATCTGGGGCTCTGGGCTCAAAGTTCCTCAGTCCGTATTGCGTAGCACACATTGTTAACCCTATGGCCTTTGAGATGTGTTGTGTCTCCAGAGCCAACATCATTGTCATCATCACCGGTGTGTGTTAATGGTAACCTTGGAGGTCAGTTCACATTAGACATGAATGCTAGTAGGTTGGACTATTCAATCCACAGGTGTTTTCCAGTTAAATCTGGTCTTGAGGGTCCTGCGGCTTCTTGATAATGGGGGATACTGTCACGGCCAACTCTGCATTTTGAGACTTGTTACAGGTTCAGATCTGGAGTCTCACAATGCTCTGACACTCATGAATAAATGTGTTTTCCTTTCCTTTGGTATTTTAAACAATAATGTCAGTTTTGTTGCCAGCAGCTTTCTAGCAGTCCATAGAAGGTGCAGCTGCTCTGTGATCACACCCATCACCTTCAAATAGTGGCAATACCCATCAACTTTTGCTGATGATAGAATCCAATTTGTCCTGGTCACTTAGATGGAAGGAGCTGCTGGGTTCTGATTCGAGTCCATCTATCTGCTGCCTTGCAGTCTGGCTGCAGCCATGGAGTTGGTGTTTGTATCCTTTTTCCCCTTGTTTGTCTTACATTCTTTCATGTTGTATTAGTGCAGTGGTGGGACTCATGTTCCTCATCAGCCATCTCACTTTTGAGAGTGAGTACAGAACTTTGTGTCAGCAGCAAGTATCCTAGTTAATGACGAGGTGAAACAACCAGTGTAGGGCTGGTTAGAGAGTGCAGGGTACAACTGCAGGTGAGCGCAGGAGGTGTCCCATCTTCCCTCTCCCTAGCAGCAGTAGCACCATTGTTAAAGTGTCCCCGGTTTTTCCCTATTGTATGTGGTGTTTTTGTAGTGGCCAGATGTCAGTAGGTCTGATCGCAACAGTTATGCCGTGTAATCGGACTTCTTCCAATCCGAGCATGACATTGATGTACCAGTACATTAAGGGTTTTGAAGGGGTTCATTTAATACTAAAGGTGTGCCAGCCCTATTTTTCTTTTTTTATTTTTCTCTCGCATTTTTGTGTCCTATTTTGTCAACAATAGTGTGACGATTTTGTTAAATCAAATTTGTCAGCTGGTTTTTGCTATGTAATCTGAGAACAGCATGCCATAGGAGTTAAAACACAAAAATTAATGATGTATCACATTTCTGGCCACTGGTATACAGTGTCATTTGTACCAACGATGTCTGAAATGAACAGTTTCATATGAAGGTTATGGTGCTTTTTATGAATATGACTTCAAATTTTCCAGATTGGCTCAAGTTTCTGAGATATTTAATAGTTAATTCATTCATTAAAGCAACTGAATTGAAAAGCATTCATGAACATTACTATTTTTGTTACAACTAGTAAAAAAAAGTCTAAAATCATACAAAAAATAAATTTAAATATATCTGACTGTGACAGGAAAAAGTTATGTATGATTTTGATTAATTAAAACAATATTAGCTATTAATTGTTATTAATGTCAATGCATCAAAAGCCCTCTTTATGCAATTTCCTTTTGTGAGTCATCAGGACTAGAGATAAGCAAACTTTTCAATGTTGGGTTCGCCGAGCCTTACCGAACAAACGCTACATTCACCGAGCTGTTTGTTGAACCATTCCTTGAACCTCATTGAAGTCAATGGGAGGTCAAACGTAAGGCAGAGAAAACACTTTTAGGAGGGTCGAAAAGCTTCCAAAACACCAAAAATACGTTTTACAATGCAGCACCACTGATTTGGCATAGCCATTAGCTTCTTAAACTATTGACATAAGATATATAGGTCTAGCACTGCAGCTGTCTTTAAAAAGCCACCAATCTTCTAGTAGATATTCTATTAACCCCTTCACGACCGCGGGCAGTAAAATTACGTCCTATTTTAACGTGACTTAACGACCAGGGACGTAATTTTACTGCCTAAACTTCATTTGATTGCCGTGGCCATAGCAACGGCTTTCAAATGATGTCCCCTGCTGTTTCTTACAGCAGGGGACCTTTGCTTGACCCCAGGGGGGGTGGCATCGCCACCCCCTATCGACGATCGATGTGATTGGCTGTTCAAATCTGAACCGCCAACCACATCGATCGCACTAATTTCGGCAAAAATAATGCCCGAATTAGTGCGATCCTGTGAGATCCAGCTATGAGATGCCGCAGCTGCAGCAGCATATCATAGGTGGACCTCAAACATGCCGCCCCCAGCCCCTGCAGCACTGATTGGAGCGATCGTGCTATGACGCGCAATCGCTCCAATCAGTGTGCAGTGGGGCGGTCTGATCTGCCGGTGGCCGCCCTCCCCAGGCCTGTGCTGGCCTGTGAGCCCTCCCCCAACATGTCTGCAGCGTGGAGTGGCTGGTACTTTTGGTACCACGCCACCGCTGCTGCTGCCGCCGCCGCCTCTGATGTCTCCCCGCTCCTGCTCCAATGGTAAGTATTCCGCTCCCTGCGCGCTCCCGTGAAGGCCCCTGCCCGTGCCCCCCCCCGATCTGCCCCCCTACGCCCCGATCTGCCCCCCTACGCCCCGATCTGCCCCCCGGCATCCCGATCTGCGACCACCGCTGCTGCTGAGGTCACCGCTGCTGCTGCAAAGTGAGTACTGTGCTCACTTTGCAGCCCGTGCGCGCTCCCGTGGTGCCCCTGCGCGCTGCCGTGAAGGCCCCTGCCCGTGCCCCCCCCGATCTGCCCCCCTACGCCCCGATCTGCCCCCCTACGCCCCGATCTGCCCCCCGGCATCCCGATCTGCTACCACCGCTGCTGCTGAGGTCACCGCTGCTGCTCAAAGTGAGTACTGTGCTCACTTTGCAGCCCGTGCGCGCTCCCGTGGTGCCCCTGCGCGCTGCCGTGATAGCCCCTGCCGTGCCCCCCCCCCGCGATCTGCTCCCCCCAACCACCACCCCCCCGACATCCCGATCCGCTCCTTCCGCGATCTGACTGCCTCCCCCATTATTTCTATTCTGCTTCTGCAGCTCCCTCTCCGGTCTCCCCCTCTGCTCTCCCCCCTCCCCCTCTGCTCTCACCCCCCCCTCTGCTCTCACCCCCCACCCCTCTGCTCTCACCCCACCCCCCCTCTCCCCCTCTGCTCTCCCCCGACGTCCTCTTACCTGTCTTCAGCGGCCTGATCACATCTGCGTCCATCGCTGGGTCCTTCCTGGGCATTCTGCTGATCTGCCTGCTGCTCCTGTAAAGCTGTCCATCTCTCTGCCATCTGTTCCTCTGCAGCTCTTCTGGTCAGTGATCCTCCTGCTAGTCCTCTGGGTACTGTGAGTATAACTTTTTTTTTTTTTCCGTATCCCCTGTCCATTTTTACACCTCATCCGTCCGTGCGTCCCGCCAAGCGCTGATCAGGAATGCAGATAACGGATCGGCATCCCTGCTCAATTTTTGGCGTGACTTTTTTTTTTTCCGTATCCCCGACGCTTTTTGTATCGCATCCGTCCGTGCGTCCCGCCAAGCGCTGATCAGGGATGCACATAACGGATCGGCATCCCTGCTCAATTTTTGGCGTGACTTTTTTTTCCGTATTCACGACGCTTTTTGTATCGCATCCGTCCGTGCGTCCCGCCAAGCGCTGATCAGGGATGCACATAACGGATCGGCATCCATGGTCAATTTTTGGCGTGACTTTTTTCCGTATTCATGACGCTTTTTGTATCGCATCCGTCCGTGCGTCCCGCCGAGCGCTGATTAGGGATGCAGATAACGGATCGGCATCCCTGCTCAATTTTTGGCGTGACTTTTTTCCGTATTTGCGGCGCTTTTTGTATCGCATCCGTCCGTGCGTCCCGCCAAGCGCTGATCAGGGATGCACATAACGTATCTGCATCCATGGTCAATTTTTGGCGTGACTTTTTTTTTACGTATCCCCGACGCTTTTTTTTATCGCATCCGACCGTGCGTCCTGCAGCGGCCGATCAGTGCACTGCGTCTGTGCGTTTGAAAAGTCAAATGGCGCTCCTTCTCTTCTGAGCCCCGCCATGCGCTCAAACAATTACTTTCCACCACATATGAGGTATCTGCGTACTCAGGAGAAAATGCACAATACGTTTTATGGTGCATTTTTTCCTGTTACCCTTGTGAAAAAAAAAGCTACCTAGTTGAAGCAACCGTTTTGTGGTAAAAAAAAATTTTTTTCTTTTCACGGCTCAACGCTATAAACTTCTGTATTATTAACCAGGAGAAAAAGCTGGGAATCATAGTCCTCACATATAGTAATAAAGCGTCAAAAAAATCTTGCATTTAAAAAGTTTTTTTATTTTACCAAAAAATATATTATGAGCAAGATTTATAAATACATTACATTAAATAGTAGTTATATCACAAACAGGTTAATACAGGAGGGGATCCTGACACAATGCACTATGGTCCGACACCAAACATGGCAAAATTACAATATCCTAGAATATTCATGAGGGAAGGCCTCACATATAGTACATTCATCAAAAACATGTATTGTATTATAAATGTATTGTGGGCATTCAGGGAGTCAATAAGGATTGATATACAGGCTGCCGTTTAAAGGAGGGGAACATCAAATGGTCACTATAGTGACATAGTCACAGATTAAATAAATTTTCCCCAACTAAACAGCAGTCATCAAAGATTAAACATAATTACCCATGTTCAGGTGGATGCCAGTGTGGAGAACGTGCCCCGACGCGCACGTTTCGTTAGCTTCCTCGGGGGGCCGTGGTGTAGTGTGTACAACTTCGGGCGGCTGGTTTAAATGCCAGCAGAGGTGCATGTGGCGGCGTTTGATTGGACGCGCGGGAGGTGTGTGCTTCGGGCAGAGGGACGTGTCATTGGGCTTTCCCGGAAGTGACGCGGGTGTTTACTGTGTCGTCACACAGACACCCGCGTCACGCCGTACGGAAGCCGGCAGACACAGGCATGTAGGAAGCAACACTGCGCACGCGTCACACCGCAACGGGCACCCCAATGCAAGGTAAGAAAAATGGGACTAACAGTAACACTCTGTAAAAGCAGTCAGGCTACATCCTAATTGTGTACGGTCACGGAGAATTGATCTTAGTAAATCAAATAAATACCCAATGTGATCAAGACAAATATCACGCAACTCCACTATAATACATGTGAAATAAGGCACATATCCTAGTATATTAAATGCATATCTCACATGTGGTATAATAGTTTCATATGGCTAACTAGAGACATGATCTTATTTATTAATACAGATAAATTCTCCTAGCAACAGCTGTACCTAAATCATCATTGGCGCATAGAGTCATATAAAAAATATATACATATATTTCTCATCAGGTATTAAATATACAAAGAAAAATATTTCCAGAACATGTCAAATATAAGTATCATACGATGGAAACATTACATTAGAAATTGACTAGGTGCGAGCCAAAAAATCCTAAGGACAACCTGCAAAAATTAAAGAGAATGTCCCTTCTTTGCAGACGGAAATTTCGTACGATTTTAAGCCATCATGATATATATAACTGCTGAACCAAAGGAGATGCAGCTTGACTGCTTGACAATACGCTAATATTAAGAATGTGGTAGTCCAAATATATCAAGAGGAAACCTTACGCCCAAAAAAGGTTTTTTAATTTTTGGAAAAGAAAAAAGACCTACAAAGAAACACACAAAACACAAAAATTAAAATGGAGCCAAAGGCAACAGGAGCAATTATCAGGTCCAACAATCAACCAGAGAACAAGAATCTAGCGAGTCAAAGAAAAGAGGCAAATGACAATTGTTCATTTAGCCCGCCAGGAGACATAGTCCCTAGCGTGACTATCCACCTGCACTCAAGGCGCGCCAAAGCTTGTTTAAAATTACCGCCTCTTGCGCCCAGGTGGAGTTTGTCAATACCCCGAACTCTAAGGGAAGATGGGTCACAATCATGATAAACCTTAAAATGTCGGGGGATGGTCTTGAGGGAATCAAGACCGACCACATCTCTTGCAGCTATAATATCACGCACATGCTCCCGCGTGCGTATGCGGAGCTGTCTAGATGTTAGGCCCACATAAGCAAGATTGCATCCGCATCTTGCTAGATAGATCACATAATCCGTGCTGCAAGTGATGTAATGCCGAATCCTATATTCCCTCAGACCATCCGCCGAAACAAATTCAAAGGCCCTTTCAATGTTCGTACATGACAAACAAGAACCACAGGGAAAACAGCCCCAACGTGGTTTCCCTGTATTAAAGGGAAGGGTATCACGATGAACATAATGGCTGTGAACCAAAATGTCCCTGAGGTTCTTGCTCCTTCTGGCAGTCATAAGTGGTCGATCTGGAAGGACCCTTCCCAAAGATGGTTCTGTACGTAAGACCGACCAATGCTTCTCGAGAATACGCCTAATTTCCCCCCACTGGTTATTATATGTAGAGATAAATCTAATCACTGGAGATGGAGACTTAGACTTAAATGACGATGTAAGTAGTTGGCTCCTTGGGGTAGATCTAGCCCGAGAGTGGCCCCGTTTGATATTACGCGAGCTATATCCCCTGTTTTTGAACCGCTGGGAGAGATCTCTTGCTTGGACATCAAAGGTACAGTCGGAGGAGCATATCCTTTTTAGTCTTAAAAATTGTCCCGTGGGTATCGCCCTGATGGTCGAGGGCAAATGGGAAGATGTTGCATGTAGAAGACTATTAACCGAGGTTTCCTTCCTGAAAACATCGGTTTGGATAGCTCCATCCGACTGCACAAAAATCTTGATGTCCAAAAAGTCCATGGTTCCGCTGTCGCTCCTGAAGGTCAGCCTGACATTACGATTGTTGGAATTTAATTCAGAAAAATTTTACCTGCGATCGAGCCGCTGGGAGGTCCAATTACAGGACCTTGTGCTTGAGCTCCTGGAGTTCATCCTGACACGTAATTTCTTTTTGTTCAAGGATCGGTTCTTCCTCCAGAAACGCGGTACTGCAATGGGCGCGGCCTGCGCTCCGTCATACGCAAATCTCTTTCTCGGGTATTGGGAGAGGGAGATTTTCGGTGACGGAGCCTGGGCCGCCTCCCATGTGCAGTACTGGCTGCGCTACATCGATGATGTTTTCATCATCTGGGGGGGAACCGGTCCTGAGCTGTTTTCTTTCTTTTCTGAATTAAATTCCAACAATCGTAATGTCAGGCTGACCTTCAGGAGCGACAGCGGAACCATGGACTTTTTGGACATCAAGATTTTTGTGCAGTCGGATGGAGCTATCCAAACCGATGTTTTCAGGAAGGAAACCTCGGTTAATAGTCTTCTACATGCAACATCTTCCCATTTGCCCTCGACCATCAGGGCGATACCCACGGGACAATTTTTAAGACTAAAAAGGATATGCTCCTCCGACTGTACCTTTGATGTCCAAGCAAGAGATCTCTCCCAGCGGTTCAAAAACAGGGGATATAGCTCGCGTAATATCAAACGGGGCCACTCTCGGGCTAGATCTACCCCAAGGAGCCAACTACTTACATCGTCATTTAAGTCTAAGTCTCCATCTCCAGTGATTAGATTTATCTCTACATATAATAACCAGTGGGGGGAAATTAGGCGTATTCTCGAGAAGCATTGGTCGGTCTTACGTACAGAACCATCTTTGGGAAGGGTCCTTCCAGATCGACCACTTATGACTGCCAGAAGGAGCAAGAACCTCAGGGACATTTTGGTTCACAGCCATTATGTTCATCGTGATACCCTTCCCTTTAATACAGGGAAACCACGTTGGGGCTGTTTTCCCTGTGGTTCTTGTTTGTCATGTACGAACATTGAAAGGGCCTTTGAATTTGTTTCGGCGGATGGTCTGAGGGAATATAGGATTCGGCATTACATCACTTGCAGCACGGATTATGTGATCTATCTAGCAAGATGCGGATGCAATCTTGCTTATGTGGGCCTAACATCTAGACAGCTCCGCATACGCACGCGGGAGCATGTGCGTGATATTATAGCTGCAAGAGATGTGGTCGGTCTTGATTCCCTCAAGACCATCCCCCGACATTTTAAGGTTTATCATGATTGTGACCCATCTTCCCTTAGAGTTCGGGGTATTGACAAACTCCACCTGGGCGCAAGAGGCGGTAATTTTAAACAAGCTTTGGCGCGCCTTGAGTGCAGGTGGATAGTCACGCTAGGGACTATGTCTCCTGGCGGGCTAAATGAACAATTGTCATTTGCCTCTTTTCTTTGACTCGCTAGATTCTTGTTCTCTGGTTGATTGTTGGACCTGATAATTGCTCCTGTTGCCTTTGGCTCCATTTTAATTTTTGTGTTTTGTGTGTTTCTTTGTAGGTCTTTTTTCTTTTCCAAAAATTAAAAAACCTTTTTTGGGCGTAAGGTTTCCTCTTGATATATTTGGACTACCACATTCTTAATATTGGCGTATTGTCAAGCAGTCAAGCTGCATCTCCTTTGGTTCAGCAGTTATATATATCATGATGGCTTAAAATCGTACGAAATTTCCGTCTGCAAAGAAGGGACATTCTCTTTAATTTTTGCAGGTTGTCCTTAGGATTTTTTGGCTCGCACCTAGTCAATTTCTAATGTAATGTTTCCATCGTATGATACTTATATTTGACATGTTCTGGAAATATTTTTCTTTGTATATTTAATACCTGATGAGAAATATATGTATATATTTTTTATATGACTCTATGCGCCAATGATGATTTAGGTACAGCTGTTGCTAGGAGAATTTATCTGTATTAATAAATAAGATCATGTCTCTAGTTAGCCATATGAAACTATTATACCACATGTGAGATATGCATTTAATATACTAGGATATGTGCCTTATTTCACATGTATTATAGTGGAGTTGCGTGATATTTGTCTTGATCACATTGGGTATTTATTTGATTTACTAAGATCAATTCTCCGTGACCGTACACAATTAGGATGTAGCCTGACTGCTTTTACAGAGTGTTACTGTTAGTCCCATTTTTCTTACCTTGCATTGGGGTGCCCGTTGCGGTGTGACGCGTGCGCAGTGTTGCTTCCTACATGCCTGTGTCTGCCGGCTTCCGTACGGCGTGACGCGGGTGTCTGTGTGACGACACAGTAAACACCCGCGTCACTTCCGGGAAAGCCCAATGACACGTCCCTCTGCCCGAAGCACACACCTCCCGCGCGTCCAATCAAACGCCGCCACATGCACCTCTGCTGGCATTTAAACCAGCCGCCCGAAGTTGTACACACTACACCACGGCCCCCCGAGGAAGCTAACGAAACGTGCGCGTCGGGGCACGTTCTCCACACTGGCATCCACCTGAACATGGGTAATTATGTTTAATCTTTGATGACTGCTGTTTAGTTGGGGAAAATTTATTTAATCTGTGACTATGTCACTATAGTGACCATTTGATGTTCCCCTCCTTTAAACGGCAGCCTGTATATCAATCCTTATTGACTCCCTGAATGCCCACAATACATTTATAATACAATACATGTTTTTGATGAATGTACTATATGTGAGGCCTTCCCTCATGAATATTCTAGGATATTGTAATTTTGCCATGTTTGGTGTCGGACCATAGTGCATTGTGTCAGGATCCCCTCCTGTATTAACCTGTTTGTGATATAACTACTATTTAATGTAATGTATTTATAAATCTTGCTCATAATATATTTTTTGGTAAAATAAAAAAACTTTTTAAATGCAAGATTTTTTTGACGCTTTATTACTATATGTGAGGACTATGATTCCCAGCTTTTTCTCCTGGTTAATATGATTGTTCATTGGGTTTAGTCTAATATAATTAGTAATGACTCCATATTTTGTCCTTTACTGTTTTATTCATGCTATAAACTTCTGTGAAGCCCCCAGGTGTTCAAAGTGCTCACCAAACATCTAGAAAAATTATTTGAGGGCTCTAGTTTCCAAAATGGTGTCACTTGTGGGGGAGCTCCACTGTTTAGGCACCATAGGGGGTCTCCAAACGTGACATGGCGTCCGCTAATGATTCCAACCAATTTTGCTGTCAAATGGCGCTCCTTCTCTTCTGAGCCCCGCCATGCGCCCAAACAATTACTTTCCACCACATATGAGGTATCTGCGTACTCAGGAGAAAATGCACAATACATTTTATGGTGCATTTTTTCCTGATAGCCTTGTGAAAAAAAAAGCTACCTAGTTGAAGCAACCGTTTTGTGGTAAAAAAATTTTTTTTTCTTTTCACGGCTCAACGCTATAAACTTTTGTGAAGCCCCCAGGGGTTCAAAGTGCTCACCAAACATCTAGAAAAATTATTTGAGGCCTCTAGTTTCCAAAATGGGGTCACTTGTGGGGGAGCTCCATTGTTTAGGCACCTCAGGGGGTCTTCAAACCCGACATGGCGTCCGCTAACAGGTGCAGCTAATTTTGCACTCAAAAATTCAAATGGCGCTCCTTGCCTTCCGAGCACTGCTGTGTGTCCAAACATTTGATTTCCACCACATATGAGGTATCTGCGTACTCAGGAGAAAATGCACAATACATTTTATGGTGCATTTTTTCCTGTTACCCTTGTGAAAAAAAAAGCTATCTAGTTGAAGCAACCGTTTTGTGGTAAAAAAATTTTTTTTTCTTTTCACGGCTCAACGCTATAAACTTTTGTGAAGCCCCCAGGGGTTCAAAGTGCTCACCAAACATCTAGAAAAATTATTTGAGGCCTCTAGTTTCCAAAATGGGGTCACTTGTGGGGGAGCTCCATTGTTTAGGCACCTCAGGGGGTCTTCAAACCCGACATGGCGTCCGCTAATGAGTGCAGCTAATTTTGCGTTCAAAAATTCAAATGGCGCTCCTTCCCTTCCGAGCTCTGCCGTGCACCCAAACAATTGATTTTTACCACATATGGGGTATCAGCGTACTCAGGAGAACATGCACAATAAATTGTAGGGTGCACTTTCTCTTTTCTCCCTTGTAAAAATGAAAATTTTATGGCTAAAGTAACATTTTTGTGTTAAAAAGTAAAATTTTCATTTTTTCCTTCCACATTGCTTTGGTTCCTGTGAAGCACCTAAAGGGTTAATAAACTTCTTGGATGTGGTTTTGAGCAGTGTGAGGGGTGTAGTTTTTAGAATGGGGTCACTTTTGGGTATTTTCTGTCACCTAGGCCTCTCAAAGTCACCTCAAATGTAATGTGGTCCCTAAAAAAATTATTTTGTAAATTTTGTTGGAAAAATGAGAATTTGCTGATGACCTTTGACCCCCTTCTAACTTCCTAACGGAAAAAAAATTTGTTTCGAAAATTGCGCTGATGTAAAGTAGACAAGTGGGAAATGTTATTTAGTAACTATTTTGTGTGACATATCTCTCAGATTTATGGGCATAAATTTTCAAAGTTTGAAATTTGCGAAATTTTTAAAATTTTCGCCAAATTTCCTAAATTTTCACAAATAAACGCAAAACATATCGGCCTAAATTTACCACTGACATGAAGTACAATATGTCACGAAAAAACAATCTCAGAATCGCCAGGATCCGTTGAAGCGTTCCAGAGTTATAACCTCTCAAAGTGACACTGGTCAGAATTGCAAAAAATGGCCCGGTCATTAGGGTGTTTTAGTGGCCAGGGTGAAGGGGTTAATCACATTTGAGGCACAATTCCTGGGATATCAATGCAGTATACAAGTTGGTTGAAATATCAAAAAAGCCTTTCTTCTCTTGTCCAATAAGCTGTAATTTTAACTTTCGCCTTTAAGTCTGGACACTAGCATTCATTAAGTCTAGATGCTAGCAGTTCAGATACTTGCTCGGACAGAGTTAAGTCTCAAATCAACTCATTAAGTTCTTTTTGGCTTAATGGCTGAGGTTCAAGGAGTTTGACTCAAATTCACTTCCACTTCTACTACCTGCCATACTCTCCAATTCCTGCCTCTTTTCAGTGTCTGACAGTGGATGAGCTGGTAGTCTGGTATGGGAAAGTCATTGCCATGTGGAATAGGTAATCTTGCTGATTCCAAATTAGGATAATGTCACCAGGTTTTCTTGTAGTGATTAAAGACTTTATCATTATAGTGGTTTCTTGGTTCTCACAATATCATTGGCACACCAAAGTTTAAACTTTTTATTTTACTATTTGCCCTCTGACATAGGTTCTACCTAAATGTTTTGAAAACCATATTTGGAGCCCAAGACTTATTCTGGTCTCAAATCTGTACTCAAATATAAGCTAGGTATACTCGATTAATAAAGTCTGTGATATCTCTTCTTTGGTTTTCAACCATGTACTTGCCACAGATGTAGCAGAATACATCAGAATTCTTGATATTCTTTATAAAGTCATGAGTTTTACATTTATATATATATATATATATGTATATATATATATATATATATATATATATATATATATATATGCTTATTAAGACACTGGGTATTCTTGGTGCTCGGCCCAGTGTGACCCACCTACAGTGTTTGAATATCTTGCACTGGGGTAAAATCAGCATTATCGGATGTAGTGTGTACAAAAAGAAAAATTACAAACCCTGCCCTCCCTCCCCAGAAGTGCTCTGTTATGGCTGCCTGCATGTGGGCATAGAGCTGAACTGCTCATTCAGTCAGATCTGATGGGGTTCAGGTCAAGTGTGGGTCCTAAAGAGAACTTAATCTAAAGTCCATCTGAACCCACCGAACTTGAACTTCAATGGGTCCCCTCATCTCTACTTCAGACACATTGCAAGAAAATGGAGTGCAATGACATCAGAAGGAGAGAGATTATATACTGAAGCAAACAGAATTGTAAACCTGAAATGGGTCATGTAGTCAAATGATGACTCCCTTCTGGAACAGAAGAACTAGTAAAGCTCAAGTGGCATCAATTGTGTGACATGATCTAACTGGACTGAAAATAACCATCGATTTTTACTAAAATGCAGCCCTGAAAAGATAATAAAACTCCTGAAGAGCCTTTTTGCCTTTTTATGTAAATATTCATGATTATTCTACCAAGAACCAACCTCACTAAAGATTAAAGCATAGAAACACAAGTTACTATTTTCAATTACTTAGATCACTGCAATGCAATTTACAATTGCTTTATTGCAATTGTTATCATATCAGTTCCATTCCTCAACAAAACATATAATCTAATTTCCACTCGCTCCTACAGATTTGGATTATTTCATAGGAAACATTTAAAAACTGCACAAAATTAAGAAAGACATGCAAACTTCATGCATACATTATCCTGCAATATACCTAGAACCCCAATATTGTAAGACATATTTTCTTATCAATGAATCGGTGTTATGGCTCCAAAGATTTTTTCTTTGACACTGTCGCAATATATGATCTGAGTGCTAAAGGGGCTTTTATGGATATTATGAGTCATAAGCATGCTTTACCACGTTCACAAACACAACATTTATAATTAAACCACCATGCGCCAACAAAGTGGTAAGTTGACAGATACAGACCCAGTTTCTTTAATTCAGCAAGGCTCTATGTAGTAACAACTAATGTTTCCTGCGCTGGCTATAGTTTTGAAAAAAAAGTAATATTAAAAACTTCTCATGTAACTGAATGTGTCCCTACAATGAATGGTTGCATTTTTTGCAATTGTTTGATGCATCTTTATGCAATGGCTTCATTGGACAAGGATATGTGTTGTGGTTACCAGGGAGTGGCGAGTGTCCGAGGGCGGATCCAGTGGAATGTGCCCCGGACTCCCTGAAGAAGCAACCAGCAGCCATCCCCTATACAGTGTTTGTGTGTCACCCCAACAGAAGGCCTAAATGCATGGCAGCCAGGGACCTGTGCAGATACTCTCTTACGGATGGGATTAAGCTCTTTAACTCTACTGCAGGTTTGCTTGGTTGTGGCAGCATGGTGATGGTCACTCGGTCGTGACAGCACGGAGGTGATGGGTCTGACATTGCAGCATAGAGGTAGAAGCTCTGACATGGCAGCAAGGAGGTAATAGCTCGGACGTGGCAGCATTGAGGTAGTGGCTCTGACGTGGCAGCATGGAGGTGGTGGTAAAGAGCAGGCTCTAGGACAAGACAGAGATGAGACACACAAAACTAGTACTAGGACTAGACACAGTAATGTACAGGGATATGAGAACTGACAACACACAAAAGGCAACGTTGCTCAGGCGCCTCCTGGCAGGGAAGGTGAGCTTAAATACCTTTAAGGTAACAGGTGACCTCAGGAACAGCTTCCAGGTAATGGGACGCCGGCCCTTTAAGAAAGGGGCGTGGCCATGCGCACACTCTATGGGCAGTCACAGAAGCAGTGCGTGCAGCTTGGAAGCAGGAGGCAGCCGCAGCAGACCCTGGGGCAGTAGAGGAGTGGATGAGGCTGCCGTGTAGGAAAGGGAGGACACCCCTGCCAGAGCCTGGAAGCAGGGGCATGTGGGAATACTGAGCTTGGGCAAGGCAGGTGAAAGGGAGGATGCCCCTGTCGAGGCCTGGGAGCTCAAGGCGATACCATGCTAGGACCAGGATCGGGTGCTACAATATTTTAATGTCAAGTCTATGCAAGTAAGCAGATAAAAGATACAACTCACATACAAATACTGAAGTACATAGAAGAAAAAAATCTCTCATCAAATTTGCTATAAATTTACTTTAAAGGGTGTGCAGAAATGTAATACTATAAGGCATAATACATATTTATTGGCTACATTGGTGTAATATTTTTAATTCTATAATTATTTTTAAATCTATTATTTTCCACAAAATATATTCATATTCAACTCAACCAACTGGAAAGCTTACATAGCAAACTAAAATTTCAACAATAACTTAATTAACATAAATGCAAATAAAATAAAAATTATTTTTTTCTTCTTATATAATTAGTCATGGCTAGAGTTGAGCGCGGTTCGTGGTTCGTGGTTCTCCAGTTCTAGGCTCGAGTGATTTTGGGGCATGTTCTAGATCGAACTAGAACTCGAGCTTTTTGCAAAAGCTCGATAGTTCTAGAAACGTTCGAGAACGGTTCTAGCAGCCAAAAAACAGCTAAATCCTAGCTTGGTTTCTGCTGTAATAGTGTAAGTCACTCTGTGAATCAAACTATTATCACATTTCAGTGTATAGTGTGCGTGAACAGCGCCTTCAGATCACTGCTGTTTCTATAATGGCGATCGCCATTTTTTTTTTTTTTTTTCTTGTCTTCCTTCCCTAAGCGCGCGCGTCTTGTGGGGCTGGCCAGCATGTCAGCCAATCACAGACACACACACACCTAAGTGGACTTTGAGGCAGAGAAGCAACGGCATGTGTGATAGGATCTGCATGTCACATGTCCCTGCATTATAAAACCGGACATTTTCTTCACGATCGCCATTATCTGCCTTCTGCGTCTTTGGTGTCAGACATCACTGTCGCAGTTCCGTCCTTTGTCCTATCGCCGATACAGCTGTATGCGCTGCATACACAGCGTTAGACAGCTTAGGGAGAGCACATTCTAGCAGTCCTTTTAAGGGCTCGTACCAGCAGGGTCAGAGAGCCATAGGTGACAGGTCCTGCAAACAGCAACAGCGTCTGTGTAGCCCAGGTCAGGGATTTCCTCCCTGCATTTCACCATTAGGAGGGAATAGAAAGGCAGGCTTCCATTCCTCTACCCAGAGCACCACAATCCTGCCACTGTACCCTCTTGTCCTCTGCACACTCCAACTCATTCTAACTAAGCCATTATACTAGCAAACACTCAGTGTACCTAGTGGCATCCTATACGTGGCTATTGGACTTTGCTATAGTCCCACTAGTGCCAAGACATTTGCAGAGCGCATCTGCCTGCGTTGCACACTCCAACTAATTATAACGAAGCCATTATACTAGCACACACTCAGTGTACCTAGTGGCATCCTATACGTGGCTATTGGACTTTGCTATAGTCCCACTAGGGCCAAGACATTTGCAGAGCACATCTGCCTGCATTGCACACTCCAAGTTTTTTAAACTAAGCAATTTTACTAGCAAACACTCAGTGTACCTAGTGGCATCCTATACGTGGCTATTGGACTTTGCTATAGTCCCACTAGTGCAAAGACATTAGCAGAGCACATCTGCCTGCATTGCACACTCCAAGTTTTTTAAACTCAGCCATTATACTAGCAAACACTCAGTGTACCTAGTGGCATCCTATACGTGGCTATTGGACTTTGCTATAGTCCCACTAGTGCCAAGACATTTGCAGAGCGCATCTGCCTGCGTTGCACACTCCAACAAATTATAACGAAGCCATTATACTAGCAAACACTCAGTGTACCTAGTGGCATCCTATACGTGGCTATTGGACTTTGCTATAGTCCCACTAGTGCCAAGACATTTGCAGAGCGCATCTGCCTGCGTTGCACACTCCAACTAATTATAACGAAGCCATTATACTAGCACACACTCAGTGTACCTAGTGGCATCCTATACGTGGCTATTGGACTTTGCTATAGTCCCACTAGGGCCAAGACATTTGCAGAGCACATCTGCCTGCATTGCACACTCCAAGTTTTTTAAACTAAGCAATTTTACTAGCAAACACTCAGTGTACCTAGTGGCATCCTATACGTGGCTATTGGACTTTGCTATAGTCCCACTAGTGCAAAGACATTAGCAGAGCACATCTGCCTGCATTGCACACTCCAAGTTTTTTAAACTCAGCCATTATACTAGCAAACACTCAGTGTACCTAGTGGCATCCTATACGTGGCTATTGGACTTTGCTATAGTCCCACTAGTGCCAAGACATTTGCAGAGCGCATCTGCCTGCGTTGCACACTCCAACAAATTATAACGAAGCCATTATACTAGCAAACACTCAGTGTACCTAGTGGCATCCTATACGTGGCTATTGGACTTTGCTATAGTCCCACTAGTGCCAAGACATTTGCAGAGCGCATCTGCCTGCGTTGCACACTCCAACTAATTATAACGAAGCCATTATACTAGCAAACACTCAGTGTACCTAGTGGCATCCTATACGTGGCTATTGGACTTTGCTATAGTCCCACTAGTGCCAAGACATTTGCAGAGCGCATCTGCCTGCGTTGCACACTCCAACTAATTATAACGAAGCCATTATACTAGCACACACTCAGTGTACCTAGTGGCATCCTATACGTGGCTATTGGACTTTGCTATAGTCCCACTAGTGCCAAGACATTTGCAGAGCGCATCTGCCTGCGTTGCACACTACAACAAATTATAACGAAGCCATTATACTAGCAAACACTCAGTGTACCTAGTGGCATCCTATACGTGGCTATTGGACTTTGCTATAGTCCCACTAGTGCCAAGACATTTGCAGAGCGCATCTGCCTGCGTTGCACACTCCAACTAATTATAACGAAGCCATTATACTAGCACACACTCAGTGTACCTAGTGGCATCCTATACGTGGCTATTGGACTTTGCTATAGTCCCACTAGGGCCAAGACATTTGAAGAGCACATCTGCCTGCATTGCACACTCCAAGTTTTTTAAACTAAGCAATTTTACTAGCAAACACTCAGTGTACCTAGTGGCATCCTATACGTGGCTATTGGACTTTGCTATAGTCCCACTAGTGCAAAGACATTAGCAGAGCACATCTGCCTGCATTGCACACTCCAAGTTTTTTAAACTCAGCCATTATACTAGCAAACACTCAGTGTACCTAGTGGCATCCTATACGTGGCTATTGGACTTTGCTATAGTCCCACTAGTGCCAAGACATTTGCAGAGCGCATCTGCCTGCGTTGCACACTCCAACAAATTATAACGAAGCCATTATACTAGCAAACACTCAGTGTACCTAGTGGCATCCTATACGTGGCTATTGGACTTTGCTATAGTCCCACTAGTGCCAAGACATTTGCAGAGCGCATCTGCCTGCGTTGCACACTCCAACTAATTATAACGAAGCCATTATACTAGCACACACTCAGTGTACCTAGTGGCATCCTATACGTGGCTATTGGACTTTGCTATAGTCCCACTAGGGCCAAGACATTTGCAGAGCACATCTGCCTGCATTGCACACTCCAAGTTTTTTAAACTAAGAAATTTTACTAGCAAACACTCAGTGTACCTAGTGGCATCCTATACGTGGCTATTGGACTTTGCTATAGTCCCACTAGTGCAAAGACATTAGCAGAGCACATCTGCCTGCATTGCACACTCCAAGTTTTTTAAACTCAGCCATTATACTAGCAAACACACAGTGTACCTAGTGGCATCCTATACGTGGCTATTGGACTTTGCTATAGTCCCACTAGTGCCAAGACATTTGCAGAGCGCATCTGCCTGCGTTGCACACTCCAACTAATTATAACGAAGCCATTATACTAGCAAACACTCAGTGTACCTAGTGGCATCCTATACGTGGCTATTGGACTTTGCTATAGTCCCACTAGTGCCAAGACATTTGCAGAGCGCATCTGCCTGCGTTGCACACTCCAACTAATTATAACGAAGCCATTATACTAGCACACACTCAGTGTACCTAGTGGCATCCTATACGTGGCTATTGGACTTTGCTATAGTCCCACTAGTGCAAAGACATTAGCAGAGCACATCTGCCTGCATTGCACACTCCAAGTTTTTTAAACTCAGCCATTATACTAGCAAACACACAGTGTACCTAGTGGCATCCTATACGTGGCTATTGGACTTTGCTATAGTCCCACTAGTGCCAAGACATTTGCAGAGCGCATCTGCCTGCGTTGCACACTCCAACTAATTATAACGAAGCCATTATACTAGCAAACACTCAGTGTACCTAGTGGCATCCTATACGTGGCTATTGGACTTTGCTATAGTCCCACTAGTGCCAAGACATTTGCAGAGCGCATCTGCCTGCGTTGCACACTCCAACAAATTATAACGAAGCCATTATACTAGCAAACACTCAGTGTACCTAGTGGCATCCTATACGTGGCTATTGGACTTTGCTATAGTCCCACTAGTGCCAAGACATTTGCAGAGCGCATCTGCCTGCGTTGCACACTCCAACTAATTATAACGAAGCCATTATACTAGCACACACTCAGTGTACCTAGTGGCATCCTATACGTGGCTATTGGACTTTGCTATAGTCCCACTAGGGCCAAGACATTTGCAGAGCACATCTGCCTGCATTGCACACTCCAAGTTTTTTAAACTAAGAAATTTTACTAGCAAACACTCAGTGTACCTAGTGGCATCCTATACGTGGCTATTGGACTTTGCTATAGTCCCACTAGTGCAAAGACATTAGCAGAGCACATCTGCCTGCATTGCACACTCCAAGTTTTTTAAACTCAGCCATTATACTAGCAAACACACAGTGTACCTAGTGGCATCCTATACGTGGCTATTGGACTTTGCTATAGTCCCACTAGTGCCAAGACATTTGCAGAGCGCATCTGCCTGCGTTGCACACTCCAACTAATTATAACGAAGCCATTATACTAGCAAACACTCAGTGTACCTAGTGGCATCCTATACGTGGCTATTGGACTTTGCTATAGTCCCACTAGTGCCAAGACATTTGCAGAGCGCATCTGCCTGCGTTGCACACTCCAACTAATTATAACGAAGCCATTATACTAGCACACACTCAGTGTACCTAGTGGCATCCTATACGTGGCTATTGGACTTTGCTATAGTCCCACTAGTGCAAAGACATTAGCAGAGCACATCTGCCTGCATTGCACACTCCAAGTTTTTTAAACTCAGCCATTATACTAGCAAACACACAGTGTACCTAGTGGCATCCTATACGTGGCTATTGGACTTTGCTATAGTCCCACTAGTGCCAAGACATTTGCAGAGCGCATCTGCCTGCGTTGCACACTCCAACTAATTATAACGAAGCCATTATACTAGCAAACACTCAGTGTACCTAGTGGCATCCTATACGTGGCTATTGGACTTTGCTATAGTCCCACTAGTGCCAAGACATTTGCAGAGCGCATCTGCCTGCGTTGCACACTCCAACTAATTATAACGAAGCCATTATACTAGCACACACTCAGTGTACCTAGTGGCATCCTATACGTGGCTATTGGACTTTGCTATAGTCCCACTAGGGCCAAGACATTTGCAGAGCACATCTGCCTGCATTGCACACTCCAAGTTTTTTAAACTAAGCAATTTTACTAGCAAACACTCAGTGTACCTGGTGGCATCCTATACGTGGCTATTGGACTTTGCTATAGTCCCACTAGTGCAAAGACATTAGCAGAGCACATCTGCCTGCATTGCACACTCCAAGTTTTTTAAACTCAGCCATTATACTAGCAAACACTCAGTGTACCTAGTGGCATCCTATACGTGGCTATTGGACTTTGCTATAGTCCCACTAGTGCAAAGACATTAGCAGAGCACATCTGCCTGCATTGCACACTACAAGTTTTTTAAACTCAGCCATTATACTAGCAAACACTCAGTGTACCTAGTGGCATCCTATACGTGGCTATTGGACTTTGCTATAGTCCCACTAGTGCCAAGACATTTGCAGAGCGCATCTGCCTGCGTTGCACACTCCAACAAATTATAACGAAGCCATTATACTAGCAAACACTCAGTGTACCTAGTGGCATCCTATACGTGGCTATTGGACTTTGCTATAGTCCCACTAGTGCCAAGACATTTGCAGAGCGCATCTGCCTGCGTTGCACACTCCAACTAATTATAACGAAGCCAGTATACTAGCAAACACTCAGTGTACCTAGTGGCATCCTATACGTGGCTATTGGACTTTGCTATAGTCCCACTAGTGCCAAGACATTTGCAGAGCGCATCTGCCTGCGTTGCACACTCCAACTAATTATAACGAAGCCATTATACTAGCACACACTCAGTGTACCTAGTGGCATCCTATACGTGGCTATTGGACTTTGCTATAGTCCCACTAGTGCAAAGACATTAGCAGAGCACATCTGCCTGCATTGCACACTCCAAGTTTTTTAAACTCAGCCATTATACTAGCAAACACACAGTGTACCTAGTGGCATCCTATACGTGGCTATTGGACTTTGCTATAGTCCCACTAGTGCCAAGACATTTGCAGAGCGCATCTGCCTGCGTTGCACACTCCAACTAATTATAACGAAGCCATTATACTAGCAAACACTCAGTGTACCTAGTGGCATCCTATACGTGGCTATTGGACTTTGCTATAGTCCCACTAGTGCCAAGACATTTGCAGAGCGCATCTGTCTGCGTTGCACACTCCAACTAATTATAACGAAGCCATTATACTAGCACACACTCAGTGTACCTAGTGGCATCCTATACGTGGCTATTGGACTTTGCTATAGTCCCACTAGTGCAAAGACATTAGCAGAGCACATCTGCCTGCATTGCACACTCCAAGTTTTTTAAACTCAGCCATTATACTAGCAAACACACAGTGTACCTAGTGGCATCCTATACGTGGCTATTGGACTTTGCTATAGTCCCACTAGTGCCAAGACATTTGCAGAGCGCATCTGCCTGCGTTGCACACTCCAACTAATTATAACGAAGCCATTATACTAGCAAACACTCAGTGTACCTAGTGGCATCCTATACGTGGCTATTGGACTTTGCTATAGTCCCACTAGTGCCAAGACATTTGCAGAGCGCATCTGCCTGCGTTGCACACTCCAACTAATTATAACGAAGCCATTATACTAGCACACACTCAGTGTACCTAGTGGCATCCTATACGTGGCTATTGGACTTTGCTATAGTCCCACTAGGGCCAAGACATTTGCAGAGCACATCTGCCTGCATTGCACACTCCAAGTTTTTTAAACTAAGCAATTTTACTAGCAAACACTCAGTGTACCTAGTGGCATCCTATACGTGGCTATTGGACTTTGCTATAGTCCCACTAGTGCAAAGACATTAGCAGAGCACATCTGCCTGCATTGCACACTCCAAGTTTTTTAAACTCAGCCATTATACTAGCAAACACTCAGTGTACCTAGTGGCATCCTATACGTGGCTATTGGACTTTGCTATAGTCCCACTAGTGCAAAGACATTAGCAGAGCACATCTGCCTGCATTGCACACTCCAAGTTTTTTAAACTCAGCCATTATACTAGCAAACACTCAGTGTACCTAGTGGCATCCTATACGTGGCTATTGGACTTTGCTATAGTCCCACTAGTGCCAAGACATTTGCAGAGCGCATCTGCCTGCGTTGCACACTCCAACAAATTATAACGAAGCCATTATACTAGCAAACACTCAGTGTACCTAGTGGCATCCTATACGTGGCTATTGGACTTTGCTATAGTCCCACTAGTGCCAAGACATTTGCAGAGCGCATCTGCCTGCGTTGCACACTCCAACTAATTATAACGAAGCCATTATACTAGCAAACACTCAGTGTACCTAGTGGCATCCTATACGTGGCTATTGGACTTTGCTATAGTCCCACTAGTGCCAAGACATTTGCAGAGCGCATCTGCCTGCGTTGCACACTCCAACTAATTATAACGAAGCCATTATACTAGCACACACTCAGTGTACCTAGTGGCATCCTATACGTGGCTATTGGACTTTGCTATAGTCCCACTAGTGCCAAGACATTTGCAGAGCGCATCTGCCTGCGTTGCACACTACAACAAATTATAACGAAGCCATTATACTAGCAAACACTCAGTGTACCTAGTGGCATCCTATACGTGGCTATTGGACTTTGCTATAGTCCCACTAGTGCAAAGACATTTGCAGAGCGCATCTGCCTGCGTTGCACACTCCAACTAATTATAACGAAGCCATTATACTAGCACACACTCAGTGTACCTAGTGGCATCCTATACGTGGCTATTGGACTTTGCTATAGTCCCACTAGGGCCAAGACATTTGCAGAGCACATCTGCCTGCATTGCACACTCCAAGTTTTTTAAACTAAGCAATTTTACTAGCAAACACTCAGTGTACCTAGTGGCATCCTATATGTGGCTATTGGACTTTGCTATAGTCCCACTAGTGCAAAGACATTAGCAGAGCACATCTGCCTGCATTGCACACTCCAAGTTTTTTAAACTCAGCCATTATACTAGCAAACACTCAGTGTACCTAGTGGCATCCTATACGTGGCTATTGGACTTTGCTATAGTCCCACTAGTGCCAAGACATTTGCAGAGCGCATCTGCCTGCGTTGCACACTCCAACAAATTATAACGAAGCCATTATACTAGCAAACACTCAGTGTACCTAGTGGCATCCTATACGTGGCTATTGGACTTTGCTATAGTCCCACTAGTGCCAAGACATTTGCAGAGCGCATCTGCCTGCGTTGCACACTCCAACTAATTATAACGAAGCCATTATACTAGCACACACTCAGTGTACCTAGTGGCATCCTATACGTGGCTATTGGACTTTGCTATAGTCCCACTAGGGCCAAGACATTTGCAGAGCACATCTGCCTGCATTGCACACTCCAAATTTTTTAAACTAAGCAATTTTACTAGCAAACACTCAGTGTACCTAGTGGCATCCTATACGTGGCTATTGGACTTTGCTATAGTCCCACTAGTGCAAAGACATTAGCAGAGCACATCTGCCTGCATTGCACACTCCAACTAATTATAACGAAGCCATTATACTAGCAAACACTCAGTGTACCTAGTGGCATCCTATACGTGGCTATTGGACTTTGCTATAGTCCCACTAGTGCCAAGACATTTGCAGAGCGCATCTGCCTGCGTTGCACACTCCAACTAATTATAACGAAGCCATTATACTAGCACACACTCAGTGTACCTAGTGGCATCCTATACGTGGCTATTGGACTTTGCTATAGTCCCACTAGTGCCAAGACATTTGCAGAGCGCATCTGCCTGCGTTGCACACTCCAACTAATTATAACGAAGCCATTATACTAGCACAAACTCAGTGTACCTAGTGGCATCCTATACGTGGCTATTGGACTTTGCTATAGTCCCACTAGTGCCAAGACATTTGCAGAGCGCATCTGCCTGCGTTGCACACTACAACAAATTATAACGAAGCCATTATACTAGCAAACACTCAGTGTACCTAGTGGCATCCTATACGTGGCTATTGGACTTTGCTATAGTCCCACTAGTGCCAAGACATTTGCAGAGCGCATCTGCCTGCGTTGCACACTCCAACTAATTATAACGAAGCCATTATACTAGCACACACTCAGTGTACCTAGTGGCATCCTATACGTGGCTATTGGACTTTGCTATAGTCCCACTAGGGCCAAGACATTTGCAGAGCACATCTGCCTGCATTGCACACTCCAAGTTTTTTAAACTAAGCAATTTTACTAGCAAACACTCAGTGTACCTAGTGGCATCCTATACGTGGCTATTGGACTTTGCTATAGTCCCACTAGTGCAAAGACATTAGCAGAGCACATCTGCCTGCATTGCACACTCCAAGTTTTTTAAACTCAGCCATTATACTAGCAAACACTCAGTGTACCTAGTGGCATCCTATACGTGGCTATTGGACTTTGCTATAGTCCCACTAGTGCCAAGACATTTGCAGAGCGCATCTGCCTGCGTTGCACACTCCAACAAATTATAACGAAGCCATTATACTAGCAAACACTCAGTGTACCTAGTGGCATCCTATACGTGGCTATTGGACTTTGCTATAGTCCCACTAGTGCCAAGACATTTGCAGAGCGCATCTGCCTGCGTTGCACACTCCAACTAATTATAACGAAGCCATTATACTAGCACACACTCAGTGTACCTAGTGGCATCCTATACGTGGCTATTGGACTTTGCTATAGTCCCACTAGGGCCAAGACATTTGCAGAGCACATCTGCCTGCATTGCACACTCCAAGTTTTTTAAACTAAGCAATTTTACTAGCAAACACTCAGTGTACCTAGTGGCATCCTATACGTGGCTATTGGACTTTGCTATAGTCCCACTAGTGCAAAGACATTAGCAGAGCACATCTGCCTGCATTGCACACTCCAAGTTTTTTAAACTCAGCCATTATACTAGCAAACACACAGTGTACCTAGTGGCATCCTATACGTGGCTATTGGACTTTGCTATAGTCCCACTAGTGCCAAGACATTTGCAGAGCGCATCTGCCTGCGTTGCACACTCCAACTAATTATAACGAAGCCATTATACTAGCAAACACTCAGTGTACCTAGTGGCATCCTATACGTGGCTATTGGACTTTGCTATAGTCCCACTAGTGCCAAGACATTTGCAGAGCGCATCTGCCTGCGTTGCACACTCCAACTAATTATAACGAAGCCATTATACTAGCACACACTCAGTGTACCTAGTGGCATCCTATACGTGGCTATTGGACTTTGCTATAGTCCCACTAGTGCCAAGACATTTGCAGAGCGCATCTGCCTGCGTTGCACACTCCAACAAATTATAACGAAGCCATTATACTAGCAAACACTCAGTGTACCTAGTGGCATCCTATACGTGGCTATTGGACTTTGCTATAGTCCCACTAGTGCCAAGACATTTGCAGAGCGCATCTGCCTGCGTTGCACACTCCAACTAATTATAACGAAGCCATTATACTAGCAAACACTCAGTGTACCTAGTGGCATCCTATACGTGGCTATTGGACTTTGCTATAGTCCCACTAGTGCCAAGACATTTGCAGAGCACATCTGCCTGCGTTGCACACTCCAACTAATTATAACGAAGCCATTATACTAGCAAACACTCAGTGTACCTAGTGGCATCCTATACGTGGCTATTGGACTTTGCTATAGTCCCACTAGTGCCAAGACATTTGCAGCACGTCTGCCTGCGTTGCACACTCCAACGAATTATAACTAAGTTACATTGTCAGGGATATTTATTCTTTATTATTCTGCTGTTAATAAAGCTAGACCACCACTGCAATCTTCACCACCTCTCAATTTTTACTACCACATTTTCAGTCCACAATCTTGTCGCAATCAACATGAGTGGCAAAATGACAGATGCTGGTGGAAAGGGGAAGAGGCGTGGTGGAAAAGGCAAAAAATGTTTTGTCAGTGGGGAAGGTGGCAAAGCTCCATTATCATCTGCTGAAGATAGACCATCTACTAGCAAAAGTAAGATGTCTACTACTTATTGTGGACAATCCGATGTGCTCCCTTTTTTACGGACACGAACAAGAGGAACAAAGGTAGATGATGGGCAAAAAAGGAAAATGCTTGAATGGATCTCAAGTGGTCCAACAAGTGCCCTCTCAGCCACTTCAAGTACCGCATCCAAAAAACACCATTCCTCTGAGTTGTCATCCCAATCACACTTGATTTCTCCCAGCTCTGAAGTCTCCATAAGCCCTGCACAGTATGGTGGAACTGAGATGGCTGAGTCTGCAGAGCTGTTCAGTCACACTATAGCCTGGGAATCAGAGGTCTGCTCCCAAGCTACAGTGAGTACAGAACAGGAAATGGTCTGCAGTGATGCCCAGAACCTTTGTGACTCAGATTCAGGCCGTGAGGACCAAGTTTCTGAGCATAATGTTGACCCTTTGTCACAAACTGTAACACCTGTGGTTATAGACAATGAGGAACATACTGATGAAGATGAGACGCAGATACCCGATTGGGATGACAACTTAAATATTCGGTCAGGGCAAGAAGAGGCTCGGTCTGAGGGGGAGGGGAGTGCAAACACAACAATTGATGATGACGTTCTAGATCCCACCTACTGTCAACCCCCAGTCAGGCACTCGAGGAGGTCAACAGAGGCGGTGGAGGAGGATGCAACCGACGACGAAGTTACCTTGCGCCTTCCTGGACAGAGTCGGAGCACTGGTAGCACGTCTACAACTGCATCCTCAGCCACCACTCTGCCTATGAGCATTATTCGGGGTGGATCAACAGGTCGCATGGCCTCTAAGCCTTGCCTAGCCTGGGCCTTTTTTCACATCGAAAAAGATCGCCCAACTCATGTGATATGTAACATTTGTCATGATTCTGTTAGTAGAGGTCAAAACCTCAGCAGTTTGACAACTTCTTCCATGAATCGTCACATGAATAAATATCATAAGTCCCGGTGGGAAGCTCACCGTGCTGCAATGCCGGCTAGCGGAGCGAACCATCCACCGCCCGCCCCTTCCAGTGCATCCGCGCGCTCTTCATCTTCTAGGACTGTGGGGACAGCTGTCACACCTGTTTTTCCACGCAAAACTTCCACCACTGTAACCGCAACAGGCAGTTTGCTTGTAAGGTCGTCAGTTGGTTTGGAAGGGGAAACAAGTGAGTGTGTACAGCTCTCTCAGACATCGATAGCACCAACGTTGGATGAAGGCAACATCATGTCTCCGCCTGCACTTTCCTCACAAACCTGCATTTTTCCAGGGACACCCTACTCAACACCGTCTACACACAGCAGCCAGATCTCTGTCCCTCAGATGTGGTCAAATAAAAGGCCACTTCCTCCGACCCATGACAAAGCTAAGAGGTTGACTCTATCCCTCTGTAAGCTGTTGGCTACCGAAATGCTGCCTTTCCGCCTAGTGGACACACAGGATTTTAGAGACCTTATGTCTGTCGCTGTGCCCCAGTACCAGATGCCTAGTCGCCACTACTTCTCTAAGAAAGGTGTGCCCGCGCTACACCAGCATGTCGCACACAACATCACCGCTTCCTTGAGAAACTCTGTGTGTGAACGGGTGCATTTCACCACCGATACTTGGACCAGTAAGCATGGACAGGGACGTTACATGTCGCTGACTGGGCACTGGGTAACTATGGTGATAGATGGTGAAGGGTCTGCTGCACAAGTCTTGCCGTTCCCACGACTTGTGTGTCAATCCTCTGTCTGTCCAAGTTCCGCCACAGCTTCTGCATCCTCCACCTCATCTGGGTCCTCCACCTCCGCCCCAAGCCTGCCTGGTCAGGCCACCAGCGTTCTCACTGCGCAGAAGGAATCACGCACGCCTCATTACTATGCTGGCAGCCGAGCGCAACGGCATCAGGCGGTCTTTAGCTTGACATGTCTTGGTAATAAGAGTCACACAGCTGAGGAGTTGTGGTCAGCTCTGCGGTCCGAGTTTAATAAATGGTTGTCTCCACTCAACCTGCAGCCTGGTAAGGCCGTGTGCGACAATGCTGCAAACCTGGGTGCGGCCCTTCGCCTGGGCAAGGTGACACACGTACCTTGTATGGCTCACGTGTTGAACCTTGTCGTGCAGCAATTTTTAACACACTATCCCGGCCTAGATGGCCTTCTGAACAGGGCACGAAAACTGTCTGCTCACTTCCGGCGTTCAAGCGCCGCAGCTGAGCGACTTGCATCGCTCCAGAAGTCTTTCGGCCTGCCGGTTCATCGCCTGAAATGCGATGTGGCGACACGCTGGAATTCAACTCTACACATGTTACAGCGACTGTGGCAGCACCGCAGAGCCCTGGTGCAATACGTCATGACGTATAGCCTGGGCCAACGAGATGCAGAGGTGGGGCAGATCACCCTGATGGAGTGGTCTCAGATCAAGGACCTATGCACCCTTCTGCACAGTTTCGACATGGCGACGAATATGTTTAGCTCTGACAATGCCATTATCAGCATGACGATTCCAGTCATTTACATGCTGGAGCACACGCTAAACACTATTCGGAGTCAGGGGGTGGGACAACATGAAGGGGAGGAACTACAGGAGGATTCATATGTGCAAGGGACAACAACATCCCCAAGATCCAGACGTTCATCATCACCAACGCAGCAGGCATGGGACCATGGGGAACAGGGATCGACAAGGGCGCATAGTAGCAGGCGAAATGTTGAGCAAGGTGCAGGAGAACATGAAGAAATGGAGGACGAACTGTCCATGGACATGGAAGACTCAGCGGATGAGGGAGACCTTGGTCAAATTTCAGTTGAAAGAGGTTGGGGGGAGATGTCAGAGGAAGAAAGAACGGTTAGCATCTCTATGCCACAAACACAGCGTGGACTTGGTCCGCATGGCTGCGCAAGACACATGAGTGCCTTCTTGTTGCACTACCTCCAACATGACAGTCGTATTGTCAAAATTAGAAGTGATGATGACTACTGGATTGCCACACTATTAGATCCCCGGTACAAGTCCAAATTTTGTGACATAATTCCAGCCATAGAAAGGGACGCACGTATGCAGGAGTATCAGCAGAAGCTGTTACTCGATCTTAGCTCGGCTTTTCCACCAAACAACCGTGCAGGTGCAGGGAGGGAATCTCCCAGTTGTAACTTGACAAACATGGGACGGTCTCGTCATCTTCACCAGTCTACCCGTACCAGTAGGACCGTATCTGGTGCCGGTAACAGCAATTTTATGGAATCTTTTCATAATTTTTTTAGACCCTCTTTTGCAAGGCCACCAGAGACAACAAGTCTGACACATACTCAACGGCTGGAGAGGATGATACAGGAGTATCTCCAAATGAACATCGATGCCATGACTGTGCAACTGGAGCCTTGCTCCTTTTGGGCTTCAAACATAGAAAAATGGCCAGAGCTCTCCAGTTACGCCTTGGAGATTTTGTCGTGTCCAGCTGCCAGCGTTGTCTCTGAACGTGTATTCAGTGCTGCTGGGTGTGTGCTGACAGATAAGCGCACGCGTCTGTCCAGTGACAATGTGGACAGACTGACGTTCATCAAAATGAACAAGTCATGGATCCAGAAGGAATTTACTACCCCTGTGTCATCCTGGGGAGAGTAAATGCTTGTGGATTTGGAATGTGCTTGATGCAAATCAAAACATCCTGTTTGCAACTAGGGCCCAAGTGCTGCCACTGATGGGGTGGGTGTCTGTGTGGCCCAATTTTTGGAAAAAAGGGAGACTCCGCTTGGAGTAACCCTTGCTTGCTGTGTTTTTAAAAGAAGCCAAGATGAACAGAGCTGGGATCAGGAAAGACTTTGCTACCTACCCCGGTGTCATCCTGGGGACGGATAAGAATGGCGTATTTTTGAATGTGCTTGATGCAAATCTAGCTGTGAAGTGTACAACTGGGGCACAACTGCTGCCACTGAAGGGGTGGGTGTGTGTGGGCCCAATTTTTGGAAAAAAGGGAGACTCCGCTTGGAGTAACCCTTGCTTGCTGTGTTTTTAAAAGAAGCCAAGATGAACAGAGCTGGGATCAGGAAAGACTTTGCTACCTACCCCGGTGTCATCCTGGGGACGGATAAGAATGGCGTATTTTTGAATGTGCTTGATGCAAATCAAAACATCCTGTTTGCAACTAGGGCCCAAGTGCTGCCACTGATGGGGTGGGTGTCTGTGTGGCCCAATTTTTGGAAAAAAAGGGAGACTCCGCTTGGAGTAACCCTTGCTTACATTGTTTTTAAAAGAAGCCAAGATGAACAAGTCATGGATCAGCAAAGACTTTATCTACGTACCCCGGTGTCATCCTGGGGACGGATAAGAATGGCGTATTTTTGAATGTGCTTGATGCAAATCAAAACATCCTGTTTGCAACTAGGGCCCAAGTGCTGCCACTGATGGGGTGGGTGTCTGTGTGGCCCAATTTTTGGAAAAAAGGGAGACTCCGCTTGGAGTAACCCTTGCTTGCTGTGTTTTTAAAAGAAGCCAAGATGAACAGAGCTGGGATCAGGAAAGACTTTGCTACCTACCCCGGTGTCATCCTGGGGACGGATAAGAATGGCGTATTTTTGAATGTGCTTGATGCAAATCAAAACATCCTGTTTGCAACTAGGGCCCAAGTGCTGCCACTGATGGGGTGGGTGTCTGTGTGGCCCAATTTTTGGAAAAAAAGGGAGACTCCGCTTGGAGTAACCCTTGCTTACATTGTTTTTAAAAGAAGCCAAGATGAACAAGTCATGGATCAGCAAAGACTTTATCTACGTACCCCGGTGTCATCCTGGGGACGGATAAGAATGGCGTATTTTTGAATGTGCTTGATGCAAATCAAAACATCCTGTTTGCAACTAGGGCCCAAGTGCTGCCACTGATGGGGTGGGTGTCTGTGTGGCCCAATTTTTGGAAAAAAGGGAGACTCCGCTTGGAGTAACCCTTGCTTGCTGTATTTTTAAAAGAAGCCAAGATGAACAGAGCTGGGATCAGGAAAGACTTTGCTACCTACCCCGGTGTCATCCTGGGGACGGATAAGAATGGCGTATTTTTGAATGTGCTTGATGCAAATCTAGCTGTGAAGTGTACAACTGGGGCACAACTGCTGCCACTGAAGGGGTGGGTGTGTGTGGGCCCAATTTTTGGAAAAAAGGGAGACTCCGCTTGGAGTAACCCTTGCTTGCTGTGTTTTTAAAAGAAGCCAAGATGAACAGAGCTGGGATCAGGAAAGACTTTGCTACCTACCCCGGTGTCATCCTGGGGACGGATAAGAATGGCGTATTTTTGAATGTGCTTGATGCAAATCAAAACATCCTGTTTGCAACTAGGGCCCAAGTGCTGCCACTGATGGGGTGGGTGTCTGTGTGGCCCAATTTTTGGAAAAAAAGGGAGACTCCGCTTGGAGTAACCCTTGCTTACATTGTTTTTAAAAGAAGCCAAGATGAACAAGTCATGGATCAGCAAAGACTTTATCTACGTACCCCGGTGTCATCCTGGGGACGGATAAGAATGGCGTATTTTTGAATGTGCTTGATGCAAATCAAAAAACATCCTGTTTGCAACTAGGGCCCAAGTGCTGCCACTGATGGGGTGGGTGTCTGTGTGGCCCAATTTTTGGAAAAAAGGGAGACTCCGCTTGGAGAAACCCTTGCTTGCTGTGTTTTTAAAAGAAGCCAAGATGAACAGAGCTGGGATCAGGAAAGACTTTGCTACCTACCCCGGTGTCATCCTGGGGACGGATAAGAATGGCGTATTTTTGAATGTGCTTGATGCAAATCTAGCTGTGAAGTGTACAACTGGGGCACAACTGCTGCCACTGAAGGGGTGGGTGTGTGTGGGCCCAATTTTTGGAAAAAAGGGAGACTCCGCTTGGAGTAACCCTTGCTTGCTGTGTTTTTAAAAGAAGCCAAGATGAACAGAGCTGGGATCAGGAAAGACTTTGCTACCTACCCCGGTGTCATCCTGGGGACGGATAAGAATGGCGTATTTTTGAATGTGCTTGATGCAAATGTAGCTGTGAAGTGTACAACTGGGGCACAAGTGCTGCCACTGAAGGGGTGGGTGTGTGTGTGGCCCAATTTTTGGAAAAAAGGGAGACTCCGCTTGGAGTCACCTTGCGGTGTTTTACATGATTTTAGAAGGGCGTGCCATGCCTATATCTGTGTGTCCTCCTCTTTTTCCTTGTCCAGCTGTTTTGTTTTCGCATGAGTATATGTCCTTGTCACTTTCCAATGTGTTTGAGTTGTTTGTCACCTTTAGGACACCTTTGAGGGTGTTTTCTAGGTGTTTTTCTGTGTTTGTGATTGCCTGCCATTGTTTCCTATGCAGTTCGAGTTCGGTTCGTCGAACGTTCGACGAACCGAACTCGAACGGGAGGTCCGTTCGGCGAACCAACCTCGAGCCGAACCGCGACCGGTTCGCTCATCTCTAGTCATGGCTTCCTATGATAATTTTCTTAATGAATGTAGTGTTTACAGTTTTTAAGGCTAAATTCACAATTCAGTTCTGGTATATGCATTTTCAGTTTCTAATTGTTTGTAATAATTTTTGCAGCTGACAATTTTCTTCTGTGTTCACTTATCTTTAAGCACACAATTTCAATGCGAGCTGATTTAACATGTCATATTTAATATATATTATAGTTTTGAAAAAAATGGTGCTTATTGTTTTGAGGAGAACCGTGAAATGCTACATAGTTATTACATTGAATGCTAACTGCATTTTGAGCTTATTGTCACTAATGTAAATCCGGAATTCACACAATAATGAAGACATCCAAACAATAAAGTGTAACCTTTCATGTAACAACTTGAAAATGAAGAAATATTAACTAGTCTCCATTTTTTTTTAAATTGTCATCACATTTTCTGCTCGTAAATGGAGTAGTATTCTGTCTATATATATTAGCATCTTTTTCTTTTTCTGAGTTGGACAACACTGTAGTTCTTCACCCTCTGTGTTATTTTATAGTCTCCTCACTTGGCACGATATTGTTACTAAAAATAAGTGAATCATTTGAAATTCATTTTTTTAAATTGATTAAAAGTAAGGGCGGTGTCACACGCTACGATATATCGGGCGTTATGTCGTCGGGGTCTCGGATTCTGTGACGCACATCCGGCATCGTTAGACATATCGTAGCATGTGACAGCTACGAACGACTGTGAACGAGCAAAAATACTCACCTTATCGTTGCTCGTTGACACGTCGTTCATTTTCAAAATGTCGGTCCTCCTGTGCTCCGGTTGTTCATCGTTTCCGAGGCAGCACACATTGCTCTGTGTGACACCCCGGGAATGACGAACATAGCTTACCTGCGTCCCACTGGCAATGAGGATGGAAGGAGGTGGGCGGGAGGTTACGTCCTGCTCATCTCCGCCCCTCTGCATCTATTGGTCGGCCGCTGTGTGAGGTAGCTGTGATGCCGAACGTCCCTCTCCCTTCAGGAAGAGGATGTTCGCCGCCCACAGCGACGTCGTCCGGGAGGTAAGTGCGTGTGACGGGAGTAAATGACTTTGTGCGCCACGGGCAACTAATTGCCCGTGACGCACAAATGACGGGAGCGGGTGTGATCGCTCATCCGATCTATATATATATCGTCCCGTGATGCCGGCCTAAATGGATTCACCATGAAAGAAAACTATTATCCAGCCTTTTGTTACCACGTCTTATTTGGATCATTGCCCTGCTAATCTAGGAAACCAATGAGCTATAGCATGGCACTTTTGGTAGTACGTAGGAGCGCTTTCTAGGTTCCAAGCCCATAATGTAAAAATAAGAAATCCGAGTACTCCCAATTGTGTGAAAATTGCTTTTATTTTACAATGCAGAGAATCCAGCTATGGGTGAAAATGTTTCTGTCTTCACTCAGACCTTCATCCGTTCAATGTGCTGCTTGTAAGACTGCCTGGGTTGGTGGTGTGGAGGGAATACAGTGGTGTCCACTCCTGTCAGTGATGAACATCGCTGTATTCCCTCCATGCCACTAACCCAGGCAGTCTTACAAGCGGCAGCACGTTAAACTGATGAAGGTCTGAGTGAAGATCGAAACATTTTCTTTCATAATTGGATTCTCAGCATAGTAAAATAAAAGCAATTTTCACACAATTGGGAGTGCCCAGATTTCTGATATCTAGTCTATTAAACTAAGCTGTGCAAGAAGACAATAATGCAGGCACATCCCCCAGGCTTCATGACAATACGTTTTAGCAATTTCCTAAATTCAGCTCAGCAGTAATCCTAGTGCACAATCCCTTTTCAGGTCAGTTAGGCTTACTACTATAGTTCAGGAATGTGAAAAGTGAGAATAATACTGGGGAAAAAGATTTATTTCATCACATTCCCAGTGGCTAAGTTTGCATACACTTCGTTAGTACTTGGAAGTATCATCGTTAAATTGTTTAATTTAGGTCAAATTTGTAGGGAAGCCTGTTAAAAGCTTCTCACAATAAGTTGCTAGAATATTAGCCATTACTTCTGCCAGAGTCAGGTATGTAGGCTTCCTTTATTGCACATGCTTTTTCAATTCTGCCCATAGCTTTTAAAAGGGTGTAAGGTGAGGGGTTTTTTTTACGTTGACTGGGCCTTTAATTTGTTGTATGTAAGTCATTTTGCCATAACTTTGGAAGTATGCTTGGGTCACTGTCCATTTTGAAGACCCGTTTGTGCCTAAGCTCAACTTCTAGAATGATGACTTGAGACATTGCCTCAATATTATCACATACTGTAATTGTCCTTCCTCATAATCCCATGTATATAGAAAAGTGCACCAGTCCCTAATGAAGAAAGCACTGACACAATATGATGCTGCTCATTCATACTTTATAGTTGGAATTGTGTTCTTTGGCTTGTAAGCAGATGAGTAAGGTACCTTCAGACATGTTAAACTAATAGGTTCCATCTTGACACATGCAGTGTATCAGAAAAGTGAGTACACCCCTCACATTTTTGTAAATATCTTATATCTTTTCAAGAGAAAACACTGATAGTCTCTTACAATGTAAAGTAGTAAGTGTCGTGCCCTCTAAATAACTCAACACAGTCAGTAATGTCTAAATTTCTGTCAACAAAAGTGAGCATACCCCTAAGTGAAATGGCTAAATTATGCCCAATTAGCCATATTCTTTCCCCTGTATCATGTGACTCAGTGTTACAAGATCTTAGGTGTGCATGAGGAGCATATAGATTAAATTTGGCATTATCACTCAAACTCTCTCATACTGGTCACTGGAAGTTCAACATGGCACCAAATGGCAAAGAATTCTTTGAGGATCTCAAGAAAAAGAAGTGTTACTTTACATAAAGATGGCTATAAGAAGATTGCCAACAACCTAAAACTGAGCTGCAGCATGGTGGCCAACAAGAATTTGAGTGCAGAGGTTAAAAGGGTGGGGAGTCAGACCAAAAGCTGCACACTGCCTCAAATTGGTCTGCATAGCTGTCATCCCAGAAGGAAGCCTCTTCTAAAGATAACTCCCAAGAAAGCCTGAAAATAGTTTGCTAAAGACAAGCGGACTAACGACTTGAATTACCGGAACCACGTTCTGTGGTTTGATGAGACCAAGATAAACTTATTTGATTCAGGTGGCATCAAATGTGAGTGGCAACAACCAAGTGAGGAGTACAAACACAAGTGTGTCTTACCTACAGTCAATCATGGTGAAAACTTAAGAAAAAAAGGACTTAGAGTGCCATGCAATGTAATAAAAAGAGCCCAAATAATATTTCATGCATATAAAATAATTTTTATTAGGAACAGGAAATACACAGGGGTGAAAAGGTAACATGTAAAATGTCTAAAAATATCATGGGATCAGAAAAAGATAATGAGGAGAAGAAAAGGCACAGAAAATTCCCTTTCAAGTTGGTAAAGATAGTACTGATGCAAAAGGCCTAAATGAGTTCACCTAGGAAGATGTGGAAGTGCATCCCATAGGCAAAAGCAATTATGTAAAGTGCACAAGTGCTTAAATAAATAGGGATATAAATAGCTCCAACAGATTGGAGTGAACTAAAACCACACAAAGTGATACTTACCCATCAAGTACTAATTAGGAGTAAATAAACGCTCCCCTACGCGTCTCGCTAGTGCTTCATAAGGTGGAAGAAAAGATAAGTTCTGGAATCGGTGCCTATGCCGATGAATTTTTTCGGGAGCAAGCAGTAGATCTTAGGGACAGATTCCGGGCACGTAGATATTCAAACAGGCCAATCAAACAAAGGTATAATCGTGCCTTTAAAACTAGAAGGATGGATCTACTGTCAGGGAGGGGTACCAGCAGCGATTAAGACAAGGGAGTGATTACATTTATTACCACCTTCAATAATCAGTGGCATGACATCGGGGCATTTTAAACAAACATTGGGCTGTCCTCAAAACTGACAAAATCTTGGGGGAGAAGCTCCCGGATGTGCCTCTGATGGTGGCAAGAAGGGGATCAAATCTGAAAGATTGGCAAGTACATAGCCACTATACATCGAGGACTAAACCTTTGTTTGATATTCCCAGGCATAATTTGAGTTCATTTCCCTGTGGCACCTGCCTGGCATGTCTTAATATGATACTTTTCGATAGGTTCATTTCTTCGGATGGTGGTAGAACATATGAGGTGAGACATCAGATCACATGTCGCACTTCAAATGTAATCTAATATGCCAAGTGTACATGCAACCTAATTTATATTGGCCTCACGTCCCGGGAGTTCCGCATACGTGTGAGGGAACATGTCCGGGACATTATGGCAGCACGGGACGAAACTGACATCAATCTCTTGAGGACAATACCCCGCCATTTCAAACTACACTATAATTGTAACTCTAGTGAACTAAAATTTATGAGAATAGATGGGATTTATTTGGGTATACGTGGGGGCGATTATAAAAAAAGCTCTCGCAAAACATGAATGCGAATGGATCGTAAGGCTGGCCACGGTACAACCTTTAGGACTCAATGAGAAAGTGAGTTTCTCACCATTCCTGTAACCAATTGGTTTAGCATTCATCTAAGATGTGTATGAGAGTATATATATATATATATATATATATATATATATATATGCATATGTGTTTATATGAAAACATGTATGTGTACGGATAGAGATATCGTTTTTGATAACCCTGTTTCGGCACGTTTTGTGTTTATTCCATTTTAATTCTGTTTATTCTGCTGTAAGTGTTTGATGTTTTTTGTCTATTCAGTGCGGTTTTATTTCAACACATAAGTCATTTCCCTGTTTTTATTCTCTGTTTTTTCTTATTTTGGCATATGCACTGGTTCCAGAACGTATCTTTTCTTCCCCCTTATAAAGCCCTAGTGAGACGCGTAGGGGAGCGTTTATTTACTCCTAATTAGTACTTGATTGGTGAATATCACTTTGTGTGGTTTTAGTGCACTCCAATCTGTTGGAGTTATTTATATCCCTATTTATTTAGGCACTTGTGCACTTTACATAATGGCTTTTGCCTATGGGATGCACTTCCACATCTTCCTAGGTGAACTCATTTAGGCCTTTTGCATCAGTACTATCTTTACCAACTTGAAAGGGAATTTTCTGTGCCTTTTCTTCTTCTCATTATCTTTTTCTGATCCCATGATATTTATAGACATTTTACATGTTACCTTTTGACCCCTGTGTATTTCCTGTTCCTAATAAAATGATTTTAAATGCATGAAATATGATTTGGGATCTTTTTATTACATTGCATGGCACTCTAAGTCCTTTTTTTCTTAAATGTTCATTCTTATTGTGTGGGGCGTGCCAATACAGTCTACAGAGAGCTGTCTCAGTGTCCTTTTCCTTACGGATTTGTTTATTAGTCAATCATGGTGAAAGTGTCATGGTTTGGTGCTTCATGAGTGCTGCTGGCTGTGGGGCGCTAAGGTTCATTGAGGTAACCATGAAGAAAAAACAATTAGAAGTGCACAGCCATAGTTTATACGGTAAATTTATCAGTAATAGGGGGTGGGGGGGTGCACCTGTCAAGCAAAACCAACTATATCAATCACAAGAAAAGCGCTTGACCAAAAGGCACTCACTCCAGAATTAGATTATAATACGATTTTTATTTGTGTATCAAAAAGTTTAAAAAGACACATACAAAATACAACACAGTGCAGACATATTAAAAAACACCAAGGACAATAATATTGAGACCCAATCCAGAATAAGTCCTCTCAAAGATAAATATTGTACCAGAATCACCATAGATAGTTCAAAATGTATAACAATACAGATAATGAATCAGAGATATAACCATCTTATAAATAGGTATACATTGAGACAGACATTCTATCTTTCAAGCAGCATTGTGACCAAATAGTCATAACAGTAACTGCAATGCCTCATAGGCAGAAAATCCCTATCATGGTGATTCCCTATCTGAAAATAGAGGTGGAGAACCTGGCCCAACGCGTGTCGCTATGTTAGCTTCATCAGGGGCAGTGGGCACCCTAGATTCCTACTCCACACTGATGAGGGGCAAATACCCCGAAACGGCTGTCTGTGGATGGATACCATGTTTGGCATAGGTGGTCTCCTTGACTGGAGACTGCCCTTCCCGTGGTTGTTCCTTCCCGGTGAAAGACCTGGCTAGTTTCCTGCCAGCGTTGAGAAACATGTGATGGTGTCTCCGCAGGCCTTCTTGATTTGAATATTTCCCAGGGGGCATTGCTCTAGAATCACTGCATTGAGAAACACGTGATGGTGTCTCCGCAGTGGTGGATGTTGATCTCCCTAAGGTCAACCATCCTTGCTCACATAGTCTTTTACTAGGCAATGTCCCACTAGCCAGATTCCTACTCCACACTGATGAGGGGCAAATACCCCGAAACGGCTGTCTGTGGATGGATACCATGTTTGGCATAGGTGGTCTCCTTGACTGGAGACTGCCCTTCCCGTGGTTGTTCCTTCCCGGTGAAAGACCTGGCTAGTTTCCTGCCAGCGTTGAGAAACATGTGATGGTGTCTCCGCAGGCCTTCTTGATTTGAATATTAGCCCAATAGTAGTGATAAAACATATAAAAAATATATAAATTTGCGCTAGACCGAAGTTATTTTACTAGCCCAAAAAGGATTTTTGTAATTAATTTTTCTTTTCAAATGTATAAAAAGTAATACTTTGATATCCAATATTTCAAAGCAATAATTTAAAACAATAGCAGTACACAGTATTCTGTATGAAATGTACTATATAAAATGTACTAACTACAATATCTGATTTAAAATATGAGTGGAGCCCCGGCTGGTGGCTGCCACCCATAGTCCAATTTTTACAATTTTAAGGTTCTCCAGGATTTTCCGCAAGGTTTTAAAATTGGTGATTGAGAGTAGAGGTGATCCATTGAATAAATATATATATGAATATATATATACTAGAAGGTGGCCCGATTCTACGCATCGGGTATTCTAGAATTTACGTATTGTGTAGTTCATGTATGAATTTGTTATATATATATATATATATATATATAGAGAGATGTTGTTGTCTGTAGTTACCAAGTGTTTGTGTAGGCGCTGTACATGTTCTGGGTGTTGTCTGGGTGTGACGGGGGGTGAGAGCGGTGTTGTATGTGTGTTGCGTGTGTTGCGTTGTTTGTGGAGCGCTGTGTGTCTGTAGCGTTGTGTGTGTGTTGCGCGGTTTGTGTGTGTGTGGTTTGTGTGTGTGTGGTGTGTTTTGGGGGGAGGTATGTTTTGTGCAATGTGTGTGTTGTGCGGTATGTGCGTATATTTGTGTGTGCCGCGGTGTTTGTGTGTTGGGTGTTGTGTGTGTGCAGCGTTGTCTGTGTGTGTGGGTGTCTGTGTAGGGCAGTTGTTTGTGGTTCCCAGTGTGTGTGTGTGTGTGTGGTGTGTTGTGCAGTGCGCGCGCGTGTGTGTGTGTGTGTGTGTGTGTGTGTGTGTGCATCAGCCTCTCTTCTCTCAGCCTACCTCTCCCAGCCTCCCTCCTCCCAGCCTCCCTCAGCATCAGCCTCCCTCTCCCAGCCTCCCCAGCATCAGCCTCCGCCAGCATCAGCCTCTCTCCTTCCAGCCTCCTCCAGCATCAGCCTCCCTCTCCCAGCCTTCCCCAGGATCAGCCTCTCTCCTCCCAGCCTCCGTCCTCCCAGCCTTCCCCAGCATCAGCTTTCCCCTCCCAGCCTCCCTCAGCATCAGCCTTCCCCAGCATCAGCCTCTCTCCTCCCAGCCTCAGCCTCTCTCCTTCCAGCCTCCCCCAGCATCAGCCTCTCTCCTTCCAGCTTCCCTCAGCATCAGCCTCCCCTTCCCAGCCTTCCCCAGGATCAGCCTCTCTCCTCCCAGCCTCCTTCCTCCCAGCCTCCTTCCTCCCAGCCTCCTTCCTCCCAGCCTCCCTCAGCATCAGCCTTCTGCTTCCAGTCTCCCCCAGCATCAGCCTCCCCATGCATCAGCCTCCACCAGCATCAGCCTCTCTTCTTCCAGCCTCTCTCCTTCCAGCCTCCCCCAGCATCAGCCTCCCCTTCCCAGCCTTCCCCAGGATCAGCCTCTCTCCTCCCAGCCTCCTTCCTCCCAGCCTCCCTCTCCCAGCCTCCCTCAGCATCAGCCTTCCGCTCCCAGTCTCCCCCAGCATCAGCCTCCCCAAGCATCAGCCTCCACCAGCATCAGCCTCTCTCCTTCTAGCCTCCCCCAGCATCAGCCTCTCTCCTTCCAGCCTCCCTCAGCATCAGCCTCCCGTTCCCAGCCTTCCCCAGGATCAGCCTCTCTCCTCCCAGCCTCCTTCCTCCCAGCCTCCCTCAGCATCAGCCTTCCCCTCCCAGTCTCCCCCAGCATCAGCCTCCCCAAGCATCAGCCTCCACCAGCATTAGCCTCTCTCCTTCCAGCCTCCCCCAGCATCAGCCTCCCCAAGCATCAGCCTCCACCAGCATCAGCCTCCCTCGTCCCAGCCTCCCCCTCCCAGCCTCCCCCAGCATCAGCCCTCTCTCCTCCCAGCCTTCCCCATGATCAGCCTCTCTGCTCCCAGCCTCCTCCAGCACGCCGTGCTCCTCTGCCGACACTCACACACCCGATCGCATCCACTCACACACACCCGATCGCATCCACTCACACACACCCGATCGCATCCACTCACACACACCCGATCGCATCCACTCACACACACCTGATCGCATCCACTCACACACACCCGATCGCATCCACTCACACACACCCGATTGCATCCACTCACACACACCCGATCGCATACACTCACACACACAGACACTGACGATATCGCACATACGCGCTTATACTCACAACATCCGGGGATATCACATGCTTCTGGCCATGTGATCCTCCGGCAGGTCCTGGAAGATCACAACAGCACAGTATCGCCGCCGAGAAGCAAGCGATATCCCAGGATGTTGTGAGTATGTGGATGCGATGTGATGTGTGTGTGTGAGTGAGTGTGATCTGATTTGTGTGTGTGTATGTGTGTGCTGTTATGTGTGTGCTGTTATGTGTCTGTATTTTCCGCCGCTGCAGGACCTTGATGTGTGGATGCGATGTGATGTGTGTGTGAGGTGTGTATGAGAGTGAGTGTGAGCCGGTGTACACTGGTAACTATGATACACATCGGGTAACTAAGGGACCTTAGTTACCCGATGTGTATAATGGTTACCAGCTTTCACGGCCTCCGTGAAGATCCCAGCATCGCAAGGTTATGTGTGGCGCTGCTGGGATCCTGACGGAGCCGGTGTAGAAGCAAGAGATATCCCAGCATGTTGTGATGTGTGAGGTGTGTGTGAGAGTGAGTGTGAGAGTGAGTGTGATCTGATGTGTGTGTGTGTGTACTCACCTGGGAATCGGGGCTCCGTGTCAGTTGGGCCAGAGCGAGCGTGCATTGCATGAGGGGGGCGGGGCCTGCAGAGAGCCGGGGCGAGAGGCCAATCCGTGTGGGGGGGCGGGGCCATGGCGAGCCCAGCGGCCAATCAGCTTTGTGTCACCGTAAGGACACAATTTCGGAGCATGACAGACAGACAGATAGACAGACAGATAGACAGACAGATAGACAGACAGACAGATAGACAGACAGACAGACAGACAGACAGAATAAGGAAATTATATATATAGATATATATATATATATATATATATATATGCAATAGTCACTGGTAGATAGCTATGCCCTAGGCATTATAGTTGGTTCCAACCTTCATTGTATGTCCCCACTATATGCCTGCTCCGCATATCCAGATGGTTGCGATATGCGGAGACCATGCCCTCCCTGGTGTGTCTGACATCCCTGCACTCATGTTATGTCACATCGGAGTGTAGCATGGATGTAACGGTGCACCAAGTGCCCATGCCAGGGGCATGGTGTAAGCTTTCTGGTTGTTCATCAACATCCAGAGGGCTTGCTGCAGAGTATCACTCTGTTCTCTGCGCTATGTTGGAATCGCAGTGCATGACAGTAGCAGTTCACTGAGGTCGTCTGCAGGTTGTGGCTCTGTTCCACATGGATGAACAGACAGGTAAACTCCATTATCAAAGTTCTTCCTGGGGCACGGGTTCACAGGCTCTCCTGGGCAATTACCATTAGATTGGATTAAGGTTCTGGATGAGTCAAGTATGTCCTCACCGCAGATAATTAGTGAAGGATTTCTGGGCCAAGCCAGGGCTCCACTCATATTTTAAATTGGATATTGCAGTTAGTCCATTTTATATAGTACATTTCATACAGTATACTGTGTATTGCTATTGTTTTAAATTATTGCTTTGAAATATTGGAAATCAAAGTATTATTTTTTTTATACATTTGAAAAGAAAAAAAAAATCCTTTTCGGTCTTGTAAAATAATAACTTCGGTGTAGTGCATATTTATATATTTTTATAAGAAATAATAAAAAAAAATTATGACTCTGGGAAGAAGAGGATGAAAAAAACAAAAGACAAAAACAAAAATTGTCCAGAACGAGTTAAGATTGGAGTTCTACATGTACAGACTTTAAAAGGCACACGCCACTTAATTAATTTTTCCCAGAAATCCTATTCCAAGTCAGGGACTGAAGTAACCTTTTAGCATAAAAAACAAAGCCATTGTAGATGAATTTGATGAGTAAGTATTAGTGATGAGCGAGCATGCTTGTCACTACTCGGTACTCGCACGAGTATCACTGTACTCGGGCTGCTCGGCGGGGACCGAGTAATCTCGCGATACTCGTGCTTTACTCGTGGTCTTCATTTCTGCATGTTGGCGCTCTTTTGAGAGCCAGCCCTCATGCAGGGATTGGCTGGCAGACCACTGCAATGCCACAGCCCTGTTAGTTGTGGAATTGCAGTGATTGGCCGGCCTGCACAGCGTCACCGAGCCTTTATATAGGCCGGCGCGCTGTGCTCTGCTCACAGCTATTCTGACAGTGAGTGTAGGGAGAGTGTCGCTGATTCAGGGAAAGCTTTGCGGCCCTTTATAGCTTTTTCAGTTGCAGGGCTGCAAACAGTGTGACCAAAAGTCCTTCTCAGGACTATTCTAGTTGTATACAGGCAGGCAGGGTATAGCCAGGTCGGCGTACAGTAGCAGAGTCCTTCTCAGGACTATTGTTGCTATATACAGGCAGGGTATAGCCAGGTCTGAATACAGGCTAGTGACCAAAAGAGTCCTTGTCAGGACTATTGTAGCAGTATACAGGCAGGCAGGCAGGCAGGGTAGTGGTGACCGTATACCAGCCTTCATATCTGGGGCTGGTGTACACAGTGTAAAACAGTCCAGATAGTGTCTGACTTGTCTGTACTGTAATTGTCGCTCCCCAAAAAAACCTGTTAGGTTATTATTGCGTCCGTGCTTGGTTTTTAAAACCGCACGTGTGTGCCTGTTGGTGGCAGCGTACAGGTGCACTGGTGTGCGTTTTTACCAAACTATTATATAACGCACAAGTGTAGTGTATAATACACGTCAGTCAGCAGTGGCTGATAGTGTCAGAGTTCTTAATTTTTGCTCCTAAAACCTGTGTTAGGTTATTATTGCGTCCGTGCTTGGTTTTTAAAACCGCACGTGTGTGCCTGTTGGTGGCAGCGTACAGGTGCACTGGTGTGCGTTTTTACCAAACTATTATATAACGCACAAGTGTAGTGTATAATAAACGTCAGTCAGCAGTGGCTGATAGTGTCAGAGTTCTTAATTTTTGCTCCTAAAACCTGTGTTAGGTTATTATTGCGTCCGTGCTTGGTTTTTAAAACCGCACGTGTGTGCCTGTTGGTGGCAGCGTACAGGTGCACTGGTGTGCGTTTTTACCAAACTATTATATAACGCACAAGTGTAGTGTATAATACACGTCAGTCAGCAGTGGCTGATAGTGTCAGAGTTCTTAATTTTTGCTCCTAAAACCTGTGTTAGGTTATTATTGCGTCCGTGCTTGGTTTTTAAAACCGCACGTGTGTGCCTGTTGGTGGCAGCGTACAGGTGCACTGGTGTGCGTTTTTACCAAACTATTATATAACGCACAAGTGTAGTGTATAATACACGTCAGTCAGCAGTGGCTGATAGTGTCAGAGTTCTTAATTTTTGCTCCTAAAACCTGTGTTAGGTTCTTAGTGCGTCCGTGCTTGCATTTAAAAACCGCACGTGTGTGCCTGTCGGTGGCAGCGTACAGGTGCACTTGTGTGCAATTTCCAGAAACTTTGATATAACGCACAAGTAGTGAATATACACGTCAGCAGTGCACAGCATTGCAAAATGCGCAAGGGCATTGGCAAGGAACAAGGAAGTGGACGTGATGGTGGTGCAGGCAGAGGCCGAGGTCGTGGGCAAGCTCTAATTTCGCCACAACAAAGGGCCACATCTAGTCGCTCGCACGTCCTGTCCCAAATTCTTGGGGACCGCAGCAGTACACCGCTCTTGAACCAAGACCAGTGTCAACAGGTTGTTAGTTGGATAGCGGATAATGCTTCCAGTCAGATTGGCACCACCACAAACACTCTGTCTTCCACACGGTCAAGTGTCAGTAGCCGTGATACTGCACCGCACATTTCTGAACCTGATCCTCCTTCCTACCACCAGGCTGAGTACACGTCCTCCTCGGACATTAATGATCCCACACTTGGACACTCGGAAGAGCTGTTCACGTTTCCATTCACACATTCTGGCCTCTCGCCAGCTCATATTGAAGTGGGTCATGAGGAGATCGTCTGTACAGATGGCCAAATATTTGAGCAGCCACGTTCTCACGAAGTTGGCAACGTGTCTCAACAAGTGGTGGACGATGATGAGACACAATTGTCAGCAAGTCAGGAGGAGGAGCAGGGTGCGGAAGAGGAAGACGACGTGGTGGATGATCCAGTAACTGACCCAACCTGGCAGGAGGATATGCAGAGCGAGGACAGCAGTGCACAGGGGGAGGGAGGCGTAGCATCACAACAGGCAGTAAGAAGCAGGGTGGTGGCCCCAGGCAGAAGTCAGGCAACCGTTCCCCGGAACAACACGACGACACAAGGTGCCTGTACAAATGTTAGGTCTTCACGAGTCTGGCAGTTTTTTAAGTTGGATCCAGATGATTCAAAAAAGGCCATTTGCAACACCTGCCGTGCCAGCATCAGCAGGGGTACCAAAACTAGCAGCCTGACCACCACCAGCATGATCAGGCACATGTCAGCCAAGCACCCGACTTTGTGGGAAGTACAACAGAGTCGAGGAGCAGTGCTTGCTGATGTCACTGCTACGTCTTCGCTGGTTGTGCATGCGAGCCAATCCTCTGTCCATGCTGCCTGCGAACAAGCCTCCTCCACTCCTGCACCTGCAGTTGCCTACGCAGAAAGAACACCATCATCAAGCACGTCCTTGTCCCAGCGCAGCGTTCAGTTATCCATTCAGCAAACCTTTGAACGCAGGCGCAAATACACTGCCAACACCCCACATGCCACAGTTCTAAATGCTAACATTTCGCGACTGCTTGCGCTGGAAATGTTGCCTTTTAGGCTGGTGGAGACAGAAGCATTCCGTGACCTGATGGCGGCAGCTGTCCCACGTTACTCGGTCCCCAGCCGCCACTATTTCTCCCGGTGTGCCGTCCCCGCGTTGCATAACCACGTGTCACAAAACATCACACGTGCCCTGAACAACGCTGTTTCACCCAAGGTCCACCTAACCACAGACACGTGGACAAGTGCTTGTGGGCAAGGCCGCTACATCTCGTTGACGGCACACTGGGTTAATATTGTGGAAGCTGGGACCCAGTCTGAGCGAGGGACGGAACACGTCCTTCCCACACCAAGGTTTGCAGGCCCTACCTCAGTCAGTGTTTCACCCACACTCTACAGCTCCGGAATGTCATGCTCTTCAGCCTCCTCCTCCTCCTGCGCATCCTCATCCACTGTGCCCTCCACACCAGTCACAAGCTGGAAGCACTGCAGCACTGCCTCGGCGAAGCGGCAACAGGCTGTGCTGAAGCTAATCTGCATAGGTGACAAACCCCACAATGCAAAAGAGCTGTGGACAGCTCTGAAACAGCAGGCAGATCACTGGCTCACACCTCTGAACCTAAAGCCAGGAAAGGTCGTTTGTGACAATGGCCGGAACCTGGTGGCGGCTTTGAGGCGAGGCCAGCTGACACATGTTCCATGCGTGGCCCATGTGCTCAACCTCGTGGTTCAGCGGTTTATAAAGTCATACCCAGAGCTGTCTGATCTGCTGGTAAAAGTTCGCCGCCTGTCTGCACATTTTCGAAAGTCACCTACTGCTTCAGCCGGCCTTGCCGGCTTTCAGCGCCGTTTGCATCTTCCGGCTCACAGACTGGTGTGTGATGTCCCCACGCATTGGAATTCAACTCTGCACATGTTGGTCAGGATATGTGAGCAGAAGAGGGCAGTTGTTGAGTACCTGCATCACCTAAGCCGTCGGGAAATGGGTCAAACTCCACACATAACACCTGAGGAGTGGAGATGGATGTCAGACCTATGTACCATCCTCCAAAACTTTGAGGACTCCACCAAGATGGTGAGTGGTGATGACGCCATTATTAGCGTCACCATACCGCTACTCTGCCTTCTAAAACGGTCCCTGCTGAAAAACAAACATGATGCATTGCAGGCGGAGCGCGATGAGTTGCAGCAAGAAACAGTAGTGGGTGTGGGTGATAACACACAGCCCAGCCTCGTCTCATCACAACGTGCAGTGGAGGACTATGACGAGGAGGAGGATGAAGACATGGAGCAACTCTCCGGCCAAATTGAGGATATGACATGCACACCAGTCATATCCTCGATTCAGCGTGGCTGGCCAGAGGACAGGGTAGATGAGGAGGAGGAGGAGGAGGAGGAGGAGGAGGAGGACAGCATGTTCAGTCATCTTGTTGGTCAGGCTACTGAAGTCCTGGCTGTTAAGAGTCTGGCGCACATGGCTGACTTTATGGTAAGCTGCCTGTCTCGTGACCCTCGCGTTAAGAACATCTTGGCCGACAATCATTACTGGTTGGTAACACTGTTAGACCCACGCTACAAGGAGAACTTTTTGTCTCTTATTCCCGTGGAGGAGAGGTCAACCAAAATGCAGCAGTTTCGGAAGGCCATACTCACGGAAGTAGGCAAAGCATTCCCCTCACAAAACGCTAGCGGCATAGGTCAGGAATCAGTGGACAACCGAGGCGTACAGCCGAGAGAGGCACAAGTCCAATCCGCCAGAGGTAGGGGAACAGTCTTTAAGATGTGGGACAGTTTTCTCAGCCCCTCACGTACCACAGCCCCTGAGGTGCGGGGTAGTGCCACAAGAAATCCTAAGTTTGCCCAGATGCTGAAGGAGTACCTTGCAGATCGAACAACTGTACTCCGACATTCCTCTGTGCCTTACAATTATTGGGTATCCAAGCTGGACACGTGGCATGAATTGGCTCTCTACGCCTTGGAAGTCCTGGCCTGCCCTGCTGCTAGCGTTTTGTCAGAGCGTGTTTTTAGTGCCGCAGGTGGAATCATTACAGATAAACGCACCCGCCTGTCAACTGAAAATGCTGACAGGCTGACTCTGATAAAGATGAACAAGGGTTGGATTGGGCCAGACTTCACCACACCACCAGCAAATGAGAGCGGAATTTAAAGTTTGCCATGTACCTCCACTCACCCATGGGTACACTTCTCGACTTTGGATAATCGCTGGACTGCTCCTCCTTCTCCTCATGCGCCATCATGATGACCGTTACAATAGTTAGGTCTTTGTTTCAGGTATACCCCCAGTGGTAAATTTTTTCGCCCATTCTTTGCAGAATGGACATTACAACGACAGGAGACCCGCTCCTTTGCAATGGGAACAATGTTTTGAGGCCCTCATGCACGTCTCTACCCAGGGACAACGTGGAGCCTCCCAATTTTTGGCTGCCCTGCCTAAGGGCTATACTGAAATACACCCACTTCCTTAAAATGGACACTTAATGTTTTGAGGCCATCATGCACGTCTCTACCCAGGGACAATGTGGAGCCTCCCAATTTTTGGCTGCCCTGGCAAAGGGCTATACTGAAATACACCCACTTCCTTAAAATGGACACTTAATGTTTTGAGGCCCTCATGCACGTCTCTACCCAGGGACAATGTGGAGCCTCCCAATTTTTGGCTGCCCTGCCTAAGGGCTATACTGAAATACACCCACTTCCTTAAAATGGACACTTAATGTTTTGAGGCCATCATGCACGTCTCTACCCAGGGACAACGTGGAGCCTCCCAATTTTTGGCTGCCCTGGCAAAGGGCTATACTGAAATAGACCCACTTCCTTACAATGGGCACTTCAGGTTTACAGGCCATAATGCACGGCTCTATCCAGGGACAATGTGGAGCCTCCCAATTTTTGGCTGCCCTGGCAAAGGGCTATACTGAAATAGACCCACTTCCTTAAAATGGACACTTAATGTTTTGAGGCCCTCATGCACGTCTCTACCCAGGGACAATGTGGAGCCTCCCAATTTTTGGCTGCCCTGCCTAAGGGCTATACTGAAATACACCCACTTCCTTAAAATGGACACTTAATGTTTTGAGGCCATCATGCACGTCTCTACCCAGGGACAACGTGGAGCCTCCCAATTTTTGGCTGCCCTGGCAAAGGGCTATACTGAAATAGACCCACTTCCTTACAATGGGCACTTCAGGTTTACAGGCCATAATGCACGGCTCTATCCAGGGACAATGTGGAGCCTCCCAATTTTTGGCTGCCCTGGCAAAGGGCTATACTGAAATAGACCCACTTCCTTAAAATGGACACTTAATGTTTTGAGGCCCTCATGCACGTCTCTACCCAGGGACAATGTGGAGCCTCCCAATTTTTGGCTGCCCTGCCTAAGGGCTATACTGAAATACACCCACTTCCTTAAAATGGACACTTAATGTTTTGAGGCCATCATGCACGTCTCTACCCAGGGACAATGTGGAGCCTCCCAATTTTTGGCTGCCCTGGCAAAGGGCTATACTGAAATACACCCACTTCCTTAAAATGGACACTTAATGTTTTGAGGCCCTCATGCACGTCTCTACCCAGGGACAATGTGGAGCCTCCCAATTTTTGGCTGCCCTGCCTAAGGGCTATACTGAAATACACCCACTTCCTTAAAATGGACACTTAATGTTTTGAGGCCATCATGCACGTCTCTACCCAGGGACAACGTGGAGCCTCCCAATTTTTGGCTGCCCTGGCAAAGGGCTATACTGAAATAGACCCACTTCCTTACAATGGGCACTTCAGGTTTAAAGGCCATCATGCACGTCTCTATCCAGGGACAATGTGGAGCCTCCCAATTTTTGGCTGCCCTGCCTAAGGGCTATACTATAATACACCCACTTCCTGACAATGGACACTTAATGTTTTGAGGCCCTCATGCACGTCTGTATGCAGGGGCATTGGTGAACCTCACAATTTTGGACTGCCCTGGCAAAGGAAAATACTACAAAGACTCACTTCCTCAAAATGGGCACATTAGACTCAAGAGGCCTTCATGTACGTCTCTTCTCAGGGACATCGGAGTGCCACACAATGTTTTCACGTAAAATCTTTCATGTATTAATCTCAAAAAGTAACATACACCAGATCTATCTCACTATTGGGTATGTGCCCTTAACATTTCCGCCATGAAAAATCATTTTGGGGTCATTTTGGAAGGTTTTCTGGTGAGTCCGTAAAAATGGCGTAAAACGCGGACAAAATTGTTCACAGCTGTGACTTTTGAGTGATAAATGCTTCAAGGGGTCTTCCCCATGCTGTTGCCATGTCATTTGAGCACTCTTCTGAGACTTTTGTGCCATTTTTAGGGTTTCTCCATGCTGCCGGGAGGTCATTTCACAAAAATACTCGGGTCTCCCATAGGATAACATTGGGCTCGTTGCTCGGGCCGAGTACACGAGTATCTTGGGAGGCTCGGCCCGAGCTTCGAGCACCCGAGCTTTTTAGTACTCGCTCATCACTAGTAAGTATAGCTACGCCAATCACGCCCCAGTGTCTATCCAATTTTAAATATTTTGTCAGAGCTTCTAAAATAATGTAAACAATTGCAAATGTTTTGCACAAGTCCATGTTGTAACAATTTTTTTGAGACTTTTCTTACTGTTTGATGACAGTTTTCTGACATAAACACTTTGATGTATCGGGGGCCTTCATTTTTTTATGTGTCTATGCAAATTTCCAAATAAAATGCAAGCTGATTAAACTGTATCCATGTTAATACATAGGTAATGATTAGGGATGATCGAATATCACAATTATTTTTCAATATTCGGCTTTGCAAATATCCGACGAATAGGTCGCCGCTCTGCGAATATTTGATGCGCAATGTAAGTCTACGGGAAGCCCGAATAGTTGCTATTTGGCAACTATTCGGGTTTTCCATAGTCTTACATTGCGCATCGAATATTCGCAAATAGTCAATAGTGGTGATCTATTCGGCAAATATGGGCGTTGCCGAATATTTGAGGTATTCGATCATCCCTAGTAATGATATTTGTCTGTGCAACATACTTTTCTATGTTGTGATTGAAGGCCACTATTCGAGCATGGTCATATTACATTGCATTGTCACGAATAACCTATTAGTATAAACAAACCAAAGTGGGAATGTACCCTCTCAGATTTTGTTATATGCTTATATGAACCAGAATTGGGGAGATCCACAAATCTCTTCCTGATATCTTTGCTGAGTAGCCCAAAGTGGCCTTAGAGGTAAGCCTTAAAATATGGTAATACCTCTAATTAACTGAAATTATATTGATTAACCCTTTAGAAGCTTCTAAAGCCATGGCATTATCTCTGCACTTTTCCAAGAAATGAAGAATTATAAATTAAATTATATGTTTATAAGATTTGATGAATGAAAAATGCTTTTGTCATTTACAAAATAGACAAAATAGACCTGGCCTGGAATCAGTGGCGGGGAAACATCTGAGTTTTTTATATGTGCATTTTAACTTATATTAGTTAATGACATGTGTGTTCTTTCTATCCAGTTCGGTTCATTAAGCTACACTACTTTGTGTCTCGAAATATTCTGACTTGTCAGATGTCAGTTTCTTTGCACATAAGTATAAAATTATAATAATTAGAATCATTTTGCTGTGTCCATGAATAATGTGTCCAATATTGCCTTTGGCGTTGTAATCTCTATTTTAATGTTCACATAATGTACAATAAAAGGTTACATATAGTGTGTGAATTAAGCAATGCAAACAAATAACATACTGAACTCATTTTAAAGTAAAACTGCCTATTGGGGCAATCATTTTGTATATGTGGGAAAGAACTGTATAGTGCATTATTTTTAATAGATACTCCATGAAACTGTGACTGACACACTAAGACAATTTGTCATTTCATGCTGAGCTTGTCTTTTGAAGTTATGATTATTTGACATTTGCCAAACACCTGTAGTGCCTTATTAAAAGCCTAGGCATGAAAGATATTTTAAAAGCCAATGCAAGCACAATTGTGTTATCACTTAAACTAAGAAAAATATCAAATACTTTACATAATTGGTTGTCCAAAGTAATACTAATAAACACAACTTGCCCACTTATATTTAGCATTTCACTTTTCTTTTATTTCAATGAAGTTTTATTTATTTTTATCAGTAGTATAGTATTACTTTTCCATCTTATTCAAATGTTCCTATTTGTTGATATACATATCCTGAGCATTGTTTATCTATACAGTTTAATCAGCTCTGGTCAAGATTCCCTTCAAGTAATTAACAGGAACTGAGAACTGCGACTGCCGCTCACTTTCTGTCAATTACTTAACCGTACAATGGCAGAGAGAAGAAAGCCGCCCCAGATTAGTATTGTATCTCGCATGTCATAACAATGTTATGTAGGCTCTAAAAACGCAAGTTCTGACATCGCTGGAACCGCAACGTCATTTGAGCTGAGTATAGGTTTTGTTATTTTATGGGGGAGAATATGGGGAATGAGAAACAGTTGTCCAAATAGTGTAAAACCCCTTTAATGCAATTTCTGAGAATTAATACTTAGGGATACAATGGAGACTTTTAAAATCATCTATGTTGGCATGCAATCGTTTTGGCATCCCTGGTCAAAATTACTGTTATTGTAAACAGGTAAGCAAGTTGAAGATGAACTGATCTCTAAAAGGCAAAAAGTTAAATATCACACATGTCCCTTCCAAATACACACACACAACACACACACACACACACACACACACTATATATATATATACCGCTCAAAAAAATAAAGGGAACACTAAAATACCATTGTGCTGTTTAAGTGTTCCCTTTATTTTTTTTATGCATGTATATATATGTGTATATATATATATATATATATATTCATCTTTTACATTTTAAAATGAACAAAAAAATAAAATGGGGAGATGGAAAGGTGTGGGCACCATGCATGTTTAGTATCTAGTAGCACCTCCTTTGGCAAGTGTCACAGCTTGTAAACACTGTTTGTAACTAGCGAGCAATCTTTCATTTTTTGTTTGAGGTATTTCTATTCATTCTTCCTTGGAAAAGTCTTCCAGTTCTATGAGATTCCTTGGTCAATTTGCATGCACTGCACTTTCGGGGTCTAGCCATCAATTTTCAATGATGTTAAGATCAGGGAACTGTGATAGTCAATGTAACCCCTTCCACTTGCACCTTTTGAGGTAGTTTATTGTGGATTTTGACGTATGTCTAGGATCATTATACAACTGAAGAAGCCATCCTCTTTCCAACTTCAGCTTTTTTACATATGGTGTTATGTTTGCATCAAAAATTTGTTTAGATTGCATTAAATCCTTTCTTCCCGCTACCCGAGAAATGTTCCCCATGCCATTGGCTGCAACACAATCCCAACCCATGATTGATTCACCCTCATGCTTAATGGTAGGTGAGATATTATTTTCCTAAAATCCTGTGCCCTTTTTCCTCCACACATATCTTTCATCATTGTGGCTGAAGAGTTCTATTTTAACTTCCTTTGTCCACAGGACTTGCTTACAAAATCCATAAGGCATGTTTAAATATTATTTTGCATTTTTCTGATTCAGAATTTTATGGTGAGGACGCAGTAGAGGATCTCTTTTGATCACTCTGCAATGAAGGCCATATTTCTGCAGGTGTCTCTGAACAGTAGAACATTGTTCCACAACTCCAGAGTCTGCTAAATCTTCCTGAAGGTCTTTTTCAATCAAGCAGGGGTTGTTATTTGTCTCTCTAGCAATCCTACAAGCAAATCTTGTAGAATTTTTTCTTGGTTCTCCAGACCTTATCTTGACCTTGATCTCCACTGTTCCTGTTAACTCCTATTTCTTATTTAAATGTATAACTAAGGAAAATTAAACATGAAACTGCTTTGCTATCTTCTTATAGCCTCCACCATTTTCATTTTCCGAGTGCTAGAGGTTGCTCAGAAGAACCCAAGGGTGCTTTTTTTTGGCACAAGGGTAGAAGAGGCTGGGTTTTTATAAAGCTGTGACATTTGCATCAACTGGAATTTCCTATCGATTACAGTATAGTGAATAGAGTTGAGCGATGTTCGAGTCGAACGGCTCGCCAATTTCATGTTCGAGTGATTCTAGGCGGCGTTCGAGTCGGTCGACGAACTCGAACGATTTGCTTAAAGTTCGGCAGTTCGAGTTACGTTTGAGAAGGGTTCGATCACCAAAGGCGTGGCTTTTCACAGTAACTATGTGCGCACATTGCGTATCTGCATGCGTCCTGTGTCCCCAGCCCTATCCCTCTCTCTTTCCTACTCACCGATCACGGGCGCCTCGCTGCATGGCTGGCACAAAGCTCTGGCAGATTTTCCTCTTTTGAAAATGGCTGCCACTTCATTATTCAATCAGGTATTCCATGCCTTCCCCGCCCACCGGCGCCCATGATTGGTTGAAGTCAGACTCGCCCCCACGATGAGTGACAGCTGTCTCACTGCAACCAATCACAGCCACTGGTGGGCGGGTCTATATTGTGTGGTAAAATAAATAAATAAATAATTAAAAAAAAAAAATGCAGTTCCCCTCAATTTTGATACCAGCAAGGATAAAGCCACATGGCTGGAGGCTGGTATTGTCAGGATGGGGAGCGCCACGTTATGGGGAGCCCACCACCCTAACAATATCAGCAGGCAGCCGCCTGAAACTCTACCCAGCTCATCGCAAATTGCCCTGGAGTGGTGGCAATCGGGGTAATAAGAAATTAATCATGGCAGGCATTTCCCAGAGATACCTTCCATGATTAACGTGTAAGTGAAAGTAAATAAACACACACAACGAAAAATCCTTTATTTGGAATAAAAGGCAAAAAAGACCTCATTTACCTCTTTATTAATCCCCAAACAACAATCCAGGTCCAAAGTAATCCACACGATGTTTTCAGCTCTGCTACATGAAGATGACAGGGAGCCCCGTAGAACACGAGCTCTCTGTGTCCTCTCCACGCAGCAGCTGAAGTGAGCTGCGCTGTCACCGGAGACTTCACTCTGCAATGCAGAGGTCAAGATAACCAAATCTTCCTATGTCTCTCATTAGAGGCAGTGGCTCAATGGTTAGAGCTACTGCCTAGGGAGCATGAGTTCAAGTCCCGGCCGCCCAGGTAAAGAATTTAAAATATTTTTAATTTTAAATTATAACTATTATTTATTTATAATTATAATTTAATTTAATTTAATTCTGCACTGAGGGGAGGAGCCGGACATCAGCTGTGAGCTGTGGGACACACCTCTAAAATCAAAGCAGTTCACGGAATGAGACTGCATTGCTCTCTCCTCTCTCTCTTCTCTCTCTCCTCTCTGTATCTTCTCTCTCTATTTTCTCTCTCTTCTCGCTCTCATCTCTCTCTGTCTCTCTCTATTTTTCTCTCTCTCTCTCTTTTTCTCTTTCTCTTTCTTTTTCTCTCCTTTTCTCATTCTCTCTTTTTCTCTCTTTCTCTCTTTCTGTCTCTCTCTTTTTCTCTTCCTCCCTCTCTCTCCTCTCTCTTCTCTCTCTCTTCTCTCTTCTTCTCTCCTCTTCTCTCCTCTTCTCTCTCTCTCTTTTCTCTCCTGTCTCTCGCTCCACTCTCTCCTCTCTCTCTTCTCTCTCTTCTCTCTCTCTTCTCTCCTCTTCTCTCTCTTCTCTCTCTCTCTTCTCTCTCTCTTCTCTCTCTCTCTCTCTCCCTCTCTTCTCTCTCTCTTCTCTCTCTCTCTTCTTTTTTCTCTCTCTTTTCTCTCTCTCAGACCTGGCAATGATCAGCTGATGCGGTCACCTGACGAAATCAGCTGGCACTAAAAGTCAAGCGGTGAGGCGGGCTTTTTACCGCCTGGCCGGCTAAACTATCAGCTGCTGCTGTCAGACAGGAGTCTGCACTGAAGTGTGTAGTTTTTTTTTTTGCACTGATGCATCAGCTGATTGTATGAAAGCCATTTATACAATCAGTTGCTGTGTCATGTGATTCAGGCCCTTGAACCTGACACATCATCTGATCGCTTTGCCTTCCAGCAAACCGATCAGATGATATTGGATCCGGATTGGACAGCGCGGGACCCTTGACCCAGGATTACTGCAGAGGGGGATTCTTTATTTCAATAAAGATGGAGTCACTAATTGTGTTGTGTTTTTTTTCTAATAAAAATATTTTTGTGTGTGCTGTGTTTTTTTTTATTTGTACTAGAAATTCATGGTGGCCATGTCTAATATTGGCATGATACCATCAATTTCGGGCTCAGGGCCAGTTGATAATATACAGCTAGCCGTAACCCAATTATTACCCAATGAGCCACTTGTCACCAGGGCAGCTGGAAGGGTTGGATACAGAAGATGGCGCTTCTATGAAAGGCTGCAGACTGCAATTCGCAGCAGGGGTGCCCAGAAAGCTTGAACACCCTGCGCTGCGGATTCCAATCCCCAGCTGCCTAGCTGTACCTGGCTGGACACAAAAATTGTGCGAAGCCCAGGTCATTTTTTCTTTTTTAATTATTTCATGAAATTCATGAAATAATTAAAAAAAAAGGCTTCCCTATAATTTTGGCTCTCAGTCGGGGACAAATAGGCAGCTGAGGGTTGGGGGCAGCCCGTAGCTCTCTGCTGTACCTGGCTAGCATACAAAAACATGACGAAGCCCATGTAATTATTTGGGGGGGGCAAAAAACTCCTGCATACAGTCCTGGATGGAGTATGCTGAGCCTTGTAGTTCTGCAGCTGCTGTCTGCTGTCTGTCTGTAGGGAGGAGAGCAGACAGCAGCTGCAGAACTAAAAGGCTCAGCATGCTACATTCACTAGTTTATGCAGGAGAGCAGACAGCAGCTGCAGAAGTACAAGGCTCCACATGCTCCATTTACTACTGTATGCAGGAGAGCAGACAGCAGCTGCAGAACTACAAAGCTCAGCATACTCCATCCAGGACTGTATGCAGGAGTTTTTTGCCCCCCAAAAAAAATGACGTGGGCTTCGCCATATTTTTGTATGCTAGTCAGGTACAAGCAGGCAGGTACGGCTGCCTCCAACCCCTAGCTGCCTATTTGTACCCGGCTGGGAACTAAAAAAATAGGGAAGCCCTTTTTTTAATTATTTCATGAATTTCATGAAACAATTAAAAAAAAATCGACATGGGCTTCGCCCTATTTTTGTGTCCAGCCAGGTACAACTAGGCAGCTGGGGATTGGAATCCGCAGCACAGGTTGGCCCGAGGTTTCTTGGCCCCTCTGCTGCGAATTGCAGTCTGCAGCCGCCCAGAAAATGGCGCTTTCATAGAAGCGCCATCCTCTGTCGCTGTATCCAACTCTTCCAGCAGCTCTGAAGCCGGGTGGCTTGCTGGGTAATAATGTGTTAATACAAGCTTTGTTTTACTAGCTAGTATTAAGCCAGAGATTCTTAATGTCAGGCAAGTTTGACCCGGCCTTTAAGAATCTTCAATAAAGGGTTAAAAAAAAAGACACCACACAGATAAAAAATACTTCACTAGAAATAAATACACAGACACACTTAGAGACTCCATGTTTATTACTCCCTCCCTCTCATCCCTCCACGATCCTGGTCTTCTTTCTCCTTCAACCCATGCAGCTCTGCTACATCAGACAACACTGCATGGGAGGAAGACACTGCTGCTCCCCGTGCAGTCCAATCACTCAGTGAGAGTGAGCAGAGGTTGCGGACTGTAAGCGGTGACGTCACCGCTGCCACCCTTGCTAAAGTAATCTGATAGGTGGGTTACTATAGCATCGGTGCTCCGATCACGTGATTCCCGGTGCCACAATTCACCGGCTGTGGCAGCCAGTCCTTGCATGTGAGCTGACTCTGTAAAGAGCGAACACATGCAGGAACGTGGAAACCAACCATGTGCCAGAGCATCTTGCCGGTACATGGAGATGCACAAACAAGCACCGCGTACCGGAGTGATGTACTGACAGGACATAGCATGACGTCTAGCCATGTGACCAGTCTGTAGCCAATGAGAAAATACGCACGTGACTGGTCACATGCTATTTTGACGTCACGGAAGGTCCTATCATCAGTGCTGGTTACCGGGACAACACAGCGATTATCGGAAGGAAAAGCGGCAAGAGACAGAGTGCAGGACGCGTCGCGGGGACCAGTAAGTGTAATGGCAATGGTTTTTAACTGTATGTGTACATGTATAATGTGTTTTTATGTGTTTGTGTTTGCCTGCCATTGTTTTCAATGGGGTTCAAAGGAGTTCGTCGAACGTTCTTCGAACGTTTGTTGAACAGAGCCTCCGTTCGACGAACCAAACCGAACTCGAACACTAGTGTTATGGCTCATCTCTAATAGTGAACAAGCCATAACCCTAACAGGCTAAATAAGGTCTGAGATCTTGGTCAAAGTTACCTGAGCACACGAATCTCCAAGGATGCCAAACTTTTGCATCAGCCCATTTTACTTTTTGCATTTTTTAAAATGTAGACTATGAAAATATTATTTTTCCTTTGCCTAAAATACAATGGAAATGTGTAATCTTTAACTCTATTTCTTTTAAAGATCATTTCATCTTCTACTTGATTGCCTGTTCTGAATAACAATAATTTTGACCAGGGAAGCCAAAACTATTGAATTCCACTGTAGATGATTTTAGAAGTCTCCATTGTATCCCTAAATACTACTTCTCAGAAATTGCATTAAAGGGGTTTTACACTATTTATTTGAACAACTGCTTCTCATTCCCCATGTTCTCACCCATAAAAATAACAAATCTTAAGGCCCTGTCACACACAGAGATAAATCTGTGGCAGATCTGTGGTTGCAGTGAAATTGTGGACAATCAGTGCCAGTTTTGAGGCTGTGTACAAATGGAACAATATGTCCATGATTTCACTGCAACCACAAATCTGTCAAAGATTTATCTCTGTGTGTGACGGGGCCTTAATTCTCACCACCAGTGCCATTACAGTTCCAGCGATGTCAGAACTCGCATTCTTAGGGCCCACATGACACTGTCATGACACATGAACCACAATACCAATCAGGGATGACTTCCTTCTCCCTGCCATTGTATGGTTAAATAATTAACAGAAAGTGAGTGGCAGTCGCATTTCTCACTTCGTGTTAATTACTCAATGGGAACCTGTCAACAGGTTTTTGCTACCTCATCTGCTGAGAGCATCATAATGTAGAGACAGAAACCCCAATTCCAGCAATGTGTCATTTACTGAGCGGTTTTCTGTCATTTTGATAAAATCAATGTTTTTTCTTCTGCAGATCTAGTAGTTATACAGAGCTCATAAATATACTGGACTTCCTAACAGCCAGCTAAGTAGTCCTCTATTGATAATCTACTGCTTATTAAACAATGATTTGATCAAAACTACACTAAGTAGCCTTCTCCCAACCCGTGGGGGGTTGGAAAATCCAATAACGAAACCCCACAAAATGACATGGACAAGGGAGAACGGAAGCATGTACACACTGCACTCAAAACACACATGAGAGATGATATGAGTACCGAGGAGCAAATAAAAAGGAATGAAGGATCACACAACAGGGGAATTCTCACAACACTCAATATCGCAACAAAGATCACCATCGACAGGTTCACCAACAAGACCGGTATCGCTTGGAGCTAAATCTGAAGCTATAATTGGCACTGAGTAGTGATATTCAATATCTTATACAGGAAGTAGATGACTCTGGTTGGCAATTGGCAACCTGAGCTCCTAGCAGGTCAGCTGGAATTAACTCCTGCAGGTCTGAGGAACAGAGCACATTAAACAGCCAATGCCCAGCTCCAGCTTAACAGCTAGGAAACATTAGGTTGCCTGTCAGGTTGCCTGTCAGACTCTGCAGTGGGAACAGAGCCTGACGCCGCCATTACACCTAATCAGTCCAGACCTGACTTCTATTAATCACAGACGCTATGTGTGTCTTTACTGTGGTGTAAAATTAAACTAATAAATTGGCATAGGGCCCACCATATTATGATACCCAGCACAGATATAGCATATGGCTACAGGCTGCAGCCCCCAGCGGTATGCTTATCTTGGCTCTGTATCAAAATACGAGTGACCACACGCACCTTTTTTTTTTTAAAGAATATTTAAATAACAGTGTGTGGTCCCCCCCAATTTTGATACCCAGAGCAGATAAAGCCGACAGCTGAAGGCTGGTATTCTCAGGCTGGGGAGACCTAGGGTACTTGGGCCACCACCAGCCTAAAAATTGCAGCCTACAGCTGCCTAGGATTATCGCAACCATTGGATGGGACAATCCCACAACTTTACCCGACTTCTCCCGATTGCTCTGATGCTATACTAATTCGGTAATAAGGAGTTAATCACAGCTCATAGCTGCCACTAAGCTCTAGATTAGTAATGGGAGGCATCTATGAGACCCCCCCATTACTAATCTGTAAGTGAAAAGAAATAAAACACAAAACAGAAAAATCCTTCATTTGAAATAAAATCCAAAAATCCCTCTTTCTGCCCATTTTTAACAATTAGTAACAGCAATCCTCGTTCAAGGGAGGCAACTTGACAATAAATATGTGAGAAGCAATTCAAGAAGGCTAAAATATAACTTTTAATCCTAATATATTAAAACCATTATTAGGTGACAGGTAACCAAAAGCTCCTTAATATTCTGACAGCTCAGATATGACCATATATTGGAATATATGGTGACTAAGGAGCCTAAAGATATAATAAACTAAACAAAAAAACACAATAAACACAAAAAAAATATTGATTGAGTAGATTATTTCACCCAAATGGACAGTGGTCCCTATAGTGAGCACAGAAAAAAATAATCAAGAAATAACTCAATATAAAAAATGATATACACTGGTTCTCAGAGGAGAAACTGACAGTATAATTAGATATGATATTGATGAGAATAAATTCAAACGATTGCACCCATATCAAGTAGCTTGGGGTGCTTCAGGGTTTCCTCTGTGTGGGTCAATTTTCATCTTGTTACTGACCCTACACGTCCCTAGGGAAACTCACTTTAACTGACACCCACAAGCTTCTGCCCTAACAAGGGCAGACCACAGCTAACCCTCACTTAATACCCCTATACCGTTCCTAGCTTTGTCCCGACGCGTTTCATCATACAGGAATCATCAGGGGACTCCGGTATTGTGGTACAGGTCAGAGGTCCTATGCCCAAGCTCCCAAAAGCCGGTTCCATTGTTTCTTTTGGGAGCTTGGGCATAGGACGTCTGACCTGTACCACAATACCGGAGTCCCCTGATGATTCCTGTACGATGAAACGGAGGAAACCCTGAAGCACCCCAAGCTACTTGATATGGGTGAGATCGTTTGAATTTATTCTAATCAATATCATATCTAATTATACTGTCAGTTTCTCCTCTGAGAACCAGTGTATATCATTTTTTATATTGAGTTATTTCTTGATTAATTTTTTTTGTGCTCACTATAGGGACCACTGTCCATTTGGGTGAAATAATCTACTCAATCAATATTTTTTTGTGTTTATTGTGTTTTTTTGTTTAGTTTATTATATCTTTAGGCTCCTTAGTCACCATATATTCCAATATATGGTCATATCGCTGTCAGAATATTAAGGATCTTTTGGTTACCTGTCACCTAATAATGGTTTTAATATATTAGGATTAAAAGTTATATTTTAGCCTTCTTGAATTGCTTCTCACACCATTTTTAACAATAAAAAAACACCCAGTTCGAATGTAATCCATACAAAGTCACAAGACTATCCCAGCACTGCTACATACTGGCGGCACAGTGCACGGGCACAGAAAATGTCTGCATGCTATAGGCCTCAGGCAGAGATTGACTGAGCCACAGCGATCGCTTTGATACCGTTTTAGTATGGTTTTCTGCCAGGAGATGCAAATATGATGCTGAAATGTCTGCACCAGATTTCTTAACCAAATTAGCATCTTCTGGCAGAAAATCATACCGTAATTGCATAAAAAATGTTTTTGGGTTTTTTTTGGCTAGCATATACAAATTTGGTGCTGAAATTTATACACCCTATTCCTGCACCAAATCTGAATCTCCTGGCAAGAAAACCTGCATCAAAACCACATCATAACACATGCGGTTTTGATGTGATTTTTTTTTGTCAGGAGATGCAGATTTGGTGCAGACATTTCAGCATAAGGAAGAAATTTGGTGGTCCAGCTCACCCCAAAGTACGGCCGTCTTTGTCTCTGACATCGAGGAAGCACGTGATCACGCTGCTGTTTCAGTATATTGAAGGCAAGACAAGGAAAAAATATCTAAAGGATATGCAGATAAAATCCACTTTTTAATAAATTTTTCTTTAACCCCTTCAGCCCCCGGGCACTTTCCGTTTTTGCGTTTTTTGTTTTTTGCTCCCCTTTTTCCGAGAGGCGTAACTTTTTTATTTTTCCATCAATCTTGCCATATGAGGGCTTGTTTTTTGCGGGACGAGTTGTACTATTAAATGAAACCATAAGTTTTACCATATAATGTACTCGAAAGCGGCAAAAAGATTCCAAGTGCGGAAAAATTGCAAAAAAAGTGTGATCGTACAATAGTTTTTGGGATATTTTATTCACTGTGTTCACTATATGGTACAACTGAGGTATCTATGTGATGCCTCAGGTTAGTGCGAATTTGTAGATACCAAACATGTATAGGTTTACTTGTATCTAAGGGGTTAAAAAAAAATTCACAAGCTTGTCCAAAAAATTGGCGCACATTTTGCGCCATTTTCCAAAACCCGTAGCATTCTCATTTTTTGGGATCTGAGGCTCAGTGATAGCTTATTTTTTGCGTCTCGACCTGACGTTTTTAACGGTACCATTTTTGCGCATATGCTACGTTTTGATCGCGTGTTATTGCATTTTGCGCAAAATTTGCGGCGACCACAAACCGTAATTTGGATGTTTGGAATTTTTTTGCCGCTATGCTGTTTACTGATCAGATTCATTGATTTTATATTTTGATAGATCGGGCATTTCTGAACGCGGCGATACCAAATATGTGTGTATTTTTAATTTTTTTAACCCTTTAATTTTCAATGGGGTGAAAGGGGGTGATTTGAACTTATAGGTTTTTTTTTTTTTTTTATTTTTGAAAACTTTTTTTTTTACTTTTTTTTTTATTTTACTAGTCCCCCTAGGGGGCTATAGCGATCAGCAATACGATCGCTCTGCACTATCTGCAGATCTCAGCTACAGAGCTGAGAACTGCAGATTTGCTGCTTTAATTTCAATGCCAGCTGTATTCCGGCATTGAGAGGAAGTGAGTCATGTTAGCTACAGGTGTCATCACATGACCCTGTGCTACCATGGCAACCACCAAAAGTCACATAATCATGTCACGTGACTTCCGGTGGGGGCGGGGATAAGTGACTGTCATGGCGGCGCCCATATATATATTGTTGCCAGATTTTCGCAGCGAAATGTAAGGGGTTAATGGCCGTGGGTGGAAGCGATTCCACCCGCGGCTAGCAGGCACACATGTCAGCTGTTGATAACAGCTGATATGTGCGCGGATCGCCGCCGCCTGCTGGCCGCAGGGGGCAGGGCTTACCGGCACACGATCCATGACGTACCCGGTACGTCATGGGTCGTTAAGGAATTAAAAGCGATACAAAACTTTGTGGTCCTCACATGAATAACAGGAGTCACAAACAGTGAAAAACAGCAGACATGTTTCGATCAGAGACTGATCTTAGACTTGGTGTGTCTAATTTTTAAAATATTTTTTTATAGAAAAGTGTGTTAAAAAGTGGATTTTATCTGAATATCCTTCTTTGGAAGCTGGATCTTTTTTTCCTTTTCCTGCAGACATTTCAGAACCTTTTTTGTATATCCTGGCAGAAAACTACACTGAAACTGTATTTTTGTGTGTAATGAGCTAGAAGGGGCACATCTTTCAGTGAGCTCTTTTCTGCTAGATACTTGGACTAAAATCTGAAGTGAGAATTGTTTATCGTTTGTTCATTTTTAGGTTATACCGTTTGAGCTGAAGAAAAGTTGTTTTATTTTGGTGTTGCAATGGTTTATAGACTGTTAACAAACCACACTATTTTAAACACAAAATTCAGATCCCTATGTGTACGCTAGCATATACCAGAGAGAACAACACCCCCATTATATATACAGTTAAAACAAGAGGTTTACATACACTATCTAAAAAGACACATATGTATGTTTTTCTTGCTATCTGACATGAAACCAAAATAAACCTTTCTCGTTTTGATCAATTAGCATCACCAAAATTATTTATTTTTGCCAAATATCAGATAAATGAGAGAGGGAATGTTTTAAGACATTTTTATTACTTTCTGCAAAGTCAAAGTTTACATACAGTAAGAGTACTATGCCTTTCAACAATATAGGACAGCCCATATGATGATATCATGTCTTTGCAAGGTTCTGATAGGTTTATTGGCAACATCTGAGTTAATTAGAGACACATCTGAGTATGCATTTTAATTCCCACATGAAACACACTGCTTCTTTGTGTAGCATCATGGGAAAGTCAAAAAAAGGTGCCAAAATCACAGAAAGAGAAAGTTGTGGACTTACACAAGTCTGGTACATCTTGGGTGCACTTTCCAGATACCTAACGGTGCCTCGTTCATCTGTACAAACAATTATACAAAATTACAAAACAAGATTGGAATATCCAGCCATCATACCGCTCAAGAAAGAGACAGGTTCTGTGTACCAAAGATGAACCTGCTTCAGTCAGATATGTGCATGTCAACCCAAGAAAAAAAGGCAAAAGACCTTATGAAGATGCTGGCAGAATCTGGGTAGATTGTGCGATTATCCACAGTGAAACGAGCACTGTATCAACATGGGCTGAAAGGCCACTCTGCAAGGAAGAGGCCATTACTTCAAAATAAAAATAAAAAAAGCCATATTAACATTTGCAAATGCACAAAGGCACACATACCATAATTTTTGTAGACATGTCCAGTGGTTTGATGAAACTAAAATTAAACTGTTTGGTCATAATGACCATCGTTACATTTCGAGGAAAAAGGGAGAAGCTTTGAAGCCTAAGAACACCACCTTAACTGTGAAACAAAGGTGTGGCAGCATCATGGGAGATTGTTTTGCTGCAAGAGGGACTGGTGCACTCCACAAAATAGATGACATCAAGAGGGAAGAAGATTATGTGGCAATACTGGAGTATCTCAAGACATCAGCAAGGAACTTAAAGCTCAAGCAGAAATGGGTCTTCCAAATGGGCAATGACCCAAAACATACTGCCAGACTGGTTACAATTTGGCCTAAAGAACACAAAGTCAATGTTTTGGAGAGGCCATCATAAAGCCCTGATCTCAATTCTGAAAAGGCAGGTGCGAGCAATGCGACCTACAAACATGGATCAGTTACACCAGTTCTGTCAGGAATAATGGGTAACAGCCACCTGGGGTACTGCTGCCGTTGATCTGGATTTATGCTGTTACAGGGGTTGTGCCTTTCACAACCCTCCTTGGTGAGTAGGATTATCCTTTCTGTTATCCCCTGTTTGTCAGGGTAAGACCCTATTGCGCTTCTTTTTCAACAGGTTTTTTTCTAGGAATAATGGGTACAAATTCCTACCAACTATTGTAACACGCCTGTGGAGGAATATCCAAAATGTTTGACTCAAGTCATGCAGTTTATGGGCAATGGTACCAAATACTTCTGAAATGGATATAAATTCTTGACTTAGCAGAAACTAATAAAAACTGCCTTAAGACATTTTCTCTCTCTCCCGCTTAATATTCAGGCATTTGGCAAATATAAATAATTTTGGTAATCCTAATTGACCTAAAACGGAAAAATTGTAATCTGATTGCATGTCAGATAGTGAAAAAAACATGCATGTTTGTCTCTTTAGACAGTGTATGTAAACATCTGGTTTCAACTATATAGATAGATAGATAGATAGATAGATAGATAGATAGATAGATAGATAGATAGATAGATATGTCTATATATAGATATATATCTATATATATAGATAGATATATATCTATATATATAGATAGATATATATATATATCTATATATATAGATATATACATATATATATATATATATATATATATACATATATATATATATATATATACATATATATATATATATATATATATATATATATACACAGTACATATGTGTGTGTGTCTATATATATATATATATATATATATATATATATATATAAAAATGTGTGTGTGTGTGTATATATATATATAATGAGCATATACAGTGCTCACAATAAATGAGTTAAAGGTAAGCTTTTAATCAATGTCATTGAATACAAGCTTAATTTCCAAAATTTTAGGAAAAGTGTACTTAGTGATGGTAGCATCTTCTCTTTTAATATAGAGCAGTACAATTCATGAATTCATGATGCCATCAATAGGATGATGAACTGTTGTGTAAACATTTCTGGAATGTTCAGATTATTCTTTTTCTTTAAAACAAAAAAGCTAAGTAAATGCAAAAAAAAATTATAAAGCATTTGTTTTATTGGACTTATTATTCTTCAGTAGCAAAATTAAAAAACAGTCTCTAAAATTGCACTTTTTGTTTGCATTGTGTCAAGAATGAAAAAAAGTGTTACTGCAGTATTTCACATATGAATTCAGTTACACTGACTCTACAGGTGCAGTACTGTAAAATGTAAAAAGGGCCACTCCTTTCCCTGCCCTCATGTTTTATAGTCCCCACTTATTAGCGAATTACATAATCCTATCCTTTGCTCATTTATCTCCCTCTTTCTCCTTTTACACTCGCAGGAATTTGGGCATTCTCTGTGATGGTCATGTATACCAAGTGATAACAAATGTCCAATGCATGCTAGCGTAAGTGAAGATTAGGAGCAGTTCATCATGTAAATATATGTAATTTTCACACAAACTGTATAGCAATTTTGATTGGTTAACTCCTTCACGACCGAGGAAGTACCAGTACATCCTAAATCATGAAGAGGTTATTACCGCCAGCTGCTGCAGTGAGCCAGCAGCAATCCCTGCACATCATTGCTGATTTGAACAGGAGACATGTGCAGCTATCAGGCGCGGGTGGATCTGCGATCCACCCACGCCTGGTAACCCCTTAGATTGCGCCCCATTCTCCCCATTGAAAATTAAAGGGTTAAAAAAATTAAAAATATAGACATATTTGGTATTGCTGTGTTCAGAAATGCCCGATCATCAAAAATATAAAACACATTAATCTGATCTGTAAACACCGTAGCGGCAAAAAAATTCAAAACACTAAAATTATGTTTTTTGGTTTTCACAAATTTTGTGCAAGAAAAAAAAGTAGCATTTGTGTAAAAAATAAGCTGCCACTGAGCCCCATATCCCAAAACAGAGAACGCTATGGGTTGCGGGAAAATGGTGCAAAAAGTGTGCCACTTTTTTTTGGACAGAATTCAGATTTTTTTTTTAACCCCTTAATAGAGTTGAGCGCGGTTCGTGGTTCGAGGTTCTCCAGTTCTAGGCTCGAGTGATTTTGGGGCCTGTTCTAGATCGAACTAGAACTCGAGCTTTTTGCAAAAGCTCGATAGTTCTAGAAACGTTCGAGAACGGTTCTAGCAGCAAAAAACCAGCTAAATCCTAGCTTGGTTTCCGCTGTAATAGTGTAAGTCACTCTGTGAATCACACTATTATGAAATTTCAGTGTATAGTGTGCGTGAACAGCGCCTTCAGATCACTGCTGTTTCTATAATGGCGATCGCCATTTTTTTTTTTTTTCCTTGTCTTCCTTCCCTAAGCGCGCGCGTGTAGTGGGGCGGGCCAGCATGTCAGCCAATCCCAGACACACACACAGCTAAGTGGACTTTTAGCCAGAGAAGCAACGTCATGTGTGATAGGATGTCCATGTCACATGTCCCTGCATTATAAAACCGGACATTTTCCTCCAGGACGCCATTATCTCTTCTGCGTCTTTGGTGTCAGACATCACTGTCGCAGCTCCGTCCTCCTGAGTCCTATCGCCGATACAGCTGTATGCGCTGCATACACAGCGTTGGACAGCTTAGGGAGAGCACTTTCTAGCAGTCCTTTTAAGGGCTCAAACCGGCAGGGTCAGAGTTAAGGTGACAGGTCCTGAAAACAGCGACAGTGTCTGTGTAGCCAAGGTCAGGGATTTCCTCCCTGCATTTCCCTATTAGGAGGGAATAGAAAGGCAGGCTTCCATTCCTCTACCCAGACCCCACAATCCTGGCACTGTACCCTCGTGTCCTCTGCATACTCGAACTCATTATAACTAAGCCATTATACTAGCAAACACTCAGTGTACCTAGTGGCATCCTATCTGTGGCTATTGGACTTTGCTATAGTCCCACTAGTGCAAAGACATTTGCAGAGCGCGTCTGCCTGCATTGCACACTCCAACTAATTATAACTAAGCCATTATACTAGCAAACACTCAGTGTACCTAGTGGCATCCTATACGTGGCTATTGGACTTTGCTATAGTCCCACTAGTGCAAAGACATTTGCAGAGCGCGTCTGCCTGCATTGCACACTCCAACTCATTATAACTAAGCCATTATACTAGCAAACACTCAGTGTACCTAGTGGCATCCTATCTGTGGCTATTGGACTTTGTTATAGTCCCACTAGTGCAAAGACATTTGCAGAGCGCGTCTGCCTGCATTGCACACTCCAACTCATTATAACTAAGCCATTATACTAGCAAACACTCAGTGTACCTAGTGGCATCCTATACGTTGCTATTGGACTTTGCTATAGTCCCACTAGTGCAAAGACGTTTGCAGAGCGCGTCTGCCTGCCTTTCACACTCCAACTCATTATAACTAAGCCATTATACTAGCAAACACTCAGTGTACCTAGTGGCATCCTATACGTGGCTATTGGACTTTGCTATAGTCCCACTAGTGCAAAGACATTTGCAGAGCACGTCTGCCTGCATTGCACACTACAACTCTTTTTAACTAAGCCATTATACTAGCAAACACTCAGTGTACCTAGTGTCATCCTAAACGTGGCTATTGTAGTTTTGTCTATTCACACTATTGTAAAGATATTTGCAGCACGTCTGCCTGCATTGCACACTCCAACTTTTTTAAACTAAGCCATTATACTAGCAAACACTCAGTGTACCTAGTGGCATCCTAAACGTGGCTATTGTACTTTTGTCTATTCACACTATTGTAAAGATATTTGCAGCACGTCTGCCTGCATTGCACACTCCAACTTTTTTAAACTAAGCCATTATACTAGCAAACACTCAGTGTACCTAGTGGCATCCTAAACGTGGCTATTGTACTTTTGTCTATTCACACTATTGTAAAGATATTTGCAGCACGTCTGCCTGCATTGCACACTCCAACTTTTTTAAACTAAGCCATTATACTAGCAAACACTCAGTGTACCTAGTGGCATCCTAAACGTGGCTATTGTACTTTTGTCTATTCACACTATTGTAAAGATATTTGCAGCACGTCTGCCTGCATTGCACACTCCAACTTTTTTAAACTAAGCCATTATACTAGCACTCAGTGTACCTAGTGGCATCCTAAACGTGGCTATTGTACTTTTGTCTATTCACACTATTGTAAAGATATTTGCAGCACGTCTGCCTGCATTGCACACTCCAACTTTTTTAAACTCAGCCATTATACTAGCAAACACTCAGTGTACCTAGTGGCATCCTAAACGTGGCTATTGTACTTTTGTCTATTCACACTACTGCAAATCTATGTGCAGCACCTCTGCATGACACCCTCCTGCTCTGTTTTTAATAAGCTATAATGATAGCACAAAATACTGCCATTTAGTGGCATCATAGAACTGGCTGTTGTATTCCATTAGTGCCCCACTGGTGACAAGCTATTTCTAGCACCTCTACATGACACCCTCATGCACATTTTGCTACGCTAATGTTATAGCAAACTCATGGAATTCATTGCTGCATTTCATAATTCGGAGGGATAGAAAGTCAGGCTTCCTTTAGCTTTTCTTTCTGTTCATAGACAGCATCTCCAAGATCAATTTCCCCTCCACGTCTAAGTGTGTAGAGGCAGCTAGTGCGCATGCGTGTGCCGATGTACCCCAGCTGCAGCATAATTACAGTGTTTCGCCTAGTGAGTATGCTCAGCCTGACTGTGTTATTCCTGACGCTAAGTCTTCTTTTCGGGATACAGTGCATGCTCCCACACTAAGTGTGAAAAGCCTGTTTGCACAGGTGCTTGCATTCCTCGCCGGGTCTAAGTCCTGTTTTGTGCCTAGACACCATGCTAAAGCTGATAGTCTTTTTTCAGAGACTGTATTTCATGCTACTGAGCATGCTCAGGCACTTCCTGCATCAGAGACTAGGACCGGTAATTAACTCTTTGGCCCTGGCCCTGATGTGGGGGTCCCATATAGACCACAGGGCATCAGGTGTACTCCCAAATGGCTTGCAGAGGCCCACACCTATGACTTGTCACCGCATTATTGATGGTCAGACGATGACTGGTGAGGTGTTTGGGTCATGGCAGCCATGAGGTCATCATTGAAGTTGCGGTTCCAAATAGGACGCTAGTTATGCCACTCATGACGTGTCACTCTACTTTTGTCTCCAGGAGGTGCATTGTGGTTCACCCTGGTTTGGGGCGGAGCCAGGTTATAAAAGGGGCGGGATCCAACAAGGAGGTGCGCAGTCTTCTATTATGCTCCGAAAGAGCACACCTCCATGTGTTGAACCCATTGCGGCTTTAGGCCAGAGGTAGGCAGGGATAGGGTGTCGATGCAGGCCACCACCACAGTTGGTAACGCAGAACGGTTAAGACCAGCTCCTGTCCTACCAGTCCTGCTTGTGCAGCCCAGTGGCATTAACAGGCCTGCTGCTGCTGATGCGCCTGCTGTCCACAGGTGTGCCCCTACGCACACGTTCAGCGTACTCAATGGCCCCTGTGTTGTTAACAGGGAGTTCCTGGGCTGGGTGGGCATGTGGACCCTGTGACGCTAACAGGGCTCACAGTCTCCAGATCCGAATGGCGTCTAACTCGGTTCAGGCTACTATTAGTTTCATAGCCATACAGCTCTGTATCCTCCACCAAACCTTCCAGTTGCCAACCTCTCCTTTTCCAACTGGGAGGACGGTGGACACTGACTGCTGATGGGGATATATACCTTTCTCTTTCTTTTCTTATTAATTTTCGTTATATAGCGGTCACAGATTATATACCACTTTATCCAAATCTGCCAGTCCCACTGTAACAGATGGTGTTTCTTCAGCAAATGTTACAGTTGCTTAACCACCAAATCCACGGACCAAATCTTTTTTCCCCTTTCCAACACACCTGTTCCCCTTTCCAACAGCATCTGTCCATTTTCAACTCATTTTGGGATATGACCAAAAGTGCAACTGTGCAGGGACACCGTACTCAACGCCATCTCAGCACAGCAGCCATCCCTCGGTCCCTCCGATGTGGACAAGTAAATGACCATTTCCTCCTATCCATGACAAAGCGTTGAGATTCACTCTGTGCAGCACTGGTGTTTAGTGGAAAAGTAGATCTAAGATTGCGTACCACATTCTGCAGATACTCCTGTATACGTGCGTCCATTTCTATGGCAGGAATTAGTTCGCCAAATTTTGTCTTGTACTGGGGATCTAACAGTGTGGCAACCCAGTATTCAGGATTACTTCAAATTCATACAATCCGAGGGTCATGTAGGTAGTGCAGCAAGAAGGCGCTCATGTGTCTTGTGCATCCAGGAGGACCAAGTCCTTGGTGTGTTGGTGGCAGAGAGGTGAGAATCGTGCATCCTTCCTCTGCCCTCTCCCCACAACCTCGCACAACCGAAATGTGAGCAAGCTCTCACTCATCTGCTGAGTCTTCCATGCCCATCGCCAGTTCGTCCTCCATTTCTTCATGGGCTCCTGCACTTTCATCAACACTTTTTGCTGATACTATGCGCCCTTGTTAATCCCTCTCCCTCACCATGAATGCCGCATAGGTGCCGCTGACCATCTGGACCTCGTAGATCTTGTTATCCCTTCCGCATATGACTCCTCCTGTACTTCCTCCCCTTCCTCTTGTCCCAACACCTGACTCCAAATAATGCTTACAGTGTGCTCCATCATGTAGATGACCAGAATTGTCACGCTGAGAATGACATTGCCAGTGCTAAACATCTTCGTCGACATTTGTAAACTGTGTAGCAGGGTGCATAGGTCCTTGATCTGACACCACTCCAGCAGCGTGATCTGCACCACCTCTTGATCAAGTTATCCCAGGCTATATGTCATACCGTATTTCAGCAGGGCTCTGCGGTGCTGCCACACACGCTGCAACATGTGCAGATTCCAATTCCTGCGTGTCGGAACATCGCATTTCCAGCGTTTAACTGCCAGACCCTAAGACTTCCGGAGTGATGAAAGTTGTTGAGCTGCTGTGTGCGCACGATGGAAGTGAGCACATAGCGAGCGTGCCCGCTGCACAAGGCCATGTAGGCCGTGATGGTGTTTTAAAAATTGCTGGAGAATTCGGTTCAACACGTGAGCCATACAAGGCACGTGTGTCACATTGCCCTGAGGATGGCCCGCAGCCAGGTTTGCATCATTGCCGCACACGGCTGTTAAGTCACCAACGGAGTCCGCTCCGTCAATTTGTACTCCGGTCGCCAGGTGACAACGTGTTCCTTTCATGAATAGTGCTGATGATGGGAGAGGAGTCGATGCCAGCGGCGCAGGTGGACGCAGGTTATGCTCACCCACTGGGCTGCATTACCTTGACAGATGCAGAATCTCTGGCTGAATGTAGCTGGTGGGTATCTCACAGATGAAATACCATCATTCAGCTACAACCAATGGGAAGACACCACACCCTTTTTTATGCACATCCTGTCTGCAGACCACTGCCAGACATAGCTATGAACCTCTGGTTAATTTTACCCCCAGTTGAGTTTTATGATTTTGTGTGCTTGTTACCTGACTACTTTTCCTGCTTGCTGTTTATGTACCTTGTTGGCCGATCCGCATTTCACCTCTGCTTGTTTTCTGATTAAGTCCTGGCCGTCCCATTCTGTTCCTGTTCCTCAATTAATGTTTTTACCCTGCCTGACTACTATTCTCTGGAATAGCGGTGTGACTCACATTTCCCATACATTTCAAAGTAAAACTTTGACCGCCTGATGGCATTGAGCTCTGCTGCCAGCATAGTAAGGAGGTGTGTGGTAGTCCTTGTGCGCAGTTACAAGGAAGGGTTGCCTGACCACACAGGGTTTGCGCCAAGGTGGAGGACCCACACGAGGTTGAAGAGGCAGAAGCAGTGTATTAACTTCTACATACAGAAGAAGGATTGAAACAACTCGTGGGGACGGCAAGACTTGTACAGCAGACCCTTCTCCATCTCTCACCATAGTTTGCCAGTGCCCAGTCAGTGACATGTAATGACCCTGTCTATGCTTACTGGTCCAAGTATCTGTGTTGAAATGCACCCTGTCGCACACAGATTTTCTCAAGGAAGTGGTGATGTTGTGTGCGACATGCTGGTGTAGCGCGGGCATGCTTTTCTTGGAGAAGCAGTGGTGATTGGGCATCTGGTAGTGGGGCACAGCGACAGACATAAGGTCTCTAAAATCCTGTGTGTCCACTAGGCGGAAAGGCAGCATTTCGGTAGCCAACAGCTTACAGAGGGATAGAGTCAACCTCTTAGCTTTGTCATGGGTCGCAGGAAGTGGCCTTTTATTTGACCACATCTGAGGGACAGAGATCTGGCTGCTGTGTGTAGACGGTGTTGAGTAGGGTGTCCCTGGAAAAATGCAGGTTTGTGAGGAAAATACAGGCGGAGACATGATGTTGCCTTCATCCAACGTTGGTGCTATCGATGTTTGAGAGAGCTGTACACAATCACTTGTTTCCCCTTCCAAACCAACTGACGACCTACCAAGCAAACTGCCTGTTGCGGTTACAGTGGTGGAAGTTGTGGGTGGAAAAACAGGTGTGACAGCTGTCCCCACAGTCCTAGAAGATGACGAGTGCGCGGATGCACTGGAAGGGGCAGGCGGTGGATGGTTGGCTCCGCTAGGCCGCATTGCAGCACGGTGAGTTTCCCACCAGGCCATATGATATTTATTCATGTGACGATTCATGGAAGAAGTTGTCAAACTGCTGAGGTTTTGACCTCTACTAAGAGAACCATGCCAAATGTTACAGATCACATAATTTGGGCGATCTTTTTTTATGTCAAAAAAGGACCAGGCTAGGCAAGGCTTAGAGGACATGCGACCTGTTGATCCACCCCGAATAATGCTCAGAGGCAGAGTGGTGGCTGAGGATGCAGTTGTAGACGTGCTACCAGTGCTCCGACTGTGTCCAGGAAGGCGCAAGGTAACTTCGTCGTCGGTTGCATCCTCCTCCACCGCCTCTGTTGACCTCCTCGAGTGTCTGACTGTGGGTTGACAGTGGGTGGGATCTAGAACTTCATCATCAATTGTTGTGTTTGCACTCCCCTCCCCCTCAGACCGAGCCTCTTCTTGCCCTGACCGAATATTTAAGTTGTCATCCCAATCGGGTATCTGCGTCTCATCTTCAGCAGTATGTTCCTCATTGTCTAGAACGACAGGTGTTGGAAAGGCAGCATTTTGGTAGCCAACAGTTTGCAGATGCTGAAAGTCAACCTCCAAGCCATGTCATGCCCTTCTAAAAGCATGTAAAACACAGCGAGGGGACTCCAACCACAGTCTCCCTCGTTTACACTGTGCCACACACACCCCACTTGACTGGCATCGGTTGAGCCCCCTTTTGAAAAAGAAAAAGATGCTTTGCATGAAGCACTCTCAAAAATACGCGTGCCTTTCCCATCCCCTGGCTGACCCAGGGGAAGAAAAGTCCTCTGAGAGCCATGACTTGTTCATCTTGGTTCTTTTAGAAACATAGCGAAGTGACTCCAACCACAGTCTCCCTCGTTTACACTAACTGTGCCACACACACCCCACTTGACTGGCATCGGTTGAGCCCCCTTTTGAAAAAGAAAAAGATGCTTTGCATGAAGCACTCTCAAAAATACGCGTGCCTTTCCCGTCCCCTGGCTGACCCAGGGGAAGAAAAGTCCTCTGAGAGCCATGACTTGTTCATCTTGGTTCTTTTAGAAACACAGCGAGGGGACTCCAACCACAGTCTCCCTCGTTTACACTAACTGTGCCACACACACCCCACTTGACTGGCATCGGTTGAGCCCCCTTTTGAAAAAGAAAAAGATGCTTTGCATGAAGCACTCTCAAAAATACGCGTGCCTTTCCCGTCCCCTGGCTGACCCAGGGGAAGAAAAGTCCTCTGAGAGCCATGACTTGTTCATCTTGGTTCTTTTAGAAACACAGCGAGGGGACTCCAACCACAGTCTCCCTCGTTTACACTAACTGTGCCACACACACCCCACTTGACTGGCATCGGTTGAGCCCCCTTTTGAAAAAGAAAAAGATGCTTTGCATGAAGCACTCTCAAAAATACGCGTGCCTTTCCCGTCCCCTGGCTGACCCAGGGGAAGAAAAGTCCTCTGAGAGCCATGACTTGTTCATCTTGGTTCTTTTAGAAACACAGCGAGGGGACTCCAACCACAGTCTCCCTCGTTTACACTAACTGTGCCACACACACCCTACTTGACTGGCATCGGTTGAGCCCCCTTTTGAAAAAGAAAAAGATGCTTTGCATGAAGCACTCTCAAAAATACGCGTGCCTTTCCCGTCCCCTGGCTGACCCAGGGGAAGAAAAGTCCTCTGAGAGCCATGACTTGTTCATCTTGGTTCTTTTAGAAACACAGCGAGGGGACTCCAACCACAGTCTCCCTCGTTTACACTAACTGTGCCACACACACCCCACTTGACTGGCATCGGTTGAGCCCCCTTTTGAAAAAGAAAAAGATGCTTTGCATGAAGCACTCTCAAAAATACGCGTGCCTTTCCCGTCCCCTGGCTGACCCAGGGGAAGAAAAGTCCTCTGAGAGCCATGACTTGTTCATCTTGGTTCTTTTAGAAACACAGCGAGGGGACTCCAACCACAGTCTCCCTCGTTTACACTAACTGTGCCACACACACCCCACTTGACTGGCATCGGTTGAGCCCCCTTTTGAAAAAGAAAAAGATGCTTTGCATGAAGCACTCTCAAAAATACGCGTGCCTTTCCCATCCCCTGGCTGACCCAGGGGAAGAAAAGTCCTCTGAGAGCCATGACTTGTTCATCTTGGTTCTTTTAGAAACACAGCGAGGGGACTCCAACCACAGTCTCCCTCGTTTACACTAACTGTGCCACACACACCCCACTTGACTGGCATCGGTTGAGCCCCCTTTTGAAAAAGAAAAAGATGCTTTGCATGAAGCACTCTCAAAAATACGCGTGCCTTTCCCGTCCCCTGGCTGACCCAGGGGAAGAAAAGTCCTCTGAGAGCCATGACTTGTTCATCTTGGTTCTTTTAGAAACACAGCGAGGGGACTCCAACCACAGTCTCCCTCGTTTACACTAACTGTGCCACACACACCCCACTTGACTGGCATCGGTTGAGCCCCCTTTTGAAAAAGAAAAAGATGCTTTGCATGAAGCACTCTCAAAAATACGCATGCCTTTCCCGTCCCCTGGCTGACCCAGGGGAAGAAAAGTCCTCTGAGAGCCATGACTTGTTCATCTTGGTTCTTTTAGAAACACAGCGAGGGGACTCCAACCACAGTCTCCTTCGTTTACACTAACTGTGCCACACACACCCCACTTGACTGGCATCGGTTGAGCCCCCTTTTGAAAAAGAAAAAGATGCTTTGCATGAAGCACTCTCAAAAATACGCGTGCCTTTCCCGTCCCCTGGCTGACCCAGGGGAAGAAAAGTCCTCTGAGAGCCATGACTTGTTCATCTTGGTTCTTTTAGAAACACAGCGAGGGGACTCCAACCACAGTCTCCCTCGTTTACACTAACTGTGCCACACACACCCCACTTGACTGGCATCGGTTGAGCCCCCTTTTGAAAAAGAAAAAGATGCTTTGCATGAAGCACTCTCAAAAATACGCGTGCCTTTCCCGTCCCCTGGCTGACCCAGGGGAAGAAAAGTCCTCTGAGAGCCATGACTTGTTCATCTTGGTTCTTTTAGAAACACAGCGAGGGGACTCCAACCACAGTCTCCCTCGTTTACACTAACTGTGCCACACACACCCCACTTGACTGGCATCGGTTGAGCCCCCTTTTGAAAAAGAAAAAGATGCTTTGCATGAAGCACTCTCAAAAATACGCGTGCCTTTCCCGTCCCCTGGCTGACCCAGGGGAAGAAAAGTCCTCTGAGAGCCATGTCCACATTGTCAGTGGACAGACACATGTGCTTATCTGCCAGCAGACCCCCAGCAGCACTGAAGACAGGTTCCGAGAGAACGCTGGCTGCAGGACACGACAAGATCCCCAAGGCGTACGTGGCGAGCTCAGGCAATTTATCAAGATTGGAAGCCTAAAATGAGCAGGGCTCAAGTTGCACAATAATGGAATCGATGTTTCCTTGCATATACTGATATATCTGTGTGTCCTCCTCTTTTTCCTTGTCCAGCTGTTTTGTTTTCGCATGAGTATATGTCTTTGTCACTTTCCCATGTGTTGTGAGTTGTTTGTCACCTTTTGGACACCTTTGAGGGTGTTTTCTAGGTGTTTTTCTGTGTTTGTGATTGCCTGCCATTGTTTCCTATGCAGTTCGAGTTCGGTTCGTCGAACGTACGACGAGCCGAACTCGAACGGGACCTCCATTCGGCGAACCGGCCTCGAGCCAAACCGGGACCGGTTCGCTCATCTCTACCCCTTAGATAGAAGTAAACGTTTGGTATCTACAAACTTGTACCGACCTGAGGCATCACATAGACACATCAGTTTCATCATATAGAGAACATAGTGAGTAAAATACCCCCAAAACAATCACATTTGTTTTGCAATTTTTCTGCACTTGAAATATTTTTACATTTTCCATAACACTATATAGTAAAATTTATGGTTTCATTTAAAAGTACAACTCATCCTGTAAAAAATAAGGCCTCATATGGCAAGATCGATAGAAAAATAAAAAAAGTTACGCCTTTCGCAAGAAGAGGAGCAAAAAACGAAAACCGGGAAATTGCCTATGGATGAAGGGGATGATAGTTAATAACCATTAAAATAACTACTCTTGACACAGTAGAAACACAAGCATTAGGCATACACTAGAGAGGTTCTGTGGTCTATATGTGTTACACTGTCCTTCATTATATTTCATTTGGATTCAGCTTTTGGTCAGTTGCTAGTTATACTTTCCATTCACCAATTCAATATGTAATTTATTAGTCACAATAATAGTTAGGCTTATGTAAGAATCATAAGTGTGCTTAATTTATATTGACATGCCTCCATCTCGATGCTATTTACTCATTATTTTACAATATGCAAGTGCACTTTTTTTATTAGTGAGTCACAATATTAATTAGGCTTATATACAGAATCGGACTGGCTACCGAAGGAACCTCCAGTAATACCAGGCCTCGCCGCGGTTACCTGCACTAAATTCTGGAGCTCTCACCTGAGCTCTGGAGTGCAGCCTGGACTGAACTCGAGGTTTGCAGGACTAAACCGCAAGCGCCAAATGATTCCACAGGCATTGCGGTTCAGTTCATGTCACAGCTGCGGACAGGCCCAGCTGAACTCCGGAACTCAGGTGACAGCTTCGGAGTTCAGCCCGGCCTGTCCGCAGCTGCCATGAACTGAACTGCAATCACCGGGGAATCATTCGGTACTTGCGGTTCAGTCCTGCAAACCCCGAGTTCAGTCCAGGCTGCACTCCGCAGCTCATCGGGAGCTCCAGAGTTCAGTGCAGGTAACCGCGGCCAGGCCTGGTATTACTGGAGGTTCCTCCGGTAGCCAGTCCCACACTGCTAATATATATCTTAAGTTTCTTGGTAGGATATACTCGCTGTATTCACTTTGTCTTTGTTTTTCGTCTTTTTCTTCTCTTGCACTCCTTCTTTGTAAGCACTAAGGCAACCTCTACTCATTGTCTAGAAAAGAAGGGCCATTGGTTTCTTCAGCTGACTCCCTGCTGAACATGGTACTGGAATACAGTTCTTTTCAAACAGAAATGTGTTCAACTGCGCTAAACATGAATATACTGCTGTGCTAGGAATATTCTAAAGTTTATCTAGCATTCCTGCCAGCTATTTTGCTATCAATTCTAATGGAGAGAAAACCCTGTTAATTGTCTTTGACTTGTGTCTCCTTTGTTTTTGAATTGCTACTGTTTATAAATTGTAAGACAGACCAGTATACATCAGTTATGGAATTACACTACTCCTGCTGTCTTATGTTATAAACAACAATTTATTGTGTGCTGAAGTGATAAATCAAATTTCATAACTGTGACTGGCCTTTTTAGATCAGTTTGAACTTACAGTGAAAATATGATGGAGAGTTGTAAACAGGAAATTGCATTTTAAGGCTATGTTCACACCATGAACGCCATATTACTGTATAAGTTGTAAATTTCTGTTTTTATTCTGTTTCCAGGAACTGTATCCAAGTATCACAACTATAGATGATAGAATATTTTGAAATTTGAATTCTACATGTTCGACCAATTTTTCCCTTAATTCACCTGACGTATTATCGAATCACAACACTTCAATACTGCAAATCCTCCAATTGCTCTGAAAAGTCCTGTGTAACACTGCTAAGACTGTAGCCAACTAGTTTAAAGCTCTTTAACACAAACACATTCTTAGTAATGTCAAAGCGATCCCACCATAGAAAAAGATTTTAACTTGGTTGTAATCAGTGCACTGACAGATTTTCATTTTTTTTAATTACAAAAATGGTCCAAAAATTATACCTCTTTGGAATTTGTGATTAAGCAGTCTGTTCTGTGCAAAATACTGAATCAAAAGGACCATAGCGATTCCAGAGGTTACATCATCCTGCTGTGATTAAGACAAGTGATGTACCATATATCCATAAAGCTCCCACTTCCTCACCACTAGTTCACATGCCAGAGGCAAAGGAGGGCAATTTTGACCTCTATTTGGTAGTACTGCTGCCCAGATGGTTGGTGCCAGTGCTGGCAGTGGTGCTTATGCTGCGACATGTTCCACCTGTATTGGTTTAGTAAGTATAAATGTAAAATTTGACTAGTGAAACAGATATGGAAAAAAAAACAAATGTTAGTGACAAGCATTCTCTGTGAGTGTCACAGCTGAGCATAGAAGCTATACTGACCATAAAGGACAACACACAAGAAGGGGGAAGGAATACAATATAGCTAGAGAATGAAGAGAGTGGTGACCCCTGACAACAACCTGCAGCTCATCACAATGCCTTCACAGACCCTATACAGGTTCGGCACCTGTCACTGAGCTGGAATACCTGGGGCCCTATTTCACCCTAGCAAATGGGCCCTAAGTAAGGATGGAGGGTATGAGCACTTCGTCAACACCACTATCACTAAAGGAGGACACAAGGGAAAAATGCAGGGGAAACACAACAGCTATCACCAAAGCACTGGTGGATAGCAAAGACAAACACTTATCTGAGCTGTAGCAGCCACAGGAATCTGGAGCAACAGAACACAACGTCTCCACAACTCAGTCAGGATTAAACTATGAACCACACCCATATATCCCCAGAGTGAGGTTTATAAAGGGAGTCAGAGGCTGGCAACTGAAAGAAAAAACTGACAGATTTTCAGGGTCCTAGAGTCCACTGTTGTAGAAACAGGGAACTGTCTTGTCAATCTCTGGGATTTTCTTACACTCGCTGCCACAGGATTGTCAGCTGGAATTGACACATCCATGACAGCGGGATAGACAGCCACTGTTCAATGTCTAGGTTTTTGGGAGTCTTTTTTTATATTCTTAAAAATCAATTACTTTCTTTTTTTAGTAAGGACTAATTAAAATCTCTTGTGATAACGAATTATACTGATACTGAGTTACGCTTATTTTAGATTTTTCTCTCCGTTTTGCTATTGCTTTCTAATGCATTAAGAATGAAGGAAAAAAAATGCTTAAGTCTACTTGAACTGCAGGACAGATGTCAGGTATGCCATAACACTGATCAATTACACTGAGTTTGACACTCCTGCTGGCACCTCTCCTGTCTCTGTCTCCCACTATAGATTGAATGTCTGTACTATGCTCAAATTCTTTACTTCTGCAGTTACACAGCACATCACTGTGTAGAGTATTTGTTCAATGATTTAGGGTTTTCTTTTCTTACAGTGCCTTGCGAAAGTATTTGGCCCCTTTGAATTTTTTAATCTTTTACCACATTTCAGGCTTCAAACATAAAGATAATTTTTTTTAATTTTATGGTGAAGAATAAACAACAAGTGGGACACAATTGTGAAGTTGAACGAAATGTATTACTTATTTTAAACTTTTATAAAAAATAATAAACTGAAAATTGGGGCGTGCAATATTATTCGGCCCCTTTAATTAATACTTTGTAGCGCCACCTTTTGCTGTGATTACAGCTGCAAGTCGCTTGGGGTATGTCTCTATCAGTTTTGCACATAGAGAGACTGAAATTCTTGCCCATTCTTCCTTTGCAAACAGCTGGAGCTGAGCGAGGTTGGGTGGAGAGCGTTTGTGAACAGCAGTTTTTAGCTCTTTCCACAGATCCTTGATTGGATTCAGGTCTGGACTTTGACTTGGCCATTCAAACACCTGGATATGTTTATTTGTGAACCATTCCATTGTAGATTTTGCTTTATGTTTGAGATCAATGTCTTGTTGAAAGACAAATCTCCGACCCAGTCTTAGGTCTTTTGCAGACTCCAACAGGATTGCTTCAAGAATGGTGCTGTATTTGGCTCCATCCATCTTTTCATCAATTTTAACCCTCTTCCCTGTCCCTGCTGTAGAAAAGCAGACCCAAACCATGATGCTGCCACCACCATGTTTGACAGTGGGGATGGTGTGTTCAGGGTGATGAGCTGTGTTGCTTTTATGCCAAACATATCGTTTGGCATTGTGCCCAAATAGTTTGATTCTGGTTTCATCTGACCAGAGCACCTTCTTCCACATGTTTGGTGTGTCTCCCAGGTGGCTTGTGGCAAACTTTAAATGACAATTTTTATGGATATCTTTGAGAAATGGCTTTCTCCTTGCCACTCTTCCATAAAGGCCTGATTTGTGCAGTGTACGACTAATTGTTGTTCTACGGACAGACTCTCACATCTCAGCTGTAGCTCTCTGCAGTCCATCCAGAGTGATCATGGGCCTCTTGGCTGCATCTCTGATCAGTCTTCTCCCTGATTGAGATTACATTTTTGAGGGACGGCCGGGTCTTGGTAGATTTATAGTGGTATGATAATCCTTCCATTTCAACATGATCGCTTGCACAGTGCTTCTTGGGATGTTTAAAGTTTTGAAAATCTTTTTGTAACCAATTCCAGCTTTAAACTTCTCCACAACAGTATCACGGACCTGCCTGTTGCGTTCCTTGGTGTTCATGATGCTCTCTGTGCTTTAAACAGAACACTGAGACTATGACAGAGCAGGTGCATTTATACGGAGACTTGATTATACACAGGTAGCTTATATTTATCATCATCAGTCATTTAGGACAACATTGGATCATTCAGATTCTCAATGAACTTCTGGAGTGAGTTTGCTGCACTGAAAGTAAAGGGGACAAATAATATTGCACGCCCCAATTTTTAGTTTATTCTTTTTTACAAAAGTTTGAAATAAGCAATACTGTACATTTTGTTTTACTACACAATTGTGTCCCACTTGCCTTTGATTCTTCACCATAACCTTAAACCTTTTATCTTCATATTTGAAGCCTAAAATGTGGGAAAAAGTTGAAAAATTCAAGGGGACCAAATACTTTTGCAAGGCACTGTAGCTCTATATTGCTGAGCTGTGAGCTCTCATGTCCTCTCACTATCATAATTCACTGTAAAATATCTGGTGCATGTCAAGCCTCATCTTTTAAGCAGGCTATTAAAGTCCTTCCTGATTTGCTGTGCTATACCATGTGATATGAAAGCTACAACGCAGTATGAGGAAGCCCGCATGGTTGCACCAGAAGTTATGTGCTCCTTATGTGGATAATGCAATCTTCTGCGATCTGTTAAATGGTGGTATGCAATTTTTTTTCCTTTTTAACAAATTGAATTGCAATTTCTTCACATTCACAGCAACTTGTGAATTGCATAAAATTTCACACTCAAATTCACTTTTCTAATTCCAGCGCATAGATTTTATTTATCAAATTGGTATTGGTAAATATTTTCCTTTTTTTAATGAAAATGACAGTATTTTTGAAAAATATTATGGATTGCAGATATATTACCTTTTTACTAATTTTGTTAAGTACTTTAAAGAGAACCCGTCGTAAAAAAACCACTATTAACCTGCAAGTATTGGGTTAATCTGCAAGTTAATAGCATTCTTACACCATGCTGCCGCCGCACTGGGAGCCTTGCCGCTGTGAGGAAATGATCTTTATTCCTCCTGGTAGCCCTGGCCTTTCATTCATAAAGGTGCCAGCTTCAGTCACCGCTCAACGCTCAGTGCATAAGTACAGAGCCGACTGTCAGTCAGTGCCAGGGGCGCGGCTACAGCTTCCACATACTATGCACTGAGCAGTGACCGCAGTTACGCTGGCTGAGCCAAAATGACTGTAGGCCAAAGTTAATTTCCTCCTGGCAGCAAGACTCTCAGTCTCATGGCCGCACTGTGTCAAAACACTATTAACTTTCAAACAGGAGGGGGGTTAACGCCGTGCATCAACCAAATGAAGATGTAGAGTTGTTGATAAATTAATATCTTTTTTATTTCATAGCTCTATGAAAGAAAAAAAAAATAATTTATCAACAACTCTACATCTTCATTTGGTTGCTGCGTGGCGTTAACCCCTTCTCTTCTCCTGTTTGAATGCTCATCCATGTGGGGCTGCAGCAGACGCCATTATCTTATGCCTGGCAGTGGTTGTGACTTTCACAACCACATTGGGTGACTGTATATATTTTATATATTACTCTTGTCATCTGGTAATACCCTATCAGCGCTTCTTTTTTCTAGTCTTATTAAAACACTATTAACTTGCAGATTAAGGCGGGCTTTGCACACTACGACATCGCAGGTGCGATGTCGGTGGGGTCAAATTGAAAGTGACGTACATCCAGCATCGCATGCGACATTGTAGTGTGTAAAGCCTAGATGATACGATTAACGAGCGCAAAAGCGTCGTAATCGTATCATCGCTGCAGCGTCGGCGTAATCCATAATTATGCCGACGCGACGGTCTGATGTTGTTCCTTGCTCCTGCGGCAGCACACATCGCTGTGTGTGAAGTCGCAGGAGCGAGGAACATTTCCTACCGGCGTCACCGCGGCTTCCGTAGGATATGCGGAAGGAAGGAGGTGGGCGGGATGTTTACATCCTGCTCATCTCTGCCCCTCCGCTCCTATTTGCCGCCTGCCGTGTGACGTTGCAGTGACGCCGCACGACCCGCCCCCTTAATAAGGAGGCGGGTCGCCGGCCAGAGCGACGGTCGCAGGGCAGGTGAGTGCATGTGAAGCCGACGTAGCGATAATTTTCGCTACGCCAGCTTTCACAAGATATTGTACCTGTGATGGGGGCGGGGACTATCACGTGCGACATCGCAGCATCGGCTTGCGATGTCGCTGTGACGCCCTGGGCAAGCCAGGGGTCACAGGTCACAACATCACATGCACCCCACATTCCCGGCAGGTACACCTAAGCTAACCTAAAATCCTTGTTGCCTTCCTCCATGGGCTGATGTCCACACCAAAGGGTGGGCCAGGCGGTTGGCTCTGCCCACCGAGGAGTTCACAGCCATGGAGGCAGGAGAACCAGGCAGATCAGAGAGAGAGGAGTTGAAGCCAGACTAGAGTCTAGGGAAGAGTACAGTTTAGGAGGAGTGAAGTTAGGGAAGTGAAAGTAGAAGGAGGTGAAGTGGTAGAGGAGCTAAGGAGAGAAGCTGAAGTAAAGGGAAAGAAACAGTTTGTAAAGCCTGAAGTTGGTCCGGGTGTGTGCCCCGGACTGAGACAGCAAGGTCAGCAGACGGCGGTGATAGTCTGCAGGGGGACTGCTTGGAGGTTGCTGGAAGGACCGCGGACGGGTGGTGACCCGGCAGTACCGGAGCAGTATACGAAGAACAGTCAGCACCAGGGCAGGGGCCTTTCGGATCCCGGCAAGGCTAGGAGTCGCCATAATTTGCCAAATCCGTCAGTGAAGGGGACCTCTGTCTCCTAACAACCAAGTCCCGATTGAAGGCAACAGCCCAACCGTTAAGGGGAGACACCGCCATCGCCAAGGCACCAGTTTCCCAGGGCCAGCGCCTGCGGGCAAGAGAGGGGCTCCTCCGGCTCATATCCAGGTCGGGGAGCGGGTAACCGGTGGGAACCCATCGCTACCAAAAAGACTTTACATAGGTGCAGGGAAGAGACCGTCACCGCTAACTGCAGGGAACATCTGCACCGTAACCGTCCGAGGGACCCGTCCAACCAGCCGTTTGTTTACCGAGAACTGTGTCGTGTTTACTGGCTGAGTGAGTACCTCCGTGCCGTGCGGCACAGCACTGTCCCTGCGCCCCTGCACCTCCACAGGCCCCATACCCGCCTGTCCACCATACCAGCCTCATCACTGGGCCCCGGGACAACTACCCCCTACCCACGGAGGGGAGGACTAACATCTAGCTGCTCCATACCATCACTCCCGGGATCCCCATACAGAGCAGCGGTGGTGTCAACAAATCACCACAACCGTGGGTGGCGTCACGGACAATAAACTATCCCAAAACCCAATTCCCTTTCACTCACGGGCGAGGAGCGCCGCTCGAGTCCCCGGGATCCGGCCCATTGCTCGAGCCACCGAGCAGCGGCAGGCCGCAGCAGCCGCAGTGGCAGCCGGACCCAAGCAGAGGGAGAGCGCGGCGTCCCCTCCTCCGCCCGCGACATCGCAACGTGCAAAGCCCGCCTAACTCCATATCTGTAGGTTAATAGCAATTTTTACAAGACACATTCCCTTTAATTTCACTCAATTCAAATTTATAGTTATTTAATGTTTTGGTAAAAATATCTAAAAAAGAAAAAAATATTATTTTTTATATTGCTGGCTGCCTACATAGCATAAACAGATATTTTTCATTTTTATGTAGTCCCTTTCAACTTGGATCTCTGCTTATTTACAGTGACAAGCACAAGGGTAACAATGTTTTGAACTTTTGACTTTCAGGCTCCATATGTCACCATACACTACAATGTTGAGCTTTAGAGTACCTTCATTTTATGTAAACTAGGCAAGTGAAAATGTGCAGTGTTTTCTTCACTGATGAACTATTCTGTTGCAGTGAACATAACATATAAAATTGGGTGATGATTTAATAATAGTAGGTATATAAACTAGGAGAGTGAAAATGTGTTGCCTTCATTTTTTAGACAATCATCTTGGCTATCTCATTCTAATAAATAAATTTGACTTGAAACTATTTAGCATATGATTAGTAATGCAGCTTCTTGTCATGTCACCGCATTGTTACTGTTTTGCTTCTTAAAATTAAAATTTTAATTTTTATTATTTTATTAGTATTCTGTCAATCCTCTTTTGGCTTTCAATATTGCATGAATCATTTGGTATGCTCTATATCAGAATTAAGCATGTCTCAGCCAAAATTGTATCCCTGGTCTCTTCTACACATTCCCAATGTTGGTGCATACTCATTGACTCACATGGGTATGTATACAGCTTTTTGTTCAACTCTACCCACACGTTTTCAATTGGATTGAGGTATTTGGGACTTTGGGGACTAATCTAGCAACTCTACTTCATTGTTATTAAACTATTTCTTCGCTAATCTCAACGTATTTTCTGGGTCATTGTCCTGCTGGAACACTTTGTCATCCTTTTCATACCAATAGTACTTGAGTGTACAAAGTAACTAGTTTCGTAGTATACTCACTTATACCTCAGCATTGAGATCACAATTGATCCGTATCAGGTATCCAATGCCTTTGGCTGTGAAACAGACCCTTATCATCAAGCTTCCTCCACTGAGTTTGACAGTTCCTTCAATTTCTTTAATCCATTAGCATGTTTTTCCTTTGTTTCTTCCAAATTTTCCAAAGTTTCTTCCTATTTGTACCCATTAAAGTGTAGTCTTTTGACTTTTGTATGATCAATTCAAATAACCCATTCCCAATCTTCCATTGTCCAAGTTTTGCAAACTTGAGCCAACACTTATTATGATGATATTGAAGTTAAGGCTTCTTCACCTTTTATCAGGCCACCATTCCATACTTGTGTAATGTGCTTGCATGGACGTCTGTGATTTCAATATTATGAAGCATATGAGCCACTTTCGCTGTCGTATTTGTTATGGCAGAACAGATAGACCTTGTGATAAACCAACTTACTGACTCCAAAATTTTACCTGAATATCCACCTCTTGGCTTTTGAGTTACATAGTTACATAGGTTGAAAAAAGACCTAGGTCCATCTAGTTCAACCTTCCTCTACTAATTATACATTTTGTCATTAAATTATTTATAACCCACAATGTTGTGTGTACTGAGGAAATCATCCAGCCATTTTTAAAAATCTGTTATAGTATCTGCCATTACTACCTCTTTTGGTCGGGCATTCCACAATCTGACTGCTCTAACTGTAAGGAACCCTTTCCTATTTAGATGCCGGAATTGATTTTCTTACACTCGGATGGATGGATGGACTTCCTTTCTTATTCTTACAACTGTCATTGCACTCATATGATGCAGACTGGAAATTTTTTTGGCTGAGAGACTGCTATAGATGAGCTGGATGATGTTGTTACTCTTCTCTTGGCAAATCTTCATGGCTAGTATATATAACTAATAGTATATTAATATATTAGTATAGTATAGTATAGTATAGTATAGTATAGTATAGTATAGTATAGTATATATAACTAATCATATGCTAGTTACAAGTAGAATTTATACAAGAGATAACCAAGACTATTGTCTATAAAATGAAGGTAGATTCATACTAAAAGGCACTTGAAATTCAAAAGTTCAAAATATTGTTACACTTTTGCTTGTCCCTATACATCCAAATGCAACAGGGTTGGGCCATGTCACTTGTTTAACAGGCTGCACTAAATATCCACTTCCTCCAACTTCCCGCAAGCATCCACTTCCTTGATAGTTTGTGGTTTCTCATCTTTCTTCATCTGGAAAATGGAAAAAATAATGTCTATTATGTCCTTTCTCCACCCTACTTATCATCTAAGATGAATTCTCTATTCTACTCTATAGATGTTTAATCTCCCTCCTCAAAGCTCATTTTGCAAAGTTTGCTGATTACTGTAGCTCAAGCACTCGAGACTCAACATGAAACCAGTACAGTTGCACAAGACACAACACTCAAACAGTTCAGCTACACATGTGGCATTACAAACATACTGTGTTTCCCCAAAAATAAGAATGGGGAAACCAGCTAAGGCAGCGCTCACATCAGCAGTATTTTGCCACAAAACCGGATCCATCACAAATGCATTTCAGTTCCATTCATTTCCAATGGACTCACGGCAAGATAAGGTCACATGCTGTTGCGTGCGTCATACACATCATGAGACCATATCTTGTTGCGAGTCCATTAGAAATGAATGGAACTGAAATGCATTTGTGATGGATCCGGTTTTGCGGCAAAATACCGCTGATTTGAGTGCCGCCTAAGCTAAGTTTACCCTCAAAAAGAAGGCTGACACTACCCTGGCGAATCACACTTACCAGACCCCAGATATGTGAGTTGCTATCATGTCCTCCAGCATATCACATTGTTTGCTCCAACTGCTGGCTGGAAGTAGTATCACTCACAAAGAGATAGAGCAGAGTGATAGTGTGACCCAATGTGCATATGTTTGAGAGCCAAATGATACTGCCATCAGAAGTCTGTGAGTAGAGGGATACTGGGTGTATGTGTGTGTTTGTGTGTGTGTGTGTGTGTGTGTGTGTGTGTGTGTGTGTGTGTGTGTGTGTGTGAGAGTGGAGGGATACTGGACCTGTGACTATGTGAGCCAAACGACAAGGAACCTGACAGCAATGCAGACCACTGTCAGAGAGCTCATCCACCGCCGGCACTTGCAAGCACTTGTTGTTTGGGGTCTTTGTTTTCTTTAGTGAAGTGTTCTGCTTTATTCCTTAATTTCTTTAGCTCTCCGGACACTTCATTCTTAGGATACTTACCATAAGATGCGGTAAGAGAAAATAAAAAAAAACTTCAGCTTACCATAGGTAACTGTGCTCCAGGACTTGCAAAGCCTATTAGTGGGAATACCATCCTACATTACATAATAGCCACACAAATCACACCAAACGCAATTTGCCTATTGGAGAATTTTTGACGGCCCATCACCTCTGTTCAGATGCTAATGCCTATGAACAGGAGCAGAATTGTATCAAAAAACGCCTCCAGCAAAGAGGATATTCTAACAAATCATTAAATAGGGCCATTAGTATTTTGAATACAAGATCCAGAACTGCGTTATTAGAAGACAAAACTGATTCCAGAGATTGGAAAAATAAGATTACCTTCTCCACTCCATACAGCAAGGACTTTGAGAATATTATTATGTTTGTTTTTTTTTTTATAAATTTACCCCTATACTACACCAGGATCCCACGCTGGCCAAAAATCATGGCTCAAGGAGTTAACGGAGTAGCAAGGAGAACCAGGAATATCGGTAACATTATATCTCCTACTCTATATTTATCAGATAAACCCAAGAACACATGGATTAAAACATTAGGATAACACAAATGTGGAACCATCCGTTGTCATCTATGTAAGCATATGGTAAAAGCTACTTTCTTTAGGGATAATCAGGATAATACATATAATATTACCTCCTTTATTAATTGTGCCACGATGCACGTTGTATAGAAAGCAACTTGTTCTTTGTGTAGTAAATATTATATAGGATGTACTTCCAGAACTTTACGGAAACGCATATCGGAACATACAAACATCCCGGCATATTCACACCATGTGACTTCAGAATAAAATAAAAAACAAAGATCAAAGTCAGACTGAAAAAACATTTCAAGGAACATCACTGTCATGATGTATGTAGTTTTCTCCATCCCAAATTTTTGTATAAGATGCCATGTGATGTATTTTACCTTCTCACTGTATTTGCTGTAATACTATGTCTTGGGATGTAAGTGACCATACCTTCCCCAGCCTGTATCATATTGCACTCAGGCTTCAGCAGTAGCTATTGTCATTGATTTGGTGGGGGTTGCATATGTATATTGTTCTTCTCAGCATGGGACTTCTCCAATCTACAACTTGGTAAACAGAACAGAGCCAGCAGTCTAAAGTCCATTCATGCATCAAATGGCCAGGGGGAGGTGTGCCCACCTAAGGGGCTGATCCCAGGAGAGAAGAACATGTTAGAGTAGTTAGTTGGAGCTCGGCTGGAGAAGGATTAGGATTCATAGCTGGAGGCTGGATCCTGGGGTCTGTGTGTGTGGACTGTTACAGACTGGAGATCCGCGGCCATGTGGGATTGTGTTTTGTTGTTCACCTGTTGGACTCAAGGAAATCATATAAGGACCATTGCCCTAATTCCCCTGGCATCGGAATACCAGGCGGTGCCCCTGGATCTTTTGTTTTTCTGTTGTGGACTCCTTGCAGATTTGAAGGATTTATATTTATGTTTGCTGCTTATTCTTTGTGGTTCCAATAAAGCCCTTTGGATTGTTCCTTGGCCTGGCGTCCCTCACTGCTCTGTTGCATACCCCGTCACAATCACGAAGGAGACTTTACTCACCTTAAAATAACTGGTATTAAAAGGATTAACCGTACACATCGTGGGGGAAACTGGTTTCAATTACTACTCCTCTATGCAGAGGCTAAGTGGATCATGAAACTAGATGCCCGATATGCTAACGGTCTGAATTATCACTCAGACTTGCGATATGTATTACGATTATGTATCGGTATATGTGCACAGGCTACATTCATATATATGAATCCAAATGTAATTATCTTACAATATTTCATTTTTATATTTATTTTTATTTTTTGCATATTAATTTAATTTTTTTATCCTATATACATGTACATGAGGGAATATATAATAAACCAAATTTATATATAGGGTAAAAGAATGTATGTTTCTATCTAGCCGTCGGAAATTGATTTATAACTTTCTCAGCTGATCTGTTTCACCCTGCTCCCACTGTAGGGCACGGGCGTTTCTTGTCCTCCTGTGTTTCATTGAGAGTTTTCCTTCAGGTATTTAAAATGTGTCTGATGTATGTATTGTCACCTATGACTAAGGACTTCGAAAAGTAGAATGTAAAGGCACTCACCGAGTTTATAGTGTCCAAAAATCCTTTATTCCATCATTAGATAAAACAGTGTAGGCAACGGGGGAGGGGGGTGCACGAGGCACGTCGGACGACGGTCATTTCGCGTCTCTATGCGACATTTCAGCGTGTCCACACGGTTTTTTGTAAAAAGAGCACCACGGTCTTTTCCTCTCATGAGCCAGTACTTAATGGACAGATTTGGTGTATATGACTTCAGAATGCAGACCATTAACTGCTGAATGTGGATAGTGCCAAGTATTTCCTCCTCTGTTTTATCACTATGATTAAGAACTTGTTTTTACTTATTGTCCGAAACATGTAAGGTGCCCTTATGTGTGTTCTCTCATGTTTTAGATCCGTTGGATTTTAAATACCCAATATATTTTTGATATTTTAACATATTGGATTGTGGTGCCGGGTCCACCTTTCACTCCTTCTCAGTTACCATAAGATGCACAATACATGCTCAGTATAGCTATAGAAAATATAACGTACTCAGCTCTGGTAGACTAAGCTAAACATGCATTTAGTTCAGCTACACCTAACACATTGTGCACTTAACTCAGCTGCACCAGGCACAATACACCTTAAGTTTGAAAACATCCTTTTGGCTTAATGGTAATTCATACACTATTAGATAAAAGGTGGGGAGTACTTATTCATCCTCCTCTTGAAACTGATGATGATGTACCATTAACCCTAGAAGTCCAAGAAATTTCGAGCTCCCCCCTGAAGTCCCGAAAGATTGTCAAATGACATACAATAAACTGAATAGAACTAACTAGAAACTAAATGGCTAAACTCAATAGAAAACAACAACCTCCTGTGGTGCGACAGTAATGGCCTTAATTACAGAACAAAACACGGTGATTAAAGGATGTTAGCTAAAAATCCTTCAGGTCATTCGACCAGTCTCTGGGTTCCAAAAGTAGAAATGTTAAATGACCCCTCTCTGGGACTTCTAGTGTTAACTGGATGATGATGTGGCACTGCAAACTCAGAAAAGTCAGAGACCATTGTGACGTGATGTAGTCATGGAAAGATCACTACAGGAGCTTTCAGGTCCAAAGATGAGCGATCCTTTGGAGGTTGGGTTCATTAGCTGCAATTGAACCGAACCTCTACTGGTCCAAACTTGCTCGATTGGCAGTTTGAGTCTTCACCCATATACAGCCAGCCATAAGCAGATCACTTCCAGGGGAGGGTAGGCAGGATTTTTCAAATTTAATTTTTTGTGTTGCACACTACATGTAAACCGCTGATTAGAGTTGAGCGCGGTTTGAGGTTCTCCAGTTCGCGGCTCGAGTGATTTTGGGGGCTGTTCTAGATCGAACAAGAACTCAAGCTTTTTGCTAAAGCTCGATAGTTCTAGGTACATTCGAGAACGGTTCTAGCAGCAAAAAGCAGGGCTTTTTACAGCTACAGGGTGCAGGAGCCATCGCTGGCAGCCTGCCAGAAGCTGGTAACCAAGATAAACATCGGGTATCCAAGCAAAGCGCTTTGGTTAGTAACCCGATGTTTATCTTAGTTACGTGCAGGAAGCCCACACTTCCCCGCTCAGCTCACTCCGCCCCCTCCTGCACGCGGCATGTACACACACACACTCACACTCACCTGTCCCCAGCCAAGCAGTCCACGACACTGACGTCCTCAGCGCCACCCACTTCGCACTCCGCCATCAGCACACATGGCTCCGCCCACCTGCACTCTGCACACATGGTCCCGCTCGGCTTACCTGCAGTGATGAAGTCCCGACCTCAGCGCTGTCACTGTCCTCCATGGCCGCCGCTTGTCACATCACCTTCTCTCGCTTCCGACCCGAGACTGACTAGCGGTGACGTCACGGGCCGCTCGCGATACTTGGCTGTGAAGGCGGCGGTCATTGAACTCAGTGACAGGTGCTGTCAGCAGTGCAGGAGATCAGCGCAGGTAATGTACCTCGCTGACAACAGCACTTGTCATGCCCTGCAGTGACCTGGGCTAACCCATTGATGTTAGCTCAGGTCACTGCACTGCTCTCCCAGCCAATGGGGAACATCCTGCTCTTCATTGACTGGGACAGTGTGGATCGTCATGGCAACTCCTTGGATTACACCAGACCTGGATTTGTTTTTCTTTCTAATAAATTGGTTAAAGAGGGAATGTATTGGGGAGTGTTTTTTCAAATAAAAATGTGTTTGTCGTCTAAAATTTTTTATTACTGACTGGGTTGGTGATGTCGGGTATCTGATAGACGCCTGACCTCACCCACCCCAGGGATTGATGACAGATGACATTACACATCTGGTATTAACCCCATATATTACCCCGTTTGCCACCGCACCAGGGCGCAGGATGAGCTGGGGCGAAGCACCAGGATTGGCACATCTAATGGATGCGCCACTTCTGGGTCGGCTGCGGCCTGCTATTTTTAGTCTGGGGAGAGTCCAATAACCATGGACCTTCCTAGTCTGAGAATATCAGACCCCAGCTGTCTGCTTTACCTTGGCTGGTGATCTAATTTTGGGGGGACCCCTACGTGTTTTTTTTTTAATTATTTATTTAATTTAAAATAACAGCGTGGGGTGCCCTTAGTTTTGGATTACTAGCCAAGGTGAGGCTGCCAGCTGTGGTCTGCAGGCTGCAGCTGTCTGCTTTACCCTAGCTGGCTACAAAAATAGGGGGAACCCTACGTCATTTTTTTTTTCATTTTTTTTGGCTAAATACAAAGCTAAGCACCCCTTAGTGCCACATGAAAGGCACCAAAGGGTGCAAAATTACAAAATGCAGGAGAGTGGGACATTATGTGTCTTTCTGCCATTATAATGACAGAAAAGACTGATATGAAGTGTACAAGCACAGGAAAATCACCAGAGAGCTCTACGCTGGGAAAAGCAGTAGAAAATGGCACTGGAGTGAACATGTGACCGCCTCATGTAGGTTGAAGCTATGGATCCTGGGTAAATTTATGTATTTTCCCTCCTTCAGTTTTTTTGCAGTACACAAAAAAAACGGAAGGCACACGGATGACAAACAGATGACATATGGACCGTCTACGGAACGGAAACGGATGCCACACGGATGCACCCGTGAAAAAAAAATGGACTGTTTTTTGCAGACCACAAAAATTGATCGGTTGTGTGAATGTAGCCTTATTCTGATCTGCCGTTTATAAACATCAGGCAGAAATAAGTGAATAACGCCCCCCAGCGTCAGAAAACAACAGGGCTAGCTGAGACCCTGGAGATCATGATTCAGGACGGTTTTTACGGTCCCCGCTCACGTGATCACAGGTATACACGGTATACCGATGATCACGTTACAGTAAATGACAGCGCCAGTAAAAAATTATTTATCTCCCATCTGGCATGAACAGACATGATAAATCTCCTCCCCGATCCACCGGTGTCGCCAAAGTGCCCCCCCTGATGCCCTCCCAGAAATCCAAGATGGCCGCGCGCACAGCAGCGCGCCGACCGCATTCACCCTACTCCTCTGATTTCTGTCGCATGTGCCATGACACATGCGACAGAAAACTCCTCCCCAGGCCCTGCCAGGTCACCCCCTGTAACCTCACCGGTGTTCCCCGGTGTCCCACGGTACCTGTGCAGCATTGATCCCCCCACGGCCCTCTCCTTCACAATAGACGCTGCCGCATGCACAGAGTGGCTGTCAGCTCAGCTTCCTGTGTTCAGACATAGACACTGGTTATGCATCTGTAAGCTAAATGGGCGGCACGGTGGATCAGTGGTTAGCACTGCAGTCTTGCAGCACTGAGGTCCTGGGTTCAATTCTCACCAAGGGCACCATCTGCAAGGAGTTTGTATGTTCTCCCCGTCTTTGCGTGGGTTTCCTCCGAGTACTCCGGTTTCCTCCCACACTCCAAAGACATACAGCGCTATGGAATTAATAACGCTATATAAATGAATAAATTATTATTATTACTGCAATGCCCTGCTCATGAGGTAAGGAACATAATTGATCAGGAGAGCTATATACTACATTTCCAAATGGAGGGATTTGCTTTTATAGTTTCCCTGCAGAACGACTACCAAACATGAGAGTCCGTTATACGCCACAAGAAAACACATCTAAATAGCGAGCTCTGTTGTTAAGTATTCATTCAGCTGGATAACTGGACTTAAAGGGGTATTCCATCTCCAAGATCCTATCCCCAATATATAGTAGGTGGAATAGCAATAATATCAGCAAATACCAATATTTGGAAATGTAGAATAGTTCTCCTGATTAGGCATGCCCTTACCTCATGAGCAGGGCATTGCAGCTTTGGTAGCAACCATTACGACATGGACTCTGCTGCTGTGGACCCGGGGAGAGTGAGTGCAGATTCATTGCACCCACACTCCTCACATGAAGGGTCTGCACTCCTAGAAAATGGGGGATACGTTCCCTGAGTGTCTCCCCCCATATTCTAGACGGTCCAGAGTCGTCGTGGGACCCCCTTATTTTTTTTCTTACAATAAATTGGTGAAAGAGGAAATGTTTTTTCAAATAAATTTCTTTTGTCGATTTTTTTTTTGTTAGTACTGACAGTTTATGATGTTGGGTATATAATAGACGCCATGACATCACAAACTGCTGGGCTTGATCTCAGGTGACTTTACAGCTAGTATCAACCCGATTTATTACCCCGTTTGCCACTGCACCAGGGCACGGGATGAGCTGGGGTGAAGCGCCAGGATTGGCGCATCTAGTGGATGCGCCGCGTTTGGGGTGCCTGCGGCCTGCTATTTTTAGGCTGTGAATGCACAATAACTATGGACCTTCCCACCCTGAGAATACCAGACCACAGCTGTCCGCTTTACCTTGGCTGGTGATCCAATTTGGGGGGGACCCTACTTTTTTTGTGTAATTATTAATATTTATAAAATAATTCTAAAAAAAAGAGCCTGGGGGGACCTCCACATTGGATCCCCAACCACGGTAAAGCTGCCAGCTGTGGTTTTCAGGCTGCAGCCGTCTGCTTTTCCCTAGCTGGCTATCAAAAATGGGGGGACCCAATGTCACTTTTTTTTTAACTATTTTTTAAATAGAAAAAATTAATGGGCTTCCCTGTATTTTGATTGCCAACCAAGGTAACGGCAGGCAGATAGGGGTGGCAACCCATAGCTGTCTGCTTTATCTGCGCTGAGAATCAAAAATACCACGGAGCGCTACGTCATTTTTTTTAAAGATTTATTTTTACAGCACTGTGATGTTCAGCAATCAAAATACAGGGAAGCCCATTTTGTTTTTAGTTATTTAAATAAATAATTAAAAAAAATATATATGGGCTGCTGCTGCATTTTTTGTATTGCTAGCTAAGGGTAATCCAAGCAGCTACTGGCTGCTAACCCCCACTGCTTGGTGTTACCTTCACTGGCAATGGAAAATCCAGGGAAGCATTTTTTATTTTTTTTGCCAAAAAACTACAAAAAAAGGACGTGAGCTTCGCCATATTTTTGTATGCTAGCCAGGTATAGCAGGCAGGTGCTGGAAGAGTTGGATACAGCGCCAGAAAATGGCGCTTCTATGAAAGTGCCATTTTCTGAGGCGGCTGCAGACTGCAATTGGGGCCCAGAAAGCTCAGGCCAACCTGTGCTGCGGATTCCAATCCCCAGCTGCCTAGTTGTACCTGGCTGGACTATAAGACGCACCTGACCATAAGACGCACCCTGGTTTTAGAGGAGGAAAATAGGAAAATAAAATTTTAAACAAAAAATATGGTCATGACACACTGTTATGGGGCGAGGATCTGCTGCTGACACTGTTATGGGGGTAATGTCCCCAAATTCTCTACTAAGGTACCCCATTCTGATACGGATCCTCCTGCCTTGTATATGATCCTGCTCATAAACCCCCCATCCTGCTAGTAATATACCCCCCATCCATCCTGCTCATGATATACCCCCATCCATCCTGCTCATGATATACCCCATCCATCCTGCTCATGATATGCCCCCATCCATTCTGCTCATGATATGCCCCCATCCATCCTGCTCATGAAATGCCCTTATCCATCCTGCTCATGAAATGCCCCCATCCATCCTGCTCATGAAATGCCCCCATCCATCCTGTTCATGAAATGCCCCCATCCATCCTGCTCATGAAATGCCCCCATCCATCCTGCTCATGAAATGCCCCCATCCATCCTGCTCATGAAATGCCCCCATCCATCCTGCTCAAGATATGCCCCCATCCATCCTGCTCATGAAATGCCCCCATCCATCCTGCTCATGAAATGCCCCCATCCATCCTGCTCATGAAATGCCCCATCCATCCTGCTCATGAAATGCCCCCATCCATCCTGCTCATGAAATGCCCCCATCCATCCTGCTCATGAAATGCCCCCATCCTGGTAAATGGCGTGTATCCTGTGGCACAGGAAAAAAAAAATAAACGTTTATACTTACCCTTCCTCACTCCCTGAAGCACCGATCTCTGTCTCAGCTGCAGCGCCGCTGTGTGGAGCCGTCACCGGTGTCTGCAGCATCGTTTCTTCCTGTCTGTGCCGGCGGTAAGCTGATCGATTCTGGTGGATACTAGCGGCGTGCACAGCGATGACGTCATCGCGCTGCGCGCAATTAGTGTCCAGATCAGCTGATCGCCGGCACAGACAGGAAAACGCGATGCTGCAGGGGTGCGGCTCCACACACGGTGACGGGTGAGTACACTGATTCACTGCACCCAGCGCTGATAATGATGCACGGGGGGCAGTGAATACAGCCGCACATGATCACTCCCGGCTGTAGTTGCCAGGGGTGATCACGGCCGGCCGCTAATTATGCACGCACCCCCCCCCCCGCTTATCACCCCGCCCACCTGTTACAGCCTGCTCGTGCCGCCGATGACCCGCTGCACCGCGGCACCCTCATTCCCCGCAGCCTTATAGTCAGACCATAAGACGCACCCCCCACTTTCCCCCAACATTTGGGGGGAAAAAAGTGCGTCTTATGGTCCGAAAAATACGGTAATTAAAAAAGGGCTTCCCTTTATTTTTGGTTCCCAGCCGGGTACAAATAGGCAACTGGGGGTTGGGGGCAGCCGTACCTGCCTGCTGTACCTGGCTAGCATACAAAAATATGGCGAGGCCCACATAATTTTTTCAGGGGGCAAAAAACTTCTGCATACAGTCCTGGATGGAGTATGCTGAGCCTTGTAGTTCTGCAGCTGCTGTCTGTCTGTATGGAGAAGAGCAGACAGCAGCTGCAGAACTACAAGGCTCAGCATACTCCATCCAGGACTGTATGCAGAAGTTTTTTGCCCACCAAAAAAATGATGTGGGCTTCGCCATATTTTTGTATGCTAGCCAGGTACAGCAGGCAGCCATGGGCTGCCTCCAACCCCCAGTTGCCTATTTGTACCCGGCTGGGAACCAAAAATACAGGGAAGCCCGTTTTTTTTAATTATTTCACTTATTTCATGAAATAATTAAAAAACAAATGACGTGGGCTTCGCCCCATTTTTGTGTCTAGCCAGGTACAACTAGGCAGCTGGGGATTGGAATCCGCAGCACAGGTTAGCCCAAGGTTTCTGAGCACCTCTGCTGAGAATTGCAGTTCGTAGCCGCCCCAGAAAATGGCGCTCTCATAGAAGCGCCATCATCTGGCGCTGTTAGTTATAGAAGTGCGGCACTCCTGCTTTATTAAGGTGCCAGAATAGGGTCCAACCCCGTATCAATAATATATTAAATTCGGCACTCAGGTTGAAAATAAATTGAATTTTTTTATTTTCCAAGATATCCAAGTTTTTCAAGCAATATTTGTGTTATCAAAAAAACAACGTTTCGGTCACACGACCTTCATCAGGTATAATAACACTACAAAAAAGTAGAAAAATAAAATACAAAATAAGCAAGCATGTGAACAAATCAAATGGCATGAAATAACATTAACATGCAATGTACATAAACTGAAAGACGTGTCCTCAATTCATACAAAAAGGATCCTTTTGTCAATCAAAAAATACATCATATATAACTGGAACAACAAGGAATACTGGATATCAGAAAAATTGCTTTGTCCCTGGACTATAAAGCATAAATCTATATTCACAGAACAATTAGATCTGTTTCCTATAGAGAAAGGGAACAATAAAAATAACAATAATAAAATGAAGGATAAACAAATAGATAACATCAAGACTGGAACTGACGAAATACATTCCAAAAAAAACCTAGATTAGAAATGCAGTATAACCCATTAAACTCACCAAAGCTTGTAAGATAGAATGATTAAATTGTGGTAAATATGAAGTTAAGAAGCTGCCTCTCCGGGTCCGTAATGCATGTGACCTGCCTGTCTGCTGTCTGGGTTTAAATAGCCCGCTTAATAGAACGATGGGCGTATAATCAAGGTGTAGCGTTACGTCACTTCCGATATAATGAAAAGGAAGTGACGAATCTGGATGGCAATATATCCACAGACTTGGTTGGCAGGCCAGCGCCTGCGCAGAACTCATCCGCGTCCGCTCAGATGGAAATGGAATAATGCTATGTGTACGATAGCGTAACGTCATTTCCGGTAACAAACCGGAAGTGGCGTCCGTGGATGGCAATATGTAAGAGGGTTTGGTTGGCAAACTCCTGCACGTATTTCGGTTTGGATCGCTTGTATATGTATACAAAATAGCGATCCATTAGAAGTACAGCACAAGACCCATTTAGACTAAAGGTTTATTTTATTATGCAAAGGGACAGGATAAAGGAAAGGGATGATGGGAATAGGGAGGAAGGGAATTGGGAAAAGGTGTTATTTAGTGCACACTATAAATTATGATAATAATCAATAGTAAACTTTATATATGGAAAGAGGAAAACAAAGAAAAGTTGGAGAGATAAAAAAGGGAAAAAAAAAAAGAGGGGAGAAAAAAGACAAAAATAAGAAAAATAAACTCAGAAATAAAAATAAAAAATAAACAATAAAAACTAAAATAAAATAAACAGAACCTACGATTAAATAAGAAAATTAAAATAAAAATAAAAATAAAAAATGTGTGAAAACATAAATAAAATAAATAAAAAATAAAACAGAAAATAAAAAATTAAAAAATAAGTAAAAAACTTTTTTTAAAAAAGAATAAATGAAAGAAAAAACCTGTAATTAATGAAGAATAAAAAATAAAATATAAACAATTAAATAGAAAATTAATAATAAAAGAAAAGAAGAAAAGAAGAAGAAGACCAGAAAAATAATAAAAATAAGAAATAAAGATTGAGATTTAAAATTAAGATAATTAAAAATTAATAAGGAACAAATTAATTAATAGTGAGGGATATTAGGGAAAGGAGGGAAGGGGAAGAGGATATAAGGAATACCTATATGGTTCGACCATCTCCGGTGCTCGATCAATTTTTCTGCTAGAAGGGAAAAAGAAGATAAAAAACACTAATGAATAACAAGAATCAAAATAGAAGCAATTCACATAAAGCTTGAAGTGTCGAAGTCTCGATTGAGACCCCTAGGCTCCAGAGTTTGAAGCAAAAAAATCCAGTAGGCTTCTCTCTGCTTCAGGGTTTTAACCCTATCACCCCCCCTCCTATGTGGTAAAATCTGTTCTAAAATTTGAAAACGCAATTGGCTGACTCTATGCCCTTGTTGATGGAAATGAAATGGAAGAGGTAATGTCAATTTCTCACAACGGATGGTAGACTTATGTTGAGAAATGCGGTCTTTAACCTGCTGTGTTGTTTCTCCTACATATAAAAGCCCGCAAGGACATTTGATGACATAAACTGCAAATGAGGTTTCACAGGTGAAAAAACCTTTTATAGGATAACCTCGACCAGTATAAGGATGTAGGACCTTATCTCCCTTTTGTACATTACTGCATTGTGGGCAACTTAAACATGGAAAAGTCCCTCGTCTTGGAGTGAGTAAGTGAGTCTGCACTGGGCCAGTCGACTTAGAACCCCAGTCAGCCCTAACCAATTTATTACCTAAATTAGAGGGACGCCTAAAGCATGGAAGAAAAGGTGATTTAAATTCCTCTACCTCTGGATAACCTTTATGTAAAATGTTCCAGTGGCTTCTAATGAATTTGTGAATCTTGTAAGAAAACGGATGAAATGTATGTACAAATGCCAGTCGATTTCTTTTAGTTTTATCAGATGATAGTGCCGGAATAGTAGCATCACTGTTCAAAACCCCCTTAGGATAGCCTCTTGCTAAAAACTTAGATTCCATTTCCTGCAATCTATTATTTTTAGTCTCGGGTTGGCTAACAATCCTATGTACTCTTAAGAATTGTGACTTGGGAATAGAATTCCTTGTCGCTTTCGGATGACAGCTGTCATATAGAAGTAAATTATTCCTATCTGTAGGCTTTACAAATAGATCAGTTTGTAAGTGACCTCTGCCGTCCTTAATAATAGTTGTATCTAGATAATTTATCTGTTGTGAATGATATTGTATGACAAATTGAAGTTCGGACCATATACTATTAATGTATTGATGAAACTCCATGAGAGAGTCCAATGAGCCCCCCCATACGCAAAAAACGTCGTCAATATATCTTTTCCAACAAACACAATGTTCTTGAAACCCTTGATATGCATATACAAATTTTTCTTCAAAAAATGACATATAAGCGTTAGCGTAGGGGGGAGCTACATTGGACCCCATCGCGGTACCTTGTTTTTGAATATAGTAAGTGTCCTGGAATAAAAAGAAGTTTTCAGTCAAAACAATATCCAGAAAATCCAAACAACACTCCCGTACATCATCCGGAAAATTATTTTTTAACAACAAGTCATGTACTGCTGTCTTGCCTTTACTATGAGTAATAGAGGTATATAGGCTCGTCACGTCCCAAGTAACTAATAAGGCTTCAGAAGGAATATTGCCCAAATTTTTAAGTACTTGCAAGAAATGGTTAGTATCTAGGAGAAAGGACAATGTCTCTTTAATTAGTGGAGTCAATATTCTCTCAAGAAGAATTGCCAGCGGTGACAGAATAGAATCCGTGCCCGCCACTATCGGTCTTCCGGGGGGATTAACTAGCGTTTTATGAATTTTAGGCAACACATAAAAGACTGGAACAATGGGATTTTGTTTTTGTAAAAAATCAAAAGTTTTTTTGTCAATAATACCCTTCTTTAGATAGTGGTCGGTAGCGGTTCTAATTCTGTCACGTATTCTGGCTGTTGGATTGTGAGATAAGACCCCATATACCTCATTAACACTTAGTTGTCTATCAATCTCCTGTAAATAAGTATGTCGGTCCATAACCACTAATGCCCCACCTTTATCTGCCTGTTTGATAATAAGATTCTTATCTTCTATTAGTGATATTAAAGCAGTCTGATCCTTGACAGAAAAATTGGAGGGACAGTATAGTGATTTATTTGATAACTCTCTAAAAAATGATGCTACATCCTTCTCCAGTAAACCTATAAAGGTTTCTACTGGAGGACTATTTTTAGGAGGCATAAAAGTGCTCTTGGTTTTAAGTTCTAGATCCTTTATATTGATAGGAGTCATCATTGTAGAGGGTTCTAATGGTCGTAAGCCGGTACTGGGGGTTGATGCAAAGTGTGCCTTAATACGTAAGTTACGATAAAACCTTAATAAATCCATTTGTAACTGGAAACAATTGAAATTATATGATGGACAAAAGGAAAGACCCTTTTGAAGAAGATTAATTTGATCACAAGATAAATTTTTTGAAGAAATATTGACTACAATTGATTCCGACGTACCTGGGATCTGGTTACCATTGTGGACCTGATTGAGTCGACGACATTGTCCCCCCCGCCTTGGTTGCCTTTTGGACCTCTTCGGTTTCTCTGCCCTAAAAAATGAGGAGGTCTTGGTCGTCGAATGTGAGGGAATTCTGTGTCTGAAGCTGAGTTGTCGCTTGAGGAATACTGATAACGTCTTGGAAACATCCGAAAAGAAGTGTCGCGCCATCTGTATACCCGATTGTTCTTATAATCTTCGGTATCCCGTAAGAATTTATCACGTTTTATCCTCTGATTCTCAATTTTATGTGCTTGTAAATCACGTGTAATCTGATCCTTGATCTTGGCAAAATCTTCTGTAGAAGACGTCGAAGTCAACTGTTGTTCTATCGAATTAATCTCTTCTCTCTTAGAGATAATTGCCTGACTCAAATGATCCAGAGTCAAAGTCATTAAATCGAAGGAGCACTTGTTGAGAATTTGTTCGAAGCGGTTACAGTAATCTTGATTGTCACTGAAGATGGTCGGCCGAACACCAACCCTTAATCCCCTAGGGATTCTTTGTACCCGTAAATATTCAGCAATTGTAGCACAATGTAGTTCCAGACTCTGAAGTTTGCGAGATTCTCTCTGGTAATCCCGAGTTCGAAGTTCCTGTGTAGATGTATGAAGAAAATCACTCTGCAGCGTGACACGTCCAACTATGTCAGCTGTTTCATTAACAGTGTACGAAAAGGCCTCACTTGTCATGACTTCTTGCTGGGTGCTCGCAGTAAAGGAGTATCAATTAGTTATAGAAGTGCGGCACTCCTGCTTTATTAAGGTGCCAGAATAGGGTCCAACCCCGTATCAATAATATATTAAATTCGGCACTCAGGTTGAAAATAAATTGAATTTTTTTATTTTCCAAGATATCCAAGTTTTTCAAGCAATATTTGTGTTATCAAAAAAACAACGTTTCGGTCACACGACCTTCATCAGGTATAATAACACTACAAAAAAGTAGAAAAATAAAATACAAAATAAGCATGTGAACAAATCAAATGGCATGAAATAACATTAACATGCAATGTACATAAACTGAAAGACGTGTCCTCAATTCATACAAAAAGGATCCTTTTGTCAATCAAAAAATACATCATATATAACTGGAACAACAAGGAATACTGGATATCAGAAAAATTGCTTTGTCCCTGGACTATAAAGCATAAATCTATATTCACAGAACAATTAGATCTGTTTCCTATAGAGAAAGGGAACAATAAAAATAACAATAATAAAATGAAGGATAAACAAATAGATAACATCAAGACTGGAACTGACGAAATACATTCCAAAAAAAACCTAGATTAGAAATGCAGTATAACCCATTAAACTCACCAAAGCTTGTAAGATAGAATGATTAAATTGTGGTAAATATGAAGTTAAGAAGCTGCCTCTCCGGGTCCGTAATGCATGTGACCTGCCTGTCTGCTGTCTGGGTTTAAATAGCCCGCTTAATAGAACGATGGGCGTATAATCAAGGTGTAGCGTTACGTCACTTCCGATATAATGAAAAGGAAGTGACGAATCTGGATGGCAATATATCCACAGACTTGGTTGGCAGGCCAGCGCCTGCGCAGAACTCATCCGCGTCCGCTCAGATGGAAATGGAATAATGCTATGTGTACGATAGCGTAACGTCATTTCCGGTAACAAACCGGAAGTGGCGTCCGTGGATGGCAATATGTAAGAGGGTTTGGTTGGCAAACTCCTGCACGTATTTCGGTTTGGATCGCTTGTATATGTATACAAAATAGCACAAGACCCATTTAGACTAAAGGTTTATTTTATTATGCAAAGGGACAGGATAAAGGAAAGGGATGATGGGAATAGGGAGGAAGGGAATTGGGAAAAGGTGTTCTTTAGTGCACACTATAAATTATGATAATAATCAATAGTAAACTTTATATATGGAAAGAGGAAAACAAAGAAAAGTTGGAGAGATAAAAAAGGGAAAAAAAAAGGGGGGAGAAAAAAGACAAAAATAAGAAAAATAAACTCAGAAATAAAATTAAAAAATAAATAATAAAAACTAAAATAAAATAAACAGAACCTACGATTAAATAAGAAAATTAAAATAAAAATAAAAATAAAAAATGTGTGAAAACATAAATAAAATAAATAAAAAATAAAACAGAAAAAAAAAAATTAAAAAATAAGTAAAAAACTTTTTTTAAAAAAGAATAAATGAAAGAAAAAACCTGTAATTAATGAAGAATAAAAAATAAAATATAAACAATTAAATAGAAAATTAATAATAAAAGAAAAGAAGAAAAGAAGAAGAAGACCAGAAAAATAATAAAAATAAGAAATAAAGATTGAGATTTAAAATTAAGATAATTAAAAATTAATAAGGAACAAACTAATTAATAGTGAGGGATATTAGGGAAAGGAGGGAAGGGGAAGAGGATATAAGGAATACCTATATGGTTCGACCATCTCCGGTGCTCGATCAATTTTTCTGCTAGAAGGGAAAAAGAAGATAAAAAACACTAATGAATAACAAGAATCAAAATAGAAGCAATTCACATAAAGCTTGAAGTGTCGAAGTCTCGATTGAGACCCCTAGGCTCCAGAGTTTGAAGCAAAAAAATCCAGTAGGCTTCTCTCTGCTTCAGGGTTTTAACCCTATCACCCCCCCTCCTATGTGGTAAAATCTGTTCTAAAATTTGAAAACGCAATTGGCTGACTCTATGCCCTTGTTGATGGAAATGAAATGGAAGAGGTAATGTCAATTTCTCACAACGGATGGTAGACTTATGTTGAGAAATGCGGTCTTTAACCTGCTGTGTTGTTTCTCCTACATATAAAAGCCCGCAAGGACATTTGATGACATAAACTGCAAATGAGGTTTCACAGGTGAAAAAACCTTTTATAGGATAACCTCGACCAGTATAAGGATGTAGGACCTTATCTCCCTTTTGTACATTACTGCATTGTGGGCAACTTAAACATGGAAAAGTCCCTCGTCTTGGAGTGAGTAAGTGAGTCTGCACTGGGCCAGTCGACTTAGAACCCTCTGGAACATTTTACATAAAGGTTATCCAGAGGTAGAGGAATTTAAATCACCTTTTCTTCCATGCTTTAGGCGTCCCTCTAATTTAGGTAATAAATTGGTTAGGGCTGACTTGGGTTCTAAGTCGACTGGCCCAGTGCAGACTCACTTACTCACTCCAAGACGAGGGACTTTTCCATGTTTAAGTTGCCCACAATGCAGTAATGTACAAAAGGGAGATAAGGTCCTACATCCTTATACTGGTCGAGGTTATCCTATAAAAGGTTTTTTCACCTGTGAAACCTCATTTGCAGTTTATGTCATCAAATGTCCTTGCGGGCTTTTATATGTAGGAGAAACAACACAGCAGGTTAAAGACCGCATTTCTCAACATAAGTCTACCATCCGTTGTGAGAAATTGACATTACCTCTTCCATTTCATTTCCATCAACAAGGGCATAGAGTCAGCCAATTGCGTTTTCAAATTTTAGAACAGATTTTACCACATAGGAGGGGGGGGTGATAGGGTTAAAACCCTGAAGCAGAGAGAAGCCTACTGGATTTTTTTGCTTCAAACTCTGGAGCCTAGGGGTCTCAATCGAGACTTCGACACTTCAAGCTTTATGTGAATTGCTTCTATTTTGATTCTTGTTATTCATTAGTGTTTTTTATCTTCTTTTTCCCTTCTAGCAGAAAAATTGATCGAGCACCGGAGATGGTCGAACCATATAGGTATTCTTTATATCCTCTTCCCCTTCCCTCCTTTCCCTAATATCCCTCACTATTAATTAATTTGTTCCTTATTAATTTTTAATTATCTTAATTTTAAATCTCAATCTTTATTTCTTATTTTTATTATTTTTCTGGTCTTCTTCTTCTTTTCTTCTTTTCTTTTATTATTAATTTTCTATTTAATTGTTTATATTTTATTTTTTATTCTTCATTAATTACAGGTTTTTTCTTTCATTTATTCTTTTTTAAAAAAAGTTTTTTACTTATTTTTTAATTTTTTATTTTCTGTTTTATTTTTTATTTATTTTATTTATGTTTTCACACATTTTTTATTTTTATTTTTATTTTAATTTTCTTATTTAATCGTAGGTTCTGTTTATTTTATTTTAGTTTTTATTGTTTATTTTTTATTTTTATTTCTGAGTTTATTTTTCTTATTTTTGTCTTTTTTCTCCCCCCTTTTTTTTCCCTTTTTTATCTCTCCAACTTTTCTTTGTTTTCCTCTTTCCATATATAAAGTTTACTATTGATTATTATCATAATTTATAGTGTGCACTAAAGAACACCTTTTCCCAATTCCCTTCCTCCCTATTCCCATCATCCCTTTCCTTTATCCTGTCCCTTTGCATAATAAAATAAACCTTTAGTCTAAATGGGTCTTGTGCTGTACTTCTAATGGATCGCTATTTTGTATACATATACAAGCGATCCAAACCGAAATACGTGCAGGAGTTTGCCAACCAAACCCTCTTACATATTGCCATCCACGGACGCCACTTCCGGTTTGTTACCGGAAATGACGTTACGCTATCGTACACATAGCATTATTCCATTTCCATCTGAGCGGACGCGGATGAGTTCTGCGCAGGCGCTGGCCTGCCAACCAAGTCTGTGGATATATTGCCATCCAGATTCGTCACTTCCTTTTCATTATATCGGAAGTGACGTAACGCTACACCTTGATTATACGCCCATCGTTCTATTAAGCGGGCTATTTAAACCCAGACAGCAGACAGGCAGGTCACATGCATTACGGACCCGGAGAGGCAGCTTCTTAACTTCATATTTACCACAATTTAATCATTCTATCTTACAAGCTTTGGTGAGTTTAATGGGTTATACTGCATTTCTAATCTAGGTTTTTTTTGGAATGTATTTCGTCAGTTCCAGTCTTGATGTTATCTATTTGTTTATCCTTCATTTTATTATTGTTATTTTTATTGTTCCCTTTCTCTATAGGAAACAGATCTAATTGTTCTGTGAATATAGATTTATGCTTTATAGTCCAGGGACAAAGCAATTTTTCTGATATCCAGTATTCCTTGTTGTTCCAGTTATATATGATGTATTTTTTGATTGACAAAAGGATCCTTTTTGTATGAATTGAGGACACGTCTTTCAGTTTATGTACATTGCATGTTAATGTTATTTCATGCCATTTGATTTGTTCACATGCTTATTTTGTATTTTATTTTTCTACTTTTTTGTAGTGTTATTATACCTGATGAAGGTCGTGTGACCGAAACGTTGTTTTTTTGATAACACAAATATTGCTTGAAAAACTTGGATATCTTGGAAAATAAAAAAATTCAATTTATTTTCAACCTGAGTGCCGAATTTAATATATTATTGATACGGGGTTGGACCCTATTCTGGCACCTTAATAAAGCAGGAGTGCCGCACTTCTATAACTAATTGATACTCCTTTACTGCGAGCACCCAGCAAGAAGGCATGACAAGTGAGGCCTTTTCGTACACTGTTAATGAAACAGCTGACATAGTTGGACGTGTCACGCTGCAGAGTGATTTTCTTCATACATCTACACAGGAACTTCGAACTCGGGATTACCAGAGAGAATCTCGCAAACTTCAGAGTCTGGAACTACATTGTGCTACAATTGCTGAATATTTACGGGTACAAAGAATCCCTAGGGGATTAAGGGTTGGTGTTCGGCCGACCATCTTCAGTGACAATCAAGATTACTGTAACCGCTTCGAACAAATTCTCAACAAGTGCTCCTTCGATTTAATGACTTTGACTCTGGATCATTTGAGTCAGGCAATTATCTCTAAGAGAGAAGAGATTAATTCGATAGAACAACAGTTGACTTCGACGTCTTCTACAGAAGATTTTGCCAAGATCAAGGATCAGATTACACGTGATTTACAAGCACATAAAATTGAGAATCAGAGGATAAAACGTGATAAATTCTTACGGGATACCGAAGATTATAAGAACAATCGGGTATACAGATGGCGCGACACTTCTTTTCGGATGTTTCCAAGACGTTATCAGTATTCCTCAAGCGACAACTCAGCTTCAGACACAGAATTCCCTCACATTCGACGACCAAGACCTCCTCATTTTTTAGGGCAGAGAAACCGAAGAGGTCCAAAAGGCAACCAAGGCGGGGGGGACAATGTCGTCGACTCAATCAGGTCCACAATGGTAACCAGATCCCAGGTACGTCGGAATCAATTGTAGTCAATATTTCTTCAAAAAATTTATCTTGTGATCAAATTAATCTTCTTCAAAAGGGTCTTTCCTTTTGTCCATCATATAATTTCAATTGTTTCCAGTTACAAATGGATTTATTAAGGTTTTATCGTAACTTACGTATTAAGGCACACTTTGCATCAACCCCCAGTACCGGCTTACGACCATTAGAACCCTCTACAATGATGACTCCTATCAATATAAAGGATCTAGGACTTAAAACCAAGAGCACTTTTATGCCTCCTAAAAATAGTCCTCCAGTAGAAACCTTTATAGGTTTACTGGAGAAGGATGTAGCATCATTTTTTAGAGAGTTATCAAATAAATCACTATACTGTCCCTCCAATTTTTCTGTCAAGGATCAGACTGCTTTAATATCACTAATAGAAGATAAGAATCTTATTATCAAACAGGCAGATAAAGGTGGGGCATTAGTGGTTATGGACCGACATACTTATTTACAGGAGATTGATAGACAACTAAGTGTTAATGAGGTATATGGGGTCTTATCTCACAATCCAACAGCCAGAATACGTGACAGAATTAGAACCACTACCGACCACTATCTAAAGAAGGGTATTATTGACAAAAAAACTTTTGATTTTTTACAAAAACAAAATCCCATTGTTCCAGTCTTTTATGTGTTGCCTAAAATTCATAAAACGCTAGTTAATCCCCCCGGAAGACCGATAGTGGCGGGCACGGATTCTATTCTGTCACCGCTGGCAATTCTTCTTGAGAGAATATTGACTCCACTAATTAAAGAGACATTGTCCTTTCTCCTAGATACTAACCATTTCTTGCAAGTACTTAAAAATTTGGGCAATATTCCTTCTGAAGCCTTATTAGTTACTTGGGATGTGACGAGCCTATATACCTCTATTACTCATAGTAAAGGCAAGACAGCAGTACATGACTTGTTGTTAAAAAATAATTTTCCGGATGATGTACGGGAGTGTTGTTTGGATTTTCTGGATATTGTTTTGACTGAAAACTTCTTTTTATTCCAGGACACTTACTATATTCAAAAACAAGGTACCGCGATGGGGTCCAATGTAGCTCCCCCCTACGCTAACGCTTATATGTCATTTTTTGAAGAAAAATTTGTATATGCATATCAAGGGTTTCAAGAACATTGTGTTTGTTGGAAAAGATATATTGACGACGTTTTTTGCGTATGGGGGGGCTCATTGGACTCTCTCATGGAGTTTCATCAATACATTAATAGTATATGGTCCGAACTTCAATTTGTCATACAATATCATTCACAACAGATAAATTATCTAGACACAACTATTATTAAGGACGGCAGAGGTCACTTACAAACTGATCTATTTGTAAAGCCTACAGATAGGAATAATTTACTTCTATATGACAGCTGTCATCCGAAAGCGACAAGGAATTCTATTCCCAAGTCACAATTCTTAAGAGTACATAGGATTGTTAGCCAACCCGAGACTAAAAATAATAGATTGCAGGAAATGGAATCTAAGTTTTTAGCAAGAGGCTATCCTAAGGGGGTTTTGAACAGTGATGCTACTATTCCGGCACTATCATCTGATAAAACTAAAAGAAATCGACTGGCATTTGTACATACATTTCATCCGTTTTCTTACAAGATTCACAAATTCATTAGAAGCCACTGGAACATTTTACATAAAGGTTATCCAGAGGTAGAGGAATTTAAATCACCTTTTCTTCCATGCTTTAGGCGTCCCTCTAATTTAGATAATAAATTGGTTAGGGCTGACTTGGGTTCTAAAGTCGACTGGCCCAGTGCAGACTCACTTACTCACTCCAAGACGAGGGACTTTTCCATGTTTAAGTTGCCCACAATGCAGTAATGTACAAAAGGGAGATAAGGTCCTACATCCTTATACTGGTCGAGGTTATCCTATAAAAGGTTTTTTCACCTGTGAAACCTCATTTGCAGTTTATGTCATCAAATGTCCTTGCGGGCTTTTATATGTAGGAGAAACAACACAGCAGGTTAAAGACCGCATTTCTCAACATAAGTCTACCATCCGTTGTGAGAAATTGACATTACCTCTTCCATTTCATTTCCATCAACAAGGGCATAGAGTCAGCCAATTGCGTTTTCAAATTTTAGAACAGATTTTACCACATAGGAGGGGGGGTGATAGGGTTAAAACCCTGAAGCAGAGAGAAGCCTACTGGATTTTTTTGCTTCAAACTCTGGAGCCTAGGGGTCTCAATCGAGACTTCGACACTTCAAGCTTTATGTGAATTGCTTCTATTTTGATTCTTGTTATTCATTAGTGTTTTTTATCTTCTTTTTCCCTTCTAGCAGAAAAATTGATCGAGCACCGGAGATGGTCGAACCATATAGGTATTCCTTATATCCTCTTCCCCTTCCCTCCTTTCCCTAATATCCCTCACTATTAATTAATTTGTTCCTTATTAATTTTTAATTATCTTAATTTTAAATCTCAATCTTTATTTCTTATTTTTATTATTTTTCTGGTCTTCTTCTTCTTTTCTTCTTTTCTTTTATTATTAATTTTCTATTTAATTGTTTATATTTTATTTTTTATTCTTCATTAATTACAGGTTTTTTCTTTCATTTATTCTTTTTTAAAAAAAGTTTTTTACTTATTTTTTAATTTTTTATTTTCTGTTTTATTTTTTATTTATTTTATTTATGTTTTCACACATTTTTTATTTTTATTTTTATTTTAATTTTCTTATTTAATCGTAGGTTCTGTTTATTTTATTTTAGTTTTTATTGTTTATTTTTTATTTTTATTTCTGAGTTTATTTTTCTTATTTTTGTCTTTTTTCTCCCCCCTTTTTTTTTCCCTTTTTTATCTCTCCAACTTTTCTTTGTTTTCCTCTTTCCATATATAAAGTTTACTATTGATTATTATCATAATTTATAGTGTGCACTAAAGAACACCTTTTCCCAATTCCCTTCCTCCCTATTCCCATCATCCCTTTCCTTTATCCTGTCCCTTTGCATAATAAAATAAACCTTTAGTCTAAATGGGTCTTGTGCTGTACTTCTAATGGATCGCTATTTTGTATACATATACAAGCGATCCAAACTGAAATACGTGCAGGAGTTTGCCAACCAAACCCTCTTACATATTGCCATCCACGGACGCCACTTCCGGTTTGTTACCGGAAATGACGTTACGCTATCGTACACATAGCATTATTCCATTTCCATCTGAGCGGACGCGGATGAGTTCTGCGCAGGCGCTGGCCTGCCAAGTCTGTGGATATATTGCCATCCAGATTCGTCACTTCCTTTTCATTATATCGGAAGTGACGTAACGCTACACCTTGATTATACGCCCATCGTTCTATTAAGCGGGCTATTTAAACCCAGACAGCAGACAGGCAGGTCACATGCATTACGGACCCGGAGAGGCAGCTTCTTAACTTCATATTTACCACAATTTAATCATTCTATCTTACAAGCTTTGGTGAGTTTAATGGGTTATACTGCATTTCTAATCTAGGTTTTTTTTGGAATGTATTTCGTCAGTTCCAGTCTTGATGTTATCTATTTGTTTATCCTTCATTTTATTATTGTTATTTTTATTGTTCCCTTTCTCTATAGGAAACAGATCTAATTGTTCTGTGAATATAGATTTATGCTTTATAGTCCAGGGACAAAGCAATTTTTCTGATATCCAGTATTCCTTGTTGTTCCAGTTATATATGATGTATTTTTTGATTGACAAAAGGATCCTTTTTGTATGAATTGAGGACACGTCTTTCAGTTTATGTACATTGCATGTTAATGTTATTTCATGCCATTTGATTTGTTCACATGCTTATTTTGTATTTTATTTTTCTACTTTTTTGTAGTGTTATTATACCTGATGAAGGTCGTGTGACCGAAACGTTGTTTTTTTGATAACACAAATATTGCTTGAAAAACTTGGATATCTTGGAAAATAAAAAAATTCAATTTATTTTCAACCTGAGTGCCGAATTTAATATATTATCATCTGGCGCTGTATCCAACTCTTCCAACAGCCCTGGAGCCGGGTGGCTTGTTGGGTAATCATGAGTTAATACTGGCTTTGTTTTTCTAGCCAGTATTAAGCCAGAGATTCTTAATGTCAGGCACGTTTGACCCGGCCATTAAGAATCTCCAATAAAGGGTTAAAAAAAACACCACACAGATAAAAAATACTTTAATAGAAATAAATACACAGACACATTAGAGACTCCATCTTTATTACCCCCTGTCAGCCCTCCACGATCCATGGTCTTCTGTCTTTCTCGTTCAACAAATGCAGCTCTGCTCCATCACTGCTGCATGGGGGAAGACGCTGCTTCCCGTGCAGCCTTCACTCCGTGAGAGATCAGTGCTGCTGGCTGCTAGCGGTAACAGCAGTAACGCTGACAGACGCGTTACCATAGCAACAGTGCTCCAATCATGTGATTCCCGGAGCCGCGGTTAGCGGTGACGTCACCGCTAACTACGTTGCTATGGCAACGATAATCTCCGTTAATGACCGGCTGTGTCAGCCGGTCCCTAACGGAATGGGGAGTCGACCGTGTGCTAGAGCATGTCGCCGGTACACGGCGATACACAAATGTGCACCGTGTACCGGAGAGTGCAATGACAGGTCCTACATGACGCGTCATAGTCATGTGACCAGTCTGTAACCAATGAGATAATAGCCACGTGACTGGTCACATGGCTATTTTGACGTCACGATAGGTCCTGCATCACTGCTGGCAGTGCTGGTCACCGGGAGGATTCAGCGATCATCGGATGGAATAGCGGCAGGAGACAGAGTGCAGGAGGGATCGCGGGGACCGGTAAGTGTTATGGCAATGTTTATTAACTGTATGTGTACATTTATAATGCGTTTTTATTTGTTTGTGATTGCCTCCCATTATTTCCTATTGGTTCGAGTTTGGTTCGTCGAACGTTCGCCGAACTGAACTCGAACGAGACCTCCGTTCGACGAACCGAACTCGAGCCGAACCACGGCCGGTTCGCTCATCTCTACCGCTGATGTTATCCAGTGTGCGAGCCGTTCAAACTGTGCAAGTGGCTCACACAGGGCTGAGCACCAAACGAACCTAAGCACAGTGATGCTTGTGTGAGTTAAGTTCACACATAAAGCATCTGAACTCGAGTTCTGTATTAAAGTTGGTGTTCGGTTCGAAAACCTAACCTCGGGTTCACTCATTTTTATTCGTTTCACATGACAGAACTTTGGACGACCACGAAGGTGGGTGCATTACAAATTTGAGAAGTGAGATTGAGTGGGAATAATGAAGAGAAGATTAAAATCAGGGAACGCGTTTAAGTCTATCACATCAAACTTTGAAAGGCTAAAATCAATGTCATAAATATTGGAGGACTACACATTAAAGGGGGCTTTACACACTACGATATCGTTAATGTTTTATCGTCGGGGTCACATCATTAGTGACGCACATACAGTGTCATTAACGGTATCGCAGCGTGTAAAACTTACCAGCTACCTTAAACGTCCTCCAAAGTGGTGAAAATTGTTCACCATGGAGAGGTCATCCTAAAACCAAAAATTGTTAATGGTTGTTTATAGATGTTGTTCCTCGTTCCTGCGGCAGCACACATCGCTGTGTGTGACACCACAGGAGCGAGGAACCTCACCTTACCTGCGTCCCACCCGCAATGAGGAAGGAAGGAGGTGGGCAGGATGTTTGTCTCGCTCATCTCCGCCCCTCCGCTTTGATTGGCCGGCCGCTTAGTGATGTCACGGTGACATCGCCGTGACACCTAATGCACCTCCCCCTTGAGGGAGGGATTGTTCGGCAGTCACAGCGACGCCGCCGACCAGGTAAGTGCGTGTGACGCTGTCGCAGTGATAATGTTCGCTGCGGCAGCGATCACACGATATCGCATGCACGACGGGGGCGGGTGCTTTTGCGTACGATATCGCTAGCAATTGCTAGAAATATCGTAGCATGTAAAGCTCTAGACACAAAAAAGCATAGACCTTTCCACAAAGAATTGCAAAATCAGGTTTTTGGTGATTTCACACTACACATCTTGGCTCTTGGGATATGTTGAGCTATGAGGAAGGATGCACTGTATCTGTACAGTACCTAGAACAGGGAGATTTACAAAAGAATTACCATTGAATGAATGACATAAATTGATACGTGGTGGGGATTTGAGTACAATAATCCGCTATTTATGGCGTTTGTTTAAATCTATTGCCTGTTGTATAAGAACTGTGCAAACAGAAAGCGATGAGGAATACAACCATACATGGAATAAGGTCCCCTAGCTTATTATTGCCCTGATCCTCAGGTAATTTCCATTCATTCCACTTCAGTAGCAGCTTAGTTTTCATCCAGCTTCAAAATACCACATCTGACATTCATATATTTATTAACGAAAAAAGCATTCTCATAAATCTTCAGATATGATGCTTGGTCACATGCATCCAATAAATAATTTATGCCAATGTATTAACTTGAAAATTATTATTTCACAGAAATGTCTATACACCTTGTAAGTATTGACAGCATTCATCAGTTTCATGGGTTCTGCATATTATAATGATCAGTAAACACTGATCAACAGTTACTAAAAATATAAGAAACCTCACTCTTTAAAATGTAAGCATTGTATATGAATATGAGTGTTTTACTTTGGTGTCAAAAAATCTTATGCTTGATTTCATTTCAAATAAAAAAAAAAACTTTTTTATGGATAGATTGATTTCTGAGAATGTCAGATGGATCGATCACTTTATCCTAAGTATTTTGGTAAACTGATCATTTATTTTAATGTGAAAGATCGATTCAGAAATGTCAAGCATGCCTAATATTTTTTTAATCTCTAATTACAATTTTTTTTTCATCCACATTTGATAAGAATGCCAAATTTCCTGCAATGTCCTATATATCAAAATTTGTATACAAAGACCTCAGTATTGCCAGCATTTATTTATTTTTACTTTCTTATGTTGCCCTTCTAATTCCACTGCACTTCTTATACATCATTGGGGGATCATAATCTGAATTCCCTATCAGAATGAGGAAACCCATCATAAATACAGGGGAATGTACATAATCCTTGCAGAACTTGTCCATAGTTGGATTTGAGCTCAGAACTGCAAAACAACAGCGCTAACCATTCTGAGCCACCATCATGCCCAAAATAGCTGCAGCCTCCCCATCGGGGAATCGAATCCTGGTCTCCCGCATGACATGTGGGGACACTTATTACTATACTAATGAAGACAGGTATGCTTGTTTGCAGTGCAATCCACAATCTAAATCTTATGGAAGTGCGTGCACTGCTTCTTTGAACTATCTCGGCACTGATCTCAATTTTACCTTTTTGAGGTAGGCTTGTGCATGACTATTGTTTAATCAGAGCAATCAGTAATATGAAGGCATTAGTCCAGTGCCGGAAGCGCACCCTTAAAAAATACACTCTTTGTTTCATGGTATATTTAGACTCTAAGTGACATTTTACAGCAGCAGTGATTGGTATCCCAAGATTCTTACACTTTATAAGATCATTACACTATATAAATGGCAGTGTTCTTCGCCCTCCCAGAACAAGGGCAGCAGCAGCTGAATCTGTACTAGCTCAATATGTACAATAAATATGTTTAGGAAATCCTTGGTTCTAAATATCCACACTTTGTTATTTGTGTGACTAGTCTAGTAGTTAGTTGTTTTTTAATATTTGAAGTGGCCATATTTATATTAATCAAATGACCCAGTTAATACCCAATTTTTGTAAATGTAAAAAAAAAAAAAAATAATTACTTTTTAGAACTATAACAGAATTGGCGTAGAGGAGATAGGAAGACGTGTCCAAGCAGGACAAAAAAGTGGATATGCTTTTTACCTCCCCATTAATTCCCAATAAAAAAATCCCTTTTTTTAATTTTTAATCATTAGAACTACCGGAGGGGTCATTTTGACCCTTTTGCTATTTCTTTTTCCTATAATTTCTAAAATTTTAACAAAAGAGTTCTGAGTTTTTGTGACTTATTTATTCATGGTAGTGTATATTTTAGGACACAAAAATGAATTGTAACTTTTTCAGGGGCCGGGATTTTACAATTCATACCTATAAGTACTGAAGGGGTCAATTTGACCCCATACATAAAAGTAGTAGTAGGCAAGTCACCTAATATTACAGAGTACAGAAAATCACAGTGCTTCTCCCTAGTTGTAGAGTGTAATTGTATCTTTGCATATCAGGGATGATTCAGCATTTTGTTTTGTCTAAACTTGTCAGAACATGTTTGATCCATGTCTCTTGTAGCGATTTCTGTCTGCACTTCAGTAGCAAACATTACAGTTAAAGCTACAACTCTGCATGTTTGTACAGTGTTGTTTTATTACTTCTGGGATCTTACAAGTCCCTTTTTGCGATGTATATTTGAAACATGAGTAAGCAGAGGGGTCTGACAAGTGATGACATTTTGAAATATCTTCAGAACTTATCTGAAAATGAGTCAAAAGAAGAAAATCAGGAACAAATAGACTCAGAGTCTGATGAAGAATATTTTCCTCATAATATTTCCGAAGAATCAAATTCAAGCAGTAATAGTAATATAATTGACGATACCGAAGTTTCTGGAGAGGATGATGGATGATGTTAACTGTTCGACACAGCATGCTATAACCATGTAAAAGGTAAATGCGTTTAAACTGCTGTACTTGATTTTAACATTGTTTCTACTAAGTTAAAATAAATGTTCTTTAATTTGTTGGCAACAAAAAAGTTATCTTTATTCCAGAGTCAGTACTTTTGAATGTGGGTCAAAATGACCCCTAATGGTAGTTCTAGTGTTAAAACACTATAAGTGCATGTACGAAAAACACACTCCATAAAAAAATAGGGTGGACTAGAGGGTAATTGCAGGAGAAAAAAAAGTAAAGATGTACACTCCCTGACAGAAGTTCTGTCGCTTATCCATATTATGTAAATAAAAGCTTATAACCTGACTTTAAATTCATCCATTGGTTTTATAAATTACTCTTTTGAAAGCTGAAACCCTCCCAAATTTGGTTTAGGTTATGAAAAAATAGTTGCTGCAAAGCTGAAATATTGATCGTTTAATGAACACAGAAATTTCAGATTTTGGCAAGACAAAAGTTTTGTCGCCTTGTCATATAATGCACCCAATCCTAGTTTACATCCTCACCTGTGCTCACAAAATGATTGGTTAATTAGTGGGTGTGTGTATATAAAGAAACACAGCAACCCAGACTTTTACTTGAGTTGCAACTTGACCTCTGACAACATGTCAAAAATCCACCGTGCGACCAAAGCCTTGATTATCAAGAGGCTGAAGACCAGATCCACAGCAGAGGTGGCTGGAACCTTTAATGTATCTCAACGTCAAGTACAAAGAATTAAAAAAAGATTTGAAGAGACTGGAGATGTTTTTGACAAGGCCAGGTCCGGCAGACCCCGGAAGACAACTGCTCAGGAGGAACGTTTGTTGTTTAGAAAATCCAAAGCCAGTCCCTCTTCCACTGCAGCAAAGCTCCAACAGACTTGTCACCTCAAGTCCCTGTGTCAACTAGAAAAGTTTGTAGGATTCTGTCTCGAAATGGCCTCCATGGTCGAATCAGTGCCCAGAAGCGAACACTAAACAAAAGGCAATTAAAAAAACGTGTGGCATTTGCCAATTCCCAGAGCCTGCTAAACAGATGGACGCTGGAAAAGTGGCAGAAAGTGGATTTCTCTGATGAATCTTCAGTTGAATTACACCACAGCTGCCGCAAATACTGCAGAAGACCTACTGGAGCCCATATGGAAACAAAATACACCCAGAAAACAGTTAAGTTTGTTGGTGGAAAGATCATGGATTTTGGCTACATTCAGTATGGGGGTGTGCAAAATATTTGCAAGAGGAAGGCAATAGCCTAAAATATCAAGAAGTATTAGCTACCTCTTCCATTCTCAATCATAAAAGGGGTCAAATTCTGCAGCAGGATGGTGCTCCATCTCATACATCCATCTCTACAACAAAGTTCCTCCTGGCAAAGATGATCAAGGTGCTCAAGGACTGGCCAGCCCAGTCACCAGACATGAACATCATTGAGCATGTTTGGGGTAGGATGAAAGAGGAAGCTTGGAAGACAATACCAAAGAATCTAGATGAATTCTGGGAGGCATGTAAGACTGCATTCTTTGCTATTCCTGATGACTTCATCAATAAATTGTATGAATCATTGTTGAACCGCATGGATGCAGTCCTTCAAGCTCATGGAAGTCACACAAAGTATTAAATATGTCTCTAATAGCACCACAATTTCATTCACCAATGTTATGCAATTTTACCTTTCTATGTTCAAAAATGATCAATGTTTCAGCTTTGCAGCAACTTTATTTTCATAACCTAAACCAAATTTGGGAGGGTTTCAGCTCTCAAAAGAGTAATTTATAAAACCAATGGATGAATTTAAAATAAGGTTATAAGCTTTTATTTAACATATTTATTATATATATATATATATATATATATATATATATATATATATAAAATTATATCATTTATATAACACGGATAAGCAACGGAACTTCTGTCAGGGAGTGTATAATATACCTGAGAGTCCCTGATGTTACCCCTAAAGTTTCACCCTGCCTTGCTGCAGAGGTCGGCACTCTAAATAAAATGCAAATGGTGCCCCTGCTCACCAAAGACTCACCCTCAGAGACCCTATAGTGTCCTTACAATAAGTCCAAACAACACAAATGATATCCACCACAAAAAAAGGTAAATAAATAATTCTGACCAAAAGGTACAATGACCTGACTCAAATACTGATAATCTCAAAAATTTGTATCCACTAGCCACATAATATGCTGAGCCCTAATAAATCCAGCATAGAAAGCAAGCCCAAACTGCTAGGACTACTGGTGTGCACCACAGTGCCCTGCAATGAATGGAAATGAAAATCCTTCTTATAAATTTACAAAGCATGAGTTAAAGGTCAGAATTAAAAGAAAGGAAAAGCATAACCACTTCCCTCATAGATGTACTTTCTTAAAAAAAACGGCCTCAATGCATTTCTCTTGTGTTTCAGGTTCATCAGGAGGCCTGGCTGGGGTAGATGTCCCAAGTAGTGTGGATATTCAATCAGGTCGTTGTACCTTTTAGTCAGAATTACTTACCTAATTTTTTGTGGTGGATATCAGGACTTATTGTAAGGTCTTGGTGAGCGGGGGCACCATTTGTGTTTTATTTAGGGCGCCGACCTCCGCGGCAAGGCAGGGTGAAACTTAAGGGGTAACATCAGGGCCTCTCAGGTATATTATCCATTTTTACCTTTTTTTTTTCTCCTGCAATTACCCTCTAGTCTTTTTATGGAGTGTGTTTTTCGTACATGCACTTATAGTGTTTTAATGATCATGATTAAAAATTTAAATTTTAAAGGGATTTTTTGATTATGAATTGGTATTTGGATCTCTCCTTTATCTGATATTGGTGAGTTGGACCTCCCCATTACCAAATATCCATACAAGTGTACCCCACTAAATTGAAACACAGTATATTAATCCCTTAACGACCGCGGGCAGTAAAATTACGTCCTAGCGGTCATAACGTTACTGCCCGCGGTCTGCTGGCAGCATCATGCTGCGATCGGCACACATCTCAGCTGGTTTTCACAGCTGAGATGTGTGCCTGCTAGGCACGAGCAGAATCATTATCTGCTCGTGCCGTTTAACCCCTTATATGGCGCTGTCAATATGTGACAGCGCCATTATAAGCGCGATCGCGGTAAACTTTTACTTACCGCCCGATACCGGAAGTCACGTGACGCGATCACGTGACTTCCGATAGTTGTCATGGTAGCACAGGGTCATGTGATGACTCCTGTACTACACCTGTCTTGCTTTCACTTTCGCTGTGCCAGCAGCACAGCAAAAGAGAAAGAGAGCGTATCTGCTGTTTACAGCCTTGTAGCTGTGATCAGCAGATACTGCAGAGTGATCGGATTGCTGATCGCAATAGCCCCCTAGGGGGACTAGTAAAATAAAAAAAAAGTTAAAAAAAAGTTTTAAAAAATTAAAAAAAAAAAAAACCTAAAAGTTCAAATCACCCCCCATTCACCCCATTGAAAATTAAAGGGTTAAAAAAATAAAAAATATACACATTTGGTATCACCGCGTTCAGAAGTGCCCGATCTATCAAAATATAAAATCAATTAATCTGATCAGTATACAGCGTAGCGGCAAAAAAATTCCAAACGCCAAAACGACGTTTTTTTTGTCGCCACAACTTTTGCGCAAAATGCAATAAGAGGCGATCATGCGCAAAAATGGTATCGTTGAAAACGTCAGCTCGAGACGCAAAAAATAAGCCATCACTGAGCCACAGATCCCGAAAAATGAGAACTCTACGGGTCATGGAATATGGCGTAAAACGTGCACCACTTTTTTCGGACAACCCCTTATATAAAAGTAAACCTATACATGTTTGGTGCCTACGAACTCGCACTGACCTGAGGCATCACACCCACACATCAGTTTTACAATATAGTGAACACAGTGAATAAAATATCTCAAAAACCATAGTGCTATCGCACTTTTTTTGCAATTTTTCTGCATTTGGAATTTTTTTGCCGTTTTCCAGTACACTATATGGTAAAACTGATGGTTTCATTTAAAAGTACAGCTCGTTCCACAAAAAATGAGCCCTCACATGACCATATTGACTGAAAAATAAAAAAGTTACGTCTCTCAGAAAAAGAATGGCGAAAAAAAAAACGGAAAGCGAAAAATCGGCCGATCGTGAAGGGGTTAAGGGAAGATAGAGATTGGAAACAGTGTGTGTAAAAAAAATTAAAATATAACTTTTATTAGAGATTGTTAAAAGAAGTATTTTTTGTTACTTTTATTTTGATAGAGTGGACTATCACCGCAGTCTACAATCTATTCCTATTATAATTATGTGCTAAGCAGTAGTAAATTTCTCCTACCAATAGAATTTTATTCAGACTGCAAGAATTTTTAACTGGTAATATATGACTCAAATATCATCTTCACTATAATGAAGCCAAATTTTAAAATGCCCAGTACCAAAGATGTTAATAGAGAAAGTAAATAATGCATAATTTATAACATGTAGGTGACTGGCTGTAATTATTAATGTTAGAATTATGGAGGTACTGATCAGCTCTATAAATAAACTATGTCTATCTATAAATAAGCGCTGTAAGAATAAAAACGCTCTAAATTGGCTGCTGATAGTACTACCACGTCTCAGCAGTTAGTGCCAACAAAGTGTTAAATACCATCCTAATACCAAGTGGTAATACCAAGCAGCACTGAATCTGTAAAAGCACAGTGAATTGACCTGTTATAGCTCCATTTTGTGCATCTGCAAGGAGCGCTAGGAAAGATATGTGTGGTAGCTGTGTCAAATATGGTGACTTACTGCATGTTTTAGCAGTGATCACATGGGTATAATGCGATATATTTCATTCCTGTCAGGATGACACCCCAACGCGTGTTTTAACTGTGAAATTGTCTTTTTCTAGGGGCAGAGGCTGCTAGTAAACCAGATCGTTTATAGTCTGTCAGAATTGACAGGTTGATCTGCCATCAGATTAAAATAGAAGTTCACTATAAGTGTCCATTAATCTCCACAGTAGTGTTTCATTTGTTATCATTATAATATGAAATATGTTTATATGATTATCAATTGCATGATATCTGTATAATGAAATTATATCTAAAAAAATAAATAATTATACATCAGATATAATTAATTCTTATATACAAATTACTATGGAGAATGGATTTAATACATATCATACATTGAGGGTATTATTTCAATCATAAAATCATCAAAATGTATTATTCAGAAAATTCTCAATTTATCAGTCTAAGGTACTTTATTAATGATGTCAAGCAAATGATAAACTATAAGCTAACTTGAGTTTGGACACATACAAAATAGCCTATGTAGGTATCAAATAGATAAGGGATAAATTTGTACTGTTAGAATTTTTCCAGATATATTATATTGGTTTTTTATCTAAAAAAAAAAACCTTTTTAAAGTTTTGTTCAAATTTTTTTTATTATTTTCCGAAAAGTTCTTTAACCCCTTCATAACATACAATGTAATGGGATGTCCTAAATCAGAAAGGAGTGATCACCGCTGGCTGCTGCGGTGAGCCAGTTGTGATCCCCGCACATATCTCCTAATTTTTAAATCTAGAGGCTTACAAGTATCCCTTTTCCCTGCATATTACTTTTCTAAACCCAGTCTAAAAGAGAAATAGGAATCAGCACTTATTCTATGCTCCAAAACCCTAATCCGAATCTACCTTCGTTAACCCTGATATCAAGTTCATTAACAACTTGTGCACTATATTATTCACTACACAGATATTAAATAACTTTTCTGAAAAAAAAGAAGAAAACAAACTTAAAAAAGGGTTTTTTAGATAAACAATACAAAGTATCTTAAAAAAATCCAACAGAATGTATCCCTTATCTATTTGATACCTGAATAGGCTATTTTGTATGTGGCTAAATTCAATAGCTTATAGTATATCATTTGCTTAACATGATAACTTACTTTAGTCTTCCTTCACACGTCCGTGTCTCCGGTACGTGTTTGGTCCGCTTCTTCACATGCCAGAGACACGGGCACAAGTAGACCCCTTAACATCAATGGGTCTGTGCTCACGTGCGTGTTTTGCCATGGATCGTGTGTCCGTGTGGAGCATATGTATGCCCATGCGCACCACATGTAGACATGTTTGTTTCTCTCCGGCATCACGGGTTTCACACTGACCGCACACGGACCGCACGGCAGTGATCCGTGTGACACGCACCAGAGAAAACACACGTGTCTGTTAATTAAAATTAATTCCTGTATTCACTTTCTCCAGCACTGCTGTCTCTGCTGCTGCTGGCACTTGCTTCCGACCCCCGCTTATTATTATTCTCATTGCATATTCACTGCACTGCGGGACAGAAGCAGCAGCAGCGGGGAGTTGGAAGGGCCGGAGACTGTAGATCAGAACCACGGACAGCAACACCAGGGACAGGTGAGCAAAAAGTTCCTGTTCTCCGTGTGTTATCATTAATAGCACACGGAGAACACATTTGTGTCATAAATATGGCACACAGAGAGCCATACGCACCTTTGACACGTCCGTGAAAAACGTGCGTGATTTTCATGGATGTGTGAAAGAGGCCTTAAACTGATAAATTGAGAAATTTAGGAATAATGAACTTTGATAATTTCATGATTGAAATAATACCCTCAAAGAATGCTATAATTGAATAAATCCATTCTCCATAGTGATGTGTATAAATTATTTATATCTGCTGTATAATTTTTTTTTTTTTAGATATATTTTCATTATACAGATATCATGCAATTAATATATCAATCAAACAAACATAATTCCTACTATAATGGTAACAAATTATATACTACTATGGAGAGTAATGGACACTAATAGTGAACTTATATAAATCTGATTGGCATATTAGCGTGTCAGTTCTGGCAGACACTATAAAATATCTGGTTTACCAGCATTAGAAGAAGACACTTTCACTGTCGAAACATGAGTTGGGACGGCGTCCTGACAGGAATTATGTATACCGCATTATACCTATGTGATCACTGCTAAAACAAGCCGTAGTTTGCCACACTTGACACAGCTACCACACATATCTTTAAAAAAACAAAAAACAAGTATAGCAGACCTCATATTGATAGTAATATTCATGAACCCCATAAAATGCATACAATAACTTGTGAAAAATAGGGGGTATTTGTCATGTTACAAGTAAGACTACTGTACCACAATTGTGAAAAAAGTATACAACATTTTTATTATTACAAAAATACAAGTATTAGGATCACATGTGATAAACAGTTGATAAATTATAAACTGTTTATCACATGTGATCCTAATACTTGTATTTTTGTAATAATTAAAATGTTGTATACTTTTTTCACAATTGTGGTACAGTAGTCTTACTTGTAACATGACAAATACCCCATTTTTTTCACAAGTTATTGCACACATATCTGTACTAGCGCTCCTTGTCGATGCAGAACATGGAGTTATCAGAGGTCAAATTATTGTGCTTTTAGAGATTCACCTCCATCTTCATGGTACAGGGCTACTTGGGTCAATGTGTTACACTGTGAAACCTGCACTGAGACTACTGGCTTTGATCCCAAACAAGGGCCATTCCGAGAGTCACTTTCTTCTTCACATCTCCACAGCTTGACAGACCCTTTACTTTCCCAAGGCCCCCCACATAGGGCCGACATTGGACTCAGTTCCCTTCCAAGTCTCTCTTTTGGCAGGTGTCACCTATTTGCCTCTGTGCTAGTTGTCAGTCGCCACTAGTGGCTTCCTTTTGCTGATCTTGCTCCCATGCACTTGTCTGCTCTCTAAAGGTCTCTACAACACACAACTAACTGGAAAAACAGTTTCTTTCTCTGCTCTCTAACCCCTCCCACTGGTGGTTAATTCGAACAGTTAAAAGGGTATTTTCATCTTCAAGATCCTGTCCCAATATATAGTAGGCATAATAATAATATTAACAAATAAATATAATTAGAAATGTAGTAAAATTCTTCTGATATAGCCATGTCTTACGTCATGAGCAGGGCAATGCAGCTTAGGTATCCATGACTACAAACAACTAACTAACTGTCACTATATGAGTGGCACTAACCATGGATACCTAAGGCCTGGTCACCTCAAGTCCATGTGTCAACTAGAACAGTTTGTAGGATTGTGTCTCGAAATGGCCTCCATGTTCTAATCAGTGCCCAGAAGCCAGCACTAAACAAAAGGCAATTAAAAAACTATGTGGCATTTTTCAAGTCCCACAGCCTGCTAAACAGATGGATGCTGGAAAAGTGGCAGAAGGTGGATTTCTCTGATGAATCTTCACTTGAATTACACCACAGCCGCTGCAAATACTGCAGGAGACCTACTGGAGCCTATATGGATCCAAAATACACCCAGAAAACAGTTACATTTGGTGGTGGAAAGATCATGGTCTGGGGTTACATTCTGTATGGGGGTGTGCAAAACATTTGCAAGGTGGAAGACAATATCAATAGCCTAAAATACCAAGAAGTATTAGCTACCTCTTACATTCCCAATCATAAAAGGGGTCAAATTCTGCAGCAGGACGGTGCTCCATCTCATACATTCATCTCTACAACAAAGTTCCTCCTGGCAAAGATGATGCTCAAGGACTGGCCAGCCCAGTCACCAGACATGAACATCATTTAGCATGGGGTAGGATGAAAGAGGAAGCTTGGAAGACAAAACCAAAGAATCTAGATGAACTCTGGGAGGCATATAAGACTGCATTCTCATTCTTTGCTAATCCTGATGACTTCATCAATAAATTGTATGAATCATTGTTGAACCGTGTGGATGCAGTCCTTCAAGCTCATGGAAGTCACACAAAATATTAAATTCTAATAGCACCACAACTTCATTCACCAATGTCATGCAACATATCTATGTATTAGAAGTTAATTATTTGTTTGAATTTCACATTACTTTCTGTGGGCGACAAAACTTTTGTCTTGCCAAAATCTGACCTTTCTGTGTTCATTAAATGATCAATATTTCAGATTTGCAGCAACTTTATTTTCATAACATAAACCAAATTTGGAAGGGATTCAGCTTTCAAAAGAGTAATTTATAAAACCAAAGGATGAATTTAAAGTCAGGTTATAAGCTTTTATTTACATAGCATGGATAACAAATAAAATAAATCTATTTTCCGCATGTGCCTAAAACTGCCCCGACTTTATTAAATAGGGAGTCCTTTTTAACAAATTTGGTGTTCTTTACTCCAATTATGTAAATCACCATTATTTCTATTTTCCTGTACCTGTTGCTAATTATTGAAATGAAAACATGGCCGTCACTGGGACACTTGGGATTTCACACTGTAGGGATATGGTTATTTGAGGAGTGGCTTAAAAATATTTTTTGAACTTTTCCATAAAGCTGGAGTTAAATTTTTTTCTTGATACAATATTACTTTAGAAATTGAATATGTTCTAGTACATTTTTCTAACCATATTGTATTAAACCCAGCATAAGCTTGTTCGGGATTTATTTTTAGTACAAAATGCATACAGGGGATTTTAAAGATGCAATATGAATATTGTGCGGAGCATACTGACACTTGCACATGACACGTTAGGCTCCTTTTGTGATATAGTTCCTGGGCTTCGGATACTTTTTCTGAATGGTAAACAATCTTAACTTGTTTTTATTGCTTAAATATAAAACTGCCAGTGTAAAGAAACGCTAAACACTGAGCTATGTATGGAATGATAAATCACCTTTGTTAGTTTTTAAAGCTTTTTTGTGATGGTGAAGATGAGTAAAATCAATGTTGTAGAAATCCATGCTTACACTTCTACAAAAATCTAGCAAAGTGGTTATTATCAATTACAAATTATTATCTTCAGTGTTGTCCCATGAAAAGATATAATAAAATAATTTCAGAAATGTGAAGAGCATATTCACGTTTATGATATACTGTATATTTTTATTTGGTTTTATTTCCATGCAGAATTGAATGCATGTTTTTTTTTTTTCAAAAATAGTAAAATGTTAAAGTAGATACTTGAATCAAAACTTCCATATTAAATAATATAAGGCAAAGTTTTTTGGAATATAAGACACACTTTTCCTGACAGAAATGTGGGAGGAAAGTGAGGCGTACATCTTATAATCTGAATGTAGCTTACCAGGGGGTGGGGTGGAGAAGGGTCATAGGAGGCCAGGGAAATGCTGTGAGGCTGTGCAGGGGCTGCTGTGGCTGGACTGGTGCTGCGGTGGCTGTGAGGGGTCTGCGGCGGTTGTGCAAGGTCTGTGTCAGCTGATGCTGGTGCTGCGATGGCTGTGCGGGGTTTGAGGCTGCTGTGCGGGGATTGCGGTGGCTGGCTGGTACTACAGAACTTTAAATAATGGCGCAGGGAGTTGGTGTGTGCGCAGATGGAGCTCTTGGCTCAAGATCTTATCTGCATACTCTCCGCCTCCGGCCCATTAATCTCCCAGCAGCAGACTTAAGGAAAATGGTGCCCGGAGGTGGCGCTTGAGCAGATAAGATCTTGACTTGCCTTTGAGTCCAGAGCTCAATCTGCATACGCACTGACTCGGGTGCCATTTCTTTGAAGCCCTCACCACCCGCAGCTGCCGAAGCTCAAGCCCCATCACAGCTTCCCCAGCACCAGCACAGCCAACAGTTTCTGGGACAGCATCTGGGACACCCACCGCTCCTGCCTCCTGTCATCCCGCTCCACCACCACTGCTAACCCCTCCATTAAGACACCACTGAATGTTAAGATGGACCCCATTTTTTTCACACTTTTTTGCTCTGAATGTGGGGTGCGTCTTATAATCTAATGCATCTTATAAACTGAAAAATACCGTATGCTATGTTTGCTGCCCCGGCGCAGATCGGGGTGATCGGACCCGGGGTGGTCGTGGCTCGAGGGGTCCGGACCCAGGCTCGGCAAACACTCCAATCATTGAAAGGGAATTATGTACAAGGGAGAAGTTTATGACACCACCTATAGGTTGCGGTAATGGGAGTACCGCCGCTGCTGGAAGGAGTACCGGGGCAGATGGTGTGGAGCAGCAAGGTGTCAGTCCCTCCACAAGTAGGGAAGGCCCTGGCCTCTGGGGTTTTGGTGGATATTTGGGAGTGCAGAGTGCAGGGGACCAGGGTACTCACTGTGGGTAGTTTTGGTTCTGGATGAGGATTACAAAGTAGACACTCACATCGAAGGTAAACCAAAGTCTCTGTGCCTCACTGTCACTGTGGGGAGCCCGTCCAGGTATCCTCTCCCACCGGTGTCACTTGGTAATCCAGAGCCCACCTCCATGCAAAATTTACTTGTCTGTTGTGACCCCTTGGCTTGAAGCTGTTGGGGCCCTGCTCACTATGTATAGTGTAGCTGTGCTCTTGATGGCTGGTACTTGGAATTTCAGTGGGCTGCTTTACTGGAAAACCCTATCCCCCACGGTCTGCTGTCGCCTTCAATCTCTGAGCTCTTAGGGAAGTTCGTGAAGATATTCTCCCTCCCAGGTTAATTATCAGGACGTTGAATCGGTTCCTGACCTAGGGTCCTGCACCACGTCGTGCTTGGTACCATTCAGTTCTTTTGGGTTTCTGATGCCGACAGTCCTCCTAGACTATGTCCGTCGCACCCTTTTCCAATGTCACGACCACCGGTCCCAGACCACCGCCTACGACCCAACCTCCGTCTAGCTCCCAGAAGCTCACTCTCCCCAGCTCCTCACTCTTTGAGGGCTCTCACTCGACTCCTCTATTTCCCTCCCACCAGTCTGCCTGACCCCTAGGTGGGTGGCCCTATTCCAGCTTGACCAACCCACTGGTGTGTCTGACAGGCATGATGATGTGAGGTGTTGATTGGGATTTGTGGTGCTGATGGTAGTGACACTGGTTTCTGGGAACCTGGAACCATGGAGGGTAGGCCCTGCACCCTGAGTGACAGGATGCAGTTCCTTGTGACACCCTGATATTTTCAGGGGCGCCACATATGCAGCATGTCAGAAAATTCACTTTTATTCCTGTATAGAAACAAAGGATTCAGAGAGCTGAAAGAACCTATATCCACAACAATTCCAAATGAAAAATTGCTGTCCTTAATATTAACCCCCTCAGCACGTTGTGATTTTCTGTTTTTGTGCTTTCATTTTTCCCCCTCTTCTTCCAAGAGCAATAACTTTTATTTTTTTTTTGACAATATAGCTATATGAGGGCTTGTTTTTTGTGGTATGAGTTGTACTTTTAAACTGCTCTATTCATTTTACCATATACTGTAGTGCACTGAAAAACAGGAAAAAAAATTCAAGCGAGGTGAAATTGCAAATAAAGTGAAAATCCGGAATTATTTTTTGTTTTTCTTTTACCATGTTAACTACATAGTAATATTGACGCAGCTGTATGATCCTTCAGATCAGTACAAGTACGCACATACCAAGCAGGTATCATTTTTTTATTTAAGTTTTGAAAAAAATTCAGAAGTTTGTAAAAAAAAAAATAATTTGCACTTTTCACCCCATATTCTGATAAGTGTAATGTTTGTATTTTCGGGATCTGGAGCTGTGTGATGGCTAATTTTTTGGGACCATTTTTGGGTAGATATGGTGGTTTGACTGCCTCCTATTGTATTTTATTGCAATATTGCGGTGGCCAAAAAACCGTAATTCTGGCGGTTTTATTTATTTTTTTCTTCATTGCGCTGTTTATCGATCAGATTAATTTATTTTATATTTCAATAGATTTGACATTTTTAAACTCAGTGATACCAAATATATGCTTATTTTTATTTTTTTTTAATTGTTCTTTTTCCGATGGGGAAAAATGGGGTGATTTGAACTTTTGTGTTTTTGTATTTTTTGAAAAAATGTTTCATTTTTTAACTTTAACTTTATTCTATTTACTAGTCCCCTTAGAAAATTTGAAGCTGCAATTTTCCGATCAATTGTGCTGTACAGATCAGGGCATTTGCATCAGCACTGCTCTGTACAGCAAAAATCATGATTTCCTATGAATGCAGACTCACAGTGTCATGACAAAAAGAGGGGTTATCAGCTGACCCTCAAATGTCATGACAACCCATTAGCGCTTTGTGATGACATCACACGAGCACTAATGGCATCGGAGATTGGCGTGCCACTCAACGCCGTGTCTTAAATCTCGCTGTCAGAGATTGACAGCGTGATTTAACTAGTTAATAACTGTGGGCGGATCTTTGATCCAACTGTGGCTGTTAGATCAGATCAGCTGACATGTAGCGGGAAATATGTAGGCTCGGCTAGCATTCCTCTATTGAATAAATATGTTGAAGATTTGTGACAGAAGCAGATGTCGCAAGAGCCCATTTGTTTGGAGATGGGACTGTGAAAGCCACAAGGTCCTCATTTTGAAAAGAGTTGCCCCGAAGACTGAATTGTTTCAGTTGTGTTGCTCCTACTACTTTGACTTCAACCGATGGCCTTTAATAGGCACTTGTGTTCCCCACTCTTCCCTTGTTTCACCAGCTATCTTTTTCATTAGCTTAAACCTTGAAAGGAACAGTAGGAGGTATGCATGACAAGTCACTGAATTCAACTTATCGTGGCCACTGTCTTGGGCAGTTGAGAATAATAGAAATAATAGATTGTTAGCTTATTATTAGTGATAAGTGAATAGTTCAGTAGTCATGCGCTCGGGTGCTCAGAAAGAGCATTTGATGCTCAAATGGGCATGACTCCAGTACCGAAGTATAATGGAAGTCAATGAGAAACACAGACATTTTTCCAGAAGATTTTCCAGAAAAATGCTTGCGTTCTCCATTGATTTCCATTACACTTGGTTACTCGAGTCGTGCCCATTTGAGCATCAAATGACAGTTAAGAGCAGCCATGCACATGAATACTGAATAATAATAATAATAATAATAATTTCTATTTATATGGCGCCAACATATTCCGCACCACTTTACAATTCAGAGGGGATATATACAGACAATATGAGACTTTACAGAATAACACAATTCAACAGAAACCAAGAGGAGTGTGGGTCCTGCTTGCAAGCTTACAATCTATGAGGAGATAGGGGAGGCACAAAAGGTAAATTGGGGGGGTGGGAACTAATTGCTCATCACTACTGATTATAAATTATAATGAAATGATAATTTACCATATGTATTCTAAAATAATACTTTCACTATGAATACTACAGGGCATTGACTTATATTAAACAAAATGAAATTAGAACAATAGGAATAATCTTTGACTAGTTTTGTATTTATATTTGCACTGAAAAGCTTTTCATACTCATGAAACAGTCCTTTAATATTATAACTGTACAAAACAAATAATAAAACTGTCATCTTTACTTGCTTCACAACATCTTTTTTACTCTATTTTCCCTATCACCCAAAATTACTCTTCTGCCCAGCTGACCTCCTGTTTGATTCCAGAAGACACACATTTATCAGATAAAATTGGCTTTGTGGAGCATGGGATGTTAAGATCCAGTTCAGTTTAAATTCCTTTCCCATGCTGGCAGCTTGCCCTGTTCAAATGGACGCACACAGTGTTGTATAAATGAATTGTATTTGTTCTAAATTGGCCTGCAAAATGCCCTAAGAGGGTTTTCATATTGATTTGCTGAGACACAGCACCACAGATGTTCATGTTCTATGCTTTGACTCCTGTCATGGATATTTCTCTCTCAGAGAATACAACATGGGTTCTATAATGTGAAGTGTCACGGATATCTAACTCTAAAAGTGCAAGGCAGTCTATATTAAAATAAAATGAACTGAGGCCATAGCTCCTTAATTTCTTCCTTCTCTGGTAGATTTCAATTGCACAGTTGGACCTGAAGCACTTCTTCAAAGGCAAAAAAAAAGAAAAAAGAAAGAGATAAAAGCAATTCAATTGCCTTAAAAGTTTCTACTGGTCAATCAGCATGCACTACTTTTGATCTTTCATTATTCATTTTCAATGTGATTCTTAAAGCCATGTCTCACAGATAGAACTTAGCCTTACAACAACCTAAATTATAATGGGAACTTGTATGTATTCTATCAGTTAATTCGAAGAAATAGATAATTTGACGTACAACTGGTTGGCATACTTGACTGTTGATCATATTGGCTTTGATCTTTCAATACTTGCATGGCCAGTTGTTGGGTGTTTGGTGGGAGGAGACGAATGTGGTTGGTGCTCCTGCCAGACCCCGATATTTCTGCAACTAAACAGAGCTAATTATTGGCCAACTGCGCCATCAGTATGGATCCGAAGAGGGCGAAGTAATCAGCAGCTGTGGGTCTTGTTTCAGAGCCATCCACTGCAGCCCTGGATGCCTTTCTCAATAATAAACTTCTTCCGGAGGGTTATTTCTTACAAGCTATTTTCTGGGCACTCTTCCAGAATGAAGTAATATTTAGGGTTATTTGACTAATTTATTAGTTGCAGCCTATGTGCTGCATTGTTTGCACATTTTCTTTTTAACTGCTAAGTGGGCCCATCTAGTGACAGTTATAACCCTAACTCAGGAATCTTCTTCGTTATTTTGTTAAAACCTTTCTCAGTTTTATACATGTTCGTTTTGATTATCTGTTGTCTTTTCCTTGCCGTTGTGTGTTTTCCCTTTATATTTCCACTAGCCTAGCCTTTGCTTTACGTGGGTGGATATGTTTGCTGAACTAATGTATGAGCAATGTCCTAGTGATGGTGGATACAGAGGTGACATGGAAAGAAAAAACTTTCCAGCATCCACGTCCAGATAATATGTTATAAAAAATATTATTTTTTGGATATACATTAAAATAATCCAGGAATCACATCCTGAGCATAAAAAATCCCCATGGAGATAAGGGGTATGGTAGATGGTACGCATTTCGAGTGTGCACCGCTCTTAGTCCCAATCCATGGAGTATGGAGTATTGTTATAAATAAGTGAGCCCAGTTATATTTGAATTATTTCCCCTTCTTTGGGACACAATCATGGTGTGTGTGGTATTGCTTAATGTCATGGGTCTTAATTCCCCTAAGAACAGAAGACTTAAGCGGGCTTTACAAGCTATGATATCGTTATCGTATTATCGTCTGGGTCACGGTGTTTGTGAAGCACATCCGGCGACGTTAACGACATTGCAGCATGTGACACGTACGAGCGACCTTAGTCGATCGCAAAAGTGGCCAAAATTGTTTGCCACGGAGAGGTCATCCTGAATCAAAAAATTGTTAATTGCTTATTAGCGATGTTGTTCGTCGTTCCTGCGGCAGCACACATCGCTATGTGTGGCACTGCAGGAGCGACGAACTTCTCCTTACCTCCGTCCACCGGCAATGCGGAAGGAAGAATGTGGGCGGGATATTACGTCCCGCTCATCTCCACCCCTTCGCTTCTATTGGCCGGCCGCTTAGTGACGCCGCAGTGACATCGCTATGATGCCAATAGCACCTCCCCCTTGAGGGAGGGATTGTTCAGCAGTCATAGCAACGTCGCTGCACAGGTATGTGCATGTGACACTGCCGTAGCGATAATGTTCACTATGGCAGTGATCACACAATATCGCACATACTACGGGGGGTGTGCTATCGCGCTCAACATCGCTAGCCGATGCTAGCGATGTCGCAACATGTAAAGCCCGCTTCACTCCCAGGGAGCTGAGAATACTGAAGGCAGACATCACTTTTCTTCAGTAAACTCATTATGATAAGATGGGCTTTTCAGTTCTCCATTAATCGTTTCCCCATAGCTTATTCAATAAGGAAAGGAAAAAAGGAGGAGTGGATAAACAGGTCTCATCAAGTTGTCCTTTGCAGGTGATTAAGTCACAGTTAAATTTATGTAGTAGGTATATAATTGTCGAAGGAGTGTTAAAAGGAAACCCTGTTACTTTATGTAATATTTATGCATCAAACATTGGACAAATTCACTTTTTGCTATTTTTCCTTATAAATAATCCAGCAGCTTCTTTATTATTATTATTATTATTATTATTATTATTATTATTATGTGATTTTAATGTTCCTGTCTCTGAAATATCAGATAGTTTCTCAATGGGAGGCGATTTTCCTTCTATGAATCTTAGAAGATTGTCATCGGAATTTAGAAAGTACTCATGCCAAGTATTGCGAGAGCACGCAATGTCACTGCTTGTCACAGCCACGGACTTGATGTAAGAACACGGTGATCATTGAACTCAGTGATGAGCACTAACATGACGAGTTCAGCGGTCTTGATCGCCACAGGTAATGAATATAGCTAACCTCATGACGTCAGCACTTGTCACACCTGCATCTGCTTCCACACTGCTGTGTGAGACAATGTGGTGACCTAGGCAGACCTTATAAGGTTATCTCAGGTCACTGCACTGCTTCTCACAGCAGTATGAGTGCAGGCACAGCTCCAAGTTACTGAGCCACTCACAGCATGCTGCAATTTGCCCCACACACAGGAGATTTCAAGAGTTCAAAGTAACAGATGTGCTCTGCTCTATTGGTTAATATTGGTGCGAGTGCAATGCTATTTTTTTCTCGCATTGCACTTGCAGACTTTATACTCAGATGTGACTGCACCCTTAAGGGTACTTTACATGCTGCGACATCGCTAGCAATCTCATTAGCGATGTGAAATTCTAGATCGCAAGTGCGATCTTTCGGAGCGCACTTAGGTCATTTTACGCATGTGCGATCTCGGAAGATCGCACTTGCGATCTAGAATTTCACATTGCTAATGAGATCGCTAGCGATGTTGCAGCGTGTAAAGTACCCTTTAGTGTCAGAAAATAATTTTCAATAGTTATTAGGTCTAGATTAGGAACAGTAAAAATATACTGTAGTAATCGCTGTTTACTACAATATTTTTTACAGAATATAGTCAGGGTTAGTGTCAGTTGAGGGAGATTAGTACTTTTTTTCATTGACTTCCATTTAGAAAGTTTCTTTTTTATTTTACAAAGTTTTTATATTCTTTTTATTTTTTTCCCTCTAAATTCTTTTCTATTTTTTTTCTTCTATTCTAATAAATATACAAAGTTTAGACCAAACACTCACACACACATACATACATACATACATAGACACACACACACACACACACACACACACACTCACACACACATGCACACACACACACACACCTGAAAAAAAATTGGTTATTTTACACATAACCACACAAAAAATAAAATGTCTGAAAGATGTAATTCAGCTGAGGAGGTATACACTGTCCTTGCCTCAAACATTGATAGTGAGGTATAGGATTCTACTTTCTTTATTTCACCCATGCCTTTTTCTCCAGTGATAGTGAACCCCCACGCGAATGCTACAGGACACCAAATGACCCACTGCCAACCGTTAGTGACCTCTTTTGAACCTCACTCCTGAAGATTTTGAGCCACAGATTCTTGGCCCAATTAGGAATCCAATTTGACATTGCCGGCCTCACAGAAATTGACTTTTGTCAAAGTCTTTTACTCCGAGAATTTCTTAAATCTCATGGTGGCCAAAACAAAATTGCTTGCCCAAAAATGTTTGGCTCAAAACCCACCTTCATTATTTTCTAACTGGACTCCCATTGACGCAGTAGAAATTTTGAAGTTTTGGCCCTTATTTTTCACATGGGCATAATGTAGAAGCCAGAAATTCAGCAATATTGGAGTGTTGATGTTTAATATAACACCCCAGTATTTCACATGGCTATGACCCGGAAACATTTTGAAGCCATTCACAATTTTTTTGCATTTCAATGATAATGCAATTTGTGCTTCCTGAGATGATCCTAATTTTGACCGACCTTTCAAAATGTGGCTGCTCTTCGATCATTTCAGCAGTAAATTTGCTGGAGTTTGCATTCCCCAAAAGAAAATCTGCATGGATGAGTTCCTAATCCACTTTAAGGGCAGGCTCAAATTCCAGCAAAACCTGCCCAGTAAGAGGGCAAGGTATGGAATTAAACACTACAAGCTGTGCAAGAGTATCTCAAGGTAAACCCAAAGGTTTAGGGTTTCAGGAGGGAAGGACACCTGAATCAATCCTCTGAATGACCCCCCCATCCTTGGAGTGAGTGGGAAAATTGTGTGGGATTTGGTGAACCAACTGCTAGATAAGGGTTATCAGCTGTACGTAGATAACTTTTATACCCGCATCCCACTGTTCAAATCATCTCTGTCAGAGCTACTGTAGAATGTGTTACAGTGTGCAAAACCTTGTGTCGGCTTTATCTTGGCTGGGTATCAAAATTAGGGAACACCACATGTCGTTTTTTTTTAAATTATATTCTGATTCAAGTCGAGTAGGGGAATGAGTGGCGTTTAATACACTCGATGGTCACTTTGAAAATCTGATGATGAAATTTGGTTTAACCAACACACCTGCGGTATTTGAACACTTTGTGAATGACGTATTTGCTCACCTATTGAGGACATTTGTTATCATATACTTAGATGACATTTGCATTTATTTTCTAGGTTTTAGGTCATGAAACATGTTAAATAGGGTTTGCAGATACTCATGGCAAACAAGTTAACAAGTTATATGCTAAGGTAGAGAAATTTGTATTCCATTCAGGAACAGCCATTCCTAGGTTACATTATTTCCACCTCTGATTTTAGGATGAATCCCTCCAAGTTACAGGCTATTCTCAAATGGGACCTTCATGAAGATCTTAAGGTATTGCACTGATTCCTCGGTTATGCTAATTTTTACAGATACTTTATAAAAAAATTCTGCTATCACTAGATCTCTGACTGACATGATGAATAAAGGTACGGACATTTCTAACTGGTCTGAGAGTGCTTTACACACGTTTGACTGTCTTAAATAATGCTTTGCATCAGCACCTGTACTGATACAGCCCGATGTGTCACGTCCCTTCACTATGAAGGTTGTGCATTTGAAATAGGAGCTGTTTTGTCTCAGGATCCACTAGTTGGTGAAGTTTGCTCATGTGTCTTCTCTGGTAAGTAGTTATCGCTGACCAAATGAAATTATGACATTGGTAATAGGGAATTACTCACCAACAAATTGGCATTTGAGGAATGGCAACACTTTTTGGAGGGAGCTACTCATACAGTTACCGTAATTACCGACCAAAAGAATCTCCTGTACCTCGAGTCAGCAAAGCGTCTTTCTCAAAGTCAAGTTCAGTGGTAAATGTTCTTTAACAGTGGAGATGAGCGAACCTCTAAAGGTTCGAGTTCAGCTCGGTTCGTCAAACGGAGGCCGCGATCGAGTTCGGTTTGGTGAGCCGTTCGGCGAACCTCTCGAACCCCATTGAAAACAATGGGAGGCAATCACAAACACCTAAAAACACCTGGAAAACACCCTCAAAGGTGTCCAAAAGGTGAAAAACAACTCCCAAGACAACACAAACACATGGGAAAGTGACAAGGACAAAGACCCATGCGAAAACTAAATAGTTGGACGAGGAAAAAGAGGAGACACAGATATAGGCATGGCATGCCTTTCTAAAATCATGTAAAACACAGCAAGGAGACTCCAAACAGAGTCTCCTTTTTTCCCAAAATTGGGCCACACAGACACCCCTTGAGTGGCATCACTTGTGCCCCAGTTGCAAACCGGACAGGTTGATTTGCATCAAGCACATTGAAAAATACGCCAGCCTTAACTGTCCCCAGGATGACACCGGGGTAGGTAGCAAAGTCTTTGCTGATCCATGATTTGTTCATCTTGGATCATTTTTAAAAGCACAGCAAAGGGACTCCAAGCAGAGTCTCCCTTTTTTCCAAAAATTGGGCCCCACAGACACCACTAAAGTGGCATCACTTGTCTCCTAGTTGCAAACTTGACAGGTAGATTTGCATCAAGCACATTCCAAATCCACAAGCCTTTACTCTCCCCAGGATGACACAGGGGTAGTAAAGTCCTTGCGGATCCATGACTTGTTCATCTTCTATTGTCACTGGACTGACGCGTGCGCTTATCTGTCAGCACACAACTAGCAGCACTGAAGACACGTTCAGAGACAACGCTGGCAGCTGGACATGACAAGATCTCCAAGGCGTAGATGGCAAGCTCAGGCCATTTTCAAGATTTGAAGCCCAAAAGGAGCAAGGCTCCAGTTGCAAAGGCATCGATGTTCATTTGGAGATACTCCTGTATCATCCTCTCCAACCGTTGACTATGTGTCAGACTTCTTGTCTCTGGTGGTCTTGCAAAGGATGGTCTAAAAAAATTATGAAATGATTCAATAAAATTGCTGTTAACAGCACCAGAAACGGTGCTGTTGGTACGGTTAGATAGACTGTTAATGACGAGACAGTCCAATGTTTGTCAAGTTACAACTGGGAGATTCACTCCGTGCACCACTGGTGTTTGCTGGAAAAGCTGAGCTAAGATCGAGTAACAGCTTCTGCTGATACTCCTGCATATGAGCGTCCCTTTCTATGGCTGGAATTAATTCACAAAATTTGGAATGGTACCGGGGATCTAATAGTGTGGCAACTCAGTAGTCATCATCACTTCTAATTTTGACAATCCGAGGGTCATGTTGTAGGTAGTGCAGCAAGAAGGCGCTCATGTGTCTTGCGCATTCATGCGGACCAAGTCCTCGCTGTGTTTGTGGCATAGAGATGCTAACCGTGCTTTTTTCCTCTGACATCTCCCCCCAACTTCGTTCAACTAAAATTTGACCAAGGTCTCCCTCATCTGCCGAGTCTTCTATGTCTATCGAGAGTTCGTCCTCCCTTTCTTCCTGGTCTCCTGCACCTTCCTCAACATTTTGGCTGCTACCATGCGCCCTTGTTAATCCCTCTCCCCCACCGGCCCATGCCTGCCGCCTTGGTGATGATGAATGTCTGTACCTTGTAGATGTTGGTATCCCTTGCGCATATCAAACCTTCTGTACTTCCTCCCCTTCCTCTTGTCCCACCCCCTGACTCTGAATAGTGTTTAGCGTGTGCTCCAGCATGTAAATGACTAGAATAGTCATGCTGATAATGGCATTGTCAGCGCTAAACATATTCGTCGTCATGTCGAAACTGTGCAGAAGGGTGCATAGGTCCTTGATCTGAGATCACTCCATCAGCATGATCTTCCCCACCTCTACATCTCATTGGCCCAGGCTATACGTCATAACGTATTGCACCAGGGCTCGGCGGTGCTGCCACAGTTGCTGTAAAATGTAGAGAGTCGAATTCCAGCGTGTCGCCACATCGCATTTCTGGCGATTAACCGGCAGACCGAAAGACTTCAGGACTCAGGAGCGATGCAAGTCAGTCAGCTGCGGCGGTTGAACGGCGGAAGTGAGCAGAGAGTGACCGTGCCCTGTGCAGAAGCCCATCTAGGCCGGGATAGTGGATTAAAAATTGCTGGACAACAAGGTTCAACACGTGAGCCATACAAGGCACGTGTGTCACCTTTCCCCGGCGAAGGGCCGCACCCAGGATGGCAGCATTGTCGCACATGGCTTTCCCTGGCTGCAGGTTGAGTGGAGACAACCATTTACGAAACTCGGACCGCAGAGCTGACCACAACTCATTCGCTGTGTGACTTTTATTTCCAAGACATTTCAAGCTAAAGACCGCCTGATGCCGTTGAGGTCTGCTGCCAGCATAGTAAGGAGGTTTGCAGGATTCCTTGTGCGCAGTTGCAACGTGGTTTGCTGACCAGGCAGATTTGGGGTGGAGGTGGAGGACCCAGATGAGGTTGAGGAGGCAGAAGCAGTGGAGGAACTTTGACATACAGAGGATTGACGCACAAGTCGTGGGGATGGCAAGACTTGTTCAGCAGACTCTTCTCCATCTATTACCATAGTTACCCAGTGCCCAGTCAGCGACATGTAACGCCCCTGTCCATGCTCACTTGTCCAAGTATCGGTGGTGAAATGCACCCGGTCACACACAGAGTTTCTCAAGGAAGCGGTGATGTGTGCGACATGCTGGTGTAGCGCAGGCACACCTTTCTTGGAGAAGTAGTGGCGACTGGGCATCTGGTACAGGGGCACTGCGACAGACATAAGGTCTCGAAAATCCTCTGTGTCCACCAGGCAGAAAGGCAGCATTTCCGTAGCCAAGAGCTTACAGAGGGATAAAGTCAACCTCTTAGCTTTGTCATGGCTCGGAGGAAATGGCCCTTTATTTGTCCACAGCTGAGGGACCGAGATCTGGCTGCTGTGTGGAGACGGTGGTGAGTAGGGTGTCCCTGCAAAACTGCAGGTCTGTGAGGAAAGTGCAGGTGGAGACATGATGTTGCCTTCATCTAAAGTTGGTGCTCTCGATGTCTGAGAGAGCTGTACACCAGCACTTGTTTCCCCTTCCAAACCAACTGACGACCTACCAAGCAAACTGCCTGTTGTGGTTAAAGAGGTGGAAGGTCTGCGTGGAAGAACAGGTCTGACAGCTGTCCCCACAGTCATCGAAGATGAAGAGCGCACGGATGCACTGGAAGGGGCAGGTAGTGGATTGCCCGCTCCGCTAGGCCGCATTGCAGCACAGTGAGCTTCCCACTGGGACTTATGCTTGTTATTCATGTGACGATTCATGGAAGAAGTTGTCAAACTGGTGAGGTTTTGGCCTCTACTTATAGAATGCCGACGAATTTTACAGATCACATGATTTGGGAGATCCTTTGCAAGGTCAAAAAAGGACCAGGCTAGGCAAGGCTTAGAGGACATGCGACCTGCAGAGCCACCCCGACTTGGGCTCAGAGGCAGAGTGGTGGCTGAGGATGCACTTGTAGACGTGCTTCCAGTACTCCGATTCTGTCCAGGAAGGCGCAAGGTAACTTCATCGTCAGTTGCATCCTCCTCCACTGCCTCTGGTGACTTCCTCGAGTGCCCGACTGAGGGTTGACAGTATGTGGGATCTAGAACTTCATCATCAAGAGTTGTGTTTGCACTCCCCTCGCCCTCAGACCTAACCTCTTCCTGCCCTGACTGAATAGTTAAGTTGCCATTCCAATCTGGTATCTGCTTCTCATCGTCATCATTGTCTCCACCAATGCTCAGATGCTTGGTCATCAGGGCCTGAATCTGACTCACAAAGCTTCTGGGCATCACTGCAGACCATTTCCTGGTCTGTACTCACTGTAGCTTGGGAGCAGACCTCTGATTCCCAGCCTATAGTGTGACTGAACAGCTATGCAGACTCAGGCATCTCTGGTACACCATACTCTGCAGGGCGGGTGGAGACTTGAGAGCTGGGAGAAAGCAAGTGCGATTGGGATGACAACTCAGAGGAATGTTGTTTTTTGGATTTTGAAGTCGAGATGGAGGAGAGGCCACTTGTTGGAGCGCTTGAGATCCAATCAAGCATGTGTTTTTTTGTGCATCGTCTAACTTTGTTCCAGTTGTTTTGTTCCGTAAAAAAGGGAGCACATCGGATTGTCCACGGAAAGTAGTAGACATCTTACTTTTGCTGGAAGATGGCCTATCTTCAGCAGATGTTAATGTACCTTTCCCACCTTCCCCACGGACACAAACTTTTTTTCCTTTTCCAACATGCCTGTTCCCCTTTCCACCAGCATCTGTCCTTTTTTTGCCACTCATTTTGTTAGTGACAAGATTGGACACTTAAAAAGTGGTAGCAAAAATTGAGAGATGGTGTAGATTGCAGAGGTGGTCTAGCTTTACTGACAGCTGAAGAACCAACACTGACTATCCCTGACAATGCAACTATGGCCCTAAAACTGGCAGCACTGTTTGCTATAAAAATAGCATAGCAAAATGTGCAGGAGGGTATAATGCAGAGGTGGTGGAACTTGCTTGGCACCAGTAGGACACTAAGTTACTATAGCAGACACTTTGTGGATGCCACTAAGTTTCAGCACTGATAGCTATAAAAATAGTGTAGCAAAATGGGCAGGAGGGTAGAATTCAGAGGTGGTGGACTTTGCTTGGAACCAGTGGGACATTAATTTAGTATAGCAGACACTTTGTGGATGCCACTAAGTTTCAGCACTGTTTGCTATAAAAATAGCGTAGCAAAATGGGCAGGAGGGTAGAAGGCAGAGGTGTTGGAACTTGCTTGGCACCAGTGGGACACTAAGTTACTATAGCATACACTTTGTGGATGCCACTAAGTTTCAGCACTGTTTGCTATAAAAATAGTGTAGCAAAATGGGCAGGAGGGTAGAATTCAGAGGTGGTGGACTTTTCTTGGCACCAGTGGGACACTAATTTAGTATAGCAGACACTTTATGGATGCCACTAAGTTTCAGCACTGTTTGCTATCAAAATAGCATGGCAAAAGTGGGCAGGTGGGTACAGTGGCCGGGTTCTGTGGGTCAGTGGACAGGAAAGGAACAGTAATTTAGTATTCCAGACACTTTTAGGATTGCAGCAAAAGTGTCAGCTCTTTGGGCAAATAAAATAGCCTGGCAAAAGTGGGCCGGTGGGTAAGGTGCCCGGGTTCTGTGGGTCAGTGGACAGGAAAGGAACAGTAACTTAGTATTCCAGACACTTTTAGGATGGCAGCAAAAGTGTCAGCTCTTTGGGCAAATAAAATTGTGTGGCAAAAGTGGGCAGGTGGGTAAAGTGCCTGGCTTCTGTGGGTACCAGGACAGGAAAGGAAGCCTCACTTTCTATCCCTCCTAATGATGAAATGCAGCAAGGAATTCCTTGAGCTTAGGTACACAGACGTTGTTATCTGAAGCTGTGTACAGCGTTTCCACGGACCTGCCTGTCAGCTATGGCTCTGAGCACCTGGAAATCAGCCCTGAAAAGGGCTGAAAAAAATTGCAGTCCCTAATCTGTACAGCGCTGTATGTATAGTGCACACAGCAGGAGCGGCGGTAGGAGCAGCGTGAGCGGTGACTGTCACCCACACGCAGAAAGCAGATAATGGCGGCGTGAGGGAAAATGGCCATATTTATAAGGCAAGCCTTGTGACATTCACAGCCTATGACACATGCCCTTGCTTGTCTGGCAAAAAGTACACTTAGCTGTGTGTGTGTCTGTGATTGGCTGACATCCTGGCCCACCCCACTGCACACGCGCTTAGGAAGAAAATGGCGATCGGCATTCTATCAGCATCACAGATCTAAACCTTGTCCCCCCCGCACACTATACACTGAAATTTGATAATAGTGTGAATCACAGTGACTCACACTATTACAGTGAAAAGCCAGCTAGTAACTAGCTAGGCTTTTTGCTGATCGAGCCGTTCTCGAATGTAACTCGAGCTATTGAGCTTTTAGCAAAAAGCTCGCGTTCGAGTTCGATCTCGAGCACCCCCAAAATCACTCAAACATGAAATTGGCGAACCTCGAACATCGCTCATCTCTATTTAACAGGTTTCATTTTTTCAGAACTTACCATCCTGGTTCTAAAAACACTAAGGTAGATGCTTTGTTCAGGAGTTTTCCAGGTGGGGAATCTTATAAGGAACCGGTACCCATCCTGCAGAAAGAAATGGTGGTGTCAGCACTCAGTACACAGGTTAAGCCTGAGATTGCCAAAGCCTAGGATGAGGCACCATCTTAGGTTAAAGCTAATAAGTCATTTGTTCCCTGAACCTTCGCCTTAAGGTTCTGGGGGAGCATCATGAATATGTTCCGGCTGGTTACCCTAAGGTGAAGGTCCTGTCTCATTGTTTTTTGGTGGCCTAAAATCCAGAGGGATATGGTCTCCTATGTGTCTGCTTGTACCACCTGTGTGTGTTCTTAGTCATCACACTCTTTTCCGTCTGGTTGTTTGCTGCCATTAAGTGTACTTAGCAAACCTTGGTTGTATATTTCAAAGGATTTTACTACAGATCATCCTCTTTTAGCTGGTGATACAGTTAATTTTGTTGTGGCTGACGGGTTTTCCAAAATGACACATTTTATCACCTTTCCATCTTTAACGAATGTTAACAAACAGATGATTTAAATTTTCTTCCAAAATTTCGGAAAAATTCACAGCAAGAAAAGGCAACAATGTAAATTCAGTGTAGGGACTCGCAAGTATGAGAACCCTTGATGTGGATTGCGAGCATCCGTATTTTCTCCAAAATATCAACTAATACCTCATATATATATATATTTTTTTTTTTTGCAATTCTCATATCTTTAAACCGAATGTAGCCAGGCCCATGAATGTAGGCCTTGTAAACAAGGATCTCCGTTCCTTTGTGGGTCACTTATATAGTGGTGGGAAGCCTGCCTAGTCTAATAGAATGGGTGTCATCAATAGGCTTTAGGCCAGACACTGTGCACCTACATGTGTGAACAGTGCCCTATACAAGCCATTTGTGTACCATTTTAATACTAAGCAACCGCCCCTAAAATGGAGTAGCAATGTGTGAATGGTTGTTCCATCAGTGTTTTGCACCTGTTGCCGCCATCTTTATTAAGCGGTTTTGCTGCATCTTGTGAATGCATTTGTTTCTGTGGTCTAGACAGGAAAACATTGTTTCCCTTCCATCAGTGAATTTTTCATCTTTACCGAATGCTAACATTTTAGCTCAGGTATTTATACGACAAACTGTCAGACTTTATGGACTCCCATCTGACTCTGTATCTGATAAGGGTACTCAATTTATTGCTAAATTCTGGAGGGCATTCTACTTTCGCTTAGGGATTAAATTGTATAACTCATTGGTGTTCTAGCCACAGTCTAACAGAGCATGAAGCCGAATCTGGAACAGTATTTGCACTATTATGTCTCTGATAACTAGGAGGAATAGTCCTCGTTCCTTTCTCTAACTTAAATTGCTATTAAACCTAGAAAGCGCAACCATAGAAATCAACCATAGAAAACAAGTAACCTAGCAGGCCTGCGAGGCCCAGGTATGCGTTCTAGGGTTAATAGCTATCGTCATGAGTAGAGATGAATGAACCTTTCAAAGTTCAGTTCGCCAAGCCTTACCGAACAAATGCTACATAAGCCGAACCGAACGCTGAACCTTTTCAAACCTTTTCAAACCCCATTGAATTCCATACGAGGTCAAATGTAAAGCAGAGAAAACAGCTTTAAGGGATCAAAAAGCTTCCAAAACAGAAAAATACATTTTAAAGTGCAGCCCTACTGTTTTGGCATAGCCATTATTGCTATTGACTTAAGAAATATAGTGGTAGATGAGAGACAGATGTAGGGTTGATGCTCCTATACCCCTGTCAGAATAAACAAGACACAACTTGGAGACATATCTTGGAGTCTTGAAATTTAAAAACTATTCAGACAGACAGCAGCACAGTAGCATCAATTCCCCATATTTCCCCACAGTGTGTTAGCAAGTGTGTTAGCACAACAAGGAATTATGGTCCATGCAACACAATGGATTTGTGCTGGCATTTTAATTTTAAAAAGTGAGCACACAGCGACCTTGACTTTTGCAGCAGCGTAACCAGGCTGTTATAGTGCCCTAGAAATTTTGGTACAACCAGGTTGATCCATGCAATACATCAATAAGCCATTTTGCCAAAGGAATTCGAGAATCAGAATAATTAAGAAGGTATATACCTATTAAAGTGCTGTTTGTAGTCCTATAAATAGATTTGATCTCTCAGTGAAGAGTAGACCCCTGACGTACATTTTGCGTGTAGAGTTACAGCTTAATAATGGGGATGTGTTCAATTTGGGTATTTGCATTTTGTAATGATAATTAATAAAGTTTCATGTTTTATTGATTCACACACTCTGCTGTTTATGCATTTCCATCGAGTGATCTAAAATGTTGGTTGTCATAGGGTGATACTGTCACCAGATAACTAGTTGTGTTCACCATGTGCCGAATGGATTTGGTGTTTCTGGGTCTGAATAGTGGTCCACAACTCTGCAGCTGTGTCCCTGCATTTTCCAATGCATATAAATTTAAGCACTGAATGATTGCATTAACTTACACACAGGATGTGGCCTGGCATTTTCATTTTAAAAATCAAGAGAAGCATGAGGGACAGGCATAGGCATTTTCCCCCAGAACCCTGGCAATACAGACAAAATACAATTTGGAGAGTCATCTTGGAGTGTTAAGATTAATAACCTTTCAGGCAGACAGCAGGACAGTGGCATCAATTGCCCCCACATTTCCCCATAGTGTGCAAAGCAGGGAGGTATGGTCCATGCAGCACACAGGATGTGGCCTCAGTGTCTCACATGGATCAAAAACACCAGGCATGATGACTTACATAACAGCTGATGGTTTCTCGATCATCTCGACTGTAGTGGGTAAACAAGTGGAGGTTATGCAGTTAGAGACCTGATTGAGAATAGCTTCAATGGTGATGCAGGAGAAGGAAGAAGCAGCAGACGTGGTTTATTTGGAGGCCGATGGTGGGGTAGGCCTGGTAGTCTGCATTTTAGCTAAGTAAGATTCCCACAGTAATGCATGTTGCTTGTGCATGTACTGGTTCATGCATGTAGTAGTTAAATTATTTTAATTTTTGCCTCTACTGAGTCGTTGTTTGCAAAGTTGACAGATGACAAAAGTTGGGTCATCCTGTGCGGTCTTAAAAAGACAAAGGCTAAGCAATCCTTCCTGCAAACTGCAGAGTCGCGACCGCTGCTGGCCACAGCCAGAGTTGTGGTTGAGGATGCAGTGCGTCTCATGGGTGCATCACTACGTGCTTGTATGGGAATTGCCTACATATTCTCCTCGGCTTCCTGCTCCCCCTCCTCCTTCTCATCTGCTGAGCTACACAGCTGCATTCTTCTGTGTTCACACTAGGTGGGATCTATAATGTCATCATCAGGCTCTATGTTGTCCCACTCCTCCTCTTCATGACCTGACATCACATAAAAGTATGTGTGCGCCTCAGGTATCAGTCTCATCATCATCCCCTCCACCGCCGGGGGTTAACATCAGTTGATGAGGGTCGGGATCCTGCTTGGACACTACTTTGTCTGGGCCATGATCCAGCTCACAACAATTTTGGGTATCGGTGCAGATGCTTTCCTCCTCTTGATTCTGGGAACCTTTGGAGCAGACCTCTGATGCCCGTAGGTTAGAATGTGTAAACAGCTTTGCAGATTTGTCCATGTTTGGTTCCCCACAGTCACTTTTCTATTTGGAGATTTGTGACGTGGGAGAAAACAAGTGTAATTGGCAAATTTACAGCCTGCAGTACTAAGTAACAATACCTAGAAATGTGACTGACTGCGTAATTTTGACCAGGCAATGAAAACTTCTGGGATAAGTGAAGAGTCACCGCGAGCTCAAGGAGAACCGGGTTTTGGCCGTTACAGCTGGAAGGAAGACTTCTGAAAGCCAGGGAAGGAGTCTTGTGAGGATAATTTGCATATTCCCAGTGCCTTCTGGGATAAGTGAAGAGTCACTGCGAGCTCAAGGAGAACCGGGTTTTGGCCGTTACAGCCGGAAGGAAGACTTCTGAAAGCCAGGGAAGGAGTCTTGCGAGGATAGTTTGCATATTCCCAGTGCCTTCTGGGATAAGTGAAGAGTCACCGCGAGCTCAAGGCGAACCGGGTTTTGGCTGTTACAGCCAGAAGGAAGACTTCTGAAAGCCAGGGAAGGAGTCTTGCGAGGATAATTTGCATATTCCCAGTGCCTTCTGGGATAAGTGAAGAGTCACCGCGAGCTCAAGGAGAACTGGGTTTTGGCCGTTACAGCCGGAAGGAAGACTTCTGAAAGCCAGGGAAGGAGTCTTGCGAGGATAATTTGCATATTTTCAGTGCCTTCTGGGATAAGTGAAGAGTCACCGCGAGCTCAAGGAGAACCGGGTTTTGGCCGTTACAGCCGAAAGGAAGACTTCTGAAAGCCAGGGAAGGAGTCTTGCGAGGATAATTTGCATATTCCCAGTGCCTTCTGGGATAAGTGAAGAGTCACCGCGAGCTCAAGGAGAACCGGGTTTTGGCCGTTACAGCCGGAAGGAAGACTTCTGAAAGCCAGGGAAGGAGTCTTGCGAGGATAATTTGCATATTCCCAGTGCCTTCTGGGATAAGTGAAGAGTCACCGCGAGCTCAAGGAGAACCGGGTTTTGGCCGTTACAGCCGGAAGAAAGACTTCTGAAAGGCAGGGAAGGAGTCTTGCGAGGATAATTTGCATATTCCCAGTGCCTTCTGGGATAAGTGAAGAGTCACCGCGAGCTCAAGGAGAACCGGCTTTTGGCCGTTACAGCCGGAAGGAAGACTTCTGAAAGCCAGGGAAGGAGTCTTGCGAGGATAATTTGCATATTCCCAGTGCCTTCTGGGATAAGTGAAGAGTCACCGCGAGCTCAAGGAGAACCGGGTTTTGGCCATTACAGCCGGAAGGAAGACTTCTGAAAGCCAGGGAAGGAGTCTTGCGAGGATAATTTGCATATTCCCAGTGCCTTCTGGGATAAGTGAAGAGTCACTGCGAGCTCAAGGAGAACCGGGTTTTGGCCGTTACAGCCGGAAGGAATACTTCTGAAAACCAGGGAAGGAGTCTTGCGAGGATAATTTGCATATTCCCAGTGCCTTTTGGGATAAGTGAAGAGTCACCGCGAGCTCAAGGAGAACCGGGTTTTGGCCGTTACAGCCGGAAGGAAGACTTCTGAAAACCAGGGAAGGAGTCTTGCGAGGATAATTTGCATATTCCCAGTGCCTTCTGGGATAAGTGAAGAGCCACTGCGAGCTCAAGGAGAACCGGGTTTTGGCCGTTACAGCCGGAAGGAAGACTTCTGAAAACCAGGGAAGGAGTCTTGCGAGGATAATTTGCATATTCCTAGTGCCTTCTGGGATAAGTGAAGAGTCACCGCGAGCTCAAGGAGAACCGGGTTTTGGCCGTTACAGCCGGAAGGAAGACTTCTGAAAACCAGGGAAGGAGTCTTGCGAGGATAATTTGCATATTCCCAGTGCCTTCTGGGATAAGTGGAGAGTCACCGCGAGCTCAAGGAGAACCGGGTTTTGGCCGTTACAGCCAGAAGGAAGACTTCTGAAAACCAGGGAAGGAGTCTTGCGAGGATAATTTGCATATTCCCAGTGCCTTCTGGGATAAGTGAAGAGTCACCGCAAGCTCAAGGAGAACCGGGTTTTGGCCGTTGCAGCCGGAAGGAAGACTTCTGAAAACCAGGGAAGGAGTCTTGCGAGGATAATTTGCATATTCCCAGTGCCTTCTGGGATAAGTGAAGAGTCACCGCGAGCTCAAGGAGAACCGGGTTTTGGCCGTTACAGCCGGAAGGAAGACTTCTGAAAACCGAATTTTAGCCTGTCTTCTTCATTGTGAGCGTGAGTGAGCAAAGTGTGAGCAAAAGTAAGTGTGAGTAGAATTGGTTGTATTTAGTTGTTTAATTACTTAACATTTGTTTAGTGCTATCCCCATTAGAAAATGTGCTCCACTATTGCTAATGCAATCTAGTGTACATCTTGTCTCATGTATGCAGTTCTTGAAAAGCCGTTCGAGGGTGCATACTGTTGTTCGAGATGTGCGCACGTTGCACATTTGGAAGCCCAGGTACTGGATCTAAATGAGCAGCTTGCAACTCTGAGATGCATTAGAAATATGGAAAGGAGTTTGCTGCTCACTGAGCAGCAGCTGGCTGGGTCAGATGTGGGGGAGGATCGTAGTAGGGAGCGGCAGGACGGTGAGGTAGGTAGCTGGGTGACAGTTAGAAAGGGGGGTAAAGGGAAAAGTGCTTGGAAGGCTAGTCCTGAACTGACACACCCCAATAGGTTTGCAAACTTGGCAGATGAGGGGGATGTCATTACAGGGGTAGCATTGCTACAGCAAGGCATGACCTCTGAACGCCAGAGGAGTGTCTGCTCCAGTAAGTAGGGGAATAGGAGTGCAGGGCAGGCAAGACAGGTACTGGTAGTGGGGGACTCAATTATTAGGGGGACAGATAGGGCAATCTGTCACAAAGACAGGGATCGCCGAACAGTGTGTTGTCTTCCTGGCGCTCGAGTTCGGCACATCACTGATCGGGTTGACAGATTACTGGGAGGGGCTGGGGAGGACCCAGCGGTCATTGTACACATTGGCACAGATGACAAAGTTAGAGGTGGGTGGAAGGTCCTTAAAGATGATTTCAGGGAATTAGGTTGTAAGCTTAAAGCTTGGACCTCAAAGGTGGTATTTTCGGAAATACTACCTGTGCCACGAGCCACACCAGAGAGGCAAAGAGAGATCAGGGAGGTTAACAGGTGGCTCAGGAATTGGTGTAGGAAAGAGGGTTTTGGGTTCCTGGAGAATTGGGCCGACTTTTCAGTTGGCTACAGATTCTATGCTAGGGATGGGCTGCATCTTAATGGGGAAGGTGCAGCTCTGCTGGGGCAGAAAATGGCTAGAAGGTTGGAGGAGTGTTTAAACTAGGAATGGGGGTCGAGGGTATTCACTTTATAGAAGGGGAATGTAGTGCAGATAGTGACCAGGGCACAAGTAATGAAATTGGGGGTGGTACGGGGGGAAGGGTTAGGACAGTTAATACAGTAAGCAGGAATACAGGTACAGAGTCATACGTAACGTGCATGTACACTAATGCCCGAAGCCTCACAAATAAGGTGGAGGAATTAGAATTAATATTGTTGGAAGAAAATTATGATATAGTGGGGATATCAGAGACATGGCTGGATGAGAGCTATGACTGGGCTGTTAATATACAGGGTTATAGCCTATTCAGGAATGACCGTACAAATAAGCGAGGGGGAGGTGTGTGTCTATATGTAAAATCATCCTTAAAACCCATCCTGCGTGACAACATATGTGAGGGTACTGAGAATGTAGAGTCCTATGGGTGGAGATAAGGGGGGGAGAATGAATAATAAAATACTGATAGGGGTGTGTTATAAGACGCCGAATATTATGGAAGAGGTAGAGAATCTCCTCATAAAGCAAATTGATAAAGCAGCGAGTCTCGGAGAGGTAATTATTATGGGGGACTTTAACTATCCTGATATAAATTGGGGAACGGAAACTTGCAGTTCCAGCAAAGGAAATAGATTTTTGATAACAATGAAAGATAATTACCTTTCACAAATGGTACAGGACCCCACAAGAGGGGGAGCACTACTAGACCTTGTACTAACCAATAGGCCAGACCGCATATCAAATATACAAGTTGGGGGTTACTTGGGGAATAGTGATCACAAAATAATAAGTTTTCATGTATTCTTTAGTAAGATGTCTAGTAGAGGGGCTACAAGGACACTAAACTTCAGAAAAGCAAATTTTAAACGGTTGAGAGATGATCTTAGTGCAATAAACTGGGATGATGTACTAAGTAATAAAAGTACACAAAGCAAATGGGAGACTTTTATGAGCATCCTGAATAGGGCTTGTGCAGAAAATATACCCTATGGGAACAAACATGCTAGAAATAGGAGGAAACCCCTATGGCTAAATAGAGCTGTAAGGGAAGCAATAAAAGAAAAACAGAAAGCCTTAAAAGAATTAAAGAGGGTAGGTAGTGATGAGGCATTATATAATTATAGAAAATTAAATAAAATATGTAAAAAGCAAATTAAGTTAGCTAAGTTTGAGACAGAGAGACTCATTGCGAGAGAAAGTAAAAATAATCCTAAAATATTCTTTAACTACATAAACAGTAAAAAACTGAAAAGCGATAGTGTTGGCCCCCTTAAAAATAGTCTTGGTGAAATGGTGGAAGGGGATGAGGGTAAAGCCAACCTGCTGAATGACTTTTTTTCTATGGTTTTTATACAAGAAAATGCCATGGCAGATGACATGACCAGTGATACCATAAATTCACCCTTGATTATTACCTCCTTAACCCAGCAGGAAGTACGCCGCCGCCTCGAAATCACTAAGGTTGACATATCTCCGGGCCCGGATGGCATACACCCCAGAGTACTACAGGAATTGAGTTCTGTGATAGATAGACCATTATTTTTAATCTTCTCAGATTCCTTAATAACAGGGTCGGTACCGCAGGACTGGCGCATAGCAAATGTGGTGCCAATATTCAAAAAGGGGACAAAAACTGAGCCGGGAAATTATAGGCAGGTAAGTTTACCTCTACGGTTGGTAAAATCCTTGAGGGTTTCTTGAGAGATGCTATACTGGAGTATCTCAAGAAAAATAACCTTATGACAGAGTATCAACATGGGTTTATGAGGGATCGATCCTGTCAAACTAATTTGATCAGCTTCTATGAAGAGGTAAGTTTAAGCCTGGACCAGGGAAATGCAGTGGATGTTGTGTATATGGACTTTTCAAAAGCTTTTGATACGGTGCCACACAGAAGGTTGGTACATAAAATGAGAATAATGGGGATAGGGGAAAATATGTGTAACTGGGTTAAAAACTGGCTCAGTGATAGGAAACAAAGGGTGGTTTTTAATGGTACGTACTCGGACTGGGTCTCAGTTCATAGTGGGGTACCACAGGGGTCAGTATTGGGCCCGCTTCTTTTCAACATATTTATAAATGACCTTGTTGGGGGCATGCGGAGTAGAATTTCAATATTTGCAGATGATACTAAACTCTGCAGGGTAATCAATACAAAGGAGGATAATTTTATATTACAGGGAGATTTATGTAAATTGGAGGATTGGGCTGAGAAGTGGCAATTGAAGTTTAATGTAGATAAATGTAAGGTCATGCACTTGGGTAGAGGAAATAACATTTATGATTATGTACTTAATTGTAGAACACTGGGTAAAACAGACACAGAAAAAGACTTGGGTGTATGGGTGGATGGTAAACTTCACTTTAGTGGCCAGTGTCAGGCAGCTGCTGCCAGGGCTAATAAAATAATGGGATGTATTAAAAGAGGTATAAGTGTTCATGAAAAAAATATAGTTCTACCTCTGTACAAGTCACTAGTGCGACCGCACGTAGAATACTGTGTACAATTCTGGTCACCGATATATAAGAAGGACATAGCTGAACTGGAGAGGGTGCAGAGAAGAGCGACCAAGATTATTAGAGGAATGGGTGGGCTGCAATACCAAGACAGGTTATTAAACTTGGGGTTATTTAGTTTGGAAAAACGAAGGCTTAGGGGGATCTAATCACAATGTATAAATATATGAGGGGACAGTACAGAGGCCTTTCCAAAGATCTTTTTACACCTAGGCCTGCGACTGGAACACGGGGGCATCCGCTTCGTCTTGAGGAAAGAAGGTTTAATCATAATCACAGACGAGGATTCTTTACTGTACGAGCAGTGAGACTATGGAACTCTCTGCCGCATGATGTTGTAATGAGTGATTCACTACTAACATTTAAGCAGAGCCTGGACGCCTTTCTTGAAAAATGTAATATTAACAGTTATGTATATTAGATTTTATGACAGGGTATTGATCCAGGGAACTAGTCTGATTGCCGGATTTGGACGAAGGAAGGACATTTTTTCCCCATTGGAACTTGTTTGCCACATTGGGGTTTTTTTGCCTTCCTCTGGATCAACATGTTAGGCTACGGGTTGAACTAGATGGACTTAGAGTCTCCCTTCAACCTTAAAAACTATGATACTATGATACTATGAAAACTGCGAAGACCTTTTTACCTAGTTCATGAGCAAATTGACAGCAGGCAGTACTAACTAACAATACAAAGAAATGTGATTGACTGCATAATTTTGACCAGGTGATAAAAACTGCAAAGACCTTTTACACTAGTTCACTAGAAAATGTACAAAAGACACTACTAACAATACCTAGAAATGTGATTGACTGTGTAATTTTGACCAAGCCATGAAAACTGACAATACCTTTTTACCTAGTTTACTAGCAAATTTACAGCAGTCAGTGCAAACTAACAATAACTAGAAATGTGAGTGACTGGCTAACTGAGAGCAAGCTGTAATAAGAAGCAATAGCTATTTAGATCCTTCACTGGCAACTCTTTAGCAGGCACTGACAAGTAGCTATCCCAATTTCTATCATTAAACACCAAATTGTGGCACATTGCTTTCCCTACATTGCACATCCTTAACTGCTATTGATTTGTTCATGTCCCCCCTCAAAGATCGCAGTACGGCACTGCTCACATATATCCTGGACTCTATGCTGAGCGATTGCACAGGGCATTATGTATAAATCTCTGAAAACCTAGATTAAGACAAAATTCCCAACAGAAAATTCACTGCAATGAGTAGATGGGGTCATTTTTAATTAATTTTTGCATAAAAATAAAGGTAAACAACAGTTTCATGCACTTTTGAAAGGAAAGACACAGCTGAAAACTCCCTATATGAAACACAACTTTTATTAGTCTGATCACTGGTATACTGTATTAAAATGCTCCTGCATTTCAATACATTATACCTGTCAGTGAGATACTGATAGGAACCTTACATACCACGCTCCTGGCATGATCTAACAGGCTTGCCATAGCTGGCTGACTAGGAGGTTGTCATCACGATCTCAGGTTGCCATGGTGGTAATGATCAGGCCCATGTGAGTCTGGAGTTACTCTGTTGCCTCATTATAGTGAATGGATCCATTGGATGTTTTACCTGAATCATGTATGTAGATGCAAACCCTGATGTAAGTGCTCAGTATAGAGCACAGGATAAGTGTGAACTCGTCCAAAACATTCTGTACAGCAAAAATAGCTATCAATAGCAAACAACCCACCAAAAAGCAAGTCCCCACTCAAATCCGTCATCTGTTGACGAAAATATGCGGGGCTTCCAAAAAATGCTATGGATCTCCTCCAAAAAGAAATCAAGCTAAATCTACATTCCTTAATCCATATGTCCCCCTCCCTTCTTAGCACCACGATATGTCTAAACCACCGTCCATGTCCACAGATTTAGCATTATTGAAATTAGGAAAGCGCTTAATTTTCTGGCTGTGTCTACAGAAGCACGTGCTGGGCACAATTTACGTGCACTAAAATGCACTGGACGTTACAAGGGCTTATTTGCAATTTGTAATTCTATAACATTCACTGGGTGTTTTCCAGAGACTAAATCACAGTTGGGGCTCTGCAAAAGGGGTACACAAATGATTGTAGGAAAATCTGTGCTCCAAAAGTCAACTGACGCGCCTTCCCTTCTGAGCCTTGTTGTGTGGCCATACAGTACTGCACACTCACACGTGGGGTATTGCCATATTCAGGAGAAATTGTGCAGCACATTATGTGGATTTTTTTTACCTATTACGCTTGTGAAAATTGTGGCTAAAAGATGTTATTGGTAAAAATGTAATTATTTTTTCTTTACCACCTAATATTATAAAATTTTATGGCACACCTGTGGTGTCGATATGGTCTCTAAATTAATTAACTGAAGGGCACAATGTTTAGGTGATTTCCCAATGTGACATGGCACCTGCAAACCATTCTGACAAATTCTGAAGTCCAATGTGGCGCTCCTTCCGAGCTTTTCTCTCTACCTCAAAAGTAGTTTTCGACCACGGATGGGATATTGGTGAACACAGGAGAAATTGTGTAACAAATTTAATTTACAATTTTGTCCTGTTACCTTTATTTGAAAATTAAAACATTGGGGTCAAAGCAACATTTTAGTGGAAAAATTGTATTTTTTATTTTCACAGCGCAATGTTATACAATGCCGTGAATCATATGCACTTTAAAATTGCTCACTACTGCCCTAGATGAATTCCTTGTGAGGTGTAGTTATCAGAATGGGTTCAACTCTGGGAGGTTTCTGCTGTTTTGGCATGTTTCCAAAAGCACAAGCTGGGAATAATGTGCATGCACTACAATATATTGGGCACAACAAAGGCTAATTTGCAATTTTTCATTCTGCAACATTCACTGTGTTTGCCTGCATGGGTGTTTTCCAGAGACATGTCATCACTACACCCATATATAACGAAAAACAAAAAAATGAGCCAGAGTATGAGATGGTATGCATGTAGCTTGTAAGCTCATGTTCACACTGGCCATAAGACAAAGTAAAACCAGGGGAAAAATTATGAATGTATACCCTTTTGTAACTGAATAAAAGCATAGTGCATATAAACATAGAGTACTTAGTAAACACTGTTTTTGATAAAAAGAAAAGCATAAAGCTATCCCACCAATGACAAGTTGTACCCAGTTGGGACAGTACTTACACTCTCTAATATTAAAACCTTACCATGTTTCAAAATAGGCCTAAATGTGAATAAGGGCATAGAGTGACTGGATCCCAACAGGACACACAGCCATGGGATGCATAGAATGAAATTCCCAGCTCACTGAGAGGGAGGGCCACACCCTATTTGTACTCAATACAAGAGACTACATAAAAACATCGGTACCAGCCGGTACGGCCTGACGATCTCCGTACAGGAGCGCCTCAGCTGCATGGAAATACATGCAGCCGACAGCTCCTGTCGGGAGAGTGTGCACCGTACCGGGTGATGCCGATGTGACACTCACACAGTGACCAAGTTCAGCTAACAGGACCTTCGATTATGTCATAGCCATGTGACCAGTCTGTAAGCCAATGTCTGTACAACATTCACACCAGCCTGGTCACATGGCTATGACGTCACAGAAGGTCCTGTGACCCGGGGTCACAGCAATGACTTGGAAGAAGAAGTGGCTGGCAGTCAGAGTCTGCAGGATGCATCACGGGACCTGTAAGTATAATGACAATATTTATTATTAACTATATTCTTTATTTTACAGCCCCCCGCCCCATCCCATAACTGTAAAACCCGAGTTCAGTGATCGGATGCAGGTTCGCATTATCTCAATCCCGATTTTGATCTTTACAAAATGATTGGGCGAGGCTTCCAATCCCGAATATCGGGGGATCACCCATCACTAGTTAATAGCTGTAACATCTATCTATATATCTATTTATGTCATCATAAGAGAAGGTAGAATTGTGGCACATACTGTTGTGTAAAAGTCCTTGCTTTATTATAAATGCATGAAAGGGGAGCTGGTCCTGGACCAGATGCTGGTACTCTGGAGGACAATGCCCATTTTTCGCTATTGCACTTCTAAGAGTCCTGGGAACACCTGTATACACGGATGTTGAAAATAAAATGTGTGTTTTCTTAACGAATATGTGAGGAGGGCCCAATAGTGTAACATGACAATATGTCAAACTCATGCCTCCATAACAAAGTACCATTAGCTAGTTGCATGTTCCCCACAAAGGGCACAGGGTTGTGTTCTAAAAAAAAACAACATACACTCATATTTTGTACTGCTCCTCCATACATGATACTGTGCCTCCACTTATCATGTGACTGATGCAGCCAATAAATGTCTGCTGATTGGCTGCAGCTTTCTCATTTCATCTGATTAGTTTCTTCCTGTTCCAACGGAGTGAGAAAACTGCAGCGGTCAGAGGCCACAGATTGCCTTCAATGGTCTTGTGATGCCCCCACTAGGATGATGAGGCGAACAGACCTGTGGTCGACATAGTGGTGAGTGTCAAGGAGTGTAAAAGACCATGAAGAGTGGAGGATGTCTTCTTTTCTTTACTTCACTGAGAATAACTTTTAGGCCACATTCACAAGCTCAGTATTTACATATACATATACTGTATATCCATAGGAAATATCAACAACATGTATTCACAAATAGAACATGCTAAAAAGCATTACAAATATCATATGGAAAAACCTGTGTGGTTAACCATAAATAGAAAGTGCAAAAACCACTCAAGGAATATAAGAAAAACAGGAGAACAAATGTGGTTTGAATGCAAAAAGGTATACACCGAATTTTATTACAACATGAAAAAGTCAATGAAGCACAAGGGTAAACATATATGTGCAAAAGACAGTTCACATTGGCACTAGAAGAAGTAATCACATGGAAAAAGTATCATTAAATAACACCTAATTTGGATAACATTGTAAACCATGTGATAACAGAGAACAATAGCTGGTAAAAAGGTTGCTGGTAAAAACCAGTCAGTAAACAGTCAGCAGCACACAAAAAGCCATCAGCCTGTAGCAATCACATGGAAAAAGTTTCATTATATAGTACCTCATTTGGATAACATTGTAAACCATGTGATAGCAGAGAGCAATAGCTGGTAAGAAGCTGCTGGTAGAGACCAGACAGTAAACAGTCAGCAGCACACAAAAAAAGCCATCAGCCTGTAGGAACTACATACCAGAGGCTGCTGAAAAAGGTGATAACCAGCAGAAATAATAAAGTGCCAATAGTGCAAGACAAGACCAGGATTACTTCTGGTGATTACTTCTTCTAGTGCCAATGTGAACTGTCTTTTGCACATATATGTTTACCCTTGTGCTTCATTGAATTTTTCATGTTGTAATAAAATTTGGTGTATACCTTTTTTGCATTCAAACCACATTTGTTCTCCTGTTTTTCTTAAGCTCAGTATTTAGTAGGTATTTTACATGAGTATTTGTAAACCAAAACCAGGAGTGGATGAAAAATGCAGAAGTGATGCATATGTTTCTATAATACTTTTCCTCCGATTGCTCCACTCCCCATTTTGGTTTACAAATACTGGTGTGAAATACTGACTAAATACTGAATATCTGAATATAGCCTAAAAGTAAAGCTGGTGTCACACATAACGACAACGACAACGACGTCGCTGCAACGTCACCATATTCTGTGACGTTGCAGCGACCTCAACAGCGACGTCGCTGTGTGTGACACATAACAACGATCAGGCCCCTGCTGCGAAATCGTTGCTCGCTCCTGAATGCTCCAGGTCATTTTTTGATCGCTGCTATCCCGCTGCGCCATGCTGATAAGCTGATAATCCTTGTGTTTGACACCGCAGCAGGGACGCTACGCTACGTCTGAAACCACACAACGACCGTCGACGTCGCTATGATCGCTGCTCCGTCGCTGCTTTTTCTAACATGTTTGACAGCTTACTAACGATCATCTATGGTCGCTGCTACGTCACAGAATATGGTGACATTGCAGCGACGTCGTTGTCGTTGTGTGACCCCAGCTTAAGGGAAAACTCCTTTAAAGCACCATCCCAGCATTTTTTTTTCTTTCACCACTGGTCTAATGCTTTAAAGCTAAGTTGCCTGTCCCTGTCTTATAGCATTGTTCTGGCCTCATTCTGGCTTTGTTACATAACTTCTGATTTTTGTCCAGTCAAAAGTTATAGGCACATGATTGCACCACAGGTTGCGATGCCAAAAAAAATGACGCTGCTGAAGGCTAGGTTTAAGACAGGAGTCATGAGACTTAGAATTAAAGTACTACTCCAGCGCTGGGAAAAAAAATGTTGGAGTGGTACTTTAAGGCCGGTGTTACACTTACGATTGCCTCGCGTGTATCTCTCGTGAGTATCGCGGTGCATCACCCGTCACGGACTCACATTCTCCTCCCAGGTGCGTCTCAGCTACATAGAGATGCATGCAATCGACCCACTCCTGTGAGGAGAGTGTGAGTCCGTGACGGGTGATGCAACGTGAGATACACACGAGGAAATCGCAAGTGTGACACCGGCCTTACTGATATAATCTCAATTGGCCACCATCTTGAGTTATGTGGAATCTCTCCAGTTTGTACCATAATTTACAGAATTGGAAACAAATTGTGGCAAGAATTGCAACCATTATTAAAAGGAGAATAGTAGTAAATTTACAAATGTTGATTTATTGTCAACACGCGGATGTCCTTTTTATTTGAAGTTAATTTAAATTGGTGATTTATTCTTTCTGATGACCTATGAAGCCTGAAAGACAAGTAAGAGACATGTTATCTATAATAGAGACAGCGATAACCCAATTATCATGACTCATGCGGCATCAACTACTAAATTCAGCAGTGCACACAATCATATTAAAGCCATAAATCTCATAGACGATAGGAGACTGCAGAATTGTGTTACTTATGTTACTTATAGTGCAGCAACTTTATAAAAATGATAGTAGATGCAAAAAATATTGGCAAAATTAAACATGCAATGGAAAATACGATAATGCGGGAATTAATTTCACATTCTGTTGTATGCACAATGTTACTATATATTTTAGGATAACAGCTCAGTTCGTTTTACTCTTTCCTATTTTTTATTTTGCCATCTGAAATTAAAGCAATATTGTAAATGCCAGCAGGGCAGAGAGCAGCAGCTCTCACAGCGCCGAGCCTTTTTGCCATTTGTATTGATTTGTATCTGTATGTCAGAAAGAAAGAAGCTCTCTCAGCCTTTGTATTGTATCTTTGTTCCTGGAGAGTTCAGAGTCAGTGTACACAGGAAACCCCAGAGATAATATGATGTACAGCACTGAACAATCCCTAGCAGAAATATACTAATGTCTAATATGACCTCATATTACACCATTTTTTACAATTCTAAATTTTACTGCTGAACAGAGAACAAATTCGATTTTAAAATAAAGTGTTACGAAGCCATACACAAAATCAATGCGGCTTCTCAGGAGATGATTGAGAGGTATCTAATAATAGGCAATAATATTACTGAAATTAATGTTTGCTGAATAAAGATTTACCCATTGATCTGCCTAATTTCTATCTGTTTGTGATTGATGTTTTCATTATCTATGTTTCAAAGTTATTTGTTACTGTGTGTCGTAACTATTGTTTTGGCCAACCATATAAGCGTAGTCTCCAATATATAACATATGCCAGGCCACAAGTTCCCATAGAACCACATTATGAACACATGAAAATATAAACTATTACTTACCAAAGCATAGACCAAGCAGAATGGAGACAAGTAAAATACAGGGAACTCTGTATGAAAAATGTAGAAGTGAAAATAATAACGTGTAAGGTTTTTCACAATCCCAATAGGATCGTAATTAGGGATGATCGAATACCTCAAATATTTGGCTTCACGAATATTCTCCGAATAGGTCACCGCTATTCGACTATTCGCGAATATTCGATGCGCAATGTAAGTCTATGAGAAACCTGAATAACAAGTATTCGGAACTATTCGGGCTTCCCATAGACTTACATTGCGCATCGAATATTCGCATAGCGCCGACCTATTCGGTAGATATTTGCAAAGCCGAATATTTGAGGTATTCGATCATCCCTAATCGTAATTTATTATTCATATTCCAAAAGTGCCTATAACAAGTACAGGCCAAGAGTAGAAATGTGAAATAAACTGTGGAAAGAAAAAGCGCAATAGGGTCTTACCCGGTATATATCCGGGAAAAAATTAAAGGGAATGCACTCACCTTCAGTAGTTGTGACAGTCACAACTACTATAAAAGCTTATTTTGTAGAGATGAAGTCTGCTGCAGCCCCCGTGGTTGATAACAGAGATATGTTTTTTTTGTACTGTATGTCCTGATGAAGGGAGCAGAGCTCCTGAAACGCGTAGACAACAAGCTACAATAAAGGAACATTGACCATCTCTTTGTCCTCCTTCCTGATGAACAGCGCGGCATAAAACCCCTTCTCTATTGTTCTCTGTTAAGAGTAGAAATGTAACATTAGCGGAATTTTTTAAGACAGTTTGTGTCTGCGTGGCCATCAGTTATCAAAAGTGTCACAAAATTCTGGATACATTTGGCGCATGATTTTAGCCTTTTGACTAAAGATTTTTCTCCACTTTTTAAGAAACTCACCCTGGCAGAGTGAGTTTGTGAAACTTTGTGCACCATTATAAAAAATGAAAAGACATACTGTATACGTGGCTAAATCCGGGAAGTTGGATTAAACCGCCTCTTTTGACAAGCTTAAAGGGGTTGTCCGGGCTAAAATAATAAGTACTCACTAAATAATTCAACACACAGCTATTAATGTCAAAACTGCTGGCAACAAAAGTGAGTAAGCCCATTAGTGAAAATGGCCAAATTGTGCTGCCAGCATTGGCACAGAAGTTAAAGGGGTGAGTGGTCAACCTGTTAATGCTCAGACCATATGCAGCACATTACATCAAATTGGTCTGCATTGCTGTTCTCCTAGAAGGAAGCCTATTCTAATGTTGATGCACAAGAAAGCCCACAGTTTGCTGAATACAAGCAGACTCAGGAAATGTATTACTTTAACCTTCTCCTGTAGTCTGATAGGACCAAGAAAAACTTATTTGGTTCAAGTAGTATCAAGAGTGTGTTGCGTCAACCATATTAGTAGTACAGAGACATTTGTGTATTGTCTACAGTCAAGCATGATGGTGGAAATGTCATGATTTGGGACTGCATGTTTGCTACCATCTGTGAGGCACTACAGTTCATTTAAGGAACCATGAACCCAAACATGCACTGTGATATATTGAAGCAGAGCATGATCCCCTCCCTTTGGAAACTGGACCGCAGGGCAGTATTGCAACATAACAATCCCAAACAAACCTCCAAGATGACCACTGCTTTTCTAAAGAAACTGAGGGTAGAGGTGCTGGACTAGCAAAACATGTCTCAAGACTTACACCCTATTGACCATCTGTGGGGCATCCTGAAATGGAAAGGGGAAGAGCACAAGGTCTTGAATATCCACCATCTCCATGATGTCATCATGGAGAGTGGAAGGTAATTCCAGTGGCTCCTGTGAAGCTGTACTGAACTCCATGCTCAAGAGATTTAGGGCAGTGCTTTAAAATAATTCTAACCACACAAAGTATTCACACTTTGGGCACAATTTGACCATTTCCACTTAGTGATGTATTCACTTTTGTTGTTAGCGGTTTTGATATTTATGGCTGTGTGTTGTGTTATTTATTTATTTGTTTTTTTAGGTTTTTGCACCCAGTTCAGACTTAGGGCGGCTTTGCACACTACGACATCGCAGGTGCGATGTCGGTGGGGTCAAATCGAAAGTGACGCACATCCGGCATCACTTGCGATGTCGTAGTGTGTAAATCCTAGATGATATGATTAACGAGCGCAAAAGCATCGTTATCGTATCATCGGTGCAGGCTCCGACATTTCCATAATGCCGGTGCTGCGACAGGTACGATATTGTTCCTCGTTCCTGCGGCAGCACACATCGCTGTGTGAGAAGCCGCAGGAGAGAGGAACATCTCCTACCTGCCGCCGGCCACAATGCGGATGGAAGGAGGTGGGCGGGATGTTTACATCCTGCTCATCTCCGCCCCTCCGCCGCTATTGGCCGCCTGCCGTGTGACGTCGCTATGACGCTGCACGACCCGCCCCCTTAGGAAGGAGGTAGGTCGCCGGTCAGAGCGACGGTGGCAGGTGAGTGCATGTGAAGCTGGCGTAGCGATAATTTTCGCTACGCCAGCTATCACAATATATCGTACCTGCGACGGGGGCGGGGACTATCGCGTGCGACATTCCAGCATCGGCTTGTGATGTCGCAATGTGCAAAGCCCGCCTTAGAATGGTGTTCCAAACGTTATTTCTTTATATGTTATTTAGAGGACACCAAGTTTACACTGTTATTCAAGCTGTACACTGACTACTTTACATTGTATCGAAGTGTCAGATCTTCAGTGTTGTCCCATGAAAAGATAAATCAAATATTTACAAAAAAGAGACTCTGATTAATCATTTGCAGGCAGCTGAATCTTTCTTTAAGGTAGCACGGTGGCTCAGTGGTTAGCACTGCAGTCTTGCAGCGCTGGGGTCCTGGGTTTGAATCCCACCAAGGACAACATCTGCAAGGAGTTTATATGTTCTCCCTGTGTTTGCATAGGTTTCCTCCAGGTACTCCAGCTTCCTCCCACACTCCAAAGACAGAAAAATAGGGAATTTAGATTGTGAGCCCCAATGGGGACAATATTCCTGATGTATGTGAAACACTGCAGAATATGTTAGTGCTATATAAAAATAAAGATTTTTGTAGTTCAAGGGACCTCTTTTTTATGACTAATAAATAACAATATTTGGTTCCAGACAGGAACATGCATAGAAATCATGGGGCCTCATATCCAAAGTTCTAATTGCACCTCCTTCTTTTCGCCGAAAAGTATTTTGTAGATTAAGCAGGGTCATTTATCCCAGCATTAATAAACAGGGAGAAGGACATGTATTGTGGCACGTACACAGTAATTGTGTCCCTATTGAAGCCTTTTAGACACTTCACCCACAATACTCTTTTCATGGCCATTATAGAGTAAAATGCTCCGAACAATGCCCCTACCCACACACACAGAATATGATATCCCCTAGTGAATTCCTTAACCACACATATAGTATGAGGACTCCATAGTTCCTTCAGTAAAGTAGAACAACCTCCCAGTACACCCAACACAATACAGTCATATGAAAAAGTTTGAGCACCCCTATTAATGTTAACCTTTTTTCTTTGTAACAATTTGGGATTTTGCAACAGCTATTTCAGTTTCATATATCTAATAACTGATAGACTGAGCAATATTTCTGGATTGAAATGAGGTTTATTGTACTAACAGAAAATGTGCAATCCGCATTTAAACAAAATTTGACCGGTGCAAAATTATGGGCACCTCAACATAAAAGTGACATTAATATTTTGTAGATCCTCCTTTTGCAAAAATAACAGCCTCTAGTCGCTTCCTCTAGCTTTTAATGAGTTACTGGATCCTGGATGAAGGTATATTTGATCATTCCTGTTTACCAAACAATTCCAGTTCAGTTAAGTTTGATGGTCGCCGAGCATGGACAGCACGCTTCAAATCATCCCACAGATTTTCAATGATATTCAGCTCTGGGGACTGGGATGGCCATTCCAGAACATTGTAATTGTTTCTCTGCATGAATGCCTGAGTAGATTTGGAGCAGTGTTTTGGATCATTGTCTTGCTGAAATATCAATCCCCTGCGTAACTTCAACTTTGTCACTGATTCTTGCACATTATTGTCAAGAATCTGCTGATACTGAGTTGAATCCATGCGACCCTTAACTTTAACAAGATTCCCGGTGCCGGCATTGGCCACACAGCCCCAAAGCATGATGGAATCTCCACCAAATTTTACTGAGGGTAGCAAGTGCTTTTCTTGGAATGCCATGTTTTCTTGCATTTATGCATAATGCCCTTTTGTATGATCAAACAACTCAATCTTTGTTTCATCAGTCCACAGGACCTTCTTCTAAAATGTAGCTGACTTGTCCAAATGTACTTTTGCATACCTCAGGTGACTCTGTTTGTGGCATGCTTGCAGAAACGGCTCCTTTGCATCACTCTCCCATACAGCTTCTCCTTGTGCAACGTGCGCTGTATTGTTGACCGATGCACATTGACACCATCTGCAGCAATATGATGCTGCAGGTCTTTGGAGGTGGTCTGTGGATTGTCCTTGACTGTTCTCACCATTCTTCTTCTCTGAGAACTGTACCTGTGTTCTTCCATTTCCTTACTATGTTCCTCACAGTGGAAACTGATAATTTAAATCTCTGAGATAACTTTTTGTATCCTTCCCCTGAACAACTATGTTGAATAATCTTTGTTTTCAGATCATTTGAGAGTTGTTTTGAGGAGCCCATGATGCCACTCTTCATAGGAGATTCAAATAGGAGAACAACTTGCAAGTGGTCACCTTAATACCTTTTTTCAATACCTTTTTTCATGATTGGATACACCTGCCTATGAAGTTCAAAGCTCAATGAGGTTACAAAACCAATTTAATGCTTTAGGAAGTCAGTAAAAATTAGTTAAGAGTGTTCAAATCAAGAAATTGATAAGGGTGCCCATACTTTTTCACCAGTCAAATTTTGTTTAACCCTAGAACGCGCAAGCAATTCAATCTACCATAGAAAACAAATGACCTAGCAGGCCTGCGAGGCCCCAGGTATGCGTTCTAGGGTTAAATGCGGATTGCACATTTTCTGTTAGTACAATAAACCTCATTTCAATCCAGAAATATTACTCAGTCCGTCAGTTATTAGATATATGAAACTGATATAGCTGTTGCAAAAACCCAAATAGTTATAAAGAAAAAAGGTTAACATTAATAGGGGTGCTCAAACTTTTTCCAATGACTGTATAATATCCCATCACATGAACCTTTTAAACTGCCCCCCCACCCCCACAGCAGAATGATTTCCCCAAAGTTCACCCACACACAGTATCATGGAACCCCCATAGTATTATGGCCTGTTAGTATGATAACCCCTTTTCAGTATGATGCCACCACAGCCCCCACACAATATGAAGACCCCCACAGCCCAACTTCTACTCATTAAGATAACCACATAGTCCTCTGCTTAGTATTATAGGCCCAACATCACTTCATTCATTATGGTGGCCCCAACTCAGTATGATAGCCTCCTTAGTCCTCACTCAGTATTATACCCACACAGTCCCAATTTAGTATGATGGCCACAACAGCCCACTTCTCATTCAGTTCAATAGGTCCTAAAACCCATCCACACTTAGTAGGAGGGCCTCTACATCCCCTCACTCATTACAATTGCCTCCAGAGTCCCCAACTCAGAATAATGGCAGCTACAGTACCCCAATCCGTTTGATGGCCCCCCCCCCTCAGCCTACCTTCCACTCATTATGATGGTACTGACAGCCCCTCTCTTAGTATACTGGCCTCTACAGCCCTTCACTCATTATGATGGCCCACACAGTCTGCCACTTAGTATGTAGGTTCCCACAGCTCACTCTTTACTCAGTATGATAGTCCTGACAGCTAATTGCCCAAAAGTACCGATGTTTAAAAATTATTGAACACTACTTAGCTACTCATTCTCTTGGTCCTCTGTTCTGGTCTATGCAATGAGAGGACTGAAACTCCTCACTGCAGACCTGATGTACTGACACCATCATGCCTGCAGTATGCTGAGTCTCAGACTCAAATACACCAACTGAATGGTTTTTCAGGAAGCTATTGGGCCCTTTGTTCACCATTCATTTCAATGGTATCCACATTCTGAAATTGGGACAATTGGTGTGGTGAGATTCACCGGAACCTCCTGACGTACAAGAGACATAGCAAAAAAATGGGCTGCCACAATGCATGTTAAGCCCTTGTTTTCAGGTGAAGGTTAGGATTTTGGTTGAAGGCAAAGTCATTTTTTTGCCTGATTGCATATCACTGATTTACTTTTGGTGAAATACTGAGAAAAAAATGTGAATTTTTTCTCCCTCTATAGTCTATTTATGTCACAATGTGAGTGTTGGACAACAAGGGATAGGGCCCATATGCTCTCCCTCACACTATCGTTCCCTATGCTTTTCCTTACCCCAGGAATACTCCTAATGATGGAGATGCCAGAGTCCTGTTCCTGGACCTGGTCCTGACCAGACCTAATCTGATACCCCCCACTCCCACCCAGGAAGGATGGGGCAGGAGTGTGATGTTAACCACAGATAAAGACAGGCAAGGGAAAACAAAAACACTGACACACTGTACACACACGCACACACTCACACACATATATACACACACACACACAGGATTAGACAATAAGAGATTCAGGAGGAAAACAAGAGAAAGACTGTAACTACAAAAGACAACAGGGGTACATTCCACAACTGCACAAAGCAATAAGCACTACTTCCACAAGATAGTTTGGAACACTACATCTCACCAGACCAAGATAAACTATAGCTGGCATACGTGGGAGGATTCAGCTTCAGCCAGCATAAATAGGAGGTAACCAGTTGTGATTGGCTTCCCCACATCATGTGATCAAAAAAGATTAACAAGCAGACTAGCAGAGATTAACTCTTGCAAGTCTGCCTATAAATAAGCACACAGCAGGATGACACCCTAGTCTTCCTGCATTGATCCCAGACACCAGAGAATTTCTAAGGTGAAGTGTCAAAATTTGTAATCTGAACAGAACCTGATGCCACCATGACAGTAGGCGAAGTTTGTGAAAATCTCCATGTGACAATTGACTAGCGAGAGTACAAAACGGCAAAATGAATCAATTTGTACCATATGTCAGCTTAATGCCCTATTTTGCTATTCAGATGCTTTATAGAATCAGTTCTACCTTCACTAAGAGTCAGGACCTGACAAGGACAATCTCACAAGATTTTGCACTCTCTTTGCTAAAGTAATATAAAAACCTTAGTCCTTGAAAGACTGAAAACAATAATCTGATTTGCTAAAGATGTACACTTTTCTAGCGTGATTCATAATTGTAACACAGTTGGAACCCTCTTTTATTATCATGTTGACCCTTTTTCATTATTTTGTAGTCTTATTAAATCATTTTGTATTTAGAGTCTTTTATGAAATATGTTACAAATAAAATATACTGTATGAATCTTAAAGATGCTTTTCAACTTTTCAATCTGTTATTTGTATTAAATGATGTTTAATGGCCCTTTTATCATCTACTATAAGTGAAAAGCCCTTTAAAATGTCGCACATTAATTTCCAAATGCTCAAAAGTAAAATTATACAGATTTTGGAGTCAAGTGGTTATTAACTCAAGTAAAATGCAGTAATAAGGAAAACCACACACATTGTATAAAAAAAACAGACAAAAGCAGGTAAAAAAGGTTCAAGTTAAATAATGAATAAGGTGGAAATAAAAAGTAGCTATTAGAACTATTTTTGCTCTAGAAAAATTACATAAGGACAAGGATGTATCGAGGCCAAAATGTTTAATTCAAATACAGAAACTGAATTAAATTAGTTTATGCAAATAAAGGACATTAATGCAGTCAAATAGTGTTTATTATATTACTGTTAGATCATTCATTATCAGTGAGATTAGCAAAATCAAACTAATTGTTTACATTGGCCAATTTGAATTTGTGCCAGCACACATTATTACAATGCAGAACTAGAACAGACGGAACAAGAATTTTATTATAAATTATTAAGCAAATCTCTTCAAGGGGTTGTAGGAGGGAAACACTCTATTGTATTTAAAATGAATGTAAAAATTTGAACTTACTAGTATACTTTACCATATCAGCATATCTCTTATTCCTCATGGCAGAATTTCCACTTTATCATTCATTTCAATACAGTCTGGGTTGAGGCAGAGATCAGGAGTGAACATATAATTGGTGTAAGCTGTGCAGCTGTACATGCAGCCAAACGTCAAAGGGACCCACTTCTACCTCCAAAGCAGCAAGCTGCTTTTGTCATAGACAGACCTATTGAACTGTAAAGGGCCCATATACATACTGATCTTGCACATGATCCCTTTTCTGTATGTGATCGCCACAGAGGATACTACCTCTTGCCTCTCTGTAGGTTGGGTGCAAATAAAAAAAGCTGTGGCTGCCCATCTAAAAGCATTTGGCACAGTGACTGCTAAGGCTAAGTTCACACTTCAGTTGTTTTGCATCAGTCACATGCGTTGCTTGACGCATGTGACTGATGCGTTGTAAAACGGATGACAACGGTGACAAAGAAAAGAATTTCTTTGTCGGACTCCGTTGTGTGCTGGGGCGGAGTTCGGGGGGCGGAGCTGAGGATGTCAGTGCCGCGGTCTGCATGGCTAAGGACAGGTGAGTGAGTGTGTGTGTGTGTGTGTGTATGTGTGTGTGTGTCTACATGCGTGTGTACATGCGGAGAGTGCGGGAGGGGGCGGAGCGCGAGCGGGCGGAGCCGTGGAGCTGAGGACGTCAGTGCCGCGGGGACTGCAGGGCTGGGGACAAGTGAGTGTGAGTGTGTGTCTGAGTGTACACATGCGGAGTGCGGGAGGGGGCGGAGCCGAGTGGTGATGTGTCGGCCTCCTTGCACACTGTATCCAGGGTAAATATTGGGTATAAGCAAAGCACTTTTTGCTTGGTTACCCGATATTTATCTTGGATACCAGCTTAGCGCGGGCTCCCTACACCCGTAACCACTGTAAATATCGGGTAACTAACCAAAGCGCATTGCTTGGTTACCCGATGTTTATCCTGGTTACGGGGGCGGGGAGCCAGAGAGCGCATGCGCAGCGAAATCCTACGGATCTCGCTGCTCAAAAAACGTTACATGCTGCGTTGCTCCCGCCCGGCGGTCAGTTAAAAAACAACTGACCGCGACGCAGCGGATGCAACGCAGCATCATCAATCACAATCCGTCACTAATAGAAGCCTATGGAGAAAAACAGGATTCCTGCAAAATATTTTGCAGGATACCGTAATTCCTCAAGGCGACGGATTGTGACTGATGCAAAACAACTGAAGTGTGAACTTAGCCTAAGTCGCAGACACACAGGTGAGCAATGTCAATTAAATACCGGGGTTCTCTCCCGACATTTAATTGCTTTCAGACCACGAATATAGTTAAAGATGTGACAATCTAATCAGGCAAGTTGTATTTTAGAGGATTTTTTTTATTATTGATCAACAACTATGTTCTCAATCAACCCGAAAGACTCATAAATATCAAAGCTTAATATTTTTGGAAGTTGGAGTGGTTTTTTTTTAGATTTGGCTATCTTAGGAGGATATCTGTTTGTGCAGGTAACTATTACTGTGCAGAGTTATTAGGCAACTTACTAAAAATCAAATATATTCCCATCTCACTTGTTTATTTTCACCAGATAAACCAATATAACTGCACAAAATTTAGAAATAAACATTTCTGACATGCAAAAACAAAACCCTAAAAAATTAGTGACAAATATAGCCACCTTTCTTTATGATGACACTCAACAGCCTACCATCCATATATTCTGTCAGTTGCTTGATCGGTTTACGATCAACATTGCGTGCAGCAGGCACCACAGCCTCCCAGACACTGTTCCGAGAGGTGTACTGTTTTCCCTCCATGTAGATCTTACATTTTATGAGGGACCACAGGTTCTCTATGTGGTTCAGATCAGGTGAACAAGGGGGCCATGTCATTATTTTTTCATGTTTTTAACCTTTACTGGCCAGCCACGCTGTGGAGTAGTTGGATGCATCTGATGGAGCATTGTCCTGCATGAAAATCATGTTTTTCTTGAACGATACCGACTTCCTCCTGTACCACTGCTTGAAGAAGTTGTCTTGCAGAAACTGGCAGTAGGTCTGGAGGTTGAGCTTCACTCCATCCTCAACGCGAAAAGTCCCACAAGTTCATCTATGATGATACCAGCCCATACCAGTACACCACTTCCACCTTGCTGGCGTCTGAGTGGGAGTGTAGCTCTCTGCCCTTTACTGATACAGCCTCTGGCCCATCCATCTGGCCCATAAAGAGTCACTCTCAGTTCATCAGTCCATAAAAACTTTGAAAAATCAGTCTTAAGATATTTCTTGGACCAGTCTTGACGTTTTATCTTATGTTTCTTGTTCAAGGGTGGTCGTTTTTCAGCCTTCCTTACCTTGGCCATGTCCCTGAGTATGGCACACCTTGTGCTTTTTGATACTCCAGTAATGTTGCAGCTCTGAAATATGGCCAAGCTGGTGGCAAATGGCAGCTTGGCAGCTTCACGCTTGATTTCCCTCAATTCATGGGCAGTTATTTTGTGCCTTTTTTGCCTAACATGCTTCTTGCAACCCTGTTGGCTATTTGCCATGAAACGCTTGATTGTTCGGTGATCACACTTCAAAAGTGTGGCAATTTCCAGACTGCTGCATCCCTCTGCAAGACAGCTAACAATTTTGGACTTTTCAGAACCCGTCAAATCTTTCTTCTGACCCATTTTGCCAAAGGAAAAGAAGTTGCCTAATAATTAAGCACACCTTATATAGGGTGTTGATGTCATTACACCACACCCCTCCTCATTACAGAGATGCACATCACCTGAGTTACTTAATTGGTAGTTGGCTCTCAAGCCTATACAGATTGGAGTAGGACAACATGTATAAAAATTATCAAGTGATCAAAAATACTCATTTGCCTAATAATTCTGCACACGGTATATAGGGGATTGTGGGAGACATCATGTTGAATGAGGAAAGGATGTAGAAGACATATATTATGGGAGGCTGTGAGGAACATCATCCTATATGGTAGCTGTGAAGAACATCATACTGTATAGGGGTTGTGGGTTTAATCATACTATATATGGGCTGTAGGGAACATTTTACTGTATTAGGGCTATCAAACTGTATGGTGATCTGTGGTGATTATACTGTGTGAGGGGTTGTGGTAACCTTATTCTATGAGATGCTGTAAGGACAATCATACTGTATTTAGGAAGATTTGGGGGCTAGTATACCGTGTATAAGGGAGTGTGGTGGAGATTTTTCTGTATTGGGGCTCTGGGAGCAATCATACTCTATGGGGGACTGTGGTGACCATAATACTCTATGGGTGACTCTGAGGAACATTATATTGTGTATAGAAGACTATGGGGGATATCATACTGTATGGGGTTGTGGAGACCAGCAAACTGTGAGTGATGGCTGTGTGAAAAAGGTGCAACGTTTGGAGAAGGCAGTGGAGTAGGAAATATGGGGGCATAGTGTGAAGAAAAATACAGTATGGATGTGTCAAGGCAGTGGAAATGGGGCATTTTATGAAGAGGGTTTAGCATAGCAAAAGGGACAGTAGACATATTGAAAGCAAAAGGGGAAACTGTAAAAAGGAGAAAGCCATGGTTCATAAGGGCAGAGTGTGGAGGTTAAAACTCAAAAGGACAAACTGCACAGGGGCAGAAAGATTGCAGCCTCAGGGATTGTGACCATGATCAGGTCCAGGGGTGGTGGGATCCCTGCACTGCAAATTGCAGATACACGGGGTCAAAGGAGGCAGCAGACTGTGCTGGGAGACTGGAGGGAGGGGGAGTATAATCAATAATCGTTTTTACTGATTACGGCGTGATGTGGATCATATAATACCAGGATGGGGCCACATACCAGAATGGCTGGGTTCCGAAGAAATGTATGGCATAGCATGGGAAAGCGGGGAGCAGATGGAAAGACTAATAGCAGAGATTGGAAAAGCTGGGTGCTGAGGAAAAGATGTATAGCAGAGCATGGTAAAGTTGGGTGCTGAGGGAAAGATGTATATTAGAGCATAGGAAAGTTGAGTGTTGAGGGAAAGATGTATAGCAGAGCATGGGAAAGCCAGGTGCTGAGGAAAAGATGTATAGTGAAGCATGGGAAAGCCGGGTGCTGAGGGAAATGTATAGCAGCGCATGGAAAAGCTGGATGCTGAGGGAAAGATTTATATTAGAGCATAGGAAAACTAGGTGCTTAAGACAAGATTGATAGCAGACCATACTAAAGCTGGGTGGAGGGGCCTAGGTCCACATTTTGCACCAGAGCCCATCAAACTCTAGTTATGCCACTGGACAGAGAGTGTAGTGGTTATAACTGCTAAGGTTGCGGGGTATGGAGCTCAAATGAGCAGGCAGCATCACGGTTATATCTCATAAAGTCAGACAGTGTGGAGATCATATACCATAAGAGACATATTTAGGGCTCAGTATGGACAGACATTTTTATGTTGAAGGTATTATAATGACCCTTCTTTTTAAGGGCAATGTGTTGGGATATGATGTGGAAAGCCGTAAAAGAGTGGTCTGCAGAGGCAAAGTGAGCTGTCGAGAGTTATCATGGTGTCTGGACCAGATGCAGATGAAAGAAATAAAAATGAGTCTAATCAGAAAACACATTACCTTTGAATTACCTGGATATAATCATCTATTTGTAATTTGGACTGCATCTACTCAGTACTGAGGTTCTTTTATGGTCTGCAGCCTGGTGATGCCTGGTAATAACAACTCCCTGCATCTCCTTATCATTTTTAAAGATATACTGGAAGTTGTAAGTTTGTGCAATGCAAATTTATTTGGGACTGACCTGATAATGCAATTAATTGCTGTTCTAAGCTTTGTTCTTGTAATCTAGTACTGATGATGGTTATGGGTCATATTGATCATAACTGATGATTGTTGTGGTGCCATGTTCATGTAATGATGATGGTTCTGGTGATGACCAGAATGATCATCACTATATAAAAACATCAACAGAACCACCATCAGTACATGCATGCTGCACAAAAAAAACCCACTAGTGTTGTTGCAAGCTGTATTTTTCATTTGATGGACCCAAACACCATCAAAAGTATCCCTTTAACTGTAATGAGGTATTTGGTTTCTTGTATGGTGCATTGATACCACCTATTATTGCTGTTATATAACTTTCATTTGTCATTTAAAATATAGGATGTCAGGTATTAATATTGCTATTTAGCACTGGTATCATAAAGACAGCCTACAAGAAATGAGTATGGCAATTCCTTTATCTAACTCTGTAGTTGAACCACATCTTAAGCCATGACACCTAAAGTGCACCACTTTTTAACTTTTGCTGGTGTTTTTTATTGAAAAGGTGACACTTTTAGCGGAAGTGGGCAAAAGAGCTTGTTAACTGACACATCTGGAATTGGTCGTTTTATGCTTCTTCCCTGACCCATTCTTTTGCTGGGGTGGAAGGGACATTTGGCTTCATCTGTCTTGGGTACTTAAATAGCTTGCTTCAGTGTTCGTCCAGGTACATCCTTCCCTTTTTTGTTTATGCAAATGATTAGTGATGTCCATGAAAGAGGTTGGTTTTCTGACTTCGCTAAGTAGCTTATATTACCTTTTTTTCTGTCATGTTTTAAACAAAGACAAAGTAGGTGGCTGGCTTAACTGTGGAACTGAGATTAACAGCCAGCCACCTTCATCAGAAGTTGCTAGAAAAGGTGAGGTCCAAGAGCTCCCATGTCTCCTTTGTTTTGACACATTATTAGGGATGTGCTTACATAGGACTGTATTTCTGAAGCACTTATAGGGGTTGTCCCCTTTCATAAAACTCTTCCTGATATGTACAATTAATTGTAATAAAAACAAACAAAAATCAAACTGTGCTTTACGTAGCCTCTTGGGCTCCAGTGTTTTGTTACTCCACTGCTCCCTAGGTCTCTGTTTCTTGACCACTGCAGGCAACCACTGTAGCACAAAGCCACTCAAAGCTGCAGAGCTCAGTGATTGGCTGAAGCAATGTCGATGTGAAATCCCTTCTGCTGTCATAAAATGAAGACCATGTTGACTGGGGAGTTTTGTGGAGAAGCTATGTTAGTATGAACTATGAAAGACTATGTGTCTCCTGCAGCTCGTACAGAATATTGAGACGCTGCAGCTGTCAAATATGGTGACTATGTCCTGTGTACTGTCCCGATGGACACTGCCGGAAGCTGAGTGGATGCCATCTGGGGGTGGTTAAAGCCCCTTGTTGCAGGAGAATTGTGCAACTCCGTTTGGGGGGCAGATATGACCTTTTTTCCCACAAACACTTTTGGATATTTTTTATTAATAAGCCAAATACAAAATCTCAACAGGGCTGTTATTAATATACTAATTGGAATGTTCAGGTTTTTATCATCCAATGTAAGAAAAATGACATTCACTTTGAAATGTCTTCTACATAATCCCATGCCGGTTTAATTGCATAGTAAGTTTGCTGAAGGAGAAGAAGAAGTCACTAGCTCTCTTCATGTTATAGGAAAAGATCCTTACCCTACCATATGTACAAGGTCATTGGTAAATATAGTTGAAGAACAGAAGTCAATATTAATCCACATGGCCTTGTAAGAGTGTGAGACCTTTCTATTCAAGTTGCGCGTTTTGTTGATTTACTTTATCACCATAATGAGTTTGTTTCAGTATTAGCCCTTTTTATTTCTACAAATAGAGAATTATGCTTCTTGCTGTGTAATGTAGATACATTAAGGCCCCTTTCACACATCAGTTTTTTGCCATCAATTAAAATCCGTTTTCTCGACAGATCTGTCACAGATTGTGGCTAAACTGATGCGACAGATCCGTTTTTCGATGGATCTGATTAGCTGGGGGTTAAATAATAATTGGAGCATACTCATTTAAAAAAAACAGAATTCGTTGCCGGGTCATTTGAAGGATGACATCGGATACTGCACCCATAGGCTTCCGTTCTACCAAACGATGGACGGCGACAGATCCATCGCTGTCTGTTTTTTCGATGTACATAAAAACGCTACTTTGGCCGTCATCTCCGTCCGAAAGACAAATATTTTTCAACTGATCCGTCGCACGACGGATAAAACGTGAGGCTATCTGTCACAATCCGTCGCTAATACAAGTCGATGAAAAAACCTCGGATCCAGCGGCATCAGTCGCCAGATCCGGTTTTTTCAAAATTTGACCGATTGTGACTGATGGCCAAAAACTGATGTGTGAAAGGGGCCTAACACATTGAGTTTATTTCAATTTCTTTAGTATTATTAAGGTCTTATAAAATTGTTTTGCTGTTTCTTACGTTTCTCTCAGAATGTCCATCATAATTTCAGCCTCTGTTGGTCATATAATGTGAATGGGGAAGTGCAGCCTTGGGTGCCATGTCTTTAGAGACGTGTAGTACTTCAATGCATTCTCTATAAGGGAGCCAAAACTAATTATGTGAGTCAGCAGAAGAATGGGGATACTTTGCTTTATTATTTCATAGTTTGATCAAGAACAATGTAGTTGATGGTGAACATCTTTTGGCATTTGCCAGTAGTAAAAAGAAATCTCTTTCTATGCCCTGCTGAACAGGTCAGAGATAGTGACTCCATTAGGTGGAAAAGTGCTGAAATGGCCACTGATGGGGACACTGCCTTAGTCATCACAGAGATGTCAGACTCCTAAACAATTAGATTTCAGAAAATCAGCAAACCGCTTATTAGCTCTGACCAGATGTGACGCGCCCACGGGGTCTGGGGTTACCCGTCACCGGGCCGAGGTTCTTCTCCTGGGTCACTGTGGTGGCCTTTCCCACTTCTGTGACCCCAGCGGGGTCAATATAAATGAAGGGAAGGGGATGATGGGGTAGTTGTTTGTGACGCCACCTGTGGTGCACAGCTAATATGGGAGCCACCACTGCGGGGAATCTCTCACTGCTGGGGCAGATGGTAATGCAGTTAGGATGTTGCAGCTCTCCACAGGTAGAGCTTGGCCCCAGGGAGGATGATAGGAGTTGCTTATGGCACAGGGGCACGATGTTGAGAGCGCCGGCAGTAATGGGACAACACAGAGAGTGCAGTTCAAGTTCTTTACTCACTGGAAGCACATCGCCTTTGGAGTACCAGGCTGCACTGTGATGGACTTCAGCCAATTCTGGATGCTTTGGAGGTCGAAGACGATGTTTCCTTCTGTGCATCACCTTTCGACGGTTTCCCTCTACATTAGCTACCTGGGCCGTGGAATGGGTCACGGGTGCCTTCTGCACTCCGTGCGAACCCTGGGATCCCCCTTCTTCCCTAAGAACCCGGGTCGAGCCTCCAGCTCCAGACCATGGGTCCCTGACTATCCGTGTCCATGCTTGCTGATCTCCTCCTGAATGCGACCTGGCGCTTACTGCGCCTGGAGCTAACTAACTGCTGTGTGTGAGATGGCTTCTAACTCCCCTGTTGGTGCCCCACCTCCCGGGTTCCTGAAATAGAGGGCAAGAGGTCCCATACCTCGTGATGGCCACCCCAGCACCTACCCTAGCCCAGTCCCAGTGGAAGAGCTCCTGTGTTATGTGTTGGTTAAGTGTGTTGTTGGTGGTTTACCGGTGATGACCTCCTCCGTATCTGAGATGAATACTGCACCTTGGGTGAGGTGCAGTACCCTGTGGCGCCTGAAGCTGCAGGGATGCACTGGATCCATGGGATGAATATGGTGAAAAGGGAAGTATGCCTCCATTTGTTCTTGGAGTGACTGTTCTAGATGCCCATTCGCATTGACTTAAAATGACAGAGACATTGTGCATGCACTGGAGGAAACATTTTGAAGAAAAGATTAGAGTAGGAGGCAAGGTGCTACTCTACTATTTTAGACAAAGCTTTGCAGAGGGTAAACCACTGAATTTAAACCATTGGGTATATGTGCGTATTACGCTGTTGTTATTGAATTATTACCAAAATATTTAAGTAACTGGTAAAAAAAACAAGTCACTCTTGGTCATTGTCAGACTTAGAATTTCTCACTCGTGGTGACATCACTGAGTTACTGATGTCACTGTGCATGAGAAACCCCAGGATCTGTAACTTACCAGGAGTGACCTATGGAGCCTTGGTCTCTGAACAAGGCTTAATATGTTGGAGTATGAATTTGGGGGACATTGTGAGACCACTACTCCATGGATTACATCAGATCTTCATGGATTTTACAAAAAAATACATTGGTGAAGAAGGGATAGCGTGGTAGAGTCGTTATTTAAATTAAACTTTTTTTTCCTGTGTGTGTTTTTAACTTTACACTTACTGCATTAGTAATGGGGGTGTCTTATAGATGCGTCACTATTATTAACCTCTGGGCTTGATGCCGCTGACCATTCACAGCTGACATCAACTCTAAAAAATATTTCTCCTATTGCCAACACACTAGCGCAATAGGGAAGAGCCGGGATGAAGTGCCAGAATTGGCAAAACTAATGGATGCACTAATTCTGGGATGGCTGCGGGCTGCTATTGTTAGGCTGGAAAACCTGATACCGGTCCCTTGCTATTTACTTTACCTTAGCTGGTTATAAAAAAATGGGGAACCACACACTTTATTTTTGAATTATTTAATTTTTCACTTCCTAGAAGCGAACTCTGAGATGCATCGAAACATCTTTCTCACGCTGTTTCCCTCTATTTCAGCAATTTTTCTGGCCTCCCTAACCCTCCTAGAGTGTTTGCCAGAAAATTGCTCTAGTTCCCTGTAGACTTGCATTATACTCATGACTCATATCAAGATCGTCAGAGCTTTGGACAAGCTCGATACAAGTAATGAGCACTCGAGTACTTAGTGCACTCTCATCACTAGTAACTGGACCTTCTTATGGAAAGACGTTGAAGTGTTAAGTAAAATTTGTACCTTGCAAAATTCTGTGGTAATTTAGCTATTGCTGGGGATGAATTAATCCCTGCATTGGGAGCGAACCATTTCATCACTTAGATTTCATAGCCTCATGTTCCCAATAAATAATTGTGTCTATTTAATGAAATAACCCAGAGTGATATTATTTTAAAAACTGCACCCTTAATTGTATTCAATGCTGCATTCTGAACGTTAGGTAATCCTTCAAGTGCTTTACAGGAATTAAAGCAAAAGATAGCACAAAAATGGAAAATTCTATTTTTTCCACTGAGATATGACTTCAGCCCTAACTTTTCATTTTCTCTAAGGGTAATTACGTATATCGTAATGAAACCAACAAATTATTATGTAATTTTACACAAATGCGACAATCCACCATATGTGGTTAAAATGGACTATTTTGGCACAAGGCAAGGCTCTGAACAAGAAGCCAAAACCATTTAACTTTTTATGACTTTGTTGGAACAAGCTGTGAAAGCCATGTCACATTTGTAGAGCCCTTAAGGTGCTAAAGTAGCATAAAGTCAATAAAAGTGAATTATATTTGGATTCTGTACCCCTCAAGAAATTTAATTAGTTGTGTAGTGACCATTTTTTACCCACACGTGCTTCACAAAAGTTTGTAACATTTGGTGACAAAAATTAAAAATTAAATTATTTACACAAAAATGTTGATTTGCCTAAAATTTTTAATTTTCACAATGGTAATAAGACAACAAATACCCCATATTTTGTGCTAGTGCTGAGCAAGTAAGCTTGGCACTGCTTGGTAATCAAATGAACATTGTGGTGCCATGTGTGATAGAGCTAAATGCTCAAGTCCCCATTCTCTTACTTGCCCTGACACAGGTGCTGGAACAGGGCTGTGTCAGGGCAGGTAACAACCTGTGTTTTTGGTAAAAATATGCTTGAGTCACCCATTGACTCCTAATGTGCTCGATACTCGAGTCAAGCATTTCCGAGCTTCCGAAATGCTTGATTCGAGTGCAAACCACCCAAGGACTTTTGTACTTGCTTATCATTATTTCTTGCACATTTTCTCATAAATATGGCCATATAACACATGGCTAAAAATGGCTGTTTAGACACATGATAGGGATCAGCTCACAGGGAAAAAGCTCACATTTGGCTGAAACAAACTGGAGATGACATGTCACATTTGCAAAGCGACTAAGGTGCCAAAACAGCAGAAACCCCCACAAGTAACTACATTTTAGAAAAAAATCTTCTCAAGAAATTGATCTTGCGCTATGGTGAGCATATTTAACCCACAGGTGCGTCACAATTGTTTTTAAAATAGTGCCATGGAAATGAAAAATTACATTCCTCCTGCTAAAATATTGATTTAGCCTCAAATTTTAATTCTCACAAGAGGTAATAGCAAAAAATAGACCCCACAATTTGTTGTGCAAATTACATTGAACACAGTGCTACCCTAATTAAGTGTCTGGATACTTTTTTGTTTTACATCCTGTTTTTTCTTTTGGAAGGAACCCTATTTGAATATTGAAGTGCAGCTTTGGCTTGAATTGATTGACAATGCCATGTCACATTAGCAGTGTCTCTGAGAACTGTGAAAACATCATGTAAGTGAGCCCATTTTAGAAACTAGACCAATTAAGGAGTACATCATGTAGTGAGTATTTTGAATTTAAAATTATCAGCAACTAGCAAACTAAGTCCAATTATGTGTGTCTGACACTATAAAATCTCATACAGTATTAATTGAAACACCCAACAGGTGTGCAGGTGTCTGGTTCCTCCGTGCAGTCTCTCAACATGTAGGAACTTCTTTCCTGGATCTATAGCAATCTTGCTTTAAGATAGCAGTATTTCCCGGAGGTAAACACTTTTTGTATATATCCTTGCTGGATTGTATTTTTGTACTTTATTGGATAAAAACAAATCAAAATTAAATTTTTACCATTAAAATATATTAGCTACACATTTTTAATTTTCACATGGGTTAATAGGTAATAATGAACTTCATAGTTTATTATGCAATTTTTCCTGAATGCAGTGATACCTCATATGTGGTTGAAAACTACTGTTTGACCACACAGCAAGGTTCAAAAGTGAAGACGAGCTATCTAACTTATAGAGGGCAAATTTTGCAGGAATGGAACTGAGCGTAAAATTTGCAAATCTCCGTCATGCCAAAACAGCGGGAAAAATGAAAGTGACTCCATTATGACGATTACACCCCTCAATTAATTAATCTATGGATGTTGTGCAGAGGTAAACTAGGGTTCAGCTCAGGCGGTGTGAAACTTCAAACCAAGTTTACACCTACTGTCGCGCACCCTAATCGTAGGTTTAAGGGATCCACAACAGATGACAATGCTTTAGTAAAAATAAATCCCTATACATAGACCAACACTGATTATTTCTGGCATATGGTGAATATATAGTAGTAGATGCCAATCCTGCAGAAAATATAAGAATTACAATACAGTTATAGATAGTGTCTTACACAACACAACAAAGACACATTTTACTTCTCACACCACAGTGCCCCTTACGAAGTATATTGCCTCCTTTGTGGCATCTAGAAAGTAAAACTGCCTCAGAAAAAAAAAACTGCCTTGTGCACGTGCTCTTGAAAACAATGCCCACATTTTGCACCCTAGACAGTAATACATAACCTGTGTGCCCCTTTGACATTTACAATACCTTGAGTGCCAGTATAAAAATAAGTGCCGATTTCACAATTAATAATGTCCCCCGAGTCCCCATCTGTAAAGCTGTTCTATACAGAGACAAATGCTCACACAGCTCCCCTGTACACGATATTATGTTCCCACAGATCCTACATAACCAGAAGAATGTCCAAATAGCGTCCCTATACATAGTATGATGCCCTCACTGCTCATCTATTCACAATATTATATTACCACAGCTCCCCTTCATTTTAGGCATGAACAAAAATGCAGTCATACATTTTTTAACTTAAAAGATGCCTAAAATGATGGGACACAAAAAAAACTGATGACAGAAGGACACCAAAGTAACTCCATCTGCCTTAGTATAGTGTGTGTTTCTGTCAGAGCTTTGTTAGAAATCATGGGATTGTTTTTTTTACATATAGTGGGTGAAGTAAGTATTCAAAACATGGTGCAAAAAGCCATGGAAAAATCATTACACCATCTGAAATATATCAGTTAGTAAAAAGAAATCCTGCCAGTTATTGAAAAACTAAAAACTGCTGATTCAACTTATGACCTCCAAAAAGGTGTCTCATTTCCAAGGTGCCACACAAGAAAAATCTCATGATGGGTAAAATCAATGAGCTGTCTCAAAACTTTCACAACATTTTTATTGCAAAATATACTTATGACTATGGTTATAGAATATTTTTTCCCGCAAAATTTCAGACAGATGAGTGAAAAGAATTATCAGAAGAGTTGTCCAAGAGTCAAGAACCACCTGTGGAGAGCTACAAAACGATTGTGAGTCAGAAACAATTGTTACAAAGAAAACAAAAAGTAATGCACTCAACCTCCATGGTCTGTATGCCTGCTCACCATGCAAGAGTCCATTGCTGAATAAAAAGCATGTTCAAGCGTGTTAAAAGTTTTTTCAGCAACACTGAAACCAGGCTGTGAAATACAAGGGGAATATGGCCAAATGAGACCAAAATTGAACTCTTTGGATGCCATAATACACACCATGTTTGGAGGCCTAAGCCACTGCATGTCATCACCAAAACACTGTACCAACAGTTAAGTTTGTAGGTAGGAACATCACGGTATGGGGCTGTTTTTTAGCACACAACAATGGCAAATGTCATCTTTTTGAAGGCAGAATGAATGGAGACAATCTTCAAAAAATTGTGCTGCAGTCTATCACGATGATGAAGATAAAATGAGGGTGGACATTTCAGCAAGATAATGATCCCAAACACACTGTCAAATAAACTTTCATATGGTTTCAGAGAAACAAAGTAAAGATGCTAGAATGGCCCAGCCAATCACCTGACCAATAAAACATTTATAGAAGGAACAAAAGTTCAGAGATCATAGGAGGAGCCCATGGAACCTTCAGGGTTTGAAGAGTTTTTGTGTAGAACAATGGTCCAAAATCACACCTAAGCAATGCATGAGACAAGTTTCTCCATACATGAGGTGTCTTAAAGCTATCATCACCAACAAACGCTTTGTTTGTTGCCACAGAAGTGGCAATTGATGCCACTGTACAGGTGTCTGACCCACATTTTTTGAAATATGCAGACTCCAAGCTGGGTCTACTTGTTTTGTGTTGCCTGAATTTGGCAGGGCTCTCAGAGCACCATGCTTACACTTCTCACTCATGCAACTCTTAATAATCAATGTTTAAGGTAAAAATGCAACATAACCTCCTCATCTTCCTTGTCCTTTTGCTATGCTGAAATGTCTATTTGTGGCAGAATCACAGAATTAGCAATCAGATTTAGATGCTGAAATGTCAATTTGGGGCAGCCCACAGGACCACAAATTTAGCAATCAGCATTTAGATGCTGAACTTTAAATAGCTGGCAGGACCACAGAATTAGCAATCAGGATTTAGATACTGAAATATCAATTTGGGACAGGGTGCAGGAGCACAGATTTAGCTATCAGAATTTAGATTCTGAAATTTAAATCACTAGCAGGACCATAGAATTAACAGGATTTAGATGCTGAAATGTTGATTGGTACCAGGAGTACATAGTTATTATGAATTTTTATTTATCTGCATTTATAGGCAGCAGCATCGTCCCCAATCTGTAGCAGTCTCAAAATAACGCCAATGTCCCATGTAAGCTTCTTATATGCAGAGGGACATGTGATTTAGGCAGCCAATGAAACAAGCCCTTGTGTTTGAAAGTTGTGGATAGTTTCTGTGCCCTGACATGTCACTGATTTGCTGCCATATATTATGCTTAATATTAAGAAAAAAAACGAAACAGTCCGCCGCTTCTCTGACCTCTTCCCACCCATCCACTCCCCTCATCAAACACCTTGCCCAGCTCATCATACAGCACCACTGTCATATCCAAAGTCATAATAAGGTAGACGAAAGTATTAATGCAACTGCAAACAGTTACCAAACAAAACCAATTTTTACAGATTTTTGAGAAAATTGCTCTTGAATCCAAGCCCATCTCATATGAGCCAAAGCTCTTACCAAATTTGAAATTGGGAAACCTATTTTGAAAAAGTTTGCTTATCTCCAGTGCTTGACCCCACCTAGATCACAGTCAATATTTCTACTGGTATGCCATATTCCTTTAACAACTGTCCTCTTCCCTGAAGTCTATTCTGTCCTGTATCAATATTTCTACTGGTATGTCATATTCCTTCAACAACTGTCTTCCCTTAGAATTAGATTTTTTTTTTCTTCTTTTTAACTCTTTGATCCTAGATCACACTTGACTATATCTTCTTCATCTCAAGTGTATAGCCATCTTGCTGTGAACTAGTCCAAATGCTGCCTCCCCTGCTGCACTATGCTACGGTGGCATACACTTCTCCCACACTTCTCGCCCTGGCAATAGACAGGGTGAAGGAGTGGGTCTCCTTCTTTCTAACAACTGCAGCTTTAACCCAATCCCACCTCTACCCTCTCTTGTCCTGCCTTCCTTTGAAGTTCACTCTGTCTGAATCTACTCTCCCTCTAACCTCTAAGTGGCTGTCATATACAGACCCCTGGGCGCTACCACTGCCTTCTTCGAACACTTCTCTGCCTGGCTCTACACTTTCTCTCTGCTGATATTCCCACCATCATCATGGGTGACTTCAACATCCCCACTGACAACTGCCAGTCGGCAGCCTCCAAACTCCTGTCCCTCGCTTCATCTTTTGGTCTAACTCAGTGGTCCGCCTCTGCCACCCATAAAGATGGACACACACTAGACCTTATCATATATAATGATATATTACAATAGGCCTCTGTTCCCTTTCTGACCTCACAACTTCCCCCCTTCCCCTATCTGACCACCATCTGCTGACCTTTTCAGCCCTGTCCTCCTCACCTGCCCCTTCTGTCCAGAAACCTTGCACACCTCAACATGCACACCCTCTCTGACTCTATCCTTCCGCTGTCCTCCATATCGTCACTCCACGACAGAAACAGTGCCACCACTTTCTACAACACCACTCTCACATCAGCTATTGATTCAGTCGCTCCCCTTGTGCATGGCAGAGTGAAACAAATCAATAGACAGCCCTGGCACAACAGCCTCACTAAAAAACTACGGCAAGTGTCTAGGGTTGCAGAGCGGCGCTGGAAGAAAACGCACTTCCAGGAAGACTTCACCACATTCAATAATGCAATACACACATTTCGTTCAGCTCTCAGCTCCGCTAAACAGGATTACTTTAGAAACCTTTTATCCTCTTTAACACACAACCCCAAACAGTTATTCAATACTTTCAACTCCCTCCTTCGCCCACCACTGCCCCCTCCAACCTCCCTCATTTCTGCAGAAGACTTTGCCACTTATTTCAAAGAAAAAATCGACCAAATAAGGCAAGTCTTCTCTGTTCAGTCACCACAACCCCTTCACATAACAGACCACTGCCCCTCCCCCATAAACTTCATCCCCACCATCACCGAAGAAGAGCTTGCACGTCTTCTCTCAAAAGCGCACCTCACCACCTGCACACATGACCCCTTCCCACCTCCTCCCCAACCTCGCCCCTATCCTTTTTCCAGCCTTAACCCATCTTTTAAACCTATCTTTAACGACTGGTACCTTCCCTTCTGCCTTTAAACATGCATCAGTCACACCTATCCTAAAGAAACCTTCCCTCGACCCAATCTCTACTAACAGCTACCGCCCCATATCACTACTCCCGTTCACCTCAAAACTCCTGGAACAGCACGTCCATGCTGAACTTTCCTCCCACCTCTCATCTAAAGCACGCTCTACACGCTACAATATATCTTACGATGTGTTGGCGGGGTCACGTCGTAAGTGACGCACATCCGGCTCGTAAGGTACATTGTAGTGTGTGACAGGTACGTGCGATTGCGATTGAACGTTAAAACGTTCATCGCATGCACGGCATTCAATTCCTAAAAATTGAACGTCAGATTGTTCTTCGTACCCAGGGTAGCACACATCACAGTGTGTGACACCCCGGGAAAGATGAACAGATCTTACCTGCGTCCTGCGGCTCCCGGCCAGCAATGCGGAAGAAAGGAGGTGGGCGGGATGTTTACGTCCCGCTCATCTCCGCTACTCCGCTTCTATTGGCCGGCTGCCGCGTGACGTCGATGTGACGTTGAACGTCCCTCCCACTCCAGGAAGTGAACGTTCGCCACCCACATCGAGGTCGTATGGACGGGTAAGTACGTGTGACAGGGTTAATCGTTTGTGCGGCACATTCAACAAATTGAATGTGCCGCACATATGATGGGGGTGGTTACGATTGCATACGATATCGTATGCGAAATCATAACATGTAAAGCAGGCTTAACTCTCTTTTTGACAACCTACAGTCCGGCTTCTGTCCTCATCATTCTACCGAAACTGCCCTGACTAAAATAACAAATGACTTACTTACTGCTAAAGCTAACAAGCACTTCTCCATACTCCTACTTCTAGACCTGTCCTCAGCCTTCGATACTGTCGACCACTCCCTCCTATTACAGATCCTCCCTTCCCTTGGTGTCAGAGATCTCGCCCACTCTTGGATCGCTTCATACCTCTCCAACCGCACTTTTAGTGTCTCCCACTCCCACACAACCTCTTCATTCCGCCATCTCTCTGTTGGCATCCCTCAAGTCTCTGTCCTGGTACCTTACTTTTTTCTATCTATTCATTTTGCCTGGGACAACTCATAAAGTCCCATAGCTTCTAGTACCACCTATATGCCGATGACACTCAGATCTACCTCTCTGGCCCAGATGTCACATCTCTGCTGTCCAGAATCCCTAAGTGTCTATCTGCTATATCCTCCTTTTTCTCCTCTCGCTTCCTAAAGCTCAATGTGACCAAAACTGAACTAATCATCTTTCCTCCATCTCACCTACACTCGCTACCTGATCTATCTATTACAATAAATAACACCAGGCTCTCACCAGTACCCAAAGTTCTCTGCCTCGGAGTGACCTTTGACTCTGCCTTGTCCTTTATACCACACATCCAATCCCTCACCACCTCCTGCCATCTTCAACTCATAAATATTTCCAGAATCCGTCCTTTCCTCAACTCGCAATCTACAAAAATGCTAGTGCATGCCCTCATAATCTCCCGCCTCGATTACTGTAACATCCTCTGTGGCCTCCCTGCTAACACGCTCGCCCCTCTCCAGTCCATCCTTAATTCTACTGCCCGACTGATCCACCCCTCTCCTCAATACCACCCCGCTTATCCTCTCTGCAAGTCCCTCCACTGGCCCTAATCTTACACCTTATCTAATTCAAACTTCTAACACTGACCTACAAAGCTGTGCATAATCTGTCTCCTCCATATATCTCTGAACTAATCTCCCACTACAGTCCAACACGTCACCTCTGGTCCTCCCAAGATCTCCTTCTCTCCTCCTCTCTCATTCGCTCCTCACGCAACCCACTCCAAGACTTCTCCCGAGCATCCCCAGTCTTCTGGAACTCGCTGCCTCAACACGTCAGACTATCTGCTACCCTTGCAAGCTTCAAACCCAAATCCAAATGGGCAATCCTCGTGTCAAATTTTAGATTGGCGAACTTTTTTCAAACAAGTTCGCTCATCTCTAGTAAGAACGCCGAAAGTGAGCACTGATGGCCTTCACTTTCTGTAGCAGCTCTCACATTTCAAGGTAATTTTTGAGGAAGCTCTGCACCAAAAACTTTAGCACATTTGACAAGCAATGTATGTGTGTCAAACCGGCTTGGCCGAGGGCTGGTCTGAGAGTTAAGGGTGTTTTACACGCTGCAACATCGCTACCGATATATCGTCGGGGTCACGTCGTTAGTGACGCACATCCAGCGTTGGTAGCGACATCGCTGCATGTGACACCAAGGAGCGACGATCAACAATTGCAAAATTGTTCAAAAACGGTGATCGTTGACACATCGCTCCTTTTCCTAATGTTGCTGCTGCCACAGGTATGATGTTGTTCGTCGTTCCTGCGGCATCACACATCGCTATGTGTGACACCGCAGGAACGATGAACATCTCCTTACCTGCGTCCACCGGCAATGAGGAAGGAAGGAGGTGGGCGGGATGTTACGTCTCGCTTATCTCCGCCCCTCCGCTTCTATGGGCCGGCCGCTTAGTGATGCCGCAGTGACATCGCTATGACACCGAACGCATCTCCCCCTTGAGGGAGGGATTGTTCGGCGGTCACAGCGACGTCACTGACAAGGTATGTGCATGCGACGCTGCCGTAGCGATAATGTTCGCTACGCCAGCGAGCACCAAATGTTGCACGAACGATGGGGTGGGTGTTATCGCGCACGACATCGCTAGCAATCACTAGCAATGTCGCAGCGTGTAAAGCACCCTTTATCTTGTTATCACACACCACTAGGCTGAGCTTGAGGTTTAGTGGCACTAATGACTAGTCTTTCTATTGCTTGATTCCAGGCTACAGCTCCTGTGCGGTGTAGGATTTTCCCCCAAACAGATGAGTTTCAGAACAGCCCACAGTCATTTCCCCCTGGCTGCGCTGAAGTTAGTCATGAAGGTGTTATGCTGACCAGATGGGGAAGCAGTGGAGGAAGTAGGAGGAGGAGTAAACACGGACAGAAAAATATTCAACAATCCATATTGGCAGTATGATATGCGCCAACATGCTTTCCTTTTGAAACACAGCCACTATATTTACTCAATGACCAGTTAGGGAGATATAACGTCCCTGCCCGTGCTTACTGGTCCATGTATTGGTTGTTATGTGGACCATTGCAACTGGTGGCGTCATGCAGTGCACACCTATTTTTCTCAACATGTTCATGCAGGGCAAGGGATGGCTCATCTGGAAAAGTAGTGGTGGTTGTGAACAAAGATTAAGGATTCAGTCCAAAAGGCGTTTGTTTGATTATGTTGTCCTTGTATTTTTTATAAGTACTTTTTATGTCATGTCCAACTAGTTTTTAATATTTTTTGGAATAAAGAAAATGATTTTATGAAGACTCCGATTGCTGGATCCCTTGCTTTTCCCATGTGAACCATGTATGTGGGACAAGAATTTGGAAATGCTGCCATGGAAACAAGGCTTGTGGGTCAGTAGGAAGGTGCTTTCTATTTCATTGCATTATTTGGGGGATGGACATCTGAATGCTTCCATGGGATGGTGAGGAGATACTTGGTAACACTGCTGATGGTGTTGTTATCACATCATCATTGCTTGGAGCCAGGTGGCCCAGTTTCTAGGCAGTTTTCAGAACAGTGCGAGGCTGCAGCAGAAGAGGGAGCAGGAGGAGCCTCAGATTCTTCCCTGTTTTTTCAGGTGTGTACTCATATGCAGCATCACTGCACTCAATTTCTTCCACTTCTGGGGTAAGGCCAGGTGGATGCCCACAGCACCACAGCCAGCAGAGTGATCAGAAAGCAGAAGTGACTGCTGTATGACTTGGGGCCCAGACTGCTTGCCTGCTTTGTAAGGAGATATGATGTGGAAAAAAGATGCTCATGGGCTCTAAGTGCAAACTCTGCAATTTCAGTAAGGGACCAGGTGGAAGACAAATCGAAGGAATGAAAGGCACTCTCAACCACCAAATATAAAACCACTTCTACTTGTTCTGGCATCTGCATTCTTACATCATTACTTGGGCCTTTGACATGACACAGAAAATCCTGTGACTGGGGTCACCAGAGGAAGGTTTTTCATTTGGGTGGGTAGCAGGCAAAGATCAACCACTTCCTCTCCCTGCAGTAGCTCTACCACCACCATCAGCAGTACCACGGCCACATCCACATCCTCTTTTGATGCTCTCCTTATTCTCTGAATTCAAAAAAAGTGCAGATTATTACACAACCTGAAAAAAAAGAATGAGTTCCTAGCTGATTATTACAATACCTGTATACAGAGTGCCCCCACGGAGCTTATTTTCAGAGTACCCCCATAAAGCCTGGTGAAGAGTGTCCCCAGAGAGCTTCAGGCAAAGTACCCTTAGAGAGCCTGTTTTCAAAGTACTCCTGCAGAGCCTGATGCAGAATACCCCCCACAGAGCCTGTTTTTTATAGAACACCCACAAAGCCAGTTTGCAGAGTTCCCCCACAGAGCCTGTTTTCAGGGTACCCCACAGAGCCTTTTTTTATAGTACTCCCAGAACACCTTTTTTAGAGTACCCTCACAGAGCCTAGTGCAGAATGCCAGCACAGCGCCTGTTTTCAGAGTACCCCCACAGAGCCTGATACAAAGTGACCACACAGAACCTGGTGCAGACTGCCCCAACAGAGCCTGCTTTCAGAGTACCACCACAGAGCTTATTTTTAGAGTACCCCCATAGAGAATGTTGTCAGAGTGCCCCATAGAGCCTTTTTTCAGAGTAATCCTACATAGCCTTTTTCCTACAGAGCCTTTTTGTCAGGGTACCTCCACAGAGCCTGTTTTCTGAGTATGCAGAGGGAAAAGTAGACAAAAACTGTGCCTCACTTAAGCCTCGTCCTATTCCTATGCTAGTCAAAGTACATTGGCGGTGCTGAACAAAGGTCCAGCAGTTATATAGGCAGGGTCACATGGTGCACTGGCTAATCACAGCCATTCCAATACTCGTCTTGGCTGTGATAGCTGAGGAAGTGCCCACAGCTGAAAAGTTTATTAATTATCTGTGTTGCAGCCTTTTTACAAACTTTATTCAGCATCCAAACTCAAACATGGTCTTCTGTGAGAAGTCTGTGTCCAGATCTAAGCACCGGACACTAGCTGTCTGGTACGAACTCCGAACTTTATAGTTCGGGTTCACTCATCTCTAGTTACCATGTAATAAATGGTGACCCTGTGTCTCACAGCTCTGGTCAGTGGCTTTCCCTCTTATTACAAAATAGACATACCTAGTTTTTTAATTTTCTCAAAATAAGGGATAAGTTTAGAAAGCTCCTTTAACCCACAGACAAATTTGCTGAGTGGGATAAAATCTAGCTGACAATTGATAATATGAAATAACCCCCATTACGAGATCTCTGAGGTACAGGATCTTATGTACTGTATAATAGGACTGCATTTACAGGTCTGCACATTTTGCAGACTGACTATTTATTTTGTCAGCACATGTGCCAGATTTATCAGGTAAACCCAATCGCATTACTAACCAGCACCTTAATTGCTAAATATTGATTTTACATTTACATGTTTTAAAAATAAAGACATTTAGCCCAATGTTCTTAGGCCTGAGAAGGTAATTCTAAATCGAAAAGTTGGACAGATAATGGATAAAGGTGCAATCACTGTCTCATGAGCAAAATATATATGTAAAGTTAAATATAGCAAATTGCTTTTCTCTAACACCTGAAGCCATGTAGTATTAGCACATTTTAAGTTTGTTACAGGCAAAATCTAATAAACTTTATTTGTTAGTCTGGATTAGTTTTAAGATTTAGCTACCAAGAATCATGGATTCTGATTCATTAACAATTAGATAGTAGCAGAAGTGAAAACCTTTTGATTACATATATACCTTCATTTTTTAAGTATATTTTATATGGCATTAATGCTGTTTAAATTTAATATATTCTTTGTTTGCATATGTCTTAAGCCCGCTCTACACGCAACGACATCGCTAACAAGATATCGCTGGGGTCACGGAATTCGTGACGCACATCCGGCCTCGTTAGCGATGTCGTTGCATGTGACACCTACGAGCGACCGCTAACGATCCGAAAAACGGCAAAAATCGTTGATTGTTGACACGTCGCTCCTTTTCCAAATATTGTTGCTCATTTTGGACGCAGGTTGTTTGTTGTTCCTGAGGCAGCACACATCACTACGTGTGATACCCCGGGAACAATGAACAACAGCATTCCTGCGTCCTCCAGCAACGAGGTTGGAGTGATGTTAATGCAGCTGCTGTCTGCCCCTCCGCTTCTATTGGTGGCCTGCTGTGTGACATCGCTGTGATGCCGCACAAACCTCCCCCTTAAAAAAGAGTTTGTTTGCCGGCCACAGCGACGTCGTTAGGAAGGTAAGTATGTGTGACGGGTACTAGTGATATTGTTCACCACGGGCAGCGACTTGCCCGTGATGCATGCATGACGGGGGCGGATGCGATCGCTAGCGACATCGCTAGTGATGTTGCAGAGTGGAAAGTGGCCTTTTGTGCTTACAGAGTGCTGCTGTATCACTTTGATTTGTGATTTGTGTAGTTTTAGGAGTTGGCACCTGTTTACACATGCTGTATTTGGAGATGCAGCTTTTTTTGCAGGTTTTTTTTTTGCAGTATATATTGGAGGTGTAGAAAGCCTCCAATTCTGAATGTGCTCTCCACCTATCAGCTACAGGGTTTTTTTAATTAGTGCTAGATCCTATCTCCCCATATATTTAGTACTTTTAGTATTTTTTTGCTTTATTTTGGCCAGGGTTGTTGCAATTTAGCAGCAAATACATGTTTAGGCTATGTGCCAATGCTGCGGAAAATTCGCGGAATTTGTCGCGATTTGTTTTGCGGAAATTCCGCGGATTTCTCAAAAGTCCGCAGTACAGTGAGTCCCCTGCCATTTCTATGGCCTTTTGGAAGTGCTGTGCACATGCTGCATTTTTTTCCACAGCGAAAATATTGCAGATTTCCCTGTGGAAAAATCTGCAGCATGTCAATTATTTCTGCGGATTTTCCCACGTGATCCTATACTTACCTGCCTTGATATAAGACACCGGAGTCACTTCCTCCGGTGCAGAGGAGCGCGGTGGAGCCAGGAGCGGGCAGCAGGAGGTGGGTGAGACCTGCACGAGCACCGGACATGTGACAGACCGAGCTAGTTCAGGCCCGCCCACCTTCTCCTGCAAAGTGCAGACAGACATGGCCGGAAAGTGAAGGGCTGCGTGATGGAGGTAAGTTTTTAACTCCCCGATCACTGACGCACTTGTTCTGCATTGAGGATGCAGTGCCGAAGCAATGGTACTGTATCCTCAATGCAGAATGACTGCAGCATATCCGCAGGACATTCCGCAATAAAACCGCAGCATGTAAACAGACAAAGTTGTGCTGCGGTTTTCTGGGAGCTTCTATATATAAATACTTTGGTAATCAAGAGATTATCTGAAAAATGAAAAATTAAAAACTAAAATTAAAGTGAAGCTACTAAATAAAATGCACTATAAGGCTATGTGCCCATGAGGAAAGTGATATATCCACAGGAGCTCCCAGAAAACCGCAGCGCAACTTTGTCTGTTTACATGCTGCGGTATATATATATTTATATATTTATGTGAGGTATTTATTAAATTTATTCTATGGATTCTAGTATCTATCATTTCCCTGTACCCCCCCTTTTGAGTACTTCTATGTAAACATCTGTATAGTTGTTTTGGGTCCCTCTCAGGAGCATTATATCTCTGTTTTTTAACTAAAAAAATTAATACATATTTTAGCATGAATCGCTTTTCTGTCTCTTTTTGTTTGGGACATTTTCTTGGTTGATTTACTCCTCATATATTTTTAGACATGACAGTAGTATAGGGTCCCATCACAGAAAAGTCACCTTGCCGCAGTTTATAGGCATAAGAGAATTGGTAAATTTTTGTGAAAAGAACCTTAATTTTTTAAGTATGTTTTATATCATTAATGTAGTTTAAATTTCATAAATTCTAAGTTTGCATATGTCTTGGCATTTACAGAGTGCTGCTGTATCCTTTTTGTTTGTGTTTCAGAGATATAGCCAAAAGTGTTATGGTTCCATATAAACACTCAAAATGTCCCCCCTCAGGTATATTCATAACACTTATGGAGCCAATGTAGACGACAAAATCATTAACTATGTTTGAGTCTCAAAGAAAAACTCATCACAACAAAATTGTTGAAGACTGAGGCAAATCTATTTCTATAAATATTTGGACTATTTGTTAATTTGTCAGTTTTTGCTATCTTTAGCCTTGATGACAAAACAATTTCTTTTTATTCCACCTTTTAGCATTCTGCCTTCTTTTCTGGTTGACCCAACTGTATGTTTTTTGTGCCGTATTTTCAAACATATACAATAGCATTGGTTTATATATTTTGTATGTATGTATATCATGTTATCCAGAAAAAGCTATGCACAATGCCTTGAAAAAGTATTCACACCCCTTGAACTTTTTACATTTTTTTCATGTTATACCCAGAAATTTAAGTTTGTTTTATTAGAATTTTATGTTATGTAACATTACTAACCACTAAGTATATGACCTCACTGCTTCACTATCGTGCGGAGCCACTGCCCGACCACCGAGCGGGGCTGCCGCCCGACCAATCTACACCCCACCTACTGTCTCCTCCCCAAAATTCTATAGATTGTAAGCCCGCAAGGGTAGGGCCCTCTTCCCTCTCTACTAGTCTGTCTACTGTAACTTGTGTATGTATGTAAAGTGCTATGGAATTAATAGCGCTATATAAATGAATAAAATTAATTATTAATTATTATTCTTTATGTAACCCCTTCTCATGTACAGCACCATGGAATTAATGGTGCTCTATAAATAATAATAATAATAATAATAATAATAATAATAATAATAATAATAATGATAATAATTATAATAAAAGAGTGTAAAGAAAATTATACACAATTTTCTAAATATTTTAAAAATATAAATCTGAAAATTGTGATGAGCCTTTGTATTAAGTCTCCCTGAATCAATAGTTTTTAGAACCACTTATCACTGCAATTAATGCCTCAAATCTTTTTTGGTATGTCTTAAATCTAAAAGCTGATATTTTTTGCAAAATGGCTTTAGTCCATTGAGATTTGATGTCATGGGTCTGTGAACAGCAATTTTAAAGTATTTGACACAGACTATCAATGGGATTAAGGTTTGGACTTTGAGTGGACAACTGAACACATGAGCATGCTTTGATCTAAACCATTCCATTGTATCTCTGGCAGTATGTTTAAAGTTGTCCTGCTGGAAGGTGAACCTACGACTCAGTCTCCAGTCTTTTGCCTCCTCTGTCATATTTTCCTCCATGATTTCCCTGTACTTAGCTCCATTCATTTACCCATCAACTCTGACCAGCTTGCCTGTCCCTCCTGAAAAAAAAGCATTCTCACATCATATTTCTGCCATGTGTTATCAGGGTGATGTGCAGTGTTAGTTTTCCACCACCCATACAGTTTTAGGCCTGCGACACACATCCGTGCTGCCGGCACGTGTTTGTCATTTTTTACACGTACCGGCGGCACGGAGACACGTTAACCAATGCTACCCTATTGTAGCAGGCACACACACGTAAAACCACACGGAACGTGTGTCCGTGTGCGTTTGTACGTGTGTGCGTTTTTCAAAGCGCTGACATGTCAGTGATTTCTCCCGCAGCACGGGTGTCACACGGCCCGCACCCGTACCACACGGGTGTAGTGTGGATGCGGTCCCGTGTGACACACGCCGGAGAAAACACACATGTCAGTGAAAAAAAAACAAAACATTAACTCACCTTCTCCAGCCCTCCTGTCTCTGCCGCTGCTGCCTCTTGCTGCCGACCGCCGCTCATTATTCTCATTGAATATTCACTTCAATGCCTGGCAGCAGCAGCAGCGGGGAGACGGGAGGGCTGGAGACCGAGGATCAGCACCACGGACAGCAGCGCGGACATCAGGAAGGACCAGGTGGGTATGATAATTACCGGTTCTACGTGTGCTATCGCGGATAGCACACGTAGAACACACGTGTCACGCACGTACCAGAGACACGTACTTACCTGCACGCAACACGCAGGGAAAATACGTGTCTCTCGGCACGTGCGTGAATTTCACGTGAGTGTGGCAGAAGCCTTACATTTAGCCCAAAAAGATATTCTTTGGTCTCATCTGACCAGAGCACCTTCTTCTACATGCTTAGCTGTGTCCTGCACTTAGATATTTGCAAACTGTATACTGGACGTCTTATGGCTTGGTTTCAAAAATATCTGACTTGCCACTTTTCCATAAACTCGAAGTTTATAGAGTATATGATTAATAGTTGTCCTGTGGACAGATTCTCACACCAAAGTTGTAGATTTTCAAAGTTATTCCAGTGACCCTGGGCCTCTTGGCTGCTTGACTATTTAGTGGTCTCCTTGATTGTGATGTCAGTTTATGTGGCAATGTCTTGGTAGGTTGTGCCATATGCTTTCCATTTTTGGATGATGGATTAAACAGTGCTCTGTGAAATGTTCAGAGCTAGGACTATTTTTTACTATTTATTATAACCTAACACCGCTTTACTTTTCTCCACAACTTTATACCTGTCATGTGTGTTCTTTGGTTATCTTGATGTTGTTTGATCCTTAACGTTCTCAGAGAAATCTCTAAGCCTTTCACAGAAAAGTTGTAGTTATACTGAGAATAAATCACACACAAGTTATAAGTTCTATAAGTAATTATAGAAAGTGATTAATTGCAGTTATTTTATTTCAAAGGGAGTGCAACCAAATATTAAGTTGAGGGTGACAACAATTTTGTCCAGCCATTTTAGGATTTTGCATTAAATTCTGTCCATTTTACCTTTGTTTCTCTTTTTTTTGTGTTGTTTCAATACACGCAAAGGAATTAAATATGTGTATCAGAATACATGTAATTAATAATTTTCATTTTCTAGAACAATTTCAAGGGTCAAGGTTAGACACTTTCAGCCATGACTGTATATGACTATAGGTACACATATGGAATCCATTTTTTTGCTGCTATGATGACACATACACTTTAGGCCAATTCATAATTTCTGTTTCTTTTTTAAGTCACTTTTATTTTTTTTATCTGGTTGTGTTCAGTGAAAACGTTTGTGCAAAGCTCTTCAAAGTTATAATTTAGAAGGTAACACTCCTGGTTTTGGTGAAACACAAGTAGTGGCCCAACCCAATCTAGTTTTCAATCAGAATTTGTGATTCAAAGATTATTAGCAGACTCTTATATTGTTTTTACTGTTTGCAATCCCCCAAAAATTTTATTTCAGGCCAATATTAAGACCTCCATACAAATTAATTGTGCATTACCATACAAATGCTGTGAAAAGGCTGGACTACTATGAGATTATGGCTTCCTTTTCTTATGGCAGTTCTGCCTTTTCTCAGCACTTGCTCATTTACTTACTGTGTTTCTGTATGGTCACATGCATTTATCAGAAGAAAGAAGGTCTTATTGTTTAACTAAAATATAATTTTTTTAAGATTGAAATAAAATCAAAAGATATTCAAATCCGATATTAATAAGCGAGTGGCAAGTTTTATTTTTAATTCTTCAAAACTGTGCATGTGGTTCATGAACTTTGAGTACAATTTAGTAAGCTTTGTATGTTTGCCTTTAACCTTTATTGTGACTTCATAGATGAAGACTTTGCATGATATGCTAAAATGTCACACAATTTTCACAAAAAAATTAAGTCATTTAAAAAAATCACTTCAGGAACTGGAGCACATTTGCACAAAAATGTTGCAACTTTTAAAAGCATCACCTTCAATTGATGAATCAGCTTTAAACATCTGGATAACAGAAACCATTGGTCAGCAGAAAAAAAATGGTGAATGCATATACAATAGACTTGAAAAAAGGCTCAAATTAATAGAAGTATTTTTTGCTAATAAAAACAGGCTTAAAATACTAAAAACTAGATAAAAAAAGAGGGCACAGGTTATACCTGTACAATGTTTTCAGTAAAGATGAGTGGATCCGTGAAGTTTGGGTTTGGCAGGTTCAGCTGGACTTTAGATAAAGTTCTGTTCTTAACCTGGACTTGACATGAACCTCATTAGAAGTCACTGATTGGGCAGTTCGACTGTCTCCACCCACATGGGGTTTACTTTTTTTTTTACACACACTATATCTGATAGTGCTGTTTTACTCCAGGTGAAAAACTAAAGAAAAAACACCTAAAAATACACAATTTATTTAATCAGTATTAAAACGGGATAGGAATCCCAATATCTATCAAATTTACAAAGGAATAAATATCCAAGGAGTACAGGGGAGGGGCCTATCCCTAATATCACCCTGAACTCACACCTTCCTTGCCGCGGAGGTTGGCACCCTAAAAGCCTACGCCTTTGGCGCCCCCGCTCAACGGAGACTGCCCCTCCAGGCCCTAAAAAGACCCTAGCAGGTATGAAGGTGACAGAACTAGTAAGGAAAAATTCAAATGAACCAACACTCAAATCTATTATAGATGATATCAATGCACTATGGCCAATATAATTGAATTGGAAACACAGTAGGGTACAATGACCCAGATAAACCCCTCATTTATAGTGGCTCCTACCGGAAACCACCCGACGTGTTTCCCCTCATCTATCTGAGATTCCTCAGGAGTGGACAAAAGTTAGATGAGGGGAAACGCGTCGGGTGGTTTCCGGTAGGAGCCACTATAACTGAGTTCTGTCACCTTCATACCTGCTAGGGTCTTCTTAGGGCCTGGAGGGACAGTCTCCATTGAGCGGGGGTGTCAAAGGCGTAGGCTTTTAGGGTGCCAACCTCCGCGGCAAGGAAGATGTGAGTTCAGGGTAATATTAGGGATAGGCCCCTCCCCTGTACTCCTTGGATATTTATTCCTTTGTAAATTTGATAGATGTTGGGATTCCTTTCCCGTTTTAATACTGATTAAATAAATTGTGTATTTTTAGGAGTTTTTTCTTTAGTTTTTTAGTTATTGCACTTCTAAATTATCTCTCTCAGATAAAATTTTACTCCAGGTGAGCAATGCTCTCTCAAAAACTCAGCATACGTATGTGGCCAGCATGGTCTCTTAGTGATTAGCACTGCAGTCTTCCAGCGCTGGAGTCCTGTATTCAAATCCCACCAATCATAACATTTATAAGAAGTTTGTATGTTCTCCTTATGTTTGCATTGATTTCCTTCAGGTGCTCCAGTTTCCTCCCACACTCCAAAAATATACAGATAGGGAATTTAGATTGTGAGACTTAAAGGGGACAGAGTTTCTCACTTATGTAAAGTGCTGTAGAATTAATGTGCTATATAGGTAAATAAATATCACAATGCTATACGTAAAGATCTCGACCACTGATGGCACAAGTCAGGGTGTGAAACTATAACTATTGTGCTTTACTGTATCAAGCATCACTGATTGCTAGAGTCCTACTTTGTAATTTTAAAAGCTACTAGCAACGTATGAATGTGGCTTGCTGAGGACGGACGGCACAAGTCAGGCTGTGAAACCCTAACAATTGTGGAAACAGGTCCCAATTCGATTCCCTACTTAATTCACAATCTATTCCCTCCCTGCTGTGACTTTGTTCAGTGCTATCAACTTTTAAATGGAAGTTGTCGCGGTTTTTTATTTTTGTATTAAAAATAGTGATTATGAAATCAAGTATTTTTAATACAAAATAAAAATCACCGCTTATTTAGTTTTTATTTAATTCTAATTTTACTGAAGGCACTGGGGGCTGGCATGCTGGATTTGCTGTGTGTGTAACAACAGTAACTCACTCCTTTTATGGCAGTCCCTGTGCATAGAGAACAGTGGTCGGGATCCGACCCTATTCAATAATGTTACAGTAGGCGTCTGCTGTGACCTGGACGTGCCCCCTGGGCTGTCCAGATCACAGCAGAGGGAGGAGATTGGCGCCATCATTATGGAGCTCACAGCTATGCTGTTTGCTCCACTTTACACCTGTCAACCGCTGGGATGTGTGAGTACGGGCCGCCTACCCTCCCCTCCCCTCCCCGCGCCGTTACCATCTCCAATGACACCCCCTTCCTCCGCTCTACCCAACCCCCGCTACTGCTGCCGCCGACCCTCCCCCACCGTTACCGTCTCCAATGACACTCCCTCCCTCCACTCTACCCAGCCCCCGCTCTTCCCGCTGCCACTGCTCCGCCACCGCTGCTGTGTGATACTGTCTGCTAAGCCGTGTATGTAATCATCTCCTGTGTGATACTGTCTGCTGAGCCGTGTATCTCATCTTCTCCTGTGTGATACTGTCTTCTGAGCCATGTATCTAATCCTATCCATGTGATTCTGTCTGCTGAGCCATGCATCTAATCCTTTCCTGTGTGATACTGTCTGCTGAGCTGTGTATCTAATCCTATCCTGTGTGATGCTGTCTGCTGAGCTGTGTATCTAATACTCTCCTGTGTGATACTGTCTGCTAAGCCGTGTATCTAATCCTCTCCTGTATGATACTGTCTGATGATCCGTGTATCTAATCCTCTCCTGTGTGATACTGTCTGCTGAGCTGTGTATCTAATCCTCTCCTGTGTGATACTGTCTGCTGAGCCGTGTAACTAATCCTCTCCTGAGTGATACTGTCATCTGAGTTGTGTATCTAATCCTATCCTGTGTGATACTGTCTGCTGATCCATGTATGTAATCCTCTCCTGTGTGATACTGTCTTCTAGGCTGTGTATCTAATCCTCTCCTGTGTGATACTGTCTGCTAAGCTGTGTATCTAATCCTCTCCTGTATGATACTGTCTGATGAGCCGTGTATCTAATACTCTCCTGTGTGATACTGTCTGCTGAGCTGTGTATCTAATCCTCTCCTGTGTGATACTGTCTGCTGAGCCGTGCATCTAATTCTCTCCTTTGTGATACTGTCTGCTTAGCTGTGTATCTAATCCTCCCCTGTGTGATACTGTCTGCTGAGCTGTGTATCTAATTCTCTCCTGTGTGATACTGTTTGCTGAGCCGTGTATCTAATCCTATCCTGTGTAACTATCTGCTGAGCCGTGTATCTAATCCTATCCTGTGAGATGCTGTCTGCTGAATCATGTATCTAATCCTCTCCAGTGTGATATTGTCTGCTGAGCCATGTATCTAATCCTCTCCTGTGTGATACTGTCTGCTGAGCCATGTATCTAATCATCTTCTGTGTGATACTGTCGGCTGAGCCGTGTATCTAATCCTCTCCTTTGTGATACTGTCTTATGAGCTGTGTATCTAATCCTCTCCTGTGTGATACTGTCTGCTGAGCTGTGTATCTAATCCTCTCCTGTGTGATACTGTCTGCTGAGCCATGTATCTAATCATCTTCTGTGTGATACTGTCGGCTGAGCTGTGTATCTAATCCTCTCCTGTGTGATACTGTCTGCTGAGCTGTGTATCTAATCCTCTCCTGTGTGATACTGTCTGCTGAGCCATGTATCTAATCATCTTCTGTGTGATACTGTCGGCTGAGCTGTGTATCTAATCCTCTCCTGTGTGATACTGTCTGCTGAGCTGTGTATCTAATCCTCTCCTGTGTGATACTGTCTGCTGAGCCGTGTATCTAATCCTCTCCTGAGTGATACTGTCATCTGAGTTGTGTATCTAATCCTATCCTGTGTGATACTGTCTGCTGATCCATGTATGTAATCCTCTCCTGTGTGATACTGTCTTCTAGGCTGTGTATCTAATCCTCTCCTGTGTGATACTGTCTGCTAAGCCGTGTATCTAATCCTCTCCTGTATGATACTGTCTGATGAGCCGTGTATCTAATACTCTCCTGTGTGATACTGTCTGCTGAGCTGTGTATCTAATCCTCTCCTGTGTGATACTGTCTGCTGAGCCGTGCATCTAATTCTCTCCTTTGTGATACTGTCTGCTTAGCTGTGTATCTAATCCTCTCCTGTGTGATGCTGTCTGCTGAGCTGTGTATCTAATTCTCTCCTGTGTGATACTGTTTGCTGAGCCGTGTATCTAATCCTATCCTGTGTAACTATCTGCTGAGCCGTGTATCTAATCCTATCCTGTGAGATGCTGTCTGCTGAATCATGTATCTAATCCTCTCCAGTGTGATATTGTCTGCTGAGCAATGTATCTAATCCTCTCCTGTGTGATACTGTCTGCTGAGCCATGTATCTAATCATCTTCTGTGTGATACTGTCGGCTGAGCCGTGTATCTAATCCTCTCCTTTGTGATACTGTCTTCTGAGCTGTGTATCTAATCCTCTCCTGTGTGATACTGTCTGCTGAGCTGTGTATCTAATCCTCTCCTGTGTGATACTGTCTGCTGAGCCATGTATCTAATCATCTTCTGTGTGATACTGTCGGCTGAGCTGTGTATCTAATCCTCTCCTGTGTGATACTGTCTGCTGAGCTGTGTATCTAATCCTCTCCTGTGTGATACTGTCTGCTGAGCCGTGTATCTAATCCTCTCCTGTGTGATACTGTCTGCTGAGACGTGTATCTAATCCTCTCTTGTGTGATACTGTCTGCTGAGCCGTGCATCTAATTTTCTCCTTTGTGATATTGTCTGGTGAGCTGTGTATCTAATCCTCTCCTGTGTTATTCTGTCTGCTGAGCTGTGTATCTAATCCTCTCCTGTGTGATACTGTCTGCTGAGCCATGTATTCAATCCTATCCTGTGTAATACTGTCTGCTGAGCTCTGTATCTAATCCTGTCCTGTGTGATACTCCTGCTGTCCTTGGTGACACTTTAGACATTTGTGGTCACCAACAAAATGGCTCTGCACTGTGTCCCTACATTTCATCTTCCCTTAACATTTGTAAACACCCAGTTGGGAGGGGGAGGTGACATCACATACAGGAGAGCAGACTCCGGCCACTTTACTGCAGCTGTAATCCAGGCTATTTCTACAGTGGGATTTCTGTAGAATTTGAGCAGCTGCTCCCCCTAGTGTTTAACAGTGGAAAATAACCAACTTTTTAATTACTTTTATAATTTGCTCAATTAAAAACAAATAATAATATTTAAACAAAACATTAATACATTAATATTTTACATTTTTTCAGTTATTGAATTTTTTTGACGACACCTTCCCTTTAAAAGAGCTATTGTATTCTGGTTTCTGAACACTCTCCCTGCTCCGAAATCTTTCCCTCTGAAAGCTACACTGACCTATGCTGCAGGCAGCCCTGAAAAGGGCTTTTTTGTGTTATTAAGAGGCCTACACTCTCCCTAGCAGCTGCATGCTCTATCCCTATGCTGATACAGAGACCAGGTTCCGGATGCAGTGATGGGCAAAAGGGCAGCGGCAGATCTTTTATAGACCCTCTGACCCTAAGCGGCCAGCCATTCACAGTAATGCCACAACCAAGATGGCTGCGGCATTACTGTTATTGGTTAAGAAGCCCACCATGTTTATTGGCTGCTAAACAGGTGCCAAAACGGCTGGGTGGGACATCCAAATATAGAGAGGCAAATACACAATTACTCGCTATATAACAAATAGCCTGAGTACCGTACTCTTCTGCGAATACTAAAAAATACACTCGCTTCACTCATCACAACTCATGATCCAATTTGGGGGGAGCCCACATTTTTTGTTTTAAATTATTAATTTATTTCTTAATAAACAATTAAAGCAACTGTGTGGGGTGACCTCTGTTTTTGAGTACCAGCCAATGTAAAGCTGCCAGCTGTGGTCTGCAGGCTGCAGCTGTCTGCTTTACCTCAACTGGCAACCAGAAATAAGGGGGAGCCACGTCGTTTTATTATTTTGTTTTTTTTTAAATTATTGAATTTGGGGCTAATTACATGGCTAAACACCCTTTAGTGCCACATGAAAGCCACTATAGGGTAGAAGCTTGCAATATGCCGGGTGTGGGATGGGACATTATATATGTGTTGCACATATACCTATCTATTTATCTATCCATTCATCTATCTAGCTTTTGACAGTATTTAAATCTCAATGTTAAAAACGCATATCACACAGATGTCACGTATGTCACACGGACATCACATATGTGACTCACAGATGACACATGGATGACACACGGATATTACATGGAGACTAACAAAGGGGGAAAAATGTACTCGCATAGCACTCACATGACCCTCGCATGTCACCCGCATCTCACTCCAAAACACTTCGGGAGCAACAACTGAGTTAAATTTTATACACAGATGTGACTGAACTCTAAGGTAAAGCAGACAGCTGCAGACCACAGCTGGCATGTTTAAATTGGCTGGTAATCCAAAAAAGAGGTCACCCCATGCTGTTGCTTTAAATTATTTAAAAAAAAATCTCATCCCATTGCCTGGGTGGGGTGGCAAATGGGGTAATATATGAGGTTGATGCCAGCTGTGAATTAACAGCTGCATTAAGCCTTGGTAATAGTAATGGGTGGGTGTCCAGCAGACATCACCCTTACAAATCAGTAGTTGAATAATGAAAAATGAGTAAAGAATCCGTATAGAAAAAAGTCAGCGCTAAAACCCAATGTTTGTATGGTTCTGCAGCTAGATTTTTAAGGCAATAAACCCCTTATTGCCTGGGTTGAAACTAAAAAAGGGTAGATATGGAAGAAAATTCCTTTATGTAAAAAATCTGCGCTGAACCAAGAAGGAACTGTATTTATTTATATTTTATTTTCTACTCATAAAAATGGGGATATTTATGGTTAATTACAAAAAAGATTATATAAAACACAAATTTGCACAACAGTAAAAAACACAAAAATTTGCACAAAAATAATCACTCAAAAACGCTAGACGACTCTAAAAGATGCTTATAAATGTGGAGCTCCGGCCAGCGGCTACCATCTGTTATATATATGTTATATATATTTTTAGCGGTAATATGCTAGGAGTGCGGGAAAATTGAAATCCACCAAGAAAAGCTAGGCTTATGTGGAGCGCATGATTCAGAGCAATTACTGAAGGTTTCTGCGGAACTGCAGTATAATAATCCATATTGCTTTAGAACGGAGTTTATCCTTGTGGAATCCCTGGACGTCTCTGGATTGATTTATCTATTTTCATTTACCTGTGGAAAAATTACAACCCTTCTCCAACTAAACAACATAAACATGTATTATCTTTTTTAAAACAGATGATAGCCGCCGGCTGGGGCTCCACATTTATAAGCGTCTTTTAGAGTCTTCTAGCGCAGGGTTCCCCAACTCCAGTCCTCAAGGCCCACCAACAGTGCATGTTTTCAGGATTTCTTTAGCATTGCACTGCTATTGGAACCAGCACCTGGGCAGTTAATTACATTAACACCTGTGCAATGCTAAGGAAATCCCAAAAAACTGCACTGTTGGTGGGCATTGAGGACTGGAGTTGGGGACCTCTGTTCTAGCGTTTTTGAGTGATTATTTTTGTGCAAATTTATGTTTTTTATTGTTGTGAAAATTTGTGTTTTATATAATCTTTTTTGTAATCTATTAACCACAAATATCCCCATTTTTATGAGTAGAAAATAAAATATAAATAAATACAGTTCCTTCTTTGTTCAGCGCAGATTTTTTACATATAGGAATTTTCTTCCTTATATAAACCTTTTTTAGAAAAAAGAAAAATACTTTTTTGTGGGACAAACACCCCTGACTGAAAGCCTTTTTAACCAATTCTTTATAAATTTTTACTAACAAAATGTCGAAATCCATAGCGACGTCCCACAACATTCCCCAAAAAGAGAACCTGAAAGACATGAAAAAAGAAAATGATTAAAGAAATAAATACAAGAGACACCTTTTTCACCATGGCAATTACCTAATCTAGGTCTGGTGTAATCAAATAAGGTGGTTCCATGACAATAGCATACTCGCTGTCCCAGTCAATGAAGAACAGAATGTTTCCTTTTCAGGCATTGTAGCCTCACACACTGCTGTGTTCAAACCACTGGAATGATCTGAGATGAGCTCATTAGGTAGCAGCTCCAGTAGGTCACATGTGATTTGTGGCCTGCTGACTACTCCAATGCTTCATGGAGCGCACTGGAGGTCTGAACTCAATACATCTGTAGAAGAGCCTCTTTCTGGCCTTGTTTTGATTCTCATAGAGATGCATAGGGAGCTTGAGATTTGACTTCTGACTTCTGGCCAGTCAGATGTTACAGTCACAAGATGGTGCTGTGGACCGGAGAGGAGTTGGTAAAAGGTAAACCCATGGTAAGGTGAGTATATAAAAGGGATCGAGAAGCTTAGATTAAAAGAGCCACTTCAGTGCTGAAAAAAAATGCTAGTAGGGTGCTTTGAAATACAGTTGTGCTACAAAGGTTAATATGTAGCTACAGTCTAATGTAGAATAATTTGGTGGCTACTTTTCTGACTAAAACTGGGGTCAAGAAACCCCTATTTTCAGATTGTATAAGTATGAATTGCTGTTTTATTAATTTTATACTTTATATGTTAACTTATTTTGTTATACTTGTTTAGTAGACATAGTAGTGGAGTAAGGTCTTCTCCAGCAATGCTCTGTCACGAACGTTCTGCACAGTATGGTATGATTTCATATCTTTAGGTCCTCCTACTCCCAATTAATGAGCTTAATAGTAATTTTTTTACTGAGTGCTAGGGCATTGCATATATAGACAACTTTTGCAGGTTTTGAGTATATGCAATACTGTATTAAAGAGTTTCTCTTACGTGGTCTAGGTATAGAAAGCAGATGTAAATTTTGGTTAACTTTCAAACATGGAAACTGTATTTAGTGCAGTTAATTATTATATTGTCCTTTTATACATGCCTTGCTAATAGCTGCCCCTTGGCTGTCAGTATCTTTCAGAACACATGCCAAAACAATGGTGCTAGAATTAGCATCAGGAGAGAAAGCACAGAACTAGCAGCTATGACAATTACAAGAGTGTCTTCTCTAATGAATGAAGACATCACTTTAGTGTTTCACTGTACTGTTCAAAGTTACAGGTGTCTGTAAATCAAAAAGATTTTTATTATCCGAGAGAACTTTTACTTAAGCTAAGTTGTCACAAGTCCACCTGCATTATTGCGGCTGTGAGTGTTTTACTCTAAAATGCTGTTGTGTTTCAAAGAAAACATACTTTGTAAAGTTAGCCAAAGACTATGCCACTTAGGTGAACATTACAAGCTCAGTCCCTATTGGCTCCCCCCTCTCCTAGACTGACAGGTCTATGTGTGTATGCAGAAAGAGACCTGCCAGTCTGGGAGAATCTGCCTGGAACTTACCTCAGAAAAGTCATCCAAGATGCCTAGACTGCAAATGACTATTCAAAATAGGTTTTCTCTGAATCACTAATGTGTTTCAAAGTAATACATACAAGGCTGCAGTAACGCAAACAGTATGATTCATGCTACCCATGGTTCAGGCAGCATATGATGAAATGTTCCCTTTAAGGCCCGTTTCACACGTCAGTGAAAAACACTGACGTTTTTCACTGGCGTGTAAAACACGCACATGTCCCTCCGTGTGCCGTGAATCACGTGGGTTGTCTAAGTGCAATCCGGGCTCCATTCTCCGTGGCCCGTGATTTCACTTAGAGATTAACTCACCTGTGCGCGCTCCCGCTCTCCATGGTGCTGATCGCTCCCGCGGTACAGCATCCGGCCGGCGCTGACCGCCGCAGCAGCTGCTTCCGGGTTGGCTGTGTCGTGGATCATGAATATGCGCGACAGTAATGAGCCGGCTCAGAAGCAGCAGGCTGCACAGGCTGCAGAGGACATCGCTGGAGCCGGGTGAGTAAAAATGATTTTTATTTTAAAAGCACATTTTTTTCTGGCACGTGTCTCATGGATCACACCACTGCGTGGTCCGTGGGACATCAGTGATGCCAGAAAAAAATGGACATGTCTCCGTGCGGCAATCACGGACACGCGTGAACGCTGCACGGAGACACGTTCAGTGAAAAATCACTGATGTGTGAGCAGACCCATTCATTATAATGGGTCTGTGTATGTCAGTGGTTCTGGTACGTTTAAAAAAAAAAGCACAAACGTACCAGAATCACTGACGTGTGAAACAGGCCTTAGTGATTAAAAAACAGAAAACAAGTATTAAAGATATCAAATGTGTCCATTCTATCTAGTGTGTATCTTATATATGATACTTAATTGAAAAGCGCACCTGAATATTTTTTTCTTATTTTTTTTTTTTATTTTCAAGGGCCACCTCATAACAATAAATTCTGCGCAGGATACATTTTTCATATGGGTCTATTTTTGGATGGATGCTGCAACATGTCATAACCCCTTTTTCTGCGGTAACATTTTTTCTTTCTGAAAATACACAGGGGATGAAATAACTATTAAACACATCACCTTTCTTTGTTCATGAATTCAATATTTATTCTGTGTGTCATTTCTCATTATTACATATAACACATCCAGTCTAAAATGATAAGTCTGCAGTCACTCTGTGTCACTGCAGATTTATGAATCATCCTAGCCCACACTATGTGCTGCGAGGATTCGCCGGTTTCTAAGCCGGGAACAGCGGTTATGTGATCACAATTATGTGATATGCATGTTTCCGGACAGAACCCTACTAGTGGGCTCAGCCTCGCTCCATACCAATGTATTGAGCAAGGCCATGCCCACTAGATAGACACACCTAATAGTCAGACATGCCCACTCTCCACAAATGTATTGAGTGAGGCTGCGCCAATTAGTCAGGCTCTGGCCGGGAACATCCATATTGCAAAATTACGGTCACGTAACCACTGTTCCCAGCTCATAAATTACTGAATCCTTGCAGTGTATGCGCTTGGAGTATTTATATGTCTACAGTCACATAGAGTGACTGCGGGATTTTCATTTTAGACCGGACAACCCCTTTAATTTATGGACATTTATGGTGTGATTTCTTTGCCTGTGTGGAATGGATGGGTTGCTACCGACAACTAGTGAGAAATTTATGTTAATAGCACCTTTTATAAATATATTTACTTAGAAAATTGGTACCATGTTCAACATTTATTGCACCCACTGTATATAGCTCAGCAGTATGGCCATAATGCAATGTTTTAGCAGTGTTTTGGTATCCGTGTTAATAATATGAGATTTTTTGCAATTTTACTAAACTGGACTTAGATTAAAATTACATTTTATAATTTAACAATGGTCTGGTTGAGGTCTTGCTCTCATAACTTTTCACATTAATTAAGACGTAGTAAAGAGCAAGCGTGGCCAGCACTGCTCAGTACTCCATGAAGCATCGAGATGCTTGGCATGATAGATATTTGATTGAGTATCCTTGTTCTCTGGCGCCATGCTACATGTTCCTCAGATGTTTCTCAGCTACTAAAAATGCAGGAATTGCCTGCCAAACATGGTAATTCCGTAGCACTGTTGGTCACTGGCATCACTGTGATATGCCTGCTGCATCACGTCATCGGGTCTATTTAAGACTCAGATACATCATGCTTGGTGCCCAGAAAGAGTGTAGGGAGAACGTCTGCTGGAGAACGGATATTGTAGTAGATTGACTCTAGCCTTACAGTCCTTGTGTCACATGGAGTTTTGCTCAAACGTCGCCGAGTGTCATGGCGGCATCAGATGCTTTTCAGAATACATATTCAGAATCCTTTTCTGTGATGTTTCTGAGTTACACAGGCAGGCTTGGGCATCAACCAGCTGTGTGCTCATTAATGGTTGGGCTAGCAAGGGATGATCTCTGCTAACCTACTGGTTACCTCTAGGATCCCATGTTGTTGGAAACCTATTACATTTATTTCCTGTCTTTTTAAGATGGTGGAATCTGACTTCTCATGCTTACTATAGTCTATTGCACTGTTGGTCTGTGTACTGATGTGTCCCAGTCCTGCTGGTGATTATATTGCATGGTGCTTGGACATGTGTAATCCTTTCAATGTCTTATTTCCTCTCTGCTGTTATTTTCCTCCATACCTGTCATTGTCTTAGATTTTTGTGTGAGCTTGCAGTGAGATAGAGTTTTGGTTTCCCTTGTTTGTTTATCTCTGTTGGTTTTATCACACCCCCGTCCTAGCCCTCCTCCAGGGTAGGGAGGAAAGAGTTATAAGACCAGGTCTTGTCAGTAACAGGGTCAGGTTTGCAACTCAGACACCCTCACCTTCAGAGGTAATTCTGAGATGATGGATAGCTTGGTCCCCCCCTAGTATGAGGGCCAGTCTAGGAGCTATAGTCCCCTGCTTTCCCTATTCATTGAGACACCTTGTTGCTGCAACATAAAAAAACTATTATATTTTCTAATACTGCTCTTAGCCGCATTTAATGTAGGGTGAGCAGCTGGAGAAGGGATAATGTATTAGAGGCATAAAGGCAAGGATTTTAGCCTTACAGACGTTGCTGCTGCAACATAAAAAATTCCATTATATTCTCCAATAATACTGCTCTTGCAATTAGCTAAGGGAGAGCTGGTGGAGAAGGGATAATGTATTAGAGGCATCTAGGCATTGGTTATTGAATTACATTCCTTGCTGCAGTTACATTACCCCAAAAGTCCGTTTTAGGTCTAAATCAAATCAATTATCTTCTCTAATATTACCACTCTTAGCTGTAATTAGTGTAAGGAGAGCTGCTGGAGAAGGGATAGTGTATTAGAGATATACAGTGGCGGGTTCTAGTGTTACAGACCTTGCTGCTGTTACAAAAAAAATTCTATTTTATTCTATAGTAATACTATTTTTTTCTGCATTTAGTGTAGGACAAGCTACTGAAGAAGAGATAGTCTATTAGGGCTCATGCGCACGTTGCCGAATTGCATGCATTTATGCTGCATATTTCCCTGCTGCATACATGCATGCGTCCTGCTTTCCCTGCACAATCTATGAAGATTGTGCATGAGACGTGCGCACTTTGCTTTTATGAACACAGCGATTTGGGTGCTAAAATTTTGACCCAAATCCGTGCATTCCTAAAAGCAGCATGTCAATTATTTGTGTGTTCTGGATGCAGCTTCCACTCTGTCTATGGTGGGGGCAGCATCCCGAGCGCATAAATTCGGCTTTTTTTTTAACAAATATACTGCAGTCATTCTGCAGCGATTTGAAGCGCACATGTGCTGTCAAATCTCTGCAGAAGAATCAGCAGTTATGTGCGCTGGAGCCCTTAGAGGCATTTAAGCAGGAATGATAGCCTTGCAGACCTAGCTGCTGCTACATTATCCTAAAAGTTTTTTTCATTGCCAATTCAAATCTATTCTATTCTGTAATAATACCACCCTTATCGATAATTAGTGTAGGTATAGCTGGTGGAAAAGGGACAGTGTATTAGCGGTATCTAGGTAGGGATGCATTACAGTCCTTGCTGCTGCAATGTAAAATCATAAGTCCTTAACTGCATTTAGTGCAGGGAGCATTGATGATGAAGAGATAGTTTTGTATTAGAGACATATAGGTAAAGCTTAGTGCCTTACAGTCCTTGCTACTGCAGCCTTAAATCAATAGTTTTTTTTCAGGCTTACATTTATTTTATTCCCTATTAATACCGCTGTTAGCTGCATTCAGTGTAGATATAGCTACTAGATGAGGAATAATCTTGGATTAGAGGCTTATAGGCAGGGATTCTTGTTTTATCATCATTCTATAGGTATATGTCAGGACCGGGAGGACGGATGGGCCCAGGAGGTGGATCCACTGGACCGAGTATCCCACTGGGGGGCAGGGTACACGGCAGCCGGAGCACTGGCGTGGCAGGGACAGGTATAACCAGGTCAGCAGAGTCACAGAGTTCTTCAGGACGGTAAGGAAACAGGCACAGGTACCAGGGAGCAAAGACAAGAAGTCTACAGGACACGGCACCAGGGGGCCTGAGCACCTAGCTCAAAAGACAAAGCTTCCAGACACGTTGATCAGGCAACGCCCCTATGGAAGGGCCAGTCTTATATATCCAGCACAGCCGTATGTCACATCCTGCTTCAGGTGTGCTGGGTCCATAAAACCAGGAGAGTGGGCGCGGCCTGGTCCTATACAGAGGCCTGAGGCTAATACTCAGAGTCAGACTCATGAGACCAGGAGCAGGACACAGGAGAGCACGAGCGGGAGCGGCAGCCATGACCGGTGGACACGTGGAGTGGATCAGTGGGTAAGGAGCAGTGCAATGACAGTGAGGCCGGATCAGTGGGTACGGAGCGGTGGTGCGATGCAGGTGTGACTGGATCAGTGGGTACAGAGCGGTGGTGCAATGCAGGTACGACTGGATCAGTGGGTATGGAGCGGTGGTGTGATGCAGGAACCGGCTCAGTGGGTAAGGAGGGCTGCTGGGACACCGGGAGCGTGACAGTACCCCCCCCTTGAAGCCCCCCTCCCCGCGGCCGGGACATGTAGGCGCGCCGAAGAGGGGCAGCAACGTACTTCCGGGACAACCAGGACCGAGCCTCGGGACCGCAATCCACCCAATCGACCAGGAAGGACTGCCTACCCCGGACCGTTTTCATGGCCACTATGTCCCGTATCGGAGAACCCAAGTCAGCGGCAACGGAGGCAACGGATAGGGGAAGACAGTAAGAAGCAGGACTGGAGTCGTGGGCGACCGGTTCGGGCGTCTCGGACCGGGTACAGGATAGTGTGTCATCCTCAGTAGCAGGGGGCACCAAAGTCTCAAGTGCCAGGGATGGTGGAACGACGCTGGACTGCGTCGACTCTGCTTCTGGGTCCGGTGGCACCACAGGCACAAGTGCCAGGAGCTGTGGTACACCGCTGGACTGAGTCGTCGCCTCTTCTTCTTCCTGCGGCATAGCAGGCTCAGGTGACAGGGGCCGAGGAACGGGCTGTAGGCAGTGGTCATGACACAAGGACCCCCAGCGAGTAATAGCGCCAGAGTGCCAACTAATGGCAGGGTCATGGAGTTGAAGCCAGGGTAGGCCCAACAGGAGCTCAGGAGCCATCCTCGGGATCACATAGAAGGTGATGGTCTCAGTATGCAAAGGGCCAACCTGGAGTCTCACTGGTTCAGTGGTATATCGGACAGGTTCGTATAGCAGTTTGCCATCCACGGAGGCGAACCAGAGGGGCTTGGCAAGCGAGATCACAGGTATCTGGTATCGGTCCACTGCAGACTGGTGTATGAAATTAGCCGCTGCCCCAGAATCGATGTGGGCCTCTGCTGTGAACCTGGTCTTCTTCGTCGTCACCTGGACAGTCTGTGTAAGTGGAACGGAGGGGATTCCGGTGCCAAGGGTAGCGGTTCCCACCATCCCTTGGGCCTGGGGTCTACCAGGTTTCTCAGGGCATGTCCGAAGCATGTGTGACCCGTCTCCACAATAGAAGCACAGGCCCAGGGCGAGCCGTTCTGCACGGCGTTGCTTGGCTTGGTTCAGTCGGTCAATTTGCATGGGTTCCGGAAACATGTCACAGGAAGGCAGGGGCAAAGGAGCGGTAGGCCTCTGCGGGGACAAGGCGCGACGGGGTGGTCGCTTCTCCCGGAATACCTCTTTGGTTCGCTCCTGGAAACGGAGGTCAATCCGGGTGGCTAAGGATATTAAAGCGTCCAAGGTGCGTGGAACGTCACGGCCAGCAAGCTCGTCTTTGACGCGGCCAGAGAGTCCTTCCCAAAAGGCCGCCGTCAAGGCCTCATTGTTCCAGCCCAGCTCAGAGGCGAGCGTGCGGAACTGGATGGCGTATTGGCCGACGGTCAGGGTCCCTTGGCGTAGCCGGAGGAGCGAAGAGGTCACTGTGGTGGTACGTCCGGGTTCATCGAATGTACTTCGGAAAGCGTGCAAGAATTCCCGGATGTTAGTGGTCATTGGATCCTCATTCTCCCACAGGGGGTTAATCCAGGCTAGAGCTTCGCCTTCCAAGTGTGACATCAGGAATGCCACTTTAGCCTGGTCTGAGACAAACAAATGAGGAAGCAACTTGAAATGCAGGGAGCACTGGTTCAAGAAGCCGCGGCAGGACTTGGGATCCCCTGCATAGCGAGGCGGAGCAGCGAGGCGAAGTTGCGAGGCCGTGGCGGAAACTGGTTCGGAGCCGGAGACTGGTTGCTGCGTGGACTCAGACGAGGCAGCGGTCTGCAGTGTATATAACCGGTGGTCCATGGACGCCAGGAATTTCAGCATCCGGTGTAAGGTGTCACGCTGTTGCACCAGTTCCTGGCGTAGTTCGGCCAGCTCAGATGTTTGTGCTCCAGCGGGATCCATGGCCTGATCAAACTGTCAGGACCGGGAGGACGGATGGGCCCAGGAGGTGGATCCACTGGACCGAGTATCCCACTGGGGGGCAGGGTACACGGCAGCCGGAGCACTGGCGTGGCAGGGACAGGTATAACCAGGTCAGCAGAGTCACAGAGTTCTTCAGGACAGTAAGGAAACAGGCACAGGTACCAGGGAGCAAAGACAAGAAGTCTACAGGACACGGCACCAGGGGGCCTGAGCACCTAGCTCAAAAGACAAAGCTTCCAGACACGTTGATCAGGCAACGCCCTATGGAAGGGCCAGTCTTATATATCCAGCACAGCCGTATGTCACATCCTGCTTCAGGTGTGCTGGGTCCATAAAACCAGGAGAGTGGGCGCGGTCTGGTCCTATACAGAGGCCTGAGGCTAATACTCAGAGTCAGACTCATGAGACCAGGAGCAGGACACAGGAGAGCACGAGCGGGAGCGGCAGCCATGACCGGTGGACACGTGGAGTGGATCAGTGGGTAAGGAGCAGTGCAATGACAGTGAGGCCGGATCAGTGGGTACGGAGCGGTGGTGCGATGCAGGTGCGACTGGATCAGTGGGTACAGAGCGGTGGTGCAATGCAGGTACGACTGGATCAGTGGGTATGGAGCGGTGGTGTGATGCAGGAACCGGCTCAGTGGGTAAGGAGGGCTGCTGGGACACCGGGAGCGTGACAGTATAATTCTGCTGCCACCTAACTGCATTGATTGGTCAGGACATGCAGGGGTGATGTTACTGCCGCTGTGAGGTTGTGGAAGGCCTCAATGTGCACACACTTAAATGCTAGTATTTCCATGGCAAGCAGTCAGGATTTGCAAGCATGTAACACCCTGAGTTCTTTTTTCCATCTCCATCTGGTCCACATGCAAAGCTTCCTGCTAATTGTGAGCAACGAGCATTTCAGTACACATAGAAGCAGGATAGTTATACTCATTAAGGCATCATTGTGGCTTGAGTGACGCCCTGGACTATCCAGGTCGTCCCAGGTAGTAACACACACAACATCCCACCCCTTCCAGTTAGGCGACAGCAGTCAAACATAGAAAACCTTGTCACCACCCTCCAGGTTTGATGTCCACACCAGAAGGAGGTGGAGCCAGGCGGTTGGCTCCACCCACCGATGAGTTCACAGGCCTGGAGGCGGGAAAACAAAGAGTTGTAGTCTGGCTCTGGAAGAGTCAAGTTCGAGGGAGTTGAGGAAGTTTGTGTCCAGAAGCAGACCTGTGCACAGGCCTGCCAAAGACTACTCCGGTGGCTGGGTTGGAGCCCAGTCACCATTGGCAAGGAGGCAGACGGTAGTGGCTGCCTGCAGGAGACCGGGAATACGACCGGTGGAACCGTAAGGGAACGGGGCAGGGTAGTGGCATGCCGGAACCGAACCGGGGAGCCAACTGGATACCGGAGCACCAGGCAGGGTACTCAGACCCCGAACTAGGCTATAAGCCACCACCATGGTCAAATCAACTGATTGCGGTCTGGACCTCAGGGGTCCATTCCCACCTAAGTCCCAATTGAAGGCAACAGACCAACCATTCCAGATAAGTGCCATCACCAAAGGCAAGAGATCCAAAGGGCCAGCGTCTGTGGGCAAACGGGCTCCTACGACACTTATACGCCGGGGAGCGGACTACCGGTGCCCAGGCACAGGAGTCAAGATTCACACACAGGTGCAGGAGAAAGGCTGACACTACCACACTAACAGGAAAAGCTGCAGCCGGCTGCGGGCCCCGTTCATCACTCCGTTTGGTTTACCAGCGACTCCAGTGTCTTGTATCAGTGTGAGTACACCAGTGCCATCAGGCACCACACCATGCTGCACCGCAACACAACGCCCTGCACCCCGGCCCCCGCAACTGGGCCCCGGGACAAACATCCCCTACCCATGGAGGGGTCAACACCTAGCTGCGCCACTACACCACTCCCGGGAGTCCCCGCACCTTCACCGCAGCGGTGGTGCCCACAATCACCACAACCCGTGGGTGACGTCACAAACTATCATTCCAAAACCAAATACCCACACCCCCCATGCGTAGCGCCAACCCACCTTGCAGAGCGACGTGACCCCCCAGGTCCGTGAGAGGCTCGAGCCACCACCCGCAGTACACGAGCACGGATCCGAGCAGCTCGGCAGCCGCAGCCGAGGCTGCGGGGCGGTACACTTGCCATCTTGATTGATTCCTTAAAGTTTTGTAGAACCTCACAGATGTCAGAAATCCATGCCCACTCATCAGTACTTATGTTTGGAGACTAAACTAAATACCAATAGGCATGTTGTAGCTGGTATTCATGTACTGTGCTCTCCTGCTGACAAAGCCTTGCTGACATTTGTAATGTTGTGTTCCAGCGCTTGGTCATGTCGCGAATCAGTCGAAAAGTTGGTACTTGCAAGCAGTGCTGCAGCACTTCCACATTGGTGGCAGGTGTAGCATACCTTCACAAGTAGCTCCTGCCAATCTGAGTAGGTTTTCAGAAACCTCTGAAACACTAAGTTGAGCACGTGTTCCAGGCATGGTATGTGAGTGATTTTACCAAGCTTCAGAGCCACTCCAAGGTTACTGCTATTATCACACATGCCTGTGCCTGTTTTTTTGCTCAGGGCAAGAACCACAACTCTAACTAGTTTGTTATACCTTTCAACAACTCTGAGGCAGTGTGTGGTTTGTCACCTAGACAAATTAATTTCAGCAGAGCCTGTTACCCCTTCACCAACGCAGTGCTGCTATGCTTACAGATATGGATAATGTGATCTGAGATGACAATTTGGAGATGGAGGTAGAGGTGGAGGCAGAGGAGAGGCAGGAACTATGTAAGAGGTGCAGGAAACCTTGATGAAACCAGGGCATCAATCCTCGGCATTGGTAATACATGTGTCATCCTAGAGTTAGACTCTGTCCTGGACTGCACAAGGCTCACCCAGTGGACTGTCAAGCAAACGTAGTGACACTGGTCACAAATACTTGTCCACATGCCTGTCATTAAGTGGACCTTCCCAGTAACTGCACTAATGAGGGCAAGGGTGCTGTTATGGGACACGTGTTAGTATAAGGCAGGGATGGCACAACGGGAACAAGCTTAAACGGAAACATTTCTATGTCAAGTAGTCTGGAAATATGCTAGCTTAGTATTTGGGCCTGTAGATGGGCTGTTGGTTGCCTTTTTTAATTTTGCGATCCATGGTCTGGGCTAGGGACAGCTAAACTCTAAAAGCTACAAAAAAAATAAATCGTACAATGTAGCTGAGAGTGCTTGCAAATCTTTAATGACAGGTGCAGGGCAGGAGGCATCCTCACCTGCATCTTAGACAAAAGACTGGCAAGCATGTCATAGCCCAAGGGAAAAGGTTGTGGTGTCACCTGCAGACAATGATTGTGAACACAGGCATTCGGCCCCAGTCGGTACCTTGATGACATCTGCCAGAACCTGCTGGTGGTGGTAATGTAATGCCCCTGAGGCTACCGTTGCCACAGAGGTACTGCACCTCAGCCAGAGGTGTGGTGTCCCATCCTGGGTAAGAAAGAGGCCATCTACTGGTTCACATACCAAAAACCTGCAGACACCCAATTGCTACCTCACACATTATATCAGGGCCGTGGCAGGTCCCATTAATACTCATCGACAAGTAATCTGGTTATGGCACTCAAGCCCTGTGCACTGTCGGGAAAGGGATGGAGCCTGGCAGGAGGGGAGATGCAGGAGGAAGTTAGTTAGTTCCAGAATCCCAGAGACTTAGGGGAAGTGTGCCAGACTCCCCTATTGTCTTGTTCCACAAGCAACATCTCACGGTGCAGGGATTTGGTCACAAACGGGACTAGGAAGAGACTTCAGGACTTTCTAGTATTAACCGGGGGCCAGGGTGGCTGTACGCACCTTTGGGCCACAAGCAGCACTCAAATCCGTTGGAAGAGGGTCACAGAGGATCTTGGAGCCAAGCAGGCAGAATTACCTTGGAGGTCCACGGCCCCTGGCTCAGGTCACTGTGTGTGGAGGCGCAGGACAGGCGGGTGAGAGTCAGCGCAATTAACACAACCAGGAAAGGCAAATGAAGGGTGTACCGGTACTGGCCTTGGACTTACTCGGGATCGGCATAGGCCTATCACCGGGGATCCCAGCATACTGTGGGTGGACTAAGCTGGCTGTCAACTTGGAACTGGTACAGGGAGTAAAAGACTGTTATTGCAAAGCCCTGATGGCGTCTCCATTCCACCTACCATCATAGACTATTCTTATGGGCTCTTCTCCACTTGCATTTAAAAATTCACAGCGTCACTCGGCTACAAATGTGAGTCGAGTTCCTGTGTATGATCTGCGTGCGGTCTGCATACGGTGTGTGTTTTTTTCCTCACATAACATCCGTATGACATGTGAGTGTTTATGCAAGCAGCGGTGGACTGGCTACCGGAGGAATCTTCAGTAATACCAGGCCTGGCTGCGGTTACCTGCACTAAACTCCGGAGCTGTCACCTGAGCTCCAGAGATCAGCCCAGTCTGTCTGCAGCTGTCATGAACTGAACAGCAATCGCCGGGGAATTAATCACTCGGCGCTCGCTGTTCAGGCTGCACTCTGGAGCTCACGTGAGAGCTCCGGAGTTCAGTGCAAGTAACCGCGGCCAGGCCCGGTATTACTGGAGACTCCCTTGGTAGCCAGTCTGACGCGGTATGCAAGTGTCAAGGATCCTTGTGACATGCGTATGCCATCTGTATGACATGCGCATGCCACCCGTATTCTGATTTTTTTCTCGCTCCCATAGGCTTGCATGGGGGTGCGAGAGTTGAGATTCGGTGCAAATCGCACCATGCTGCGATTTCACCGAGAGCACGAGTCATGCCGTTAAAAATTTAGCAAGAGGACATGGCCTTGTTGATTAACACTGGTGCTAGTGAAATCCGATTTTTTATCGGATCGCACTTGCACATAGAATTCACAAGTGGAGAAGAGCCCTATTTCCAACAATTGCCCCGGGGCCCGCTCCACCTGTGAGAAGCAAGAACACCTCAGCTGTGCCATCACGAACTGCCCTGGGAAACACGCAGCGCAGCGGCGGCCCGCATAGCCACACAACCACAGGTGGCGTCACAAACTTTATTTCATTGTAAATATAACTCCCCACATCAACCCCTTTGTTGACGAAAGACACCACCAGGGTCACAGAGCCAAGCCCCGCCACCGCTGACATCCCCGGACTAGTCCAGCCCGGTTCAGATTATCGCATAAGACCCTGGGGTTGGGCGTGTCAGTAAGGCTGATAGTGGTCAAGCCACTGCTGATCTTGGTATGGCACAGGTTGCAAAAGACCATATACTTTCATCGTCCACACTTTCTTTTAAAACTCGTTAGACTGGGAAACACCTAACCCTTGTCCTGGAAACTTCCACATGTGGTGCTTTGGGAACAGTTGGCAGCTTTCTACCTCTGACCACCCCACTGCCTTTTCCTGCCAGTTGCAGTGCTGCATATCCTATTCCCTCTGCCCTGCTTTCTTCCCTTTGCTTAACACCGTGTCAGGTTGGGTCTGTGATTTCATTATCCGCCACCTTGTCTTTCACTTCTGCCCTCTGGTCTTCCTTCTGACTTTCTGGGTTAATAACACCACTTGTTGGTGTCTCATTATCATCGATCTCTTGAGACACAAACTGTCATATTTTTATGCTTCCACCAGCAAACTTTATTGTTTTTTATTTTTTTATACAAAATATGTCATGAGGGATCACTGATGGCCCTCCAAAAATTGAGTTAGAGCCTCCAAATGGGTGCGAGGGCCGCATAATTACCTTGTTGATATGGTGTAGGAGGGGAGTAGTGGGAGTAGGTGCATGGTAATACACCGAAAAAATAAAAGATCATTTCATTTGGCTTTATGTTCCGCTGCTGTCATCCAATGGGGTTGAGAAATCTAACCCAATCTATCGAGGCATTTTTCATTTTGAACCGTTCAGATTAATTAATTTTATATTTTGATAGATTTGGCATTTCTGAACGTGGCAATACCAAATGTGTTTACTTTTTATTTTTTTAACTGTTTTAAAAAACAGAAATGCTGCTTTCCATGTGAGTGCCGGTGCTCTGTCGGATCTAACAGGAAGTTCATCATGGTAGTGTCAGGGGTCATCAACTGACCCCACACTACCATGGCAACTCATTGGCGGCCCGTGATCACATCACGTGGCCATTGATGGCGGCAGGGAACAGCACGATCCCCACCGCAGCGATTTAAATCACGCTGTCAGAATTTGACAGGGCAATCTAAAAGGTTAACAGGCATGGGTGGATCTTTGATCCACCCATGCCTGTAAGACACACATGGCTGCTGATCAGATCAGCAGACATGTGCAATGATTACTATGGGCTCTCCACCGGGGCCTGTGGTAACCACAAAGACATGACTAATGACGTACCAGTACGTCATTGGTCGTGAAGGGATTAATGCCTGACAAGATGTACAAAACCAAATATAAAATTGATTTCAATTGACAAAATGTTAGGAAACATTCTTCCCTGTATAATATAACGTGTTTCTAAGGTAAATATTATTAGGGAGAAAAACTGCCTTTGGATATATTCATACTAAGAGTATGTGCGCATGATAAGTATTTGGTTGACTCAACTCCACAAAGACTGTGGAAGAAATAGCGCAATAGGGTCTTAACTGATAATAATAGGAAAGAATGTAAGAGCATTCACCTATAGGGGTTGTGACAGTCACAACTCCTATAATAGTGTACCGCCCCCGTGCCAGCGGCCGAGCTGCTCGGATCCTGAACCGTGGTAGCTTGAGGGGTCTCCGGACCCGGGGGATCGTGCGGACACTCGAGGTTGAAAAGGGGAGTAGGTACAGGGGAGTTAGAAGTTCGTGACGCCACCCACAGTGCATGGTAAGATGAGATACCACCGCTGCTGTTGGGGAAAGGGGAAGCCCAGTGGCGATGGTGCGGCAGCAAGGTGTTTAACCCCTCCGTGGGTAGGGGGTTTGTGCCCCGGGAGCCCGGTGTTGGTAGTGCAGGAGTGGGGTGCTGTTGGGAAAAGGAAGAGTTTCTGGGTACTCACTCAGTCCAAGAATACTGAAACCGACAGCTTGTAAACCAGAATTCTGAGCATCGCTGCAGCCAGGAGGGAGCACGCTTGGGTCCGTGCCCTTGGTGTTGCTTGATAGCCTGTGGCCTTTTCCGTGGCACCTTGTTCACTGTTTGGACCCTGTAGTGTGGAACTAGTCGGGTCTCGCTCACCCGTATGGCTAACGGAGTGAGCTTGCTCTCAGGGTTCACGCTTGGAATTTGATGGATTGTGTCAGGGAAAGTCCTATCCCATTGGTGCACTAGTACCCCGATTTTGAAGCAGGTGAGGGATGAATCTTGAATGCTTCACCCCCGTTGGGTAAACTACCAGGACGCTTGAAGCTACTTCCCGGCCCAGGGTCCGCGTACCCCGTCGTGCCCAGGTCCCTGCCCTGAGATGGCTCAAGGCCGCCGGCTGCCCTCCTCGGCAATCCGTGCACCTTGATACGATCCCCTAACGTCTGCCACCTAGTACTCAAGGAGCCCTGCTCCTCACCGGTGACCTCTACCTTTTAGAGAGTTGTACCGCCCTAAGAGGGGCCAGGCTGCTTCCTCCGCATGCTCGGGCTGAGCCGCTCGAGGTCCGGGCTCGGGTGGTCGGTGGCACGAGCACCTCCGGACCGGGTGCCACGTCGCTCTGTTAGAGGGAAGAGGTAGCTGGGTGATGTGGGACGAGGCGCGCAGCCGGGGAGGGCCGCGTCGCCGTCCTATGGGTCGTGACGCCACCCACGGGTCGTGGTGACGGGATGCACCACCGCTGTGGCTCGAGTGAGGGCGGGCTTGTCCGGGATCGCTGTTGCGTCCGCAGCTCAGATGTCAGCCCCTCCGTGGGTAGGGGCAGTGTGTCCCGGGGCCTCCAGCTCGGGGGACTGCGAGCACTGCTGTTGTTGTCGGGGTGCAAGGTGCCGTGCCGCGGTGTAGTGTCGTGCCCTGATGGCACTGGTGTACTCACGATTAATTTCACACTCAGAGTCACTGGTAAACCAAAGTTTGGATGTGGTCGGTCCCCGTGGCCGGCTGCTGATGTCCCCTGTGGGGTTGATGGTGGCCCCTTTCCTGTGCACCTTTGTTAGTTGTGTTTCGGCTCCCCTGCCTGGGCAGTGGGAGCCTGCTCCCTAGCGTTGAGCTGCCGGAGGAGCCCTCGGTTGCCCGCAGGTGCTGGCCCGTCGGGTGTTTGGCCCTTGGCGGTGGCGCTCACCCGGAATCGGTGGGCTTTTGCCTTCTTTTGGGATTTTGGATGTGGATGAACCCGTGAGGTCCAGCCAGCAATCAGTCAATTTGCCTATACTCAGTGGCTTCTAAGCTAGGACAGGGTCTGAGTACCCGATTTCTGGTGCTCCGATACACGGTTGACTCCCCAGTTCGGGACCGGCGGGCTCCAACCCAGGCCCGGTCCATACGGTTGCGCCGGTCGCTGTACCGGTACTCCTGCAGACGGCCACCACCGTCTGCCTGCCTGATGTTTTCCAAGGGGCCCAGACTCCTACCCGGGTCCCTGACAGCTGCTCCACTACCACTCACTGTCACTGTACACTCTGTTCTGTTTGTACTTCCTGCCTCAGGCCAGTAGTCTCTTCGGTGGGCGTGCCTTTCTGCCTGACTCCGCCCACCTGGTGTGCTCTACTGGCCCTGAGGGAGGCATCAGGTTTCCCTTTCGGGTGACGTGTGTGTGACCTCACAGGGGATGGGGGGGGTGTGTATGTAGTAGGTGTTATTACCTGTGACCCCTGGGGTCCAGGGCGTCATATTCCACCTTGGTTTAATGCAGACCGTCCGTAGGCTGCCCGACCAACTCCGGTTTATTTTTATTTTTCAACTGTAAAACACGGGAAAAACGGGAAAACGCTTACAATTATAATAACATTTATACAAACTATGGTTTCTGAAGGTCTTCCCATAACGGGATATACAAGAAAAGACCTCACATCACCTTCCACAGGTGCTCAGGAGAAAAAAAGTTAGGTAGAAAAGAATAACTCCGGCACACTGTATATTTCCCAAAATGAAGGTATAATGGACACAGATAGTTGATTTCGAATCCTTTTCTTTTATTTGAGGTGCAAAAGTGAAAAAGTGCTGTACAAAACAAGTCCGCCAAGTAACGACGTTTCGGCCTCACGGGCCTTCCTCGAGTTGGACAGACTAGATGAGGTGTTATATATAACAAACAAAACAAAAGGACATCCATCAATAAGAGCATATAGATAATTTTGGCAATACAGATGGTAAGAATCACAGTACGAATAGCATACGTAAATCATAGGGAGGATACAGCAAAGAATCAAGGATACACAGCATCAACGATATCTATAAGGTATATGGTATATAGGCATAAAGAGGGGAAATCCCATATATTCCAGAGTTATGTGGTGTGGATCCGTAATGGTAAGGCGGTATGTTATGTAAGGGGTGGGAAAGACGAGGGAGGCTGGTAGGCTCACCTAAGATGGACAGGAATCACTAGCAGGTAAGGATATCAAGTATACAAATGTGCTTATCCACCTGCTGTGGGAATAAAATAGAGAAATGAGCATACAGGATATCAAAGGGTGTACTGTGATTCTTACCACTTGTATTGCCAAAATTATCTATATGTTCTTATTGATGGATGTCCTTTTGTTTTGTTTGTTATATATAACACCTCATTTAGTCTGTCCAACCTGAGGAAGGCCCGTGAGGCCGAAACGTCGTTACTTGGCGGACTTGTTTTGTACAGCACTTTTTCAGTTTTGCACCTCAAATAAAAGAAAAGGATTCAAAATCAACTATCTGTATCCATTATACCTTCATTTTGGGAAATATACAGTGTGCCGGAGTTATCCTTTTCTTCCCATAACGGGAGGCATTTTGCTTTAACGTTTCAAACTTTATTAAACGGAACGGGTTCATGTCCTTCCGCCTTTCCCACCCAAACAACCTAGCCTTGATGCTGCCCCTAAGAAATGGGCAGCACCCCTTTTCCCCAGTCCGGAAACAGGAACATGGAAGGTCACCCAGGTGGGAACAGGTACGGTGCGGCGCACCCGGCAGTTGTCAAAGGCTCCCCGGAGGATGGTCACCGGTCACAGTGGTGACCGGACCCCAGCCTGCTCTGCTATGGGTCCTTCATCCAATCTGCCTCTCCGGAGGCTAATGGAATGGGAAGGCATGTTAAAGGGGGCAGATAGGGCAATATTTACAAGCCCAAAAGTTTTTGGGTGGCCGGCAAGTCCACGGCCTTGTCCATGAGCAGTCACTCACGCATCAGGGTAAAACGGGGTTTCAAAACACAAGTCCCAACGGGGACGGGTCCTTTTGGTAAGCTAGGACAGGGTCTGAGTACCCGGTTTCTTGTGCTCCGGTACACGGTTGACTCCCCGGTTCGGGACCGGCGGGCTCCAACCCAGGCCCGGTCCGTACGGTTCCGCCGGTCGCTGTACCAGTACTCCTGCAGACGGCCACCACCGTCTGCCTGCCTGACGTTTTCCAAGGGGCCCAGGCTCCTACCCGGGTCCCTGACAGCTGCTCCATTACCACTCACTGTCACTGTACACTCTGTTCTGTTTGTACTTCCTGCCTCAGGCCAGTAGTCTACTCGGTGGGCGTGCCTTGCCGCCTGACTCCGCCCACCTTGTGTGCTCTACTGGCCTTGAGGGAGGCATCAGGTCTCCCTTTCGGGTGACGTGTGTGTGACCTCACAGGGGATGGGGGGGTGTATGTGGTAGGTGTTATTACCTGTGACTGCTGGGGTCCAGGGCGTCACAGAGTCACCACTCTACCTCCTACTCCCTACTTCTTCCACTCCTTTTTCAGTTCTCCTTCACTTTCTCACCTTCCTCTACCAACCCCCCAAGTGGGCGGCCCTATTCCCTTCAGGCCCCCAAATGGTTTGTCTGGAGGCTATGATGTAAAGTGTTTCTAGGGTTTTGACTGGCTAAGCTCTTAGCAACACCAAAGGACCAAGACCCGTAACCAAGATGGATTGGATACTGTGCAGAAGGGCAGATTGCACAATACCCTGTGATGACCTGATAGGCCAGGGCGTCACGATAGTGTAGTCACAAGGTGAAGACAGCTGCAGCTCCGAAAGTTTGAGACGCAAAGTTGTTCAGGAAAAAAACGGTGTCATGCCGCCCTCATCACTATTCCAAAAGGCAGATATTAATAATCCATGTCTTTTTATTCAAACAGATGATACGCGTTTCAAGGGTCACAGTCCCCTTCCTCAGGAGTCAGGACAAATATCAAATGACAGGATATTTGTCATTTGATATTTGTCCTGATTCCTGAGGAAGGGGGCTGTGAACCTTGCAACGCGTAGACTTGTATTTCCTGTTTAAATAAAAAGACATGGATTATTAATATATGCCTCCTGGAATAGTGATGAGCGCGGCATGACACCCAGTTTTTCCTGAACAACTTCGCAAGTATTTCGTTGATGAAATTTCTGCACCATTTCTGCATCTCTTGACATAAAAAAACACAGGGCAAATACATGTGTTTTTGCCTCGTTTTTGATGCATTTTTTATGTTTTTTTTTCATGCATTTTTTTATTGCTTTCAATGGTGAAAAATGCAGGAAAAAATGGTGAAAGAATTGAGATGCTTCAAATTATTTTCTACACCAAATCGGCAAGGAAAAAAAATCTCAACACGTGCACTACACTTAAGGTGTCTCTTTGACTTTGTGGGCATAAGAATTTTCTTCCAAATTTGTAACTAAACTGCATTAAAAATGCATCAAATAGCGCAATAAAACGCACACAGCCTTAGCATTTTTGAAAAAATCAGCAGTTTCCCATTTCAATTAGACAAAATAAACAGTCAAGTCAAGGGCCAAACTAAAGGCCACTTTTCACGCTGCGACATCGCTAGCAATTGCAATAGCACCCGCCCCCGTCGTTGTATCGCTACAGCAGCATCACACGCACATACCTGTGCAGCGACATCGCTGTGACCGGCGAACTGCCTCCTTTTTAAGGGGGCAGTTCGTTCAGCGTCACAGCGACATCACAGCAGCGTCACTGAACCGCCGCCCAATAGAAAAGGAGGGGACGCAGGTAAGGAGGTAAGGAGATGTTTGTCGTTCCAGCGGCGTGACACATAGCGATGTGTGCTGCCGCAGGAACGACAAACAACATCGTTACTGCAGCAGCAACAATAATTGGGAATAGAGGGGCATGTCACCGATGAGCGATTTTGAACGTTTTTGCGACGATTCAAAATCAATCATAGGTGTCACACAACGACATCACTAAAGCTGCCGGATGTGCGTCACAAATTCCATGACCCCAACGAGATCTCTTTAGCGATCTCGTAGCGTGTAAAGCCACCTTTATCGCTGGCCCAACATAATCCTTCATACAGAATAATGTGCCCCACATAGCCCGCCATACACAATGAACCCAATATAGTTCTCCATATACAATAGCCTCGCGGGCCAAATAAAAGCATCCTGAGGGACAGATTTGACCCATGGGCCAAAGTATAACATATGTGGTATGCATTTTTGTGGTACTTATGCAGTAGGCACAGTTTTCCCTGCCCATTTATCTTGACCTGTGTGTGCGACATAAGCAGCACATCCAAGTCCCCTTCCCTTACCGCATTGCAGGCATATTTTAAATTAGGGACGTATTATAGCAGTATTAATAGGTAAACTGGTAAGGATCTGCAGTGACTATGAGGCCTATCCAAAATTACTATGCAGCACAGGTTATGTTAAAGAACATGAGTTTGTTTAAGATGGGGATGCAACACTGGGAGATATAGTGAAGGCTGGGGGTGAGATATCGAGAGACAGCTGCTGCCATTAGGTTCCTGAATTCATAAGAGTCCACAGCCTTAAGCAACAACATTGGCAATGAGATCAGCCTGGGGATGTGGCCATTTATTATTTGGGCATGTGGTTGGGTGGCTGAGTATTAGGACTTGCACTCCAAGGTCTGGGGTAGAGACAGCTGGTTGTTGCGCTGGGACAAAGAAGTAGATGTGGTTGCTAATGGTGTTTGCAAATGTTCAAATACAGTTTTGTGTCACCCCGTGCTCGGCAGCAGCCGAGCCGCTCGGGTCCGGACCTTCAGTAGGTGGCTCGAGGGTCTCCGGACCCGGGGGTCCACGGTCACTCCAATTTAAAAATGGGTTGGCGGTTTGGGGGGACGTAGGGGTACCACCCCATGGCCTCGGCTGCGGCCTCCGAGCCGCTCGGGCCCGGGCTCATGTGTCGGTGGCTCAAGCGCCTACGGACCCGGGGGTCACGTCGCTCTGGAAGGATGTACTGGCAGTGCACGCAGGGGGGGGGTTTGGGGTGTTTGTTTGGTAAAGTTCGTGACGCCAACCACGGGTTGTGGTGATCGTAGGATGGACACCACCGCTGCCGTTGACTAGGCTTCCCGGTGATGGTGTTATGCAGCTTGGTGTTAACCCCTCTGTGGGCAGGGGCAATGGTCCCGGGGGCCCGCGGGAAGGATGAAGGCCGGGGTGCAGGGTCGCGGTGCAGCGCGGTGAGGTGCCTGACGTCACTGGTGTACTCACTCTGACACAAGATAACGGAGTCTCTAGTAAACCAAGCGGTAGAATGGACGGGGCCCACAGCCGGCTGCAGTGTTCTCCCTGGACAGTTTGGTGATGGCTGTCGTTTCCCTGCACCTGTGTTGTGTTGTGAGTGACTCCTGTGCCTGGACACTGGTAGTCTGCTCCCCGGCGTGTAAATGTCGCAGTAGCCCGTTTGCCCACAGGTGCTGGACCTTTGGATCTCTTGTCTTTGGCGGTGGCACTTATCCGGGATGGTTGGGCTGTTGCCGTCAAACGGGACTTGGGTGAGAATGAACCCCTGAGGTCCAGACCGCAATCAGTAAATTCGACTATCAGGGTGGCTTCTAGCCTAGTCGGGGTCTAAGTACCCTGCCTGGTGCTTGGCTCCAATCAGCTCCCCGGTTAGGTACTGGGGGCCACCGCCCGACCCCGGTCCTACAGTTCCACCGACCTTTCGCCAACTCCTGCAGATGGCCACCACCATCTGCCGACCTTGCTGGAGGTGCCTGGGCTCCAACTCAGACACCTAGACAGTCCATAGCAGGCCTGGTCCCAGGTCTGCCCTTGACTTTTCTCCTCACTCCTCCACTGTCCTGACTGCACTCTTGCACTACTGCACTGTTCTGTTTGTTTTCCTGCCTCCAGGCCTGTGTACTCCTCGTTGGGCGGAGTCAACTGCCTGACTCCACCCCACCTGGTGTGGACATCAGATCCTGGAGTGTGGCAACAAGGGTTTTTAGTGTGACTGTTGTCACCTATCCGGGGAAGGGGTGTGTGATGTGTCGTGTCTGTGACTACCTGGCTAGTCCAGGGCGTCACATAGGTGTATGGCCGGAGCCGTGTTTGAGCCACGGGTTGTGGTGAAGGTGGACACCACCGCTGCAGTTACGGGGCACCCAGGGGAGATGTTGATAACCCCTCCGTGGGTAGGGATGGTGGCCCCGGGACCCGTTGGGGAGAGTTGGGCGGTGCAGGGAAATGGGCCGCCGGAGGGCACTGATCCACTCACGATTAGTAACACACACAGGTCTCTGGTAAACCAAGGTGATAGTGGTCGATTCCCGCAGCCGGCTGCAGTCTGGTCCCCCACCCGGTTGGTGGTCTCTGCCTTTCTCCTGCACCGTTTGTGTGATGGTGGACTACCTGCGCCTGCAACATCAGGAGTCTGCTCCCTGGCTTGTGGTTGCCCAAGGAGCCCTTTGCCCACAGACACTGGCCCGTGGGATTTCTCTGTCGTGGCGGTGGCTTTCTATCCCCCTCATTGGGCTGTCTTCAGTTGGAACTTTTTAGTGGTACAGAACCTATAGTCTTGGCTGCAATCAGTTAATTAGCTAGCCCCCAGTAGCTTCTGGACCTAGCTTCAGGGTCTGAGTACCCCCTTTTGTGCTCCGGTTTCCGAGTCGGTTCCCCGGGTCAGTACCGGCGGGCCACTACCCTGTCCAGGTCCACCATGGTTCCACCGAGCCATCTTCCTGGCTCCTGCAGACAGAGGCCTCCATCTGCCTCCTAGCCAGAGGTACCAGTGCTCCAACCCTTGCACCTGTCAGTTAGTTGCAGGCCAGACACACAGGCTTGCTTCCACTTTACTTCACCTCTACTAACAGACTGACCACTTTTCCCACCCCAGGCCCTCCGAACTCCTCGGTAGGCGTGTCCAACCACCTGGTTCCTCCCCCTGGTGTTAATCAAGCACTGAGGGGGGTGACTAGGGTTTAAATGTTTGGCTGCTGTCACCTTGTTAGGGGACTGGTGTAGTGCGGGGCCCTATCTGTGACTACCTGGCCTGGCCAGGGCGTCAGTTTCATGGTGGTAGGCATCTGCACCTGCATCCTGGACAAGGCATTGACATAGCAGCGAGAAAGAAGTGGATGGCAACCAAGAGAATGACTGTAGTCTCAAAGATTCAGCCCACCTAGTCCACCAGGAGGAATGACGATACAGAAAGCAATAGATAATTAACAACACCCAAGACAGTCACAACAGACTTCAATGAAGTGAAAGGCAACAACTTCAGGAACATATAAAAACGACAAAAAAGAGAAGTCTTTGGATTTGCCCCATATACCATTATATCCCATGGCCCAAAAACCACCAACAACAATGCAAATTGCACATAGAAAAATCTTTAATTGATTGGGTCAAGCATATAATTTTACATGGGATATAAAACATTATAACAGGTAAGGAGGTAAAAAGACACATGAGAGCGAACAAGAAATCCCCATGTGAGGCTGCATGGATCTAGCAGGGTAAACACAAGGGTATATTCCCAGCAGGGCCAGTGTAAGTGCCTTCACAGCAAACAGATTCAATGTGAAAGACAGAGCAGTACTAAGTAAAGAATCATAGGCACATTTACCCAAACACATAGCCCGGCAAGGAATCCACCAAATGTAAAACTCACATGCAGACGCACAGGGGGAGCAGTCCCAATACGTATTTCGTGATGACTTCCTCAGGGGACCGTGGACAAAGGAGGGGAATGGACAAATTTATACACTAGTGTATATCAAATCATTTGCAGCACCTGTCACGGCTGCAGAGCTAAAGCACACTGAGCAGGCGTGGGCGGCTACTCCAGCGTCACCTGGGCTAGGGAAAACCCTATGATGACGTCACTTTTACCCAGAAGACGCTTCAGGGAGAGCCGTACACACTGCACATGTGCAGAGCCGCAAACAGGAAGTAAAGCTGCAAATGCCATGTCTACTCCTGGCAGAAGAAAGGGCAAATCGCATTAGGAATCACAGATAATATAGAACACTGTACAGGGACAAGAATATATACAATTACATCATAATAGCATCCAAAAAAGATGTACATGAAAGACATTAACACTGTTTATACAATATCAGATATAACAACATTTTCATCAATAAAACAGAGTCTAATAAAGAATCACATATGGAGGACATGAGCATATTGTATTCCTTCCCAGATCATGTTCAATGCAGACGGACCACCAGGTTAATGACACAGAAAGATATGCACCAAGGGTACAAAGTAAAAAACTGTAAAGAAAAAGAGACATAAAGGGAGTCCAGTTAAAATTTTTTTTTTTTTTTTTTTTTTTTTTTTTTTTTTAAAAACCATTATATACAGAGCAGATTCAGTGCAGGGAACCCGCAGCCAAAACCAATTACACCCTATAACGGGAACCACATCAACCGCAGATGAGATCAACTGATTTATAAATAGGAAATAAAGGTCTGCCTCTCATTCAATCCCCGAGGGACCACTGTGTCAAGGAGAAATATCCAGCGACATTCCACCCGTGCCAACGCCTTATGGATGTTACCACCCCTCAGTCCAAGGTGCACACGGTCAATCCCCCTCACCTTAAAACTTGAGGGGTCAGACCCATGATACAACCTAAAATGGCGGGGGATGGTCTTAAGGGAATCAACATCCTCAGATTTCGCTTGTTTGGCAGCGATGATATCTCTAATATGCTCCCTCGTCCGGACCCGTAATTCACGACTAGTGAGTCCGACATATATTAAGTCACAGGCACACGTGGCGTAATAAATTACGCCCGTGCTACTGCAAGAAATATATTGTCGGATCTCAAATGTTTTGGAGCCGTCCGAGGAAGTAAAGGATGTTGCCCTGAGGATGTTCCCATGACGACACGCAATGCATGAGCCACATGGATATGATCCACAGATAGGACGTCCCATCATGAATGGTGGTTTCTTTTGTGCCACATAATGGCTTTGGACCAACATGTCGCGCAGGCTTCGGCCCCGACGTGCCGTCATGAGGGGTCGGTCGGGAAGCATATCTTTCAGCACTGGTTCTGTTTGTAAAACAGACCAGTGTTTAGTTAATATGCCACGGATGTGGTCCCATTGGCGGTTGAATGAGGAAATAAAGCGCACCTTAGATTCAGCAGGCTTCGTCTTGTCAGGATTAAAACGCAAAAGTAGTTGGTCTCTTGAAGCTGCTTTAGCGCGTCTATAGGCCTTTTTAATGGATCTGGCACTGTAGCCCCTCTCCCTGAACCTATCACGCATCTCACTGGCTCGACCCTCAAATGTATCCGTCTCTGAGCAAATCCGTTTAAGGCGGATAAATTGCCCGGTAGGGATCGCATTGATGGTAGATTGTGGATGGCCAGAAGATGCATGTAACAGGGCATTCACAGAGGAGGGTTTCCGATAAATGTCAGTGGTCAGAAGACCCTGATCATTAATGGAAATACCAATATCCAAAAAATCAACCCTAGACGGATCAGCCTGATAGGTGAGATAGATGTTATAGGAGTTGGAGTTCAAGTGGCGCACAAAGCCCTCAAGCTCCAGGGCGGTCCCCCCCCAGATGACAAAGATGTCATCAATGAAGCGGAGCCAGCACTGCACATGGGAGCTAGCCGGCACGCCGTCGCCGAAAACCTCCCTCTCCCAGTAACCCAGGAAGAGGTTTGCGTACGAAGGCGCGCACGCCGCCCCCATCGCAGTGCCGCGCCGCTGGAGGAAGAACCGCTCACCGAAGGTGAAGGCATTGTGCGTCAGTACGAACTCCAACAATTCCAGAATCAGGTGTTGTAATGGTGGTGCCCAGTTACTCATACCCAGGAAATACTCAACTGCCTGCAGGCCATGCTCATGACAGATGTTGGTATATAAGGTCTCAACATCCAGAGTCGCCAGCAAAATCCCACGCTCAACTGTCAGGCCATTAATCCTCCTAAGGACGTCCGAAGTGTCTCTAACATGGGAGGGCAGCGTCTCAACCAGAGGTTGGAGATAAAAATCAATAAATTTGCATACTGCATCGCATAGCCCTCCGATGCCAGAGACAATCGGACGTCCAGGGGGAACCCGAGGGTTTTTATGTATTTTAGGCAAAAGGTAGAATGTGGGCGTTACTGGCATATCTGGAAGGAGACCATCATACATCTTCTTAGTAATGGTACCCGAGGCAAGAGCATTCTCGAGTATGAGAGTCAACTGGGTCAGGAAACCATTAGTTGGATTGGAGGGGAGCATCTGGTAGAAGTCTGTATTTCTCAATTGTTTGTACACCTCACGCTCATACATGGCAGAAGGCCAAACCACCACGTTACCCCCCTTGTCCGCTGGTTTAATGATTACTCCCTCTAGTTTCCTCAGTTCCTCGAGGGCTCGCTGATGTTTAACAGCAAGGTTATTATTATTTGTTCTCTTAGAGAGGGATCTCAGGTCACCCATAACTAAGTCATGGAAGACTTGTACCTGAGGACACAGCGAAAACGGGGGGAACGTGGTGGAGCGCGGATACAAACGTGTAGGAAAAATATTATCCAACTCACCAGATGCCTGTCCCTCCAATTCCTCAAGTGTCCGCACAGCCTCCTCCTCCCTCTCGACGGTGCAAGGGTTCAGGCTCGGTCCTCTAGCATGTATTTTATGGAGGACCACCTTTCTGAGGAACAGATTCAGGTCCTTAGCGACTGTAAAAAGATCAAAATTACAATCAGGTACAAAGGTTAAACCTAGTTTTAGGACCTCAATCTGGTCAGTAGTCAATTGGACCTGAGATAGGTTAATCACCTCCAGTTGGTTGGAATTGCCCTTCTTTGGAATTGCTCCCAAGGTGGATTTTCCAAGGGCTGGTGATGTTTTCTCGGGTCTATTTTTACCCGAAAAACCTCTCGTTACAGGTCTAGATGAGGCCTGAGATGTAGAACTTTCATCCTCCACTGAGGAGATGGAGGAGGCTGACACGGAATGAGGGAGTCCGACAAAATTTCTCCTCCGACGTGTTGTCCCTTTCCACCGATACACCTGCTGATTCTTATAATCAGTAACATCACGTTGATATTTTTTTGTTTTATTAGAGACCAACTCCTTTTCCCACTTGACAAATTCCTTATTCATTGTCTCGTGGAAATTAGATAGCTCAGCGGGGGTGAGTTCCTTCGTGGTACGGTCTTGTAGAACAGAAATCTCTTCATCAATGGCACGGAGAGAGGCCTCATTATTGTTAATAAGAAGCCCCATAAAGGACCTGGAGCAAGCAGTAGCTGCTTCCTCCCAGTCCCTTTTGAACGTCTCATCCGTGACATTAAATGAGGGAAAGACCTGTACCCTAAGACCTCTGGGTATTAACCCCCGATCAACATAGCGCTGCATAAATGCCTTGTTCCACCAGAGTCTCATTCTGCAGTTGAACAATACTTTGATTTGGCTGCAAAGTTCCCTGTGACTTCTTGAATCCGCTGAATTGTCCACTTCGCCCTCTGTGTCAAAAACCTGGTTTAATTGAGTTTGCCACGCGGATTCACGGGCTTTAAAGTCCATGCTGCTTGGAAAAATGACTGTGAAAAAACACAGAAAGAGAAAATTATATGCTTGACCCAATCAATTAAAGATTTTTCTATGTGCAATTTGCATTGTTGTTGGTGGTTTTTGGGCCATGGGATATAATGGTATATGGGGCAAATCCAAAGACTTCTCTTTTTTGTCGTTTTTTAGAAAGCAATAGATGTACAAAAAAACACTCTGATCCCAGTTTGTGATCAATTTTGAAAGCACTCTAAATTCTTGACTCTCAAACAGGCAAATGAGATGTAGGCAGTACAAGGCTTAGCTAAAATAGGGAGGAGGAATGGCAATACATGCAGCAATAGATGTACAGAACACACTCTGATTCCAGTTTTGGATTATTTTTGACAAAAGTCCTAATTCTTGACTCTCAAGCCAGCAAAGGAGACCCAAACAGTGAGAGGCCTATGTGAAATGGCTGTGAGGAATGGCAATACAGGCAGCAATAGACATACCCCCACAGACCCTGGTACAGAGTCCCCATACAGACCCTTTTTAGGAGAACTCTCACAGACTCGTTATTAAAATTTCCCCCACAGACCCTTGATAGATTATCCCAATGGAGCCTGGTACAGAGTGGCCATACAGACACTTTTTTAAGACTACCCTCACAGACCCTTTAATAAAATTTCTACCACAGACCCTTTTGTAAGAGTACCCCCGCAGAGCCTGGTGCAGAGTGGCCACACAGAGCCTGTTTTATGAATATGCAGACTGAGGAGAAATATGAGTAACCTAACACTGTCCCTTCCTTGAGAAGCATCTCGTTCCTACAGTAGTTACAGAAAAATAGCAGTACCACTCGTAATCCGGTGGTTGTACAGGTCAGGTGACGTGGTGCGGCTTCCAATCAGAGCCAGGCCAATACTCAGCATGTTTGTGATGGCTGCGGAAGAGCCCACAGCCGAAAAGTTTGTTGATTGACTGCACTGCAGTTTTTCAACAAACTTTATTCAGCATCAAACTCAGAACTTGACCACAGACTTCCCTGAGAACTCAGTGTTCGGATTTGAGCATTGGATACTAGGTGTCCAGTATGTACCCTGAACCTTAGAGTTCAGGTTCGCTCATCCCTAATGTTGATTAAAAAGAAACATAGTACAATATTTACATTGTGGAGACATATCTGATCCACAACTCATAAATAAGAAAACTTTTCATACAGTTTTGCTGGACGCTGTCTGCAATATATAGGTACAGAATGGCCAGTAGGTGGCAGTAATATGTTAGCATTCATATTCAAGTTAAAGGAATATATGTAGAAATCCTATATGTGTAAAGTAATACTTAATGTTATTGTTGGATTTGTGATCAATAAAATACAATTGAAGTTCGTGGGAAGATTTGAATTAATTATGTGTCTTTATTTCACTTTGCTTTCTGACCTATTATATCATCAAGGAAACGCGCTCCAGCACAGTGTCATTTTGTTTTCTCATGACATTAATTTTGAAATGTAAGAATTGATTTACTTCTATCAATCTTTTAAACTGAATGGAAATATTAGTTAACTCCAAAATTAAAATTAACAGATGCTTTAAAAATGTTTATGAGCTGAGAAATTAACAATGTGCAGCAAACTGTGATATGAGAACTTTAATCATATTTCACACACTTTCCTCTGATGGAAAAATGATTGACTGGATTTATAATAAACACAATAGTCTATTTTTTTAGCGAGCAACTAAACTGGGGGAGCAAACTACACGTGATTAATTTAGTCTCTAAGACTTGATAAGACTGGTGTACTTACAGATAAAATCCATGTAAAAATGATTGTATAATTCTATTTGAAAGTTTTCAAGCTTGATATTAGAATGACCATTTTGATACCTGGAATGTCCAACAAATTTGACATGGATTTTTAAAGTAGCACACCAGCCTCATCCGGTCTGAGTCTTAAGGCCGGTTTACACGCAGCAACATCGCTAGCAATGTTGCTGCCGATCGCATCCGCCCCCGTCGTTTGTGCATCATGGGCAAATCGCTGCCCATGGTGTACAAAATCGCTAGTATCCATCACACGGACTTACCTTCCTAGTGACGTCGCTGTGACCGGCGAACAGCCTCTTTTCTTAGGGCGCGGTTCGTGCAGCGTCACAGCGAAGTCACATGGCAGGCAACCAATAGAAGCAGAGGGGGGGAGAGCAGCTGCAGAAAAGTCACGCCCACCTCATTGGCGGAGGACACAGGTACAGTATTGTTCATCGTTCCTGGGGTGTCACACATAGCGATGTGTGCTGCCTCAGGAATGACGAACAACCTGCGTCCTGAAGCTGCAAAGATTTTATGGAAATGAACGACGTGTCAACGATCAACGATAAGATGAGTATTTTTGATCATCACTCATATGTGTCACACGCAACAACGTCGCTAACGAGGCCAGATGTGCATCACGAATTCCGTGACTCCCACGACATCTCGTTAGCGATGTCTTTGCGTGTAAATCAGCCTTTAGAGAAATAATAAATAATTTTTGGAGCTTTTATTGTAAAATCTAGTGACAAGAACCATTCATCCCTAGCGCACTAGAATATATATGTGTATGATTTCAGGGATGATCAAGTGTGTAAAGAGCTCAGGAGCCAAGCACTATTCACACATGGTAAAGGCCAGATATATTAAATTGTTCACATCTGTCTTTAACAGAGGAAAATAAAACTTAATGGCGTTTTAATAGAATGCATGGTGGTGCTCTGGTGAACCGGCATCTAGCAGCGTACTGTGATGCCATTGCAGTATGCCAATATGCTTTAATGTCAACTGCTGGTCTGAAATTTGAAATACATATTGTAAATTTTAGGACTGTGGAGTCAGAGTCGGAGTCAGTGGCCATTTTGGTGGAGTCGGATTTAGTATAAAATGGACCTACAGTGACTCCTAAAATATATAATAAATTGGGTGCAGTGGTTCAATGCAGTATGTGATGAATATTTTTTCATAAGAATTTGGGAAAGTTATGAAATGTCCTATAAATGTCTCTTCTATTCCTGATCAAGGAATAAGCTTTTATTTGAAATGAATCTGTGCTGCACTAAAGCTAGATGATATAAGTAGGAATGTCACCATTTTACTACAGTAAATTTATCACAAACATGAGTCATGTACAGTTGAAACCAGAAGTTTACATACACTTTCTAAAAAGACACATATGCATGTTTTTCTCACTATCTGACATGAAACAAGAATAAACCTTTCCTGTTTTAGGTCAATTAGGAACAAAAATTATTTATATTTGCCAAATTCCAGAATAATGAGAGAGAATGTTTTAAGGCATTTTTATTACTTTCTGCAAAGTCAAAAGTTTACATACACTAAGGGGTACTTTGCACGCTGTGACATCGCAGGCCGATGCTGCGATGCCGAGCGCGATAGTACCCGCCCCCGTCGCAGCAGCGATATCCTTGTGATAGCTGCCGTAGCGAACATTATCGCTACGGCAGCTTCACATGGACTCACCTGTCCTGCGACAGTCGCTCTGGCCGGCGACCCGCCTCCTTGTTAAGGGGGCGGGTCGTGCGGCGTCACTGCGACGTCACACGGCAGGCGGCCAATCGGAGCGGAGGGGCGGAGATGAGTGGGATGTAAACATCTTGCCCACCTCCTTCCTTCCGCATATCCTACGGAAGCCGCGGTGACGCCGGTAGGAGATGTTCCTCGCTCCTGCGGCTTCACACACAGCGATGTGTGCTGCCGCAGTAGCGAGGAACAACATCGGACTGTCGCGTCAGCGTAATTATGGATTACGCCGACGCTGCAGCGATGATACGATTACGACGCTTTTGCGCTCGTTAATCGTAACATCGAGCCTTTACACACTATGATGTCGCATGCGATGCCGGAAGTGTGTCACTTTTAATTTGACCCCACCGACATTGCACCTGCGATGTCGTAGTGTGCAAAGTACCCCTAAGAGTAAAGGGCCATTTATACGCTGCGACATCGCTAACAATATATCGTCAGGGTCACCGTAACTTCCGGTGGTTGTCATGTAGCACAGGGTCATGTGATGACTCCTGTAGCTCATGTGTCACCCAGGGAATGGGGTACTCGGTCCCGTGCCCTGGGGCCTTTTTGAAAAGGGGTTATTTACATGGGAAATTAAAGTCATTTATGTGATGCCACCTGCGGATTTCGGTTAATAGGATGGAACCACCGCTGCTTAGGGGATTACACCTGGGCTGATGGTGCTGGCAGTTATGGTGGTAGACCCTCCGCAGGCAGGGCTGAGGTAGGGGATTTGTGCGATGGGAGCTTTTCACTTTATAATGAAGGAGATCACACCAGGGTTGTAAGGAACAGTCTCTACTCACTTTAACCTGTGGACGTCTGGTTCAGGTCCCTGTATTCCAGTGCCCATTTAATGACTCGGTTGCTCTGTCCCCAGCACTCAGTGTAGTTGGGACCCCGAAGCCTGGAACTTTGCATATAACTGCACAAAATTTAGAAATAAACATTTCTGACATGCAAAAACAAAACCCAAAAAAATTAGTGACCAATATAGCCACCTTTCTTTATGATGACACTCAACAGCCTACCATTCATAGCTTCTGTCAGTTGCTTGATCTGTTTACTATCAACATTGTGTGCAGCAGCCACCAGAGCCTCCCAGACACTGTTACGAGAGGTGTACTGTTTTCCCTTCCTGTAGATCTCACATTTTATGAGGGACCACAGGTTCTCTATGGGGTTCAGATCAGGTAAACAAGGGGGCCATGTCATTATTTTTTCTTCTTTTAGGCCTTTACTGGCCAGCCGCGCTGTGGAGTAGTTGCATGCATGTGATGTCAAAGAGGAGAAAGACACTGCACATAAAGCCAGGGGCACACCTATTGTAATATAAATTGTCAATAAACACCTTTATTAAGGGCACACAAAGAACAATATTAATAATAATAATAATAATAAGTTTTATTTGTATAGCGCCAACATATTCCGCAGCGCTTTACAATTACAAAATTACAATTTACAAAAGAGGGGACATATACAGACAATATGAGACAATACAAAATAACAAAATTAAGATACCAGGAGGAGTGAGGGCCCTGCTCGTAAGCTTACAGTCTGAGGAAATAGGGGAGACACAAAAGGTGAATAGGGGGGAGAAAAGCTTGTCATATATGGTCCAGCCCCCCCAACAATATTTAAAAACATTTAAAATAAGACATGAAGGACAACACATACAAAGCGGAGTCTGTCCCCAGATGTAACCGTGAATATGGTGAACAGTAGAGAAAATACATAAATAGATAATAATAATCAACCCTGTGTTCAAACAATATTGAATATCATATGAAAATGCAATGACATGAATAATAGGGCCATCTGATGGTAAAAAGGTGAAGGCTAGAGGATCAACCGTCAACAAGAGGTCTGGTGCTAAAGATGTAACAGAGGGGGTCAAATGAATAATAAGAGGCAATGATAGATAAAATACCTACAAAATGGTTACCGACCCTCTGTTGGCCAATATCCAGTAATCAAGATGTTATATTATAACATAATCCCATATGAGGGATGGGTGAGTGGGTCAAGGAGCACGATATATGAGGTTAATGAGATGATTAAGCTGTATAACAGATGCACCTAAAGGGGGTGCTGACGTTGCGGGTGTACATAGACTCTGAGTGGCGCAGAATGAAAGGAGCCTGTTTGAATGAGTGACACACTTCCAAAATGCAGCAAAACCAGAGCATTAATATACCTCAATTATAAAGGGTGTAGAAAACACCTGCAACGGAGGCTAAGCCAAGTGGAAAAATGCCTCAATTGTGGATGTTAGTACGGCCTGCCTCAATATCTCAAGATGTGACTAGTATAATGGGTATCTGCCTGGACAATATAAACCAGTACCATATAACCTCTAATATGAGTGGTAATATGAATACATCAACGTATCAAGATGTAAATAGTATGGTAAGCACCTAACTGAGCGATATAGCCCAGTGGTGTGTATCCCCTAATAAAGGTACTAATGAGACCTGGACATATAATTGCACCAGGATACCTAGATTACATAAGGTATAGGGAACATCTGCATAAGAAGTAAGACCACAACCTCTGATATGGGTGCTAATATATCCTAGATACATATACACCGGTGGATTATATAACCCAGTGACCCACAGCCTCAAATAAGGTGCTAGAAGGACATACATATCTATACCAATACATCATGGTAGCAAACAGTGAGGTAAGCACCTACATGGGGGGCAGACCCCAGCAACCAGCAGCCTTCACAAAGGGTGATAATACATCCCTAAGTATAAGAATGTGCAGGCCAGCAAAGGTTAGATCATGGGCCTAGAAAATGCCTAATAGCATCAAGCAGTTATGCACAAAATGGCCAACAAAGAGAAACACAGGGGTAAAGAAAGAGTCACCATATGCACGTTGGAAGGCGAAAATACAGCTCAGAGTGGGCAACCGCTCAGAGTGGGCGACCCCACGCGTATAGCCGTCAGAGCAGCTTCATCAGGGAAAGTAATGTCAGCATGGAATAAAGGGGTAATATATACGTGAGTAGTTACATAAATGCACACATCTGTATGGCTGGATACTGAGCGCTGTCATCACTGTGAGGCGCCATATTCGCGCTTGCGCAGTGTAAGATGACAGGATCACACAGTAATCAAAAAGCTGTAGAATGCAGAGTGGTGATATATGCGCATGTGCAGGGGACAAACAAGCTCAACAATGCTCCACGGTATTTTTTTCGGCAAATGCATTCACAAACGAGCATGAATTCATTCAGATGACAGGGCATGAATGCTCCAAAATATTTATTAGGAAAATGCTATATAACGCTTATAGAAAGTGACAAACACAAGAAAGGACATGTACAGGTCCCAATGCCCCCCAGGGGGATTTTGTGGTCCAAAGAATGTTTAATTCAACCACCAGCAGATATCTACAAGAAATATGTATGTATATAGAAAATATATTTAGTAGTAATATAGCAGTATCACATCCCTGGGAATCAAATAAGAAGGAATGGCGGCAACTCACTGGTGAACGTTAACGGCAATTTTTATTGCACAATCTGCAGCATTGTTACAGTGTAACCAGGGAGGGGGGAGTGCAGGGGCGCCGGACGACGGCCGTTTCGCACCGTAGCAGGTGCTTCCACAGGTCCGAATTAGCAAAGTCAGATGAACCTCCCTCTTATGGAGGAATCTGACAGGTGCAACTAAAAAGCTCAATGGCTGATACCAGATAACAACAGCGTAACAATATAATCCATATTACAGATAATCAATCAAAATTGGATAGAGAAAACGAATACAGAGTGTAGAGAAAGTTATCAGCAAGGAATATGACGAACATTTATCATATATACTTGTTCCCTCTTCCAATAGAGATGCATTGCTGCTGAAAACCGAGAAGGTCTTTTTTTTATATATGTATATAATGTGTGTAACACAATGTTATACCTTCTACTTGTTTTTTTATTTTTTTATTATTAAATCATTTTAAAGATTATTTATTACTCTATTTTGAGAGGATAAAATCCTTATGTATGAGAAAATATGCTCTGCCGTGCAAGAAAAAAGAAAAAAGAAAGAGAGTCAAAAACCGCCTAACCCTTATGGGGTCTCATCCTTCCCTATTCCGTGGATATCACTTTTAAACAAAGAGTAAGACTAATAACTGATTTTTTTAAAAAAGGTTTCAAATAGTATTTATATCAAGACAACGTCAGGGATATTAGTCTTTTCGGGCTGAAAGGGGGGGAGGAGAATATACGGCTCTAAAAAGCCACATGATGTCCGAAATCGTATGGGCTAAGTGCGCCTTATTTTAGATTGAGGACTGACTCGGGGAAAGGAATTGCAGGTTGGACTATAAAGTCTACGATTATGGATCTGCCAAAACAAGTACTTTTTTCAAAAGGAAAGTTTATGACAGTAAATATGTGCATGGATTTGATGTAATATCTATATTTATTCTTTACTTATTTTACTTTTTTTATGCCCTACTTTTAATTTAAAGATATCTGGCCTCTACTGGGGGGCTTTTTTCTATCTTTTAGCAGGAAATTTAAACACGCTAAATGTCCGTTATAGGAAAACGGACATGTCGTTACGGTCATTGAGTCCCAAAGGACCCAATGCCTTAACCTCCATAATGAGGCGCGATTCCCTCTGTAAGAGTTGTTTATGAGTATCGCCACCTCTTCCAGATGGGGTGATCTTGAATACACCCGCAAAAGATAGAACATCTGGATTACCCGCGTGATGTTCTCTAATGTGCCTAATTAGCCTGGGGGACCCCTTCCCTGTTAAGATGGAGTTATAGTGTTCTCGAAAACGTACGTATAGGCAGCGTATGGTTTTCCCTATATAGAAGAAGGAACAAGGGCAAAAGATTACATATACAACAAATTTGGTCTTGCATGAGATGAAATGTCTAACGGTGAAATTATGTTCACCTATATTCAGGACCTTGGCTGTCAGATGGAAGGAGCAAAAATTACAGTCCCCACACCTATAGTTCCCTAAAGGTTGGGCACGGTCTAACCATGTTTTTTTGTGGCTAGTAAGCCTGTTCTGTACAAGTAGGTCTCCCAAGTTTTTGCTCCTTCTATATGTCACCAATGGTCCTTTCTTTGCCCTAGTAGATAGATCGAAATCCTCCTCTATTAAATGCCAGTGTCTTTTTATACTGGACCGGATAATGCTGTCCATTGGGCCAAATTTGAAACTAAAAAGGAATCTACCAGAATTTTCTTCCCCAGTTTTTCTTTGTTTTTTATTAGTAAGCTCAGGGGGTCTGGAGTTGGAGCGGAGCCGGGCTTTTTCAATAATATCGAGTGGGTAACCCCTATTCTGCAATCTGGTTGCTAAATCGACACTCTGCTCTTCATATTTTTTCTTGTTATTGTTAATCCTTTTTATACGTAGGAATTGGCCGAATGGGAGGGACTGCTTGGTATGGGATGGGTGGTAGCTTTCATAGTGCAATAGTGAATTCTTGGACGTGGGCTTCCTAAACACTTCCCGTGTTAACTCACCATTTTCTAGTGTAAGCCTCACGTCCAAGAATTCCAGCACAGTACCTCCAAACACACTGGTGAATTTCATGTTATGGGTGTTGGTTTCATTTAAAAACTGGACAAAGTCCTGAAAGTCTGATTCCGACCCATCCCAGACCAGAAAAATATCGTCCACGTATCTGAGATATTTTTTATGTGCTTCAGAAAGGGATTAGTGGTGCTATAAATCAATGTGTCTTCCATTGAAGCCAAGAAGAGGTTTGCGAATGAACAAGCTACGGGGGTACCCATCGCGGTACCCCCGCATTGATGGAACCATTGTTCCCCGAATCTGAAAGAATTATGCTTCAAAATAAGATTTAATGCTTCCTCTATGAAGCAAGCCATATTATGTTCTACACCTAGATTGACAATTAGTTGTTTAATGATCTGGACCCCTTGATCTTGGGGTATTCTGGTGTATAGGCTTTCTATATCGATAGAAGCCATCGCAAAGCCCTCCTGCCATTCAAAAGAATCTAAGGTGGAAACAAACATGCCAGTATCCCTGATATATAATGGAATTCTAGCCAGCAATGGGTGAAGAAGCCAATCTATATACTCGGATAGGGGCTCAAAAACCGAGCCTATGCCCGAGACTATAGGGCGCCCAGGTGGTTTTTCACTATGTTTGTGGATTTTAGGTAGGCAGTACCAATGTGGCTTCTGTGGATACAAAGGTAATAGCTTTTCTGCCATTTTGCTGGATAGAAAACCATTTGCAACTTTTTTGTTCAGGAAAGACCGAAGTTTTTCCTTATATCTATTTGTGGGATCAAACATAATTCTTTCATATGCGGAGGAATCCCCTAGCTGCCTGTCTGCCTCCTCAATATACAACTTCTTGGGCCAGAGGACTGTACCCCCTCCCTTATCGGGTCTACGGATAACGATATCGTCCCAAGATTGTATAGTTTTTAATGCCTTATCCTCTGCATAAGTCAGGTTCTTTGGAGCTTCAGGATAGTTCAGTGCCTCTATATCCTTAATAACCAAATTTTGAAACAGATCTATTACATTGCCTGGTGCAGTTGGGGGGATGAAGGTAGATTTTAAGCCTCCTCTAAAGGGTGGGTTACCACATTAACCCCATTGTTGCTAACAGGAGCGTCGAGATTTTCCTCGCTCAGCTCAGATAGAAACAACGCATCCTCACTAATATCTCCAAATGCACTCTTAGGACCAAAAAAGCCCAAGGGGCCAATTGTTACTGGGCTCTCCCCTTGGATTATTTTTGGCCTGGGCTTGCAGTGCCTAGCCTTTTCTCTTTTTTATTACATCCCTGGGAATGTCAAGGCATCAAGATGTATTGCATGTGATGGAGCATTGTCCTGCATGAAAATCATGTTTTTCTTCAACGATACCGACGTCTTCCTGTACCACTACTTAAAGAAGTTGTCTTCCAGAAACTGGCAGTAGGTCTGGGAGTTGAGCTTCACTCTATCCTCAACCCATAAAGGTCCCACAAGTTTATCTTTGATGATACCAGCCCATACCAGTCCAGTACCCCACCTCCACCTTGCGGGCGTCTGAGTCGGACTGAAGCTTTCTGCCCTTAACTGATCCAGCTCTGGCCCATCCATCTGGCCCATCAACAGTCACTCTCATTTCATCAGTCCATAAAAACGTTGAAAAATCAGTCTTAAGATATTTCTTGGCCCAGTCTTGACGTTTTATCTTATGTTTCTTGTTCAAAGGTGGTCATTTTTGAGCCTTCCTTAATTTGGCCATGTCCCTGAGTATGGCAAGCCTTGTACTTTGATACTCTACTAATTTTGCAGCTCTGAAATATGGCCAAACTGGTGGCGAATGGCATTTTGGCAGCTTCACGCTTGATTTTTCTCAATTCTTGGGCAGTTATTTTGCGACTTTTTTGCCCACCATGCTTCTTGCGACCCTGGTTGGCTATTTGCCATGAAAAGCGTGATTGTTCGGTGATCAGGCTTCAAAAGTTTGGCAATTTCAATACTGATGCATCCCTCTGCAAGACATCTCACAATTTTGGACTTTTCAGAGCCCGTCAAATCTCTTTTCTGACCCATTTTGCCAAAGAAAAGGAAGTTGCCTAATAATTAAGCACACCTTATATAGGGTGTTATTTTTTTATTTTTTTCATTACACCACACCCCTCCTCATTACAGAGATGCACATCACCTGATTTACTTAATTGGTAGTTGGCTCTCAAGCCTATACAGCTTGGAGTAGGACAACATGTATAAAAAGTATCATGTGATCAAAATACTCATTTGCCTAATAATTCTGCACACAGTGTATATATGCATACAAATATGTCAGAAGACTGCCCACTCTATTTCAAATCTTGGCACAATCATTCACTGTTACAATAACGGCAAACACTTTAAGAAGATGACATATCAAATTACGGTTTCAAACATGGAAATACAGAATTTGAAATATGTTAACGATAAGGATAATACAAAATGAAAATAAAGATTACAAAAAGGAGAAAAAAGGTGAAAATAATTGGTTGGGCAATATAACAACAAAAAGCCTAGAACTCAGAAAACTTAAAGGGGGATCCTTAATTTGTGGAGGACTGAAGAATATATCCACAGCTCAACATTGACGTACTGATTAAATGGCAATTATCCTTATCCTTTTAATTATCCTTATTGTTAATTTATTTAAAATTCTGCATTTCCATGATGTTTTAAACTGTAATTTAATGTGTTATCTTAAAGTGTTTGCGTTATTGTAACAGTGAATGATCGCGTCACGATTTGAAATACAGGGTTACTCCCCCTATTGTAGCAGTCAGTTTTATGGTTCCTATATGTCCAGTCGATCTCTGAAACAAATTGACCTCACCTGTATCTATATATATAATTGCCTTATTCTGTCTGTCTGTCTGTCTGTCTTTCTCCAAAATTGTGTCCTTACGGTGACACAAAGCTGATTGGCCGCTGGGCTCGCCATGGCCCCGCCCCCCCGCACGGATTGGCCGCTCACCCAGACTGCGCCCCCACACGGATTGGCCGGCCGCTCGCCCAGGCTCCGCCCCCCCTACAGATTGGCCTCTCGCCCCGGCACCCTGGAGGCATTGGCAACTCGGCCACGCCCCGCCCCCCTCACGCAATGCACGCTAGCTCTGGCCCCGCCCCCCCACGCATTCCCCAAACCGACACGGAGCCACATCTCCCAGGTGAGTACTGTACCCCTGGGAGCCCACATCAGCGTACGCCGCCAAACCAGCCGACACATACCCTCGCATTGCTGGGGCTGGCGGGCGTATGCTGGTGTGGGCTTCCGTGCGAGGGGGGGACGAGATACGCTGGTAACCATGGTAGCATAGTTACCAGCGCATCAAGGTCCTGCAGCGGCGGAACATACACACACGCACACACATAACAACACACACACACATCAGATCACACTCACTCTCACACACACCTCACACACACATCACATCGCATCCACATACTCACAACATCCTGGGATATCGCTTGCTTCTCGGCGGCGATACTGTGCTGTGAGCTTCCAGGACCTGCCGGAGGATCACATGGCCAGAAGCATGTGGTATCTCCGGATGTTGTGAGTGTGAGCGCGTATGTGCAATATCGTCAATGTGTGTGTTCGTGAGTGTATGCGATCGGGTGTGTGTGAGTGTATGCGATCGCGTGTGTGTGAGTGTATGCGATCGGGTGTGTGTGTGTGTGAGTGTATGCGATCGGATATGTCAGTGTCGGCAGAGGAGCACGGCGTGCTGGAGGAGGCTGGGAGGAGAGAGGCTGATCCTGGGGAAGGCTGGGATGGGGAGGCTGAGAGAACAGAGGCTGATGCTGGGGGAGGCTGAGGCTGGGGTAGGCTGGGAGGAGAGAGGCTGATGCTGGGGACCGAAAAGGCTGATGCTGGGAGGAGAGAGGCTGATGCTGGGGGAGGCTGAGGCTGGGGTAGGCTGGGAGGAGAGAGGCTGATGCTGGGAGGAGAGAGGCTGATGCTGGGAGGAGAGAGGCTGATGCTGGGGGAGGCTGAGGCTGGGGTAGGCTGGGAGGAGAGAGGCTGATGCTGGGAGGAGAGAGGCTGATGCTGGGAGGAGAGAGGCTGATGCTGGGGGAGGCTGAGGCTGGGGTAGGCTGGGAGGAGAGAGGCTGATGCTGGGAAGAGAGAGGCTGATGCTGGGAGGAGAGAGGCTGATGCTGGGGGAGGCTGATGCTGGGGGAGGCTGTGGCTGGGGTAGGCTGGGAGGAGAGAGGCTGATGCTGGGGACAGAAAAGGCTGATGCTGGGAGGAGAGAGGCTGATGCTGGGAGGAGAGAGGCTGATGCTGGGAGGAGAGAGGCTGATGCTGGGGGAGGCTGAGGCTGGGGTAGGCTGGGAGGAGAGAGGCTGATGCTGGGAGGAGAGAGGCTGATGCTGGGAGGAGAGAGGCTGATGCTAGGGACAGAAAAGGCTGATGCTGGGAGGAGAGAGGCTGATGCTGTGGACAGAAAAGACTGATGCTGGGAGGAGAGAGGCTGATGCTGGGATGAGAGAGGCTGATGCTGGAGACAGAGAGGCTGATGCTGGGGATAGAGAGGCTGATGCTGGGAGGAGAGAGGCTGATGCTGCGGGTAGAGAGGCTGATGCTGGGAGGAGAGAGGCTGATGCTGCGATCAGAGAGGCTGATGCTGCGGGTAGAGAGGCTGATGCTGGTGCAGCATGGGGGATGGAGCACGTTTGGGAGTGCGCAGCATGGCGGATGGAGCACGTTTGGGAGTGCGCAGCATGGCGGATAGAGCACGTTTGGGAGTGCGCAGCATGGCGGATGGACCACGTTTGGGAGTGCACAGCATGGCGGATGGACCACGTTTGGGAGTGCGCAGCATGGCGGATGGAGCACGTTTGGGAGTGCGCAGCATGGCGGATGGAGCACGTTTGGGAGTGCGCAGCATGGCGGATAGAGCACGTTTGGGAGTGCGCAGCATGGCGGATGGACCACGTTTGGGAGTGCACAGCATGGCGGATGGACCACGTTTGGGAGTGCGCAGCATGGCGGATGGAGCACGTTTGGGAGTGCGCAGCATGGCGGATGGAGCACGTTTGGGAGTGCGCAGCATGGAGGATGGACCACGTTTGGGAGTGCACAGCATGGCGGATGGACCACGTTTGGGAGTGCGCAGCATGGTGGATGGAGCACGTTTGGGAGTGCGCAGCATGGCGGATGGAGCACGTTTGGGAGTGCGCAGCATGGTGGATGGACCACGTTTAGGAGTGCGCAGCATGGCGGATGGAGCACGTTTGGGAGTGCGCAGCATGGCGGATGGAGCACGTTTGGGAGTGTGCAGCATGGCGGATGGAGCACGTTTGGGAGTGCGCAGCATGGGGGATGCAGCACGATGGGGAGTGCGGAGTATGGCGGATGAAGCACGTTTGGGAGTGCGCAGCATGGCGGATGGACCACGTTTGGATGTGCGCTGCATGGCGGATGGACCACGTTTGGGAGTGCGCAGCATGGCGGATGGAGCACATTTGGGAGTGCGCAGCATGGCGGATGGAGCACGTTTGGGAGTGCGCAGCATGGTGGATGGACCACGTTTGGGAGTGCGCAGCATGGCGGATGGAGCACGTTTGGGAGTGCGCAGCATGGTGGATGGAGCACGTTTGGGAGTGTGAATTATGGCGGATGGAGCACGTTTGGGAGTGCGCAGCATGGGGGATGCAGCACGATGGGGAGTGCGGAGTATGGCGGATGGAGCACGTTTGGGAGTGCGCAGCATGGCGGATGGACCACGTTTGGGAGTGCGCAGCATGGCGGATGGAGCACGTTTGGGAGTGCGCAGCATGGCGGATGGAGCACGTTTGGGAGTGCGCAGCATGGGAGATGGAGCACGATGGGGGGTGCGCAGCATAGGGGATGGAGCACGATGGGGAGTGCGCTGCATGGGGGATGGAGCACGATGGGGAGTGCGGAGTATGGCGGATGGAACATGTTTGGGAGTGCGCAGCATGGCGGATGGAGCACGTTTGGGAGTGCGCAGCATGGCGGATGGAGCACGTTTGGGAGTGCGCAGCATGGGAGATGGAGCACAATGGGGGGTGCGCAGTATAGGGGATGGAGCACGATAGGGAGTGCGCTGCATGGGGGATGGAGCACGATGGGGAGTGTGCTACATGGGGGATGGAGCACGATGGGAAGTGCACACCTCCCCCAAACACACACACACACATGCGCGCGCACTGCACAACACACCACACACACACACTGGGAACCACAAACAACTGCCCTACACAGACACCCACACACACAGACAACGCTGTACACACACAACACCCAACACACAAACACCGCGGCACACACAAATAAACGCACATACCGCACAACACACACATTGCACAAAACATACCTCTCCCCCAAAACACACCACACACACACAAACCGCGCAACACACACACACACAACGCTACAGACACACAGCGCTCCACAAACAACGCAACACACGCAACACACATACAACACCGCTCTCACCCCCCGTCACACCCAGACAACACCCAGAACATGTACAGCGCCCTACACAAACACTTGGTAACTACACACAACAACATCTATATATATATATATATATATATATATAACAAAAATCATACATGAACTACACAATACTTAAATTCTAGAATACCCGATGCGTAGAATCGGGCCACCTTCTAGTAAAAAATAAAGAAATGGAAAAATCAACATCTGTGCCCCGGCGTACCCCTGATCTCCCCTCGTTTTTATACAGTTGGGATGTTCGGCTTTGGTATGACCGGGCACTGATAGAGGGCCCCAGGAGTTAGGTGGTGATGTGCAGTGCCAGAGGGTTGTCCTCTTGCTCTCCCAACTAGGGCTTGGTACTGGCGGATGTGTTGAGGTAGGGATGATGCAGCAGGAAATAATTCAGCCAGAGACAGGACAGGGAGCTTTTAACTTTTTACTTCCTGCCCTGATGAGAGTTGGTTCCTCTACTGTATGGGGATGGTGTATTTTTCCTCTGCAACTATTTCCCTGCCCGAAATACATAACTTGGTATCCTGGGATTTCCAAGACAAGAACAATCTAGATTTGTAATCCCTCTTGTGAGCAGGTAACTGGAATCCTAAAGGAAAAACTTACTATTTCTTCTAGACATTTCCAGACTCACACGTGCCACTGAATTTCACTGCCCCTTGTAAAAAGGCTGATGTCTATCAGTTTGTCACTGACCTTGAAAGTACTGGTGACCTAGGGAGGTTTTAGCAGTTACCTCAGGACAGAACCGTCTCCATGTTGCACTCCTCACTTCACCTCACACCGACTCACTCTCACTGGAATTTTACCTCAAAACTAAACCTCACCCCATCTCCTTTAAGGGCTCTCCTTCAAGCATTGGTTTTATCACAAGAGAACAGCCCTAGTAAGGGAATGTATGCAAATGTGTGTTTTGTGGTGAAGAGCAGAGAAAAATATAACTCATGAAAGCTAAGAATACATGTTATACAGATGGAAATACACATATAGTTATCTGTGATGACTAGGCACAGGGCACCACATATACATGGCCATGTATGTCAAGGTGGCTGAGTCCAAAGCTACCTGGCTGTAAGGTTTGGCCACAGGAATTCCACTGCAGTGCCTGTATCTAGAATCCAGCTCCGCAGCTCCCCCCATCCAGTTGTGCTAGTTGTATGAAGCTCACTGGGACAAGTCTGCATCCTGAATAGGGTGGGCAGGTCAGGAGATTTGGCTCCCCGAACAAGTTGGACAGGATCGACTAAAGTTTAGTTTTTATTTTCCTCCTCCTAAGTAGTTTTGCGCATGTTGAGTACCCCTCTGCTTGATTTGCTTGATTACAGGACTGTGATGCAGTAGAGCTGTCCGTCCACTTCCATGCACACTCTGTCCTTCCCCAAGAACTTCATATTGCCCTGATGTCCAATGGATTTTACCCTTTGCCCAGTTGACATTGTCTCCAGGATGCATACCCAGGCAATGTGTAAAAGAATGGGCTGTCATCCATAAAGACGGGAGGAGGAAATCATAAGACCTGATGTGTCAGCCGTAAAAAGGACTGGTACATGCACCCTGCCGTGTATAACCAGATGTGCGGACTCTGGCCTAAGGGTCACAAGGTGTATGAAGTATTAATGGACTGTCAAGGATCATAGCCATTTAATGTTATATAATGAGTTATAGTCTAACAGGACCATATTTAAGTGGAAAGGGGTGTAATAGGGGGCGGTACCCCATGTTATAACTGATATGTCTTATGTATTTACTATTGAATATTATACATATACTGTATATGATAATATATGTTTATTTTTTTAGAAAAGAATAGGTTCCAGATGTAGAAGAGTTAGGACTGTTATCAGGTTACCAAATACTGCCATCTAGTGGTTAGGTTAGCCAGCAATGAAGAGAGTTTTAGAAGAGATGTTTACATAAAATAAGGTTAAAGTAGTAAAAGGGAGGCGTGACAGATGTCATGAGGGTATGGTTAGGCAAGGGAGCTCCAGAGGAAGGCATTTGAAGAAGTGGGTTCAAAGTGAGAAGACATGCCCTTGTTGCTAGGGCCAGTTAGGGAACCCACGAGGATACCTCTGGAGATCCAGAGCCTGTGGGTCACCTAATCAGCCTTAGGCTATGTGCGCACGTTGCGTACAGTCACTGCAGAAATTTCTGCAGCTATCTGAAAAGCACACGTGCACTTCAAATCGCTGCAGAAAATGTCCATAGTGAAAAAAAAAAAGCCGATTGCATGCGCTCTGACTGCAGCTCCTCCCATAGACAGAGCAGGGGCTGCAGGCAAAGCGCACGGAAGAAGTGACATGTCACTTCTTAGAACCACCTGTGGAATTGTAGAATTGTGCAGCTATGGAGCCACAGCTGCTGGAAGGGACCTCCGGGGATGATGTTGTGGCAGCTGAGGTGTTTATTGCTCCCCACAGGTGGAGCGGGTACCCTGGGGCAACCTTTGGAAAAGTCTATGGTGTTTGCTGATGAGGTGCAGGACAAAACAGATGACACGGGGCTTGCAGTTCAGATGGTTTTTACTCACTGTTAGTCTCACAGATGCGCTGACCGGTTACCCGTGGTATGCCAGGATCCGCTGTCATGGGCCTCCGCCGATCCCGAATAGTTCAAGGGTCAGTACCGGTGCACCCCTCAATGTGTCCTTTCTGGCTTTCTCTTTGAGCGCTGAACTGCACCAGGCTGTCCTGCACCTCTGCCACCGAGCCTGTCCAAAGGGTGGCTGACCTAGGTCTTTTGTTGCTCCCCCTTGCAGGTGATCTGGGGCAGGTTGTGGTCTCGGGCGCCTGAAGCGATCTCCCAGGCCTTCGGTTTTGCTGAAAGTAATGTCTTCCTTCTTTATGCCTAGTGACCGTCCCTGTGTTGCAGCCTGATCCCTCCACCCGGTATTTCTAGCGGAACAAGTCCACGGGGCATTTGCACACTCGTGGCACTCTGGAATCCCTTCAATCGGTGTCACCTGGGCCTAGCAAGACCCCAGGATCTTCACCAAAAACCTCCTTCTGACTAGGTCTTTCTGTCCGCTGTCACTTTCCTGACAGACTCTCTGACTAGGACTGGCTGGTTCAAACCAGTTCTCCTCCTCCCCTCACTCTTTCTGTCTGACTTACTGGCTCAAACTTGAACTAGCTGGTTTTCCTAACCACTCCACTGACTCCTCCCACGCTCCCCCTTGCTAGGCTCCACCCCCTTCTGGCCAGTGAACGGGACTTAAGGACCCATAACCAGGTATACTGGTCGCTACTCTCAGCATTAATGGAGTACCTGCCTTAAACACTAACCCAGTGTGTGTCCTAACAATTGGTGTGTGCAGGTTTTGTCTGTGAACCAGTAGATGACCCCCTACTTACTCAGGATGGGATACCACACCTCTAGCTGAGGTGCAGTACCTCTGTGGCGATGGAAGCCTTAGGGTGCCACAAGTCCAAAATAGCAAAGGACAAAGAGAGGGAGGAAGGTCATATCTGTCATAATGCTGTGAAGATTGGAAAGTAAACAGAAACTTGTTGATGAAGTGAACTCTGGTGTTAACTGTCTTACAACCCAACGGCATTGACGACTAGCAGCAGGGGTGAGGAACCCCAGCCCAAAGAAATAATTAAGTGCAAGCATTCTGTCAGAAGCCATGTCCACAGTTGGAGTCTCCTTGGCAAAGGATGGCAGCACCTGTTCAGCCTGTTACCTGCTCTTTCCTTCAGAATAGCACAAACCCCTGATAATGAACATTAAAAGCTGTGTCAGAGACAGACAGCATTTAACAGGTTAACAACTATGGGCGGAGCTCCTCTCCACCCATAGCTGAGGCAGATAAAGGCTGAACAATTGAGCCTTCATCTGCAGCATAAGATGCAGGTTTAGCATATCAGCCTGGATCAAAGCCAGGGAAATTACGTATGACGTATATAAGTCGCTATGGCGTTAATTACACACTAATCTGCCTTTACTCATACAGTCTGGCATTTTTTACCCCGGTCTTGATGATAGAATGCAAAACTCCTGTTTCATGAAGAGACTCATGTCTATTAATAAATTAGGCAATATGCAAATTAGACAATTAAAATATTTACATCTGGTCATATGGTCATCTTTTATTTTCCCCTTTTAAGATCCTTTAAACGTTGTTTATACGCTATAGAAAAAAAAAATACTGGCCTATGTTGATGTGAATCAAACCACATGATATGTATGAAAATAACATTAATTATCTATCAAATAATTATTCATTTAGGCAAATTGTGATTTAATAAAACCTTTAATGCTCTTTTGAGGCTATTATAGATTCATGCAAGAAATAATCTTTTGAAATATTAATGTAGACAACTGATACTGTTAGACAAGTAATAACCCATTCTAATAATTAATGCAAGATGAGGCAATTTAGAGCTTGTTCACTTTATTATTTATTCAGTATATTAAACTGGAAGTAAAATAGTTGTGCAAGTAGCTGCAAAGAAATAAACAATTTATTGTGAGTGTTGTTGTCTCTACCATGATTGTGGTTGGTTGGACATCCTTATTAAAAGTTTCTATAATTTATTTTTTTAAAGAGGTCCTCTCAACACGATTTAGTAATAGAAAGTAAATACATGGACATAATGGTGCAATTATACAGATTGAATTGATAAAGATGGTGAAGAAATGTGCATTGTGGTAATTGCTTATTGAGCATGTGCAGTTTTCTTTGAAGGAGATTTCAGTGCACAAGTGTGGGTGGCAAATGTGGGTGCCATGTGCGCAGTTTGATTTCAGGTCTGGTCTTAAATAAACGGCGCATGCACAAATTGTGATCCTGGCTCTATGAAGACATCATTCAGCCAAGATCTCAATTTGCTCATGCACAGAATAATACAGATACTGAGAATTCACCCAGTATACAAAAACAGGAAATTGTACTGAGCCTTATATACATTATGATGGGGTTGCTCACTGTGCTTGCGGTGTAAGGTTTCACACAGGAGCACTTCCATTTAAAAGCCCAGCCAGTTTATTGAAACATACACGATCCGCACTCTTTGTACATAACACACAGGGTTTTCATGTCCGTTTGACTAGAAGTACACTCACTTAGGCTCGCATACCACTTATCCTCTGAAGTATATTCAGGTCGAGTGATCTCCTGAGGATTGGGTGAGCTGGATCTATTTTTTTCACTTGTCCTCTGAAGTATCCCAGTGGTAGCATCTCAGCCTCCACTCACTGACTCCAGTCAGATGAAACTAACACTCTTTCCTCAGAGGATTTCTTACAGGGGCGTCATAACCTCTGAACACCACCCCATTCTGGACTCGCAAATCCTCTCTTTCTCAGAGATTCTTTCCAGAGGCTTCACACAGCCTACCCACACTGACCATGTGGCAAACAGTCTGCATCTTAACAGATGAGATACGCCCTTTGGAGGAGGTGGGAGGATAGCCAGATCTGCCTGTGTCTCCAGCCATCTGTAAAACCTGGCCCTCGTACACACTAAAAAGACTCATTGCACTACAAATGCAAGAAAGAAAATGAAGATGTTTCCCCACCATTGTGATACATACCGGCTGCCATGTTACAATATACACAGTATATCACAAACGTTAGTACACTCCTCATATTTTAATACGTTTTTATTATATCTTTCATGTGACAACACTGAGGAGATGACACTTTCATACAATGTAAAGTAGTCAGTGTGCAGATTGTATACATTAACAGTGTAAATTTGGTATGCGATCTTAATAACTCAACACAAAGCCATTAATGTCAAAACTGCTGACAACAAAAGTGAGTACACCCCTAAGTGAAAAAAGGCAAAACTGTGCCCAAAGTGTCAATATTTTGTGTGGCCACCATTATTTTCAATCACTCCCTTAACTTTATTTGGTATGGTCATTCACTAGAACTTCACAAGTTGGCACTGGAATTTTTTTCGACTCCTCCATAAAGACATCATGTTAGAGAACTTGCGTTCCTCCACCTTCTGTTTAAGGCTGTCCCACAGATGCTCAATAAGGTTTAAGTCTGGAGACATGCTTATCCAGTCCAGCACCTTTACTTTCAGTTCATTTAGCAAGGCAATGGTCTGCTTGGAGTTGTGCTGGAGTTATGTCTCTAAAGGGAAAGAATCATACTCTTTTTCAATATGCTCCTCCATCAGTTCTGTGCTCTTTCTTCTGATTCACTACTGCCACTGAGCCAGTGGCAAGTATCTCTTACAATGCACATGCACAGTGACAATCTTCAGGAAAAAAAGCACAGGTGAACACTGTGGAAGACAGGAAAAAGCACCTGTTTTTTGCTAACTGTAAATTTTCAGATGGTTGGCTAACTAGATTCTAACAACTGAGGCAGGCGGTGAGGCCGAGTCACCTGGAAAGACCCTATAAACAGACCAGCTTTTTTGCACCAAAATTTCATTAGAAGTAAACTTTAAATAGTGATTAGTAGTGATGGGCGAGCTTGCTTGGTACTGCTTGTGTGCCGCCCCCGTGCCAGCAGCCGACACTGCTCGGATCCTGGCCTCCTGGGGTGGTGGCCCAAGGGTTGCCGGACCCGGGGATCTCGCGGACATGCCAAATAAAAAGGGATGTAGATGTACAGGCTAGGCTGCATTAGGTTCATGACGCCACCCACGGTGTGTGGTGAAGTGGTACATCACCGCTGCTGTTGTAGGGCACCGGGGGGAGATGTTACGGCAGCCAGCTGTTAACCCCTCCATGGGTAGGGGTGGTTGCCCGGGGATTTAGTGCAGGGTATTGTGACAGCAAAGAGGTATTTGAGTATTCACAGTCAATAAACCACATGAGTCTTTTAACCAAGGTGCTGGTGGCCGGCCGCCGCGGCCGGTTGCATCAGATCCCCCATCCGGTTGGTGGCATCTATCTCTTTACTCTGCACTGGTTTTATTTGATTTGGACTTCCTTGTCTGGAACTCAGGAGTTCGCTCCCGGCTGCATGTGGCCTGAGGAGCCGTGCCCGCAGACGCTGGCCCGTGGGATCTATGGGCCCTGGCGTTGACCTCCTATTCCTATCGGTGGGCTGTTGTCTTCTATGAGGGACTTTGGGTGGGACAGGACCTCTAGTCCTGGCCTCAATCGTCGAATTAACCAGTCCGCTTGTTTCCGGTTCTGGCTTCAGGTTCCGAGTAGCCCACTTTGTGCTACGGTTTCCGGGTCGATTCCCCGTGTCGGTACGGGCGGACTACAACCCTGTCCCAGTCCACCTCGGTTCTGCCGAGCCATCTTCCCATCTCCTGCTGACGGAGACCACCGTCTGCCTCCTAGCCAAGGTACCAGGGCTCCAACCCTGGCACGGTTCAACTTGAACTTTCCCTGCTGAAGCTACACCTAGCTCCAGCCCACACTCCTCTCCAAACTGAACTACAGCTTAAACTCCAAACTCCACTAACTATTTTCCCACCCTGGGCTGTCTAGACCCAGAGGTGGGCGTGTCCCAACCGCCTGGTACCGCCCACTGTTGTGTCTATCTTTCCTTAAGGGGGGTGACTAGGGTTTCTAGGTTGGCTGTGTGTTTCCTAATGATGGAAGGTATTATGCAGGGGCCTATTTGTGACTACCTGGTTTTGCCAGGGCGTCACACTTGGTACTCAATCAAACATCAGATCCAGTGTCCTGGTAATCGAGTGCCATGCTTGAATCCCCAACCCTGCATGTTTCATGGCTAATTTTCAGCCACTAAATATGCAGGGATTTTTTACCAATCATGGTAATGCTATAGTCATGTTGGCTACTGGCATTGCTGGGATTGGCAGGCTGCATAGTGTTGTAGAGTCTGCATTTGACACGGTGATGCCATGCTTAGCACACTGTACCCATAAATTGTGTCAGGGGAGTTTCTGCTGGAGAAGGAACAGTATGTTATAGCGTCACAGTACTTGCTGCAGCAACATTAAACCAACAGTCCCTTTCAGAGCTACTTCAAAAAGATTCTATTTTATACTAATACTTCTCTTAAATGTAATTAGTAGTGATGTGCGGTCCAGGACTGTAAAAGTCCGGATCTGCGAGGTTTCTAAAGTCCCCGAGTGTCAGGCCCAGGCCAGGAGTTCTCAGGTAACTATGATTAATTCTCTGGATCCGGCAACTTGGGCAAAAAAATAAAATAAAAAATAAGGAAAATAGGAATAAAGCAAGCTCCTTATACTTACTGAGTCTTTGGCGCGGCTGTAACTGCTTCCGGGGCAGCTCATTTTACTTCCAGGGCTGCTCATTATTGCTCCTCCATATGCACTGCATTCCCCACCCACCCGCATTAACTTGATAGTGGTGGCCATATCTCGGTACTCGGTTCCCAGCCGCCACTATTTCTCCCAGTGTGTTGTCCTTCCTTACACAAGCATGTGTCCAATTACATCTCTTGTGCCCATACTAATGCAGTTACAGGGAATGTCCACCTTTCCACTGACAAGTGGTCAAATGCTTGTAGCCAGGGATGCTACATTTCCCTGATAGCACATTGGGGGAATCTGGTGGAGGCCGGGACCGAGCCCAAGACTAGGATGGCACACATGCTTCAGACACCAAAAATTGCAGGCCCTAGTTCCATAAGGATGTCACCAATTTCCTACACCACTTCTTGCACCCCCTCCTCCTCATCATCCTCCATCTCCAAATTGTCACCCATATCAGTTGCAAATTGGAAGGACTGCTGCACTGCCTCGGCAAAGCAGCAATATGCTTTGCTGAAACTTTTTTCTTTAGGTGACGAATAGTGATGGGCGAACCCCCCGATGTTCATGTTTGGGAGACTCGCCCAAACTTTTTGGTAAATTTTGAGTTGCATCGGAACCCCGAACTTGGATTTTACAATTTTAGGATGGGGCATGGGGTTCTGTAAAATAAAGAATATAGTTAAAATTAAACTTTATCATTATACTTACTGCTCCTGCAACGCGTCCTGCAGATTCTGTCTCCCAGCCGCTTCTGCTTCTGGGTCCAATCATTAACTTCAGGTAGTATTCACTGTACTGCTTGTCACTCAACAGGTTGTTTTCGGCCGTGCTTGCGTTGACTTCTGGGTTCACCTGAGTCCATGAGGGATGGATTTGATTGAACTTTGACTGCCACTTTGCTAGTCTCGCATTGGTATCACACAGCATGGCGCACACTCTCCTTTCAGGAGCGGGTCGGCTGCATGTATATCCACTCCTGTCAGGCGAGTGTGCGCTGTGCTGGCTGATACCGACGCAAGACACACAGGAGTCATACGCAAGTGGAATCATAACCTCAGTGTCAGCCTGCTTTGCTCTCTATAGAGATGCTTGTTTGTACAGATTGATGAAGCAGAGCTGACATTGCTCTACCTGTGGACTATGTTGGACAAAGGATTTTTTATAATAAAGATGAGTCTCTAAATGTTTTTTTTTATTTCTAATTAAAAAAATGTTTTTCTATGTATTGTGCATTTCTTTTTACTGTTTACTAGAAATTCATGCTGGCCATGTCTAATTTGGCGTGACACCATGAGTTTTGGGCTTACTACCAGCTGAGAATGCTAAGTTGGTATTAAACCCTTTATTACCCAGCGTGAAATCGCCATCAGCGCCTCTGAATGAGCGGTAAAGCGCCTGGAAATGCACTAAGAAACAATGCGCCATTTCCAGGAGTGGCTGCGGGCTGTGGAGAATCCCAGCCCCCAGCTACCTGCTTTTACCCGGCTAGCAATTAAAATACGGAAGAAGCCCATGCATTTTTTTTAATTTTTTTTTTAAATAATTAAAAAAAGAAATTAATAGGCTTCCCTGTATTTTGATTGCCAGCCAAGATTAAGCCAGGCAGATGGGGGTGGCAGTATGTAGCTGTCTGTTTTTTCTGCAAAGAGAATCAAAAATTCTGCAGAGCGCTACATCATTTTTTTAATTATATATTCATTTTTACACTACTATATATGTGTGAGGGACCCAACAGCCATTCTCAGATGCAGTCACGCAGAATGGGCGTCTGATTGGCTGTTGGAGTAACCTAAAATCTGCCCATATATTCTACAGTAGATGCAAGAATGTATGGGCTGGTTTCAGGTTACTTCAGCATCCAATCACAGATGCCCACTCTGTGACAGTGTCTGTGATTGTCTGTGATTGTCTGTTATTTTTACAGTTAAATAAAACAACACAGATATAAAAATATTTTATTAGAAATAAAATAGAAGACATTTAGGACTCCATCTTTATTACCCAAAAAAACCTCCGACGTATTCCAAAGGCAGGCGGGTATCTTCAGCTCTGCTACATCTGTGCGAGAAGACAAACACAGGTCTGCTCACACAGACTCAGCTGACAGCTATCAGAGACTTCACCCAAGTGCATAGCTGAGGCTTGCATATGAATCCTGCGAGTCTCGCATCGGTATCACCCAGCACAGTGCACACTCTCCTGACAGGAGCGCCTCAGCTGCATGGAAATACATGCAGCCAACCCGCTCAAGTCAGCTGAGTGTGCGCCGTGCTGGGTGATGCTGATGTGAGACTCGCACAATGACAGTCAAAGTTCAATCAAGTCCATGGCTTATTGACGCGGATGAACCCTGACGTCACCGCGAACATGGCCGAAAAAAGCCAAAAACTGACGAGTAATGAGCAGTGCAGTTAATACCACCAGAAGTTAATGATTGGATCTTTAAGCAATAGTGTCCGGGAGACAGCGGCTGAGTGGGTCTTCAGGACGCGTCACGGGACCTGTAAGTATAATCATATTGTTTTTCACTAATGTGCATTTTTTTTTTTACAGCCCCTGCACCCGAACTGGACTTGAACTGTAACACGAGCCTTTTTTTTCCTAGAAAAACTCATGTTCTGGATCGTGTGCACGAACAATATGTGTTCGGTATGTACCCTGAACTTTACAGTTTGGGTTCACCCATCACTGGTGATGAACAGCACAGCACCATAGAGTTGTTGAAAGGTCTAACAGACCAGACAAATCTGTGGCTCTCACATCAGAACCTTCCACCAGGCATTGTTGTGTTTGGAAATGGCAAACATACATTGCCTGGGCCCCATGCTCAACTTAATATTCAGTGCTTTCTGAAAATTTACCTAGAGTTGCCTGAGCTACATGTCAACGTGGGCCGCGTGTGTGCCCATTTTCGCAAGTTGGTTACAGCGACCACCGGTCAGACACTGCTGAATCAGCCATTGCAAATGCCAGCTAGCCGATTGGTTTGTGAACTTCCCATGTACCGGAACTGAACATATTGCCAAGGCTTTGGGAGCAGTAGAGAGCAGGAGTTGAATGCTAGCTACAACATGCCCTCGGTATTCTTGCCAGCCTTTCCACGTAAAACTAACAAGTGGTCATGGATGTCTGACATCTGTGTAGTTCTCCAAAATATTGAAAAATCAACCAAGATGGGGAGCGGCCACCAAAATCAGCTTAACTATCTCGCTTCTTTGTTTACTTAAGCACTTGCTGCTCTCAAATAAAGAGGAAGCTTTGCATAAAAATCAGGTGGAAATTATAGAAATAAGTTCACAGGGTGATACTACCCATTGCTTTTTTATCTTCTCAGCATGGTTTGGGTGGTAATGAGGAGGAAGCTGAGGTGGATGAGGAGAAACAGGATATGGTTGCCTGTGCTACAGAGGGTTCTACCTACATTAGCTTTATGAGGTCTATTCAGCATAGATGGTCTGACGAAAAAGATCAGGAGGAAAAGGGGGAGGAGGAGGAGATGGAGAGTTATCCTCCTGGTGGTGACAGGGATGTATTGCATCTTCGAAGTCTGACACATATGGATTACTTTATGTTTTGCTACCTTTCCTACGACCCTCGCATTATACGCATTTTGGCCAATGCCGATTACTGCTTGTTCATCCTTCTCGACTCATGCTACAAGGAGAACTTTTCTTCTCTCCTTCCTGTGGCGGAGAGGGCTACTAAAGTGGTGCAAAACCAGAAGTTCATAGTTGAAGAATTGGTCAAAAAAGTCCCATCTGACAACCACGGTGGATGAAGTAGTAGTTCCTTGAGCAAACAAGGAGGAAAGATGAAGGAGACACACACTGTTTATCAGAGGCAGGAGAACACTTTCAATGGACTGGGACAATTTAATTAGGTCCCACCAGTGCCCAGCCCCTTATACATGGGATATTCTGATAAGGAGGAAAAAGTCATGAAACATGTTGGCGTGCCTAGCTAACCATGCCACCATCCTCCATTATTCCTCTTTGATGTACAAGTTAAAAATGTGGCATGAACTGTCCCTCTACGGCGTGAAGATGCTGGCCTGTCCTGCCACTACCGTTTTGTCAGAGCAAGTATTTAGTGCCATTGGAGGCATAATAACTGATAAAAGCATCCGCCTGTCAACTGAGAATGCTGACAGGCTGACTCATCAAAATGTACAAGGCTTGCATTGACCCAGATATCTCAACCCCACCATATGACAGCAGCCAAACATAAAGTCAATTAAAATGTTCCTTTTTTTGTGTAGCATTCCCATACACCCCTTCCCACTTACACAAGGGTATAGTCAAGCTAGTGTGAGACTGTGACCGGGGTTATCTATGACGGCCGATATGTCTCGCCCCGGTTGTGCTCACTCCATGATAGAAAGTGGATCCACTATAGGGTTAATGCTGTTTCCCTACAGGCTGAAGGAAGGGTTAAATAGAATCAGGAACAAGGGCAGGTGTGCTGGGTGTGAGGGAGTGAACAGAACTCCCTGAGTCTCTGCTGGACAGGCACATGTATTTTTGTTATGGACTTTTGTTTGGACATTAAAACCGTGTGCTGTGAACCTTAATGCCTGGATCCCGTGTCTTCTGCTGCGCAGCCGACCGTGCTACCTCACATATGGTGGAGAATATGCGGGCATGACAGCCGGTGAGGTGTAGCATCCATCCCTGGTGACCCAGCTGCGCATGTCCTGGATTCGAGCGGCTATACTACAGCCCAAACCCGGCGACGCCATGGAGGACATACTAAAGCATTTGGCTCAGGCTAATGCACAGCAGCAACAGACCAATGCACACCTGCTCCAATCCTTGCAAGTGCAGGAAAAAAAATTCCAAGAACAGATGGATCAGGCCAATGCACGTCAGCAGCAAGCCTTGCAATTGCAGGAAAAAAGGCACCAAGAACAGATGGTTCTCCTGGCCAAGTCGATCCGTGCCGGACCAGCAGCAACAACACCGGGACCGGGTGACGACGGCAGCGTCCGGAAAGCGGTGAGACAAGCGTTGCAAAAGATGACCCCGGGTGATGATGTGGAAGCGTTCCTGGCGGTATTTGAGCGGGTGGCCGAGCGGGAAAAGCTGCCGACCCCGCAGTGGGCTGAGGTATTGTCGCCCTATCTGACGGGGGAACCCCAAAAAGCGTACCTGGACCTCTGTACCGAGGACGCCATTGACTATGTGACCCTGAAAGCCGAAATACTGGCTCGGTTGGGGGTGAATACCTATGTACGGGCTCAGCGGGTAAATCAGTGGTTCTTTGAGGAAGCCAAACCCGTACGCTCCCAGGCCTATGACTTGTTGCATCTTGTAAAAAAGTGGTTGCAGCCTGACACTCTGAGCCCGGCGCAAATGGTGGAAAGGGTAGTAGTGGATCGTTTTGTGCGCACTTTACCCGTCACCGTTCAACGGTGGGTCGGACAGGGTGACCCGAGTACCCTGGACCAATTAGTGTCCCTGGTAGAGCGGCATGTGGCTACGCAGGACTTGATACGGGACACTGAGACTTTGCGTACCGCCCGTCGGTCCGGCCCCTCCAAGCCTAGGGCCAAGGACCCACCGCTGACAACGGTGCAGGAGTCCCCTACCGTCCCGTCTGAGGCCGCGGCCGCCATTCCTGAGGTCCGGAAGGTTCTGTACCCTAAACGACAACCCGTCAAGGGGTTTTCCGTCCCCATTAGATGTTGGCGGTGCCAGCGGGTGGGACATATGGAAGCCCAGTGTCCACTCACCACGGAGCCCATGGATTGTGGGGTTACCCGGCGGGGTTCAATGTATGCTCAGGTGGTGTGTACCGCTGACCTTGTCTCCCCAGAGACGGAGCCCCACTTGTGCCAAATACAGGTGAATGGATGTCCGGTTACAGGATTGTTGGTTTCCGGAAGCTTAGTGACCCTTGTGCGATCCACCTTGAGGGCTAAAGTAAAGGCCACAGGACGCACCGTGGGGGTGGTTTGCATACATGGGGACCGCCGCGACTATCCCACGGGGATTGTCACCATCACAGCACCTTGCGGTCAGGTGCAACATGAGGTGGGACTTCTTAACACTCTTCCTTATGACGTGATCCTAGGAAGGGATCTGCTCTATTTTTGGACTTTATGGAGGGGACCCCCTAAGTCCCCTCAGATATTGGTTGGTCCGGGACCTGAGCCCTACAATCCTGAATCCGGGACACCTGCCGTAGGGGTCACCATGATAGGGACAGAGTGTGAACCCGGTAGGTCGCCCCTAGAGGTATTGGCAGGAGAGGCTGAGATGGTCGAGCCCATCCCGGAGTTGGAGGCGTCCCCGGATACGTTTGGGACAGCCCAACTCCAGGACCCTACGTTGATACATGCCCGGAGTCGGGTGGCAGTAGTTGACGGGGTGGCACAGCTGCCCGGTGCCCAGGTAAGGTACCCCCATTTCGCTCTTAAGCAGGATTTACTCTACCGGGTAGATGAAATACGGGGCGTGGGGGTAGAACAGTTGGTGGTGCCCCAGCCGCATCGCCGGCGGGTCCTCGACTTGGCTCATAAACACCTGATGAGTGGCCACCTAGGGGTCAAGAAAACGCAGGAGCGAATATTGCAAAGGTTCTATTGGCCCGGGGTCTTTGGGGAGGTAAAACGGTTCTGCGAAACCTGCCCGGAGTGTCAGCTTACCGCACCCCTGACCCATTTTCGCAGTCCGTTGGTACCGTTACCCATTATAGAAGTCCCTTTTGAACGGATAGGGATGGATCTGGTGGGGCCCCTCGTAAAGTCCGCTCGAGGGCACCAACACATCCTAGTGATCGTTGACTATGCCACCCGGTATCCCGAGGCGATACCTCTCAGACATACTGCAGCAAAGCTTATAGCTCGGGAGTTGTTTGCTGTGTTCTGCCGGGTGGGGTTGCCCAAGGAGATCCTTACGGATCAGGGGACCCCATTCATGTCTAAAGTGACCAAAGAGCTATGCCGGCTACTCCAGATCAAGCAGTTGCGTACGTCTGTGTATCATCCTCAAACGGACGGTTTAGTCGAGCGTTTCAATAAAACCCTGAAAACCATGCTAAGAAGGGTGATCTCAAAAGACGGGAAAGACTGGGATATGATGCTTCCCTATTTGATGTTTGCCATACGAGAGGTGCCACAGGCATCCACGGGGTTTTCGCCTTTTGAATTGTTATACGGGCGACATCCCCGGGGATTGTTGGACCTGGCAAAAGAAACATGGGAACAAGAGCCCACCCCCCATAAAAGTGTGATCGAACACATTTTAGGTATGCAGAACCGCATAAGCGCGGTCATGCCAATTGTGAAGGAGCATTTACAGGATGCTCAGGCCGCGCAAAGCGGCCGCTACAATAGACAAGCCACCATGCGGACCTTTAAACCCGGGGATCGGGTGTTGGTATTAATCCCCACGGCGGAGAGTAAATTCCTGGCTCAGTGGCAAGGCCCCTACGAGATAAAGGAAAGAGTCGGGGTGGTTAACTATAAAGTATTGCAGCCCGGTAGGCGGAAACCTGAACAAATATACCATGTCAACCTATTAAAACCTTGGCAGGAATGGGAAAGCCTGATGGCTGTTTTTTCCCCCACCTCCCTCCTCTTCGGGTCGTTCACATCCGGCTCCAGCGACCTCCGGAGAGGACGAACCGGAAGTAAGGATTGGAGAAGCCCTCACCAAGCAACAGAGGTGAGAGGCCAGACGGTTGGTTCAGCAGAACCCCGATGTCTTCTCCGAGGTACACCTGAAGTCATACCGGGTACCGGAGGCTCGACGACAAGCCATATCGGAGGAAGTAAAGACAATGTTACGCCTGGGGGTCATCGAAAAATCCCGGAGTGAATGGGCTAGTCCGATTGTCCTAATACCAAAACCCGATGGCTCCTTAAGGTTCTGCAATGACTTTAGGAGATTGAACGAAATATCCAAGTTCGATCTCTACCCCATGCCCCGGGTGGATGAGCTGATTGATAGGCTGGGACAGGCGCGATATTTTACCACGCTCGACCTGACCAAGGGGTACTGGCAGGTGCCACTAATGGAGTCCGCCAAGGAGAAAACCGCTTTTGTTACGCCGGAGGGTCTCTTCCACTATGTTGTCTTGCCTTTTGGGTTACATGGCGCTCCGGCCACGTTCCAGAGGTTGATGGACTTAGTGCTGGAACCCCACCAGGCGTATGCATCAGCGTACCTGGATGACATCATTATTTACAGCTCCGATTGGCAGACCCACTTGGAACAGGTACAAGCGGTGGTGGACGCGCTTCGAACAGCCGGATTGACAGCCAATCCCAAGAAATGTGCATTGGGACTCACGGAAGCCCGCTACTTGGGCTACGTGATAGGCCAAGGAGTGATTAAGCCCCAAATTAACAAGGTTGAGGCGATCCAGAAGTGGCCTAGACCCCTGACCACGAAGCAGGTTAGGGCCTTCCTGGGTATCGTGGGGTACTACAGGAGGTTTGTAAAGGATTTTGCGGGACTATCAGCCCCCTTGACGGACCTTCTCAAAGGCAAGAAGTCCGTCATGGTGCGCTGGACTCCGCAGGCCGAGGACTCCTTCCGGGCCCTGAAGGAGGTCCTGTGCGGACAGCCCGTTCTGGTCAACCCTGATTTCCGGAAGGAGTTCATTGTACAGACTGACACCTCGGAGGTCGGCCTGGGGGCAGTGCTGTCTCAGGTGGTTCAGGGGGAGGAACACCCCGTCACCTTCTTGAGTAGGAAGCTCACCCCTCCCGAGCGGAATTATAGCGTAGTGGAGAAGGAGTGCCTGGCGATCAAGTGGGCCTTGGAGTCCCTACGCTATTACCTGCTGGGACGGCAGTTTCACTTGGTGACGGATCACTCTCCACTGGTCTGGATGAGGTCCGCCAAGGAACGGAATGCCCGGGTTACCCGGTGGTTCCTTTCTCTGCAGAACTTCCGGTTTACGGTTGAACACCGGGCCAGTAGGTTGCAGGGCAACGCCGATGCCTTTTCCCGCGGCCCGTGTTTGATGGCTGGAGTTCAACCCCGCACGCTTGAACTGAGGGGGGGGTATGTGAGACTGTGACCGGGGTTATCTATGACGGCCGGTATGTCTCGCCCCGGTTGTGCTCACTCCATGATAGAAAGTGGATCCACTATAGGGTTAATGCTGTTTCCCTACAGGCTGAAGGAAGGGTTAAATAAAATCAGGAACAAGGGCAGGTGTGCCGGGTGTGAGGGAGTGAACAGAACTCCCTGAGTCTCTGCTGGAGAGCCACATGTATTTTTGTTATGGACTTTTGTTTGGACATTAAAGCCGTGTGCTGTGAACCTTAATGCCTGGATCCCGTGTCTTCTGCTGCGCAGCCGACCGTGCTACCTCACACTAGGTACAGAGAAAAAACAAGTGAATGTCAAAAGGGAAGGGGAAACCCTCTGTATAGACAAGGGGGAGATGGTGACCCCTGGCAAAACCTATTGCTGTCTCCTGGCTTCCCTCACCTCCCTAGATAGGTTCTGCACCTATGCACTGAGCTCGATACCTGACCCTGAAATAGTCCCAAGGTGGGGAAAGGATTGGATGAGTGCTTAGTAAACCACTTAAGAACATACAGGGAAATACACACAGGGGAAAGTAAACAAATAACTTATCTGCAGATGATTCAGGAAGAGGAAGTGCAACAAAAAAAGTTTCTCCAGAAGAATGCTAGACTGCTTGCACTGAAGACTTAACTATCACTAGCACAGAGTAAGGGGAATTGAGGGTATTTAAAAGCATAAAGGGAAATTCTGAAGATTAACAGCTGAAAAGGTGAAGAAATCCGCAGGGTCGAAAAGAGAAAGGGATAAACCCCAAGCAGGAGAAAAGGGAAAGTCAGAGTGCAGCTTGTGTAGCCAAATGCTGCAACCTTCTACAGATAGAAACTACTGGACTGTCTTTCATGCATGACACACCCATGACAGGGACATAGTTATTCTTATCTTGCTTTTTCATATTATTCTGCTCCACCTCTGCCATATCAAGAGGGTCCTGATGCGATCATTGCCTTTAATTTCTTCAGGGTGTGTGTCAAGCCCTTCTACACTAGGCTTACCACTAATAATCTCTTACATATACTGGTGTGTGAAAAAGTATTTGCCCCCCTTCCTGAATCTTTTGCATGTTTGTCACACTAAAGGCCCCGTCACACTAAGCAACATCGCTAGCAACATCGCTGCTAACGAACAACTTTTGTGACGTTGCTAGCGATGTTGCTGTGTGTGACATCCAGCAACAATTTGGCCCCTGCTGTGAGGTCGTTGGTTGTTGCTGAATGTCCTGGGCCATTTTTTAGTTGTTGCTGTCCTGCTGTGAAGCACAGATCGCTGTGTGTGACAGCGAGACAGCAACAACTAAATGTACAGGCAGCAGGAGCCGGCTTCTGCAGAGGCTGGTAACCAATGTAAACATCGGGTAACCAAGAAGCCCTGTCCTTGGTTACCCGATATTTACCTTTGATACCAGCCTCCGCCGCTCTCACTGTCAGTGCCGGCTCCTGCTCTGTAAACATGTAGCTGCAGGACACATCGGGTTAATTAACCCGATGTGTGCTGTAGCTAGGAGAGCAAGGAGCCAGCGCTAAGCAGTGTGCGCTGCTCCCTGCTCTGTGCATATTAGCTGCAGCACACATCGGGTAATTAACCCCATGTGTGCTGTAGCTAGGAGAGCAAGGAGCCAGCGCTCAGTGTGCGCTGCTCCCTGCTCTCTGCACGTGTGGCTGGACACTGGTTGCTGGTGAGCTCACCAGCAACTTGTGTAGCCACGCTCCAGCGATCCCTGCCAGGTCAGGTTGCTGGTGGGATCGCTGGAGCGTCGCAGTGTGACAGCTCACCAGCAACCTCCTAGCAACTTACCAGCGATCCCTATCGTTGTTGGGATCGCTGGTAAGTTGCTTAGTGTGACTGGACCTTTAAACATTTCAGATCACCAAACAAAATTTAAATATTAGACAAAGATAGCTCAAGTAAACACAACAGGCAGTTTATAAATGAAGGTCTTTATTATTAAGGGAAAAATACATCCAAACCTGTAGTGCCCTGTCTGAAAAAGTGATTACCCCACCCCCAAATCATAAATTACTTGTAGTTTATCACATCTTTGGGAAGCAGAGATCAATTTCCCTAGCCACATCCAGGCCTAAGGTAAAGACGGCAAAGTGATAAATGTGTCATGTTTGATAACCTATCCTCCACGATCAAAATGACCGTACTTTATTTTTTAATTTAATCGTATGAACGTATATCTTACCATCATATAAAAATAAACACCAGACAATAGACAGTGATTGAAAAATATCAACAGGATAAAAATCAAATTTGAATATCAAGATTTTCTATATATGCAATAGCGTTATAATTTACGATATAGAAATCCTTCTTGTCACCATGGTAGGATCTCAGGGGGCTCCTCAACAATGTGCTGGATAGTTTGATGATCTGCTCCACAGTCACAGGTCGGAGAGTCATATTTTCCCCACTTATACATAAAATGACCGTACTAGCAGCAGAGGATGGTAAATCCATTATAAAATCCATAAAAATGTCTGTCCAAGGTTAGCTAGGTACACTCAAAGGCTTCAAACATCCCGAAGGATGAGAGTGAGATGCCTTCAAGAGTGCACAGGTGGCACACAGACATATAGGTTACCACATCCCTCCGAATCCTGGACCACCAAAAGCAATGGAATATAAGATCAAAAGTACCTTTAACCCCAGGGTGACCAGCCAGAACAGAATCATGATGCTCTACCAGAACCTTAAGATTAAGATTCAAGGGAAAAAGGGACTTTTTTACTGCAACCTCAGACTGGCCATACCTTTGAGCCTTAGCTATTTCAGGCTCAACATCAGTACTGAGCGCTCACACCACAACTCTGTTCTGAAGAATTGGGACAGGTTCCTCACAGGGTTCCCCCAGGAAAACTCCTGGACAAATCATCAATTACAGTTAGGTCCAGAAATATTTGGACAGTGACAATTTTCGCGAGTTGGGCTCTGCATGCCACCACATTGGATTTGAAATGAAACCTCTACAACAGAATTCAAGTGCAGATTGTAACGTTTAATTTGAAGGTTTGAACAAAAATATCTGATAGAAATTGTAGGAATTGTACACATTTCTTTACAAACACTCCACATTTTAGGAGGTCAAAAGTAATTGGACAAATAAACCAAACCCAAACAAAATATTTTTATTTTCAATATTTTGTTGCGAATCCTTTGGAGGCAATCACTGCCTTAAGTCTGGAACCCATGGACATCACCAAACGCTGGGTTTCCTCCTTCTTAATGCTTTGCCAGGCCTTTACAGCCGCAGCCTTCAGGTCTTGCTTGTTTGCGGGTCTTTCCGTCTTAAGTCTGGATTTGAGCAAGTGAAATGCATGCTCAATTGGGTTAAGATCTGGTGATTGACTTGGCCATTGCAGAATGTTCCACTTTTTTGCACTCATGAACTCCTGGGTAGCTTTGGCTGTATGCTTGGGGTCATTGTCCATCTGTACTATGAAGCGCCGTCCGATCAACTTTGCGGCATTTGGCTGAATCTGGGCTGAAAGTATATCCCTGTACACTTCAGAATTCATCCGGCTACTCTTGTCTGCTGTTATGTCATCAATAAACACAAGTGACCCAGTGCCATTGAAAGCCATGCATGCCCATGCCATCACGTTGCCTCCACTATGTTTTACAGAGGATGGGGTGTGCCTTGGATCATGTGCCGTTCCCTTTCTTCTCCAAACTTTTTTCTTCCCATTATTCTGGTACAGGTTGATCTTTGTCTCATCTGTCCATAGAATACTTTTCCAGAACTGAGCTGGCTTCATGAGGTGTTTTTTAGCAAATTTAACTCTGGCCTGTCTATTTTTGGAATTGATGAATGGTTTGCATCTAGATGTGAACCCTTTGTATTTACTTTCATGGAGTCTTCTCTTTACTGTTGACTTAGAGACAGATACACCTACTTCACTAAGAGTGTTCTGGACTTCAGTTGATGTTGTGAACGGGTTCTTCTTCACCAAAGAAAGTATGCGGCGATCATCCACCACTGTTGTCATCTGTGGACGCCCAGGCCTTTTTGAGTTTCCAAGCTCACCAGTCAATTTCTTTTTTCTCAGAATGTACCCGACTGTTGATTTTGCTACTCCAAGCATGTCTGCTATCTCTCTGATGGATTTTTTCTTTTTTTTCAGCCTCAGGATGTTCTGCTTCACCTCAATTGAGAGTTCCTTAGACCGCATGTTGTCTGGTCACAGCAACAGCTTCCAAATGCAAAACCACACACCTGTAATCAACCCCAGACCTTTTAACTACTTCATTGATTACAGGTTAACGAGGGAGACGCCTTCAGAGTTAATTGCAGCCCTTAGAGTCCCTTGTCCAATTACTTTTGGTCCCTTGAAAAAGAGGAGGCTATGCATTACAGAGCTATGATTCCTAAACCCTTTCTCCGATTTGGATGTGAAAACTCTCATATTGCAGCTGGGAGTGTGCACTTTCAGCCCATATTATATATATAATTGTATTTCTGAACATGTTTTTGTAAACAGCTAAAATAACAAAACTTGTGTCACTGTCCAAATATTTCTGGTCCTGACTGTATAATGTTATTAAACCTAGGCCGATAGGATATGAAAAAATTAAATCTAATGGAAAACAATGGCAACTGAGCTTATCTCGGTGTAAAACACTTTGAAAAGTCAAGGAAGATAAGGTTTTTAAGGTAGGTAACTACTGTAAGAAGATGGAAAGCTCCCTCCAAAAAGTGTCACCCTTCCTCAAATACTAATTTGATTGCAAGTAATTCCCTATTACCAATATCGTAATTACATTCAGCTGACAATAGCTTGTTAGCAAAGAAGGTGCATGAACACAGTTTACCAATGCTTATCTTGCTAAAAACAGGTGTGCATGAGTTTTAGATTTTGGATTTTAAATGCACTTAGGATAAGCAAATAATTTTAAATACATCAAATTCTTTTAGTCTTTTACAAAATTTGTGGATTATTAGTAAATTTGATTTTTGAGGGATACTATTTATTCAAATCCTACAAAATAGCAATTCAGTTGGCCTTCATTTTGTAAATATCATATCGGAAGAGGTTATCATTCTCACCTCGCACTCACCTGTCCATGTTTCCAGCTGGTTTTCTACTTGCGCCCTAATGCAAAAAACCCTTAAAATCTGGTTTTCTGTTCACTTTTTGTCAGTGCCTACAATGCTAAATTGGTTATGTCGAACATTATGACAGATATGTCATAGAACATAACATCTGTCACCCCATATGACTGTGTGGTAATGCAAATCATTATTTTATGACATGCTTCAAAGCCTAGCCTGCACCAGAGGCACCATCAAAGAGGGAAGAGAAGATTGGAACTAGCACTTAGGGAACAAGTGGAAAAATTGCGAGGAGCTATGGCAGCATGAACAGGTGAGGGGCCAAATGTGAAAGATTATTTATTTTTAATCCCTTCAGATCCTGGTCCATTTTCTTTTTCTACAGTGTTTTTTTTAGCCAATTAATGACTGCAGACAGTAATAGTTCGTCCATGCGGTCATGGTGTTAATCACCACCTGCTGCTGCGGGCTGCAGGCGGGGATCCACGCACATGTCAAATGATTTGTACAGCTGACATGTGTCCCTCACAGCTCTGAGTGGAATTCAGGATATGACAGCGCCATTTTAACGGCAATCGCGGTAATCGCACACTCATAGGCCTCCACCGGAAGTCACGTGATGTGATCACATGGATCCGATGATCGTCATGGTAGCACAGGGTCATGTGATGACTCCTGTAGCTCACATGACTCAGGTCCTGTAAGAAACAGCCAAGTATTGCCTGTTACAAGAGATGATCATTTCTCCCGGTCTGAGCGATGCTGCTTTGATCGGGAGAAATGAATGAGGGATCATACTGCTGATCCTTATAGTCCCCTAGAGGTACTAGTAAATAATAAAAAAGTACACCCTTTTTGAGGACAAACTCTGATTTTTTTAACCCCTTAGATAAAAGTAAACCTTTCCATGTTTGGTGTCTATGAACTTACACTGACCTCAGGCATCACACTCACTCATCAGTTTTACCATATAGTGAACACAGTGAATAAGATATCCCAAAAAAAAATAGTGCAATGGTATTTTTTTGCAAGTTTTCTGCATTTGGAATTTTTTAGCCGTTTTCCAGTACCCTATATGATATAACTTATGGTTTCATTTAAAAGTACGACTCGTTTCACAAAAAAATGGGCCCTCACATGACCAGATTAACTGAAAACTAAAAAGGTTACAGTTCTCAGAAGACGAAAGGTGAAAAAAAAAAGTAAAGCACAAAATCGGCCATCGTGAAGGAATTAATGGCAATTGGGGCACATTTCTGTCCAACCATAAATCTACAAAATTTGATTTTCACTTTCACTTTATTGGAGATATCACAGTAGCAGAGCTGTGTGAAATACATTGGTGTGAATAAAAACCTGAACTATAGACCATCAAGGCTTCGTCATTCTCACAAGTACAGGTCAGCTAACCTGATATTTCCACTAAAGTCACTTGATTTCTGGAAGAGCTTTTCCTTCAACCACATACTCTAGAGTGTTGTGTCCTCACACAAGCCCCCTAGATGAGAAAACCATCACTCACCCTCTTTTTTCTCTTGCAGTATTGCCCTATTATGCATTTCTGTCTCAACCAGGTCTAACAGATTCGAAATTCATTATCTTTCAGAATCCTATTTCATTTTTATGTAACCTAGTATTCTTTATTTTGGAAAACTTTGGTAGCATCTGTTAGTTATACTAAATACAATAACTCCCATCTCTTTAATTTTTCACTGCTTTGTTAAGTGAAATGGAAAAGCGAATGAAGGGTCCATTATAGGTGTGACTCGGATTTTGTTCTTTTTTTTGTAGACTGTATTTTACAGCCATTCAGAGTGGTTTGCATTGGGGTTTCAAATTTTCTACCAAGAGATCTGACAATAAATATATCTGAAAAATTCATTGGGCCATTAAAGCATCTTCTAATGATCTGTGGCAGGTCTTATGATAGTTTAAACACATTTCCATTTTCCCCTGTGGTTCATAATATATTCACCTTTTATCAACTCCATTTTTTACTAATGTAAGCAGATTTTTGTAATGTTTGATGATATAATAGTTTCTCTTTTCTTAAAAGTCCCATTGATGGTTCAGAAAGGTTTTCTGCTGAATGTAAAATATATAAATTTATGCTGAATTGAATAGTATTTTCTATCTCTGAATAAGTTCATTTCTTGCTGGATGTAGGATGAATATTCCTGTTCTAATATCTGTTGCATATCTAGATTGTATGTGTGGCGCCCCTGACCTGGTCAGGCACCACAGAGTATTGCACCCATGCGGGAACAATGCTTCCAGGTAATCTCCAAAGGCCAGGATGAGGTGCACACACAAACATATAGTGACCAGGCCTCCCACATTACCAGAGGGGACCCTTGGGTAGCCAGAAGGGGTTAACTTTCAATTCCCAGCTGGGGGTGTGTTCAGGGGCCAGTTGCTAGGAAGCAGGGCAGAGAGAGAGAGGAAGGAGGAAAGTCTGGAGGAAGAAGTTGAAGTGTGTGGAAGGGAGCAGAGGAGCTCTCGTGTCAGACAGGTCCTGAGGAGTGCAGTAGCTGAAAGCGGGGGAGAAAGGAGTACCGTGGGTCGGCCTGAAAATCATCCAGAGAGAAGGGTGGCTGAGTACGGAGATCCCGGTATCCGAGCACACAAGGGGAACTAGGTCCCCAGTACAGGCAGCAGATCATCCAGAGCTGCTTAACCTACAGGTGGGGGGGGTACTTCATGCCCTCACCACGACTACACAGAGCTTGAGCCAAGCAGCAATCACCAGGCCCATAAGGGGACAGGGCCAGAAGCCATCCCACCAAGGCCACGCTGCCGGCAGACGAGCCAGAGAGAGGGGAGCAGGGTGGTAACAGCTTCCCTGGAGGGGTCCTACCACGCTTCAAGCAAAGGATCCTCCTAAAACAGAAAGAGTGCAAGGAAGGCGAGTGGACAGCTACCCTCAGAACGGCCTCCTGGAATTCCTGGTTCCACCTGGTTATCACAGTGTCGCCCGGGCATCTCACCGTGACCTCTAAACAGTGAGTAAACACGTTAAAAGACTTCTTGGACTGTGTTTGAGTCATTCTGCGACCTGTGGTCCCACTCACATACACAGGGACCTGGGGCTTGCCTTACTCTCAGGAGGCTATTACAACCTACTGCACCCACCATCAGCCCCAGGCATCCCTTAACCTGCAGTGGCGGTCCCCGCTGACCGCAATACTGAGAGTGGCGTCACGACAATCCTAATAGAAGGTTCCCTACCTGTGACCAGACTGTTCCATCCACGTGGAGTCCCTGAAGGTACTGCACCGACACATACTAGCGGGGCTTCACATATGCAACATGTACAAGACTAGGGAAGAGTCTGGATCAAGTCAAGGTCAAGCATAATGACACAGGCCTAGGCAAAATATATTCTATATTTTATATTTGATTCCTGCCAGTTGATTAGCCTCTCTAGTTTCCTCAGTCACATACCTAAACAATATTTATTTGCTAGTAAACATGACCACTTTATATATATATATATATATATATATCACTTTACAAACTCTAATAGAAGTAACTTTTTGATAATAAGTTTAGGAAAATTAATTACTAATTAGTAGTTGTCCAAAAGCCAAAAGTGACGATCTGCATCCAGAGTTAGGCGGGCTTTGCACACTACGACATCGCAGATGCGATGTCGGTGGGGTCAAATTGAAAATGACGCACTTCCGGCATCGCTTGCGACATCGTAGTGTGTAAAGGCTCGATGATACGATTAACGAGCGCAAAAGCGTCGTAATCGTATCATCGGTGCAGCGTCGGCGTATTACGCTGACGCGACAGTCCGATGTTGTTCCTCGCTCCTGCGGCAGCACGCATCGCTGTGTGTGAAGCCGCAGGAGCGAGGAACATCTCCTACCGGCGTCACTGCGGCTTCCGTAGGATATGCGGAAGGAAGGAGATGGGAGGGATGTTTACATCCCACTCATCTCCGCCCCTCCGCTCCGATTGGCCGCCTGGCGTGTGACGTCGCTATGACGCCGCACGACCCGCCCCCTTAACAAGGAGGCGGGTCGCCGGCCAGAGCGACGGTCGCAGGACAGGTGAGTCCATGTGAAGCTGCCGTAGCGATAATGTTCGCTACGGCAGCTATCACAATGAAATTGCTGCTGCGACGGGGGTGGGTACTATCGCTCTCGGCATGGCAGCATCGGCCTGCGATGTCGCAGCGTGCAAAGTACCCCTTAGGCTATGTGTGCATGCTGTAGTTTTGTTTCTTCAGCAAAAAATGCACCCTTTGGCAGAAAAACGCAACTTTAGCCAAAAAAATGCATAAAAAACGCATGCGGTGCCTTTTTGGTGCTTTTTTGGGTACATTTTTGCCCATACTGTACGTTTGTTCACTGTATTCAATGGCAAAAATTAGGTAAAAATGCAGAAAGAATTGACATGCTGCTTCTTTTTTTTGGCAACTGAAACTGCAAGGAAAAAAGAAGCAACATGTGCACAGCCTTTCTGAATTCTCATAGACTTTGCTTGGGAAGGACTATATGTGTAGGAGCCACTTGTACAATCATCCCCTGTCTGAGTTTGACTGTGGGGACTAGACACTTCATGATATAGGGTTAAACAACCAATGCAGTGAAATTTATTAATAAATACCATAACAAACATAGTAAAATAAACATTTTGCAGCTTCCATAAACATGTAGCCACTGCAAACATGTATTTTCTATGATAAGGCAGCCCAATTAATTACCTACATCCGCTACTGCAACAACTTAAAGATACCAGACCTGCATCTTAAAGCTGGGTTTACACACTGCAACATCTCAAACGACATCGCTGTAACGTCACCGGTTTTGTGACGCAATAGCGATGTTGTTTGCGATGTTGCAGTGTGTGAAACTTATCAGCGACCCGGCCCCTGCTGTGAAGTTGTAATCGTTACAAATCGTTCAGGACCATTCCTAGGTCCTTTGTTTCCCGCTGTGCAGCATGAAGTTTCAGTGTTTGAAGACTTTGCAGAGACTTTGTTAGCAACTTCCCTTTCAAAAGGCTGCTTATCAACGTCCCCAACAACCAGCTAAGTCGCTCTGCAGGTCCGGATCGCTGTTGAGTTGTTGGCCAGGTTTGCCTGTTTGACAGCTCACCAGCGACTTAGCAGAGACTTAGGGAGGTCGCTGTTACGTCACAAAACCGGTGACGTTACAGCGATGTCCTTTGCGATGTTGCAGTGTGTAAACCCAGCTTAAAGTCCCCATATCTGTTTTCTGAGTTCACCCAAGGCAACCCAAAAGCGAGTATTTTTCATTGGATTTATTACCATACATCCCTACCACAACAACTAATTCTAGTGACACCTCGTAAGAGTAATCTACTCCATAAAACAACCTCTCACTCAAGCCCATCTTATACTGCTAACATCCACAAATCTGCACCTTCCACATTGAGGTTCTGAGTGACCATCTTCCCTTGAAAAATTCTCACTAAAGCTTACTAATTATTTGTGCCAAACTACTATGCCTCCATTTCCAGCCATAAATTTACCAATCTCCCTATCAACATTGATACTTTTTTAACTCTTTGAACAGAATGTGTCAGTCCTTCTTGATCTACTTGCCACAATGTATTATCAAATAACAATTATTTTTAAGAAAATCATTCCTCCATTACTTAAACTCCAATTTATACCTCTAACTAGCTCTCTTGATGCACTGACTCCCAATTCTTTACCCCTTGCTTGCACAACCAAAATATCTGGCAGGCCATTAAGGTTCACATAAAGCTGACACTTTACTAAAAATCTGCCCCACAATATGTCTCTAAACCCAATAGAATGAGGACAACATAAACACATAACAAAACCCATCTGGAATAGATAAGATCTGAAATCCAATTTATTACAATCAGATTCTCATCTATGTCATGCAGGCTGAATACAAACCAAAATTGCAAATTGGTCACACTTTAGATGAACCAAGAAGGAAAACAAATAAGGACCAGCCATTTCCCTCCTAATTAGTTTTAGACCTTAGCAACATATAGCTAAGTATTTCAGCGTGATTACACACATCTTCAAGTTGTAAACCATCCCTTCTTACTAAAACCCTAAGAAACCTACCTACCCAATTTAAAAGCCCCCTAAGCCTATGTGTGCACTAGAAAGTGCCATTTTCTTAAGAAAAAGCGGACCCTCTGAAAGAATCCCACACCCGCGGCAAAACCGCACCCGTGATTTTGCCACAATTTACCGCAGATTTTCCGCAATTTGGTCCCAGCGGTAGTTACCATTATCTATGGCAAAAACTGCAGGTACCTGCGGAAAAGAAGTGACATACTCATTAATTCCGCAGCGGAATTCGCTGGTAAGTCCGTGGGTATAAAAAAACACAGTGTGCGCACAGCATTTTTTAAAACACATAGGATTTGCTGGGGAATGACTGCAGCAATGTTAGACACATTTTCTGCTGCAATTCCACGGCAAATATGCGGCAAAATCAGTGGGAAATCCACAGCGTGCGCACATAGCCTAAGATGGTAAGAAAAAGATACTCAGAGAAGACACAGTTCTTATTGCAGCATAATCATAACCCATTTCAACAACTGAAAGGAGAGGTTGCCTATCATCCATGACAACAACTAAACCCCATAACTGAATCACCAATGTAAAAAAACAGGTCTTTGCCAATAGATAAATAGTAGATGCTACAGAAAAAAATGGATACCACACATGTATAAATGCAAAATACACTGTTAATTAAATACATATAAAATATTAGTTCATCATTAAAATACAGATATCTGTGCCAGGGAAATAACAAACATATAAGTAGACATAAAAAAGTGATTTGCTTAGGTGATATAGTCAATAAAGTCAAATATATGCAGTACATAATTCTCCCCATACAAATAAGTAATCTGTTATATGGTCAAGTTAATAATAATACTCATATTAAGGTACATGTGCATAAAACAATATCTAGACCGAATTAACAAATATATAAATATAAATTCCAAATATACAAAATAATAGAAGGGAAATCAATCAATCAATCAGACAAGTAGTAATAGTTAATAGTTACCCCAATAATCACATAGAATATCCATGACTCGACGTGCGTTTTTCACATAATTTTCTCAAGGGAAATCCATGGTGTGAAAATAAACCCTCCATGTATGCACCCTCTCAATCAATCCCTGAAAAAATAAAAACCTGCACCTGATAAGTATTCCCAGTGTTGTGCATAGTGGATACAATTTACTATTCACTATTCTCAGTACGAATTGGTGCTTAGATTGGAATCTATTATGCTCTCTCGCAGGTACACAACTCAGTGAGGGTACAGTGTCTTGAAAAAGAAGTCATACCTCATGAACTTTTCTACATTTTTTCAAGTTATAGCCACAAACTTAAATGTATTTTATTGGGATTTTAGGATTTTATGTGATATACCATCACAAAGTAGCAAGTATTTGTGAAGTGTAAAGGAAATGATACACAGTTTTATAAATATTTAAAAATATAAATTTGAAAATTGTGATTTGCATTTGTATTCAGCAGCCCTGAGTTAATGCTCTTTTGCTGCATTTACTGCTTCAAATTTTTTGAGATACAGTATGTCTCTACTAGCTTTGGTTGAAAGTTTTTGCCCATTCTTCTTTACAAAATAGCTCTAGCTCGGTGAAATTGGATGGAGAGTTTATGTTAAAAGCTATTTTCAAGTCTTGCCACAGATTCTCAATGAGTATTGAGTGTGGACTTTGACTGGGCTATTTGCACACATTTGCTTTGATCTAAATTATTCCATTGTATCTCTGGCATTATGTTTAGGGTCGTTATCCTTATTGAAATTGAACCGAAATTCCCAGTCTCAAGTCTTTTGCAGCATCTAACAGGTTTTACCCTAAATAATTTCCACTTATTTAGCTACATCAATCTTCCCACCAACTCTAACCAAATTTCCTGGAGTTTCTGAAGAAAAACATCCCCACAACATGATGCTGCCACCACCATGTTTGACAGCAGAGGGGGGATGTAGTGTTTTCAGGGTAACGTGCAGTGTTTATTTTCTGCCATACATAGCATTTTGCATTTAACCAAAAAAATTCTACTTTGGTCCTGGTCTCTTCTGACTAGAAGACCATATTCCACATGACATGTAGCGGACACAACTAGCATGTGGAAGAAAGTTCTCTTGTCAGATGAAACCAGAATAGAACTTTTTAGCCTAACTGCAAAATTTGAAAAAGTGGAAGATTAACATTGCACATCACCCTGAAAACACCATCACCACAGTCAAACATGATGGCGGCAGCATCATGCTGTGGGGATGCTTTCCTTCAGTAGATACAAGGCAGCTGGTAAAAGTTGATTGAAAGATGGATGGAGCTAAATTCAGGGCAATCCTGAAGGAAAACGTGTTAGAGGCTGCAAAAGACTTGAGAGTTTGGAAAATGGAACTATGTTTCTAGGTATAAATACCTTCATTCATGCAACATTCAGTGTAGCATACCCTAACAGAGCATCATCATCATCAGTATGCCACATTATCTACAAGAGGCTTAAATTTGTATGTATGCAACTTCCATTTTAACAATTTGATACTTTCCTTTTATATAAATATGAATTAAGGTAAGTTAGTTTAACGGTTGCCTTCATTCCCACAAACTTAAGACAAATCAATAATTCAAGAAATTATAAGAAACTCTCTAATATTTTTTTTTCTTGAAATCTAATTTTCCTTAAGTTATTAGCCACTTCTAATTTTTCCCTGAACTCATCATTCACTCTAAAAAACACCTAATATCTGTATTTGGCAAAACAAGACTTATGGGTACTTTACACACTGCGACATCGCTAGCGATTGCTAGCGATGTCGTGCGCGATAGCACCCACCCCCGTCGCTCCTGCAACATTTGGTGCTCGCTGCCGTAGTGAACATTATCGCTACAGCAGCGCCACACGCACATACCTTGTCCGTGACGTCGCTGTGACCGCCGAACAATCCCTCCTTCAAGTGGGAGGTGCATTTGGCATCATAGCGACGTCACTGCTTCGTCACTGAGCGGCCAGCCAATAGAAGCAGAGGGGCGGAGATGAGCGGGACGTAACATTCCACCCACCTCCTTCCTTCCGCATTGCCGGTTGACGCAGGTAAGGTGATGTTCATCGCTCCTGCGGTGTCACACATAGCTATGTGTGATGCCGCAGGAACGATGAACAACATCGTACCAGTGGCAGCAGCAATATTAAGAAAATGAACTACGTGTCAACGATCACTGTTTTGGAACGATTTTGTGATCGTTGATCGTCGCTCATTGGTGTTACATGCTGCGATGTCACTACCGGCGCTGGATGTGCGTCACTAACGACGTGACCCGACGATATATCGGTATCAATGTCACAGCGTGTAAAATACCCTTTACTGAGGGGTCAGATTCTAGCTGACTATTGAAGTCTATGGAGAGGGTGGTTAGAAGCAGAGGGAAAGAAAGAAGCAAAGACACATCAATTAACCCTGCAGCTTTCAAGAGTTTTATCTGACTCTACCGCTGGATTTACAGCAACACTACGTACTGCTGTATAATGTACTCCATGCTCTTCTGCTGAAAATATGGGACAAAGAGGCAAGAGTTGAAAAATATTTTATGTGTCTGGATGCAGTTTATCATAAGACATCATGGCAGCTAGTCTACACCCCATCTCTTAAGCCTGCTTTACACGTTGCAATTTCGCATACGATATCGGCAGCCGGCCAATAGAAGCGGAGGGGCAGAGCTGAGCGGGACATAAACATTCCGCCCACCTCCTTCCTTCCGCATTGTGGTCCGGGAGCCGCAGGAGGCAGGTGAGATCTGTTCATCGTTCCCGGGGTGTCACACACTGCAATGTGCGCTACCCCAGGTACGATGAACAATCTGACGTTCAATTCGTCAGGAAAGAACGACGTGCATGCGATGAACGGTTTTTCATAAAATCACAATTGCACGTTGCTGTCACACGCTACAACATACCTTACGATGCCGGATGTGCGTCACTTACAACGTGACTCCGCCGACACATCGTAAGATATCTTGTAGCGTGTAAAGCGGGCTTTAGAGATAAGTGGAAATTAGAACTAGAGGCAGTAGGGGGTAAAACAGTGAACAACACAGGATACAATTTATACAGTATAATGGCAAATGGTAGTGTTGTAACTCGTGTAAACACATGATCGCTTATTCTGAATAGACATCTGAAATGAAAAGTACCATTTAAAATCTAATAAATTGACTTTTTCTTTAGCTGGATTTTGTGATTGTGTTTAAACAATGGATGTATATTTCAGGGAATGATTTACAAAACAATTTTAGATACTTTTCAAATAAAAAGGATCCCTTTAAGCTAAAACATTTTTTCCTTAGCTGCTGCAGATGTTAGTCTGCAATAATGGTTGAATACATCTTGATTTATAACCTTTCATTCTGATTAAATTTATATGTTTCTGTTCTCTTTTTGTTTTACAAACAGTAATTAATTTATATGCTGACATTATCCAGTCTTATTAAAATATTCTATGTAGCTGAAAGATCTCTGCTGGAACATCTGCTACCAATCAGCAGAAGGGTACGAGTCTCCTTTATTGAAACATGTCACGTCCAATCATCATCTGCATTCTGCACTGGGAGGAATCGCCCCTGGTGCAGGGATTGCTATTTAATACTACACACAAGAACAAAATGTGGTTTATAAACTCTGCACAATAAAAATCGTGTACAACTGCATTGGAATTAGAAAACAATTTTCCAGTGGTCTATCCCATTTAGTTCAAGATCTTGACTTTATACATTTTTTTTTACAGATGATGGGTGACATTAACCCCTTTACTCCCAGTTATTTTTCAGTTTTTGTTTTCATTTCTTCCTCCCCTTCTTTTAAGAGCCACAACTTTTTTTGTTTTTCCATCAATATTGCCATATGAGGGTATTTTTGCGGGATGAGTTTCACTTTTTATTGAAAACATTAGTTTTACCATATAGTGTACTGGAAAATGGGGGGGGAAATCCAAGTGCGGTGAAACTGCAAAAAAAGTGCAATTGCATAATTGTTTTTGGGGTCTTTTATTCACGCTGTTCACTATATGGTAAAACTGACATGTCCGTATGATATCAGCCTCACGTCAGAATGAGTTCATAGATACCAAACAAGAAAACTTTTACTTTTATCTAAGGGTTTAAAGAAAATTCTAAATTTGTCCCCAAAAAATAGCGCTTTTGTCACCATATTCCGAGTCCAGTAGCGTTTTCATTTCTGAAGATCTAAGGCTCAGTGATGACTAATTTCTTGCATCTTGAGCTTATCCTTTTAATTATAGAGTTTTTGCATACATGTAATGTTTTGATTGCCTGTACTGCATTTTAATGCAATGTTGCGGTGACATAATTTTGTCATTTAGAATTTTTTTCTCACCACGCTATGTACAAATCACATTAATTGAATTTACATTTTGATAGGTCATTTCTGAATGCAGCAATAACAAATATGTGTATATTTTTTATTTTTTTTATTGTTTTAATTTCAATGTGGCAAAATGGATATGATTTGAACTTTTAGGTTTTTAAATGTATTCATATTTTTTAAAATTTTTTTATTGATATTACTAGTCCCCCTAGGGGATATGATCACTGCACAGTCCAATTGCCTGTGCAGCGTTCCTGTGTGTGGCGGCTCTCTGTCAGGTCTCACAGGAAATACATCATGCTAGCATCAGGGATTATCAGCTGACCCCATGCTACCATGTCAACACATTCCTGCCCCGTGGTCACGCTATAGGGCTGCCAATGGTGGTGGGGAATTGCGTACAGCCATTTAAATCGCACTGTCAGATTTTGACAGTGCAATCCAATTGGTTAGCAGGCAATCCACCCACACTTGTTAACCACACATGTCTGCTGATCGGATCCTGTGGGGAACATGACCTAGGATATATATATATATATATATATATATATATATATACAGTCATATGAAAAAGTTTGGGCACCCTTATTAATGTTAACCTTTTCTCTTTATAACAATTTGATTTGGGTTTTTGCAACAGCTATTTCAGTTTCATATATCTAATAACTGATGGACTGAGTAATATTTCTGAATTGAAATGAGGTTTATTGTACTAACAGAAAATGTGCAAGCCGCATCTAAACAAAATTTGACCTGTGCAAATGTATGGGCACCTCAACATAAATGTGACATTAATATTTTGTAGATCTTCCTTTTGCAAAAATAACAGCCTCTAGTCGCTTCCTGTAGCTTTTAATGAGTTCCTGGATCCTGGATGAAGGTATATTTGACCATTCCTGTTTACAAAACAATTCCAGTTCAGTTAAGTTTGATGGTCGCCGAACATGGACAGCACGCTTCAAATCATCCCACAGATGTTCAATGATATTCAGGTCTGGGGACTGGGATGGCCATTCCAGAACATTGTAATTGTTCCTCTGCATGAATGCCTGAGTAGATTTGGAGCGGTGCTTTGGATCATTGTCTTGCTGAAATATCCATCCCCTGCGTAACTTCAACTTCGTCACTGATTCTTGCACATTATTGTCAAGAATCTGCTGATACTGAGTTAAATCCATGCGACCCTCAACTTTAACAAGATTCCCGGTGCCGGCATTGGCCACACAGCCCCAAAGCATGATGGAACCTCCACCAAATTTTACTGTGGGTAGCAAGTGCTTTTCCTGGAATGCCGTGGTTTTTTTTGCCTCCATGCATAACGCCTTTTTGTATGACCAAAGAACTCAATCTTTGTTTCATCAGTCCACAGGACCTTCTTCCAAAATGTAACTGGCTTGTCCAAATGTGCTTTTGCATACCTCAGGCGACTCTGTTTGTGGCGTGCTTGCAGAAACGGCTTCTTTTGCATCACTCTCCCATACAGCTTCTCCTTGTGCAACGTGCACTGTATTGTTGACCGATGCACATTGACACCATCTGCAGCAAGATGATGCTGCAGGTCTTTGGAGGTGGTCTGTGGATTGTCCTTGACTGTTCTCACCATTCTTTTTCTCTGCCTTTCTGATATTTTTCTTGGCCTGCCACTTCTGGGCTTAACAAGAACTGTACCTGTGTTCTTCCATTTACTTACTATGTTCCTCACAGTGGAAACTGACAGTTTAAATCTCTGAGACAACTTTTTGTATCCTGCCCCTGAACAACTATGTTGAATAATCTTTGTTTTCAGATCATTTGAGAGTTGTTTTGAGGAGCCCATGATGCCACTCTTTATAGGAGATTTAAATAGGAGAACAACTTGCAAGTGGCCACCTTAAATACCTCTTCTCATGATTGGATACACCTGCCAATGAAGTTCAAAGCTCAATGAGGTTACAAAATCAATTTAATGCTTCAGTAACTCAGTAAAAAGTAGTTAGGAGTGTTCAAATCAAGAAATTGATAAGGGTGCCCATATTTTTGCACCGGTCAAATTTTGTTTAAATGCGGTTCGCACATTTTCTGTTAGTACAATAAACCTCATTTCAATCCAGAATAATTACTCAGTCTATCAGTTATTAGATATATGAAACTGAAATAGCTGTTGCAAAAACCCAAATTGTTATAAAGATAAAAGGTTAAAATTAATAAGGGTGCCTAAACTTTTTCATATGACTATATATATATGTTCAAGGTCGTGAAGGGGTTAAAGCTATGGGTGCACACTAAACATTTGGTGCAGAAAGTTTCTGCACTAAAACTACACTTTCTGGCGGAAAAATACACCATAAACACATGTATTTTTGGTGCATTTTTGTGCCTAGTGATCGTTTTTAATTAATGGGTGGAAGGGCTAAAAAAACACAGGCAAAAATTGCACCAACAATTGACATGGTGCAGATTATTTTCTGCACTAAATCTTCAAGGAAAAAATAAGCAATGTGTGCACACCACTTCATAAGTCTCATTGGCTTTGCTGGCATTGTGGGCATAAAGATAGGCATTTAGATTGATGATGAATCTGCACCAAATCTGCATAAAAAATGTATCAAAAACTCATTGTGCGCACATAGCTTAAAGATAGAAAATGTTCATAAATTATTCCTCTTGGTGTGATCTTATTAATATAACAAAAACTCTTATTTTAACAGGGATGTGTACACTTTTTATGTCCAATGTATGTATTTTATTATTCTACCATACATATTTTGCTTATTACAGCTTACAAATAATTGGATTTTTTTTTATCTTTCCTAAAAAAATTGTATCTCATAGCTTTCCAGTTAAAGCTAAAAGAATATTGAGGAGAAAATAAAAATAACAAACCTAAAACAAAGTGGTTACATGTGAACACCCTCTTTTTTTTTTGAGGGATGGGGGGTATAGTGTAATTTGTAATTAGTCACATTTAAACTCATATTAAATAGTAGTCGGTGCACAGCTGCCATCATTTATGGTGATTCTGATTGAATCCATATAAAGTGTCATTTTCTTAGTTGCATTTCACAACATAAAGCAGGATCCATAAACAGCTTACAATACAGCAAAGGGATGTTATTGAGGAATGTTATCAGTCAGGAGCAGGGTATAGGAAAATTCTAAGACATGAGATATATCATGGAACACTGTAAACTATTCATGAAAAAAATGGTTTAAATTTGGCACAACAGTGAAATAACCTAGAATTGAAGTCCTTCAAAAATTGATGAAAAGACAAAAGAAAATTGAGCCGGAAGACAGCTAAGCAGCCCCAAAGATATTAAAAAATCAGAAGTTTATGGCAAGTATGTGTTGGTTGCGTACTGTATTTGTCCACATTCTCCTGTGTTAGTCACATGTCTAGCCAATGGGGTAGCGTGACAAGACAGAACTCTTTTCTTGAAAATAAAAACATCCAAGCCTGGCAATGGTTTGCTAAGCCTACATCAAGTCAACAATAAGCATGTGGTAAAAAGAATTATGAACTTATGAAATCAAGTTTGAACTTTTGTCCAAAATGGGTATGATGCGCATCACCAAAAGAACACCATACCCATAATGAAACATAAAGGAGGAAGAAATATGCTGTGTGATCATTTTTTCTGAAGTTGTATCAAATCCTTCCAGCTTTTGCTGAAAATACTTTCAAATAAAAAAAGAATGGCTTCACCAAAAGAAGATCAAAGTTTTGAAAGGCCTAGCCATGGTATGTTGACCCGAAGAGGGTGCTAGATACAGGAGATTCCCTCACAATCTGACAGATTAGGAGCATTACTGCAAGGAAGAGTGGGCAAGGATTACCAATTCTAGATGTGCCTGGCTGATTGACTCCTACCCAAAAAGATTAAATGCTGTCATAAATTCAAAGAATAATTCAAGAAATAATTATTTTAAGGATTTGCATATTTAGGCAACCACATTATTTTAGTTCTTTATTTTTTATTTTCCACCCCCAAAAAAATTCATTTTTTTCTCAATAGATTTGTAAAGAATATGGGAGACATTAAAGGTGGAAAAAAACGAAAACCTGACATTTTAACAGGGATGTGTAGAATTCTTATAGCCAATGTGTACTGTATTTAAATAGCACACCTTTTCAAGCACATGATGGTAGCTATTAACTTTTACTACAGCTGAGGGTGGATTATTGGAGTGAGTTTGATTTTTTGATAAGCATTATTTCACACTGCTGACTTTTAAATAAAATCAGAAAATCCAGTTAAATACTATTTTGATAAAAACAAAAGGTAACAGTGTTATGTGATACTGTTACACATTGAAATATTGCCAATATATTTTTTTCATTAGCCACTAAAGATATCACTCATATAATACTTGTGTTCTATTTTCTAAAACAGGTATTTTACCTTAATGACCAGGCTAAATTTTAGTAACCTAATCATTGTCACTTTATGAGTTAATAACTCTGAAAAGCTTCAACGGATCCCAGTAATTTTAAGATTGTTTTTTCATAAAATATTGTACTGCATGATAGAAAAAACAATAACCACACTATACCTTTTTATGAGCATAACGGCCAAAAACTAGTATAATATAAACAACAAGAAACATAGTATACGGCCAAAATCAGTCAATTTATTAACAAATTTTATTAAACATAGAGCATAAAACATACATAATGCCAACAGGTATTGGGAGGACAGAGAATATTGCACACTATAAAGGTAGATCAAAATGATGTCCAAGGATTAATAAATATAAAGTGAGACAGTGCTTGTAAACATCCAAGGAAAATTAATTATATAATTAGCCTGTATTGCAGCCTATGGAATTATAAAGTGCAAAAGTGCACGTTCTAGCAGTGAACAAACAGCAGGGGGAGCCCAAACAATTAGTTTATATAGAAATCCAAAGTAAGTGGATAATGTAATTATGCTGAGCAAGTTTAAAAAGAATTCGGGCTGCTGCAGTGTGCAAACATGCTAAGAGAGATAGTAGCCAGGGGCAAAACAGGGCAAAACAGGCAAAGAAGATTAGAGATCTACAGTTAAATAAGTAAATAGACTTGCAAGTAGCACATAATACCTCTGTCCACACACCCACGCCTCCAGCGCACATTTTGTGACAACTTCTTCAGGGATGCTCCCTGAAGAAGTTGTCACGAAATGTGCGTTGGAGGCGTGGTTGTGTGGACAGAGGTATTATGCACTACTTGCAAGTCTATTTACTTATTTAACTGTAGATCTCTAATCTTCTTTGCCTGTTTTGCCCTGTTTTGCCCCTGGCTACTATCTCTCTTAGCATGTTTGCACACTGCAGCAGCCCGAATTCTTTTTAAACTTGCTCAGCATAATTACATTATCCACTTACTTTGGATTTCTATATAAACTAATTGTTTGGGCTGCCCCTGCTGTTTGTTCACTGCTAGAATGTGCACTTTTGCACTTTATAGTTCCATAGGCTGCAATACAGGCTGATTGTATAATGAATTTTCCTTGGATGTTTACAAGCACTGTCTCACTTTATATTTATTAATCCTTGGACATCATTTTGATCTACCTTTATAGTGTGCAATATTCTCTTTCCTCCCAATACTTGTTGGCATTATGTATGTTTTATGCTCTATGTTTAATAAAATGTGTTAATAAATTGACTGATTTTGGCCGTATACTATGTTTCTTGTTGTTTATACTGCATGATAGAGGTAAATTTAGGATGATATTTTTTGCTTTTATTTGTGAAAAAAATGGACATTTGATGAAAATTTTGAAAATGTAACTATTTTTAAATTTCACATTTTTATGCTCTTAAACCAGAGACTTATGTCACAAAAATAGTTAATAAACAATATTTTTCACATTTATACTTTAAACCAGCACCATTTTTGAAAGAAAAAATTCTTGGGAGTTAGAAAGTTAGAAGGGTTCAGCAATTTTTCATTTAATTTTTCAACCACATTTACTAAACCAATTTTTAAGAGACCACATAATATTTGAAGTGAATTTGACAGGCCTACATGATAGAAAATACCTGAAAGTAACACCATTCTAAAAACTGCACCCTTCAAACTGCTCAACACCACATTCAAGAAGTTTATTAACCCTTCAGGTGCTTCACAGGAAGTAAAACAATGTGGAATTAAAAAAAAAATATAATTTTACCTAAAAATGGTGCTCTATCATTCATTTATTTTAGAAGAAATAATACAACAAAATGGACCCCCAATTTTTTTTACCCAGTTTCTTTTTAGGGTGCTGATACCCCACATGAATCACAATGTTGCATTTGGGGTGCCCCTAAGGTACCTAAACATCAGAAACCCTCAACAAGTCACCCCATCATGAAAGCTAGATCCCTCAAGAATTTTATCTAGGGGCATAGTGTGCATTTTCAATCCACAGGTACGTCACAGATTTTGATAACATTAGTATTTTTCCCTGGGATGCCAATTGTCTAGAGGCAGGTTGGAGGGTTTATAAATGAGAAGGGAACACGTGTACCTGCTTGTGCTTTCACATATTTTATATAATTTTATTCCCTATTTGGTGCACTTGGGGTCGATGAATTGGTGAAATGACAAATGGTCCTTGAAAGTCATAAAAGACTCATTAATTGAAACATTTTGATCAGAGGAATAGGAATTTTGGAAGGAGTCTTTTAGGAGGAAAATTAAGGGTCTCAATTTGTTAAGGCGGACCTAGTTTGGGTCATTTCTTGAGTGTCTTGAGAATTGTTGCTAAAATGGACGAATCGTAAAAGGGTCTCATTGGGATTAGGTCATAATGGATGCAAATAAAGGGGTGCTGTAGGCAGTTTTTGCTGCACAGTAAGAGCAGAGACTGAGCTTTTTGACTAACCTCATGTTTAGGGTAATGCCCCCAAAATTCTTAGTTCAGTGACATTTGTGGGGATCCAGGAATGAGAATGAACTCAAGTGGGATTTTGGGATATACTGTACATTGAAGGGCATGTGAACTTTTTTGGTGGGCAATTAATTAAAGGACTTTTGGAGTACAAAAATATAGGTAAAATTCAAAAGGGGAAAAATTTGTGACTTCTACATTTATATCTGGGGTTGCTAAAAACAGGAAGTTGAGAGGAAAAGGACAGGTCAGGATACACAGTGGGTGGGGAAGAGAACTACTTGGGCTTGCCACTGATGTTTCAGCAGTGAAGGACGACCACTACCATAGGGCTGTGGATCCTGTGGAGAAAGCCGAGTAGCCACTGTTTAAAATCTGCTCAATTTCAGAGGAAAAATAAATGTAAAATGTATTTTAAACCAGATTTCAGCACCAAATTTGCATCTACTGGCAGAAAACCACACTGAAACGGCATCAAAAACATTTTTGTGCATTTTTTGTTATAAAAGTTGCAGATTTGGTGCTGAAACGTATACATTATTTTCCTGAACCAAATTTTCTCTCCTGGCAAAAAAGGGGAAACAGTTCATGTGTACATGAGGTTAATGAGTGGCCCCGGAAGTAACGTTACTACTAAGTATAACGCGATTGCTCCAATCCCTCTATCCCTTCTACCACCATTTTAAAGTATTGGATTACACTGTGTGCAACTATGTTCTCAATCAACCCAAAAGACTCATCAATATCAAAGCTTAATATTTTTGGAAGTTGGAGTGTTTGTTTTTTTAGAATTGGCTATCTTAGGAGGATATCTGTTTGTGCAGGTAACTATTACTGTGCAGAATTATTAGGCAACTTAGTAAAAACCAAATATATTCCCATCTCACCTGTTTATTTTCACCAGGTAAACCAATATAACTGCACAAAATTTAGAAATAAACATTTCTGACATGAAAAAACAAAATCCCCAAAAATTAGTGACCAATATAGTCACCTTTCTTTCTGATGACACTCAACAGCCTACCATCCATAGATTCTCTCAGTTGCTTGATCTGTTACGATTAACATTGCATGCAGAAGCCACCACAACCTCCTAGACACTGTTCCGAGAGGTGTACAGTTTTCCCTCCCTGTAGATCTTACATTTTATGAGGGACCACAGGTTCTCTATGGAGCACAGATCAGGTGAACAAGGGGGCCATGTAAATTTTTTTTCATCTTTTAGACCTTTACTGGCCAGCCATGCTTTGGAGTAGTTGCATGCATGTGATGGAGCATGTTCTGCATGAAACTCATGTTTTTTTTGAACGATACCGACTTCTTCCTGTACCACTGCTTGAAGAAGTTGTCTTTCATCCTCAACCCGAAAAGATCCCACAAGTTCATCTTTGATCATACCAGCCAATACCAGTACCCCACCTTCACCTTGCTGACATCTAAGTCGGAGTGGAGCTCTCTGCCCTTTACTGATCCAGCCTCTGGCCCATCCATCTGGCCCATCAAAAGTCACTCTCATTTCATCAGTGCATAAAACTTTTGAAAAATCAGTCTTAAGATATTTCTTGGCCCATTCTTGATGTTTTATCTTATGTTTTGTTCAAAGGTGGTCTTTTTTAAGCCTTCCTTACCTTGGCCATTTCCCGGAGTATGGCACACCTTGTGCTTCTTTTTGATACTCCAGTAATGTTGTAGCTCTGAAATATGGCCAAACTGGTGGCAAATATTATATGGGGACTGGTGTCTGGGCAGATATCTGGGATCAATTATGGGCTAGAACTGTTTTTTTTTTTTAAACATGGTTGGACCCACCAATCCCGGATATCTATGGGTCTGCCCATCATTACCCATGACAAGATATAACATTTTAACAAAAATGTGGGGGGCGTACTAACTTTTGTAAGCTACTGTAATTCCTAGCAGCAACCAGACATCTTGCCCATACTGTTACCATTCCATTTGTGTGCTGTTTCCATCAATTTCAGCAATTTTCCTGCCCCCCAGCCTTCCTGCAGAGGTTTTTTGGAATAATGCTTGAGTTCCACTTTGACTTCCATTATGCTTGTGACTCAAATTGACACAGTTTGAGTGTACAACCTTTTCGATTTGAGGTGCTTGCTCATTACTAATTTTTATCATTCTGTGACAATAAAATCGAGCTTACCATTTTGGACAAAAAACAAAGAAATCAAAAACATTTTTTTTCCAAGTTAAAAATTCTTTATAACAGCAAAGTTCTTAAAAGTAATCCAAATAATATACTGTATGTAAATGCAATATTAACTCGTTACACAATGCATTTTTTAGGCACAATTATCTATTGAGAAATAATAAATGCATCTTCCTGGCTTTGCAAGCTATCAGACTTTCAAAGTAAGCCACACAATAAAAACATATTTTTGTGATAGATTTTCTTTATGGTATCCGGCGTGATCTCCACTGTCAAAATTCTCTGTTCCATTACATTGTAAACATGGCATAATCTGCAGGGAATTGTTGCTCAGATACAGTTGTACCTGTTATATAAAGAAGACATTGGTAAGTGCTGTTCTTTCATCTTTTTGTTGCATTCCATATGTTTTGGAGCTGTAATCTACTTTTCCAGAGGGAGAATACTCCACTTAATAACAGTCACAGCGGGAGCAAATATTCACTTTTTCAGAATCTACTAAGAGAAAAGTTAAAACAAAAAAAAGATACCCTACTTTTTTTCTCAGCATTTTTCCCTGTTTTATTTATTGAAATAAAACATGTGAATACTAATATGGTATACAGCTCAGTTGCTTTTCTTTGCGTGTCTAAAGAGTGAGCCAAAAACCTCATTCTATAAAAATCTTCATCATTACTGTCAAAAAGGAGTGACTAAATGTATTCACTTCCCTTAGGGCGGCTTTGCACGTTGCAACATCGCACGTGCGATGTCGGTGGGGTCAAATCGAAAGTGACGCACATCCGGCGTCACTTTCGACATCGTACTGTGTAAATGCTAGATGATACGATGAACGAGCGCAAAAACGTCGTTATCGTATCATCGTTGCATTCACCGACATTTCCATAATGCCGGTGCCGCGACAGGTACGATGTTGTTCCTCGTTCCTGCGGCAGCACACATCGCTGTGTATGAAGCCGCAGGAGCGAGGAACATCTCCTTACCTGCCGCCGGCGGCTATGCGGAAGCAAGGAGGTGACGGGATGTTTGCATCCTGCTCACCTCCGCCCCTCCGCTGCCATTGGGTGCCTGCCGTGTGACGTTGTTATGACGCCGCACGACCCGCCCCCTTAGGAAAGAGGCGGGTCGCCGGCCAGAGCGACGGTCGCAGTGCAGGTGAGTGCATGTGAAGCTGGCGTAGTGATAATTTTTGCTACTCCAGCTATCACACGATATCGTACCTGCGACGGGGGCGGGGACTATCACGTGCGACATCACAGCATCGGCTTGCGATGTCGCAATGTGCAAAGCCCGTCTTAGACTTTTTATACTTTATTGTATATTAACAATGAACCATAGAGGAAATAATTTGGCATTTTGATCATGGGCAAAAGTGAAAACAAAACTCTTTAAAGTGATATACACTGATGAACAAAAGGGTAACAATGTTTTTAACGTTTAACTTTCAGGCTCCATATCTCACCATCCACTATAGTTTAGAATGTGAGACAATTATCATTGTATAGACAATCATCTTGGGTATCTCATACATTCACTTTCAACTCTTTAGCATATGACTAGGGATGGGCCAACCCCCCGATGTTCAGAATCGGGAGCCTTGCCTGAACGTTTTGTAACGTTCGAGTTCTGGGCTGAAGATAACACAAATTTGCATCTGAACCCCAGGCTTGGACTTTAAAGTTATGGGAGGGGGTGGAGGGGGCTTGAAAATAAAGAATATAGTTAATAATAAACATTGTCATTATACTTACCAATCCCACGACATGTCCTGCAGACCTGCTCAGCCGCTGTCTCCCAGCCGCTTCTGCTTCCGGGTCCGATCATTAACTTCTGGTGGTATTCACTGCACTGCTCGTCACTTGACAATCTTCGGCTTTTTTCGGCCGTGTCTGCAGTGACATCAGGGTTCACCCAAGTCCATGGCATAGGCTGGTGTCACACTTGCGATTGCCTCGCGTGTATGTTGCGCGAGTTTCACGGTGCATCATCCGGCACGGACTCACACTCTGCCCACAGGAGCAGGTCAGTTGCATGTATCTTAATGCAGCCGACCCACTCCTGTGAGGAGAGTGAGTCCGTGAATTTTGACTATTACTGAATGACTATGACTATCAGCCACCTTCTCGCTCTGTATAGATGCTTGTCTGTACAGAGCGATGAAGCAGAGCTGACATTGCTCTCCCTTCTTCTCGGTCTGTATAAATGCTTATCTGTACAGAGCAATGAAGCAGAGCTGACATTGCTTTCCCTGCTTCTCGCTCTGTAGAGACGCTTGTCTGCACGGAGCAATGAAGCAAAACTAACATTGTTTGGCGCCCCTGACTGTATCAGGGTATCACAGGGGACTGCATCCTCTCTTACTATGATGCAGGACCTACCCCCCATGGTTCCAGGTTCCTGAAAACCGGTGTCACTCCCATCATCACCACAAATCCCAACCACACCTTACATCAGGACCTGTCAGACACACCAGTGGGTTGGTCTAGCTGGAAAAGGGCCAACCACCTAGGGGTCAGGCAGACTGGTGGGATGGAAGTGAGAGTTGGAGTTTCAGTTTTAGGGTCAGCTTTCAAAGTGGGGGTAAGAGAACAGTAGTAGCCCTCAAAGAATGAGTTGTAGCTCCCAGGAGTGACCTAGGCTGGGTCGCAGACGGTGGTCCGGGACCAGAGGAGTTGGAGACCCAGTCGCAGGTATTGGGAATTGGTGCCCAGACTTAGTCTTGGAGGTCGGTCGGCACCGGGAAGTCCAGTAACTGGACTGATACCGAATACAGCAGGGTACAGGACCCTAGAGCAGGGAAGAGCTTCTGGTGCCCTGATAATTAACCTGTGGAGGACAGTGTCTTTATGAACTTTCCCGAGAGCTCAGAGATTGAAGGCACCAGCACAATGAGAAGGATAAGGTTTTCCAGCTTATGCGACCCACTGAGATCCCAAGTGTCAGCCATCGAGAGGACAGCTCTACTACATATAGGGAGTGGGGCCCTGACAGCTTCAGGCAAAGGGGTCACAAGAACAACTAAATTTGCGCATGGAGGCAGGCTCCGGACCATTAAAGTGATACCGGTGGAAGTGGACACCCGGACGGGCTCCCCACAGTTGCAGTGGTACCCAGAGACTTTGGTTTACTACAGTGTGTGAGTCTGCTTCATTGACTGCATCTAACAACACAACAACTTGAGTGAGTACACTGCCCCTCTCCCTGCATTCTGCCTGCCCAACAAGCTTGCACAGCACTATCCACCAACCCTGCAGAGCCCTGGGGCCTCCCTACCTGCGGAGGGACCTGTCATCTAGCTGCCCCCACATCATCCGCCCCGGTACTCCCCTCGGCAGTAGCGGTACTCCCCTATTACCGCACCCCGCAGGTGGAGTCACAAACTAATCCCCTGTAAATATCCCCCCCTCTCAATCGAGTGGCCACTGAGCCCCGGGTCTGGGGACCCTCGAGCCACAGCAATCACGGATCCGAGCAGTTCACCTACTTAGGGGCAGCACAATTGCTCTCCCTGTGGACTACGGCAGCTGTTGTGAATGTCATCCGAGTAGGTGCTGGTGTAGAGCTCTCTCTAGTGGCCAAGAATGGTAACGAAGCTGAGTCTTAATCTATGACTCAAACAGATGATGGAATTAATTAGGAATCCAGTAACTCCTAATGCAGATCAGCATAGTGTATTTAGGAGAGAATTTTCTGCCTGGCAGCCACTGGTGTTAGATGTTTCCTGCTGCTTCTGAAGATGGCTGGGAGTTTTACTTTCAGTTTCTCACATTTATTCTGTGCCTGAATCTACTCCAGATAAGTTTACTAGTTTTGTGTGCTTAATTGCTGGAATTGCACTTAAGGGTGTTTCTGCTTATTCCATTTTCATCTGTCTTTTGGTTTCTTGTTTGTGAGGATCTGTCTCTCTGCTTTTTTGAGTAGGTTAGTTCTTCCAGGAAGAAAGGGAGCTTGCTCCCAGTTCATGTTTGGATTATTTGCACTTTAGAATATTATTTGTTCTGTAATTTTGTTTCTTCCCATTTTATCTGCAGTTCTGTTTAAAGTGTCTGGCACAAGAGTACCTGATATAGTGGGGGAGAGACCGTATTTTTTGCAGGGTTTTTTGCTGGCCGCAATCAGTTATCTTTCCTGTCCTGTTGTATCTAGTAAGTCGGACCTCACCTTTGCTAATCAATATTTTCTATCTGTGTATTGGGTTTTCTTACATCACCGTCGTTTCCATGTTGGGGGCTTGCTATTTCTTTGGGGACTGCTCCGAGGCAAGTTAGGATTCCTCATTTCTATTTTTGAGGTGTAGCAAGTTTCTCCAGCAGTGACAAGGTGTCTAGGTTTGTTAGGAACATCCCTCTGCTACTTCTAGTGTTGTCCGATAAATAGGGGATTGCGGTCAGCTTAGTTTCCAACTACTTCTGTGGTTTTGTTTTTTCCTGATTAATGGGATCTTTTGTGATTATCCACGGTTACCAGTTCATAACAGTATCACCAGCCACACAAAAAAAAGGTACTCAAAAGAAGGATTTTTTTTTTATTCTGTATATTTTTCCTCTTATTCTTTGGGTTCCCTGGAAGATCTTTTGCTGGCATGGATATGAACCAGTTGTCTGATCGTGTTGAGCATCTTGCTTCTGAGGTTCAGGGTATAGTGGCTTATCTTAGACAGACTCCTGTTGTAGAACCTAAAATTCCCGTTCCTGAGTTTTTCTCGGGGGATAGGTCTAAATTCCTGAACTTGAAAAATAATTGTAAATGATTTTTTTGCCTTAAGACCTAAGTCCTCAGGGAGTTCCGTGCATGAGGTTAGGACTGTCATCTCCTTGTTGCGCGGTGACCCTCAGGACTGGGCCTTTTCCTTGGTACCTGGTGATCCGATTCTTGCTAATGTGGATTCCTTTTTTCAGGCCCTGGGATTGTTGTATGACAAACCTAATGTTGTGGATCAAGCTGAGAAGCCTTTGATGGCATTGATCCAGGGTCAGGGTTCCACTGAATTTTTTTGCCAGAGATTTAGAAAGTGGGTGGTCCTTACCAAATGGAATGATGATGCTCTTGCGGTACTTTCTCGGAAGGGTCTTGCGGATTCTGTGAAAGATGTTATGGTGGGATTTCCTATCCCTTCGGGTCTCGGTGCCTCTATTACTTTAGCCATTCAGATTGATAGATGTTTACGCGAAATGATATGTGCAGATGTATTGCTTGAGGAATAGTTTTCGGAGCCTATGCAGTGTGATAGGGTTCTCTCTAATACTGAGCGGCAGGGTTTTAGATGGAGAAAAAAGTTGTGTTTCTATTGTGGAGACACTTCTCACACCATGTCTGCCCTAAACGAGAAAAGAGCTTTGCTCGTTCATTTACTGTGGGTAGTGTGCAACCTAAATTTCTTTTGTCAGTCTCTTTCATTTTCATTCGTTTTCTGCTATGGCTTTTCTTGATTCAGGGGCTGCCCTGAACTTAATGGATTTTGGGTTTGCTAAAAGTTGTGGCTTTCCCATGGTACCTTTGCAAACTCCTATTCCTTTAAGGGGCATTGATGCTACTCCCCTAGCTGAGAATAAACCTCTATTTTGGACACAGGTGACTATGAGGATTGCACCAGCTCATCAGGAGAATTGTAAATTTTTGGTACTACACAACTTGCTTGATATTTGGTATTGGATTCCCTTGGCTGCAGACCCATCATCCAGTTCTAGATTGAAGATCCTTGTCTGTTGTTAGTTGGTGTTGTCAATGTGTGCATAATGACCTTTCTGTGTTGTCTATTTCTCCTCAGACACATGATGTACCTGAATCTTTGTCCGACTTCCTTGATGTGTTTAATGAGACTGGATCTGATTCCTTGCCTCAGCATAGGGAGTGGGATTGTGCCATTGAATTAGTGCCAGGTGGCAAATTTCCTAAGGGACGGATTTTCAATTTGTCTGTGCCTGAACATGATGCTATGCAAATTTATATTAAGGAGTCATTGGAAAAAAGGTCATATTGGACCGTCATCTTCACCCCTTGGGTGCTAGTTTTTCTTTGAGTCCAAGAAGGATGGGTCATTGAGACCTTGTATTGACTTTCGCCTTCTTAATAAAATCACTGTTAAATATCAGTATCCTTTGCCCCTGATGCCAGATCTGTTTTCCAGAGTTAAGGGGGCTAAATGGTTTACTAAACTTGATTTTAAGGGAGCGTACAATCTCATTCGAATTAAGGACGGTGATGAATGGAAGACGGCTTTTAATACTCCTGAGGGGCATTTTGAGTACCTAGTGATGCCTTTTGGGTTCACTAATGCCCCCTCCGTCTTCCAGTCTTTCATGAATGATATTTTCCGGGAACTAATTGGTAAATTTCTGAACGTCTATTTGGATGATATTTTGATTTTTTCTCATAATTGGGACTCTCATATTGATCAAGTTCGGACTGTTTTTCAGGTTCTTAAGAACAATGCATTGTACATTAAGGGGTCAAAATGTCTATTTGGCGTACAAAAAATGTCCCTTTTGAGGTTTATTTTGTCCCCGACTTCTATTGAAATGGATCCGGTGAAGTTTCAGGCCATTTATGACTGGGTTCAGCCTACTTCTTCGAAATCCCTTCAGAAACTTTTGAGTTTTGCAAATGTCTACTGTAAATGTATAGCCAATTTTTTTATTATTGTTAAACCTTTGACTGATTTGACCAAAAAGGGAGCTTATGTTGAGAATTGGACCGAAGAGGCCATTATGGCCTTCCAGGAGCTTAAAAAGAGGTTCACTTCTGCCCCAGTCCTGCAGCCACCTGATGTTTCTCTTACGTTTCAAGTGGAGATAGATGCCTCAGAGATTGAAGCAGGAGCTGTTTTGTCTTAAAGAGATCGTATAACTTACAAATTGAAGCCTTGCGCCTTCTTCTCTCGGAAATGTTCTCCATCTGAATGTAACTAGGATGTCTTATTGTATCTAGTAAGTCAGGCCTCACCTTTCCTAATCTATATTTTCTATCTGTGTATTGGATTTTTTACACCACTGTCGTTTACATGTCGGGGGCTTGCTATTTCTTTGGGGACCGCTCCGAGGCAAGTTAAGATTCCTCACTTCTATCTTTGAGGTGTAGCAAGTTTCTCTGGCAGTGACTAGGTGTCTAGGTGTGTTAGGAACATCCAACTGCTACCTCTTGTGTTCTCCGATAGATAGGGGATTGCGGTCAGCTTAGTTTCCAACTACTCTTGTAGTTTTGTTTTTTCCTGATTAATGGGATTTTTTGTGGTCGTCTATGGTTACCAGTTCATAACAGTTGGCATAAGGATTTTTTTTATAATAAATATGCAGTCTCTAAATATTTTTTCTTTGTTTTATTTCTAATTAAAAAAATGTTCTATGTGTTGTGTTTTTCTTTTTACTGTTTACTAGAAATTCATGGTGGCCATGTCTAATTTGGCGTGACACCATGAATTTCGGACTTAGTACCAGCTGAGAATACAAAGCTGGAATTAACCCCTTTATTACCCAGCATGCCGCCGCCATCAGGGCCGCTTGACGAGCCCGGTAAAGTGCCTGGAAATGGCGCTAAGAAACAATTCACCATTTCATGCTTGCCTTTGGACTACTTCAGAGGATTTTTTTTTTTACAGCCCCTTGACCCGAACTGTAAAACAGGTTTCCTAGGAAAACTCGCTTTCGGGACCTTGTGCACAAATACTATGTGTTCACTACGGACTATGAACTTTACAGTTCGGGTTCGCCCATCATTACATATGACTAATTATGCAGGTTATTGTCATGTCACTGCATTGTTACTGTTTTGCTCCTAAAAATTTCAATTTTTAATTTCTGTTATTTTGTTAGTATTTTATAAATCCACCTTTGGCTTTAAACACTCCCTAAATTATTCTAGGCATGCTCTCAATCACATTCAAGCATGTCTCAAAGGTAATTTGATCTCAGGTCTCTTCTACATATACCCAAAGTTGGTGCATATTGGTCCCTTGGGCATATATACAGTTTTGCTTCAATGCTATTCACAAGTGCTCAATGTGGTTATGGTCTAGGAACTGTGTGGGCCAATTAACACTGTAACTACTGAGGTAGTCATTTTGACTACTTTGCACTATGTATTTCTCCTCTGTGACTACATTTTTTGGAATTCCGGCTTGAGACTCGGTGACATTTCCTCAAATAGGATGTTAAAAAAGATTTTGTGACAATAAATAATTTAGGTGCAAAAATTGTGCATTTATTTCAACATTCACCTATAACTACTAAAGGTAGTCATTTTGACTACCTGCTATATTTTGCTGTCCTTTTGTCACTAAAAGTTGCTGTAAGTTGCTGTAAAGTTTTGTGCATAATTTTTTCACTGTATCTTATTTACCCTGATGTTCATATAGATGTAGTTCAATTCAGATGTCAACTTTTCACATTTTGATTGTGTTACCTGGTTGTATTACTGTGTAATGCTGATCGGAATAGAGCTTTTTTGTAAAACTGTAGGCTCTTATCTTATCTTATGCTAACAAAGGGAGGTGTTTTTCTCTGGTCCTACTTCACACACAGCGAGATCGCTGCTGAGATCGCTCCTGAGTCTCGGTTTTTGTGACGCAGCAGTGACCTCATTAGCGATCTCGCTGTGTGTGACACTGAGCAGCGATCTGGCCCCTGCTGTGAGATCGCTGCTCATTACACACAGCTCTGGTTCGTTATTTTATTGTTTCTTTCCCGCTGTTAAGCACACATCGCTGTGTGTGACAGCGAGAGAGCAACAATCCTGAATGTGCAGTGAGCAGGAGCCGGCGTCTGACAGCCTGCGGTAAGCTGTAAGCAAGGTAAACATCGGGTAACCAAGGTGGTTACCCGATATTTACCTTCGTTACCAGCCTCCGCAGCTCTCACGCTGCCAGTGCCGGCTCCTGCTCCCTGCACACGCTAAGCTAAGCGGTGTGCACTGGTAACTAAAGTAAACATCGGGTAACCATACCCGATGTTTACCTTAGTTACCAGTGTCCGCAGCTTCCAGACGCTGGCTCCGTGCAAGCGCAGCGTCGCTTGCTCGTCGCTGCTGGCTGGGGGCTGGTCACTGGTCGCTGGTGAGATCTGCCTGTTTGAAAGCTCACCAGCGACCATGTAGCGACGCAGCAGCAATCCTGACCAGGTCAGATCGCTGGTGGGATCGCTGCTGCGTCGCTAAAGTGTGACGATACCCTAAGTCTGGATACTAAATTACTTTCATTTCACTTGGAGAGACAAAGACAACAGATGCAGACATAAGAGCTCTGAGAACTGTTACAGGTATATACAACATTTTATTGTCATATTATTCGATTATTTTAGGAAAGACTTTAGCTGTCTGTCAACTGATTCAACCCACCTACGTTTGAAGGTGGCAGAACATGTATTATTTCTTATAGTTTTCATTTCATTTCTATTTTTCAGCAGTGAACCAGTGAACTCTCAAGTGGAATTTCTCCAATTTACTAATATGGCTAGAAGACGTGTGGTAAAGCCTGAAGATATTCTAGCTATTTTGCAATCCATACCAGAGGATGAATCGGAATCCGAATGTCAGGATACTCAAATTGATATGGACAGTAATGAAGATTTCAATCCTCACAACATTTCGAGTGAATCTGAAGACTCAGAAGAAACAAATCTGGAAGGTAAGTAGTTATGTGTATTTATTTGTTCTTCCACACACTGAGTTACTAAACAAAAATTCAAAATATTCATCAACTTTTTTTGCCAGACATTGCAAGCTCATCAACTGTGGATCAGGCTCATGCGTTGATGTTGCCTCGCGACCATCCTCCCGGTCGTGGACAGAAAAAATCTGCAAAATGTCCCAGATATGTATCCACAACAGAAGACGATAGCGGCGAAGGCGATGCAACCAACACCACAGAAGGCGAATCTCCAGGAATACTAGTTTAAGCTGATGGTATTCAATGGAAACCTCTTGAGATTGGAGAAAACTTACCTGGTAGGCGGGAAAAACAAAACATTCTTAGAGAAGCACCCGGCCCTACAGGATACACCAGAAGAAATATAATTAGTGATAGTCCTTTGAGTACATGGAGATTATTTTTTGATTCATTTATCTTGACTCACATAAAGAACTGTACTATTGCAGAAGCACGCCGGAACAATAATGAAGCGTTTACTCTTTCTCATGAGGAGTTAGATGCATTTCTAGCAACATTTTCTCTGCTTGTTGTTCTTGAGTTGTTGTTTATATGTGTGCACTTTAATAATAAATTATTTTAAAACGTCTATTATTATTGTTTTACTTAGTTTACTTTTGTTATTTCCTGTAGAAAAATATGAAAAAAAATCAGAAAAAAACCATTCCAAAGCATTACTGTTGGATCTCACAAAAATAATAAATTAAAAAAATATAATTATTAATAAATAACCACAAATGAAACTTTAAAAATAAACGAAAACACGTCAGTAGTCAAAATGACTACATTCAGTAGTTCTAGTAGGTGTCACGAGTCCAGTAGTCCTAGTGTTAAGAAACTCTATGTTATTGTCATTGAACCTTTTCATCACTAATCTTGATGTATGCATCCGGTTGTTGTCCTCCCAGAACACTATTACTGTCATTTTCATACCTATAGTACCTTTGTGTATGAAGTAACTTGTAGGATACTAACATATAGCTCAGCACTAAGACCAACATTGCTCCTCGTAAATTATCCAATAGGTTTAGCTGTGAAACCATCCCATATCATCAGGCATCCTCCCCTAAACTTGACAGTTCTTTTCACTTTTTGATCCGTTAGTCCTTTTACATTGTTTCTTTTTTTATTATTATTATTTCTTTTTTTATTATTATTATTATTATTATTATTATTATTATTTCTTTCAGACCGATTTGCACCTATAAGAGCCTAGTCTATTGACTTTCATCTCATAATTCAAAATCACTCATTTTCAATCTTCTACTGTTCACTTTTCAGACTTCTTTTGCAAGCTAGAGTCAATGTTTCTTATTATGATATTGAAGTTGAGACTTCTTCACTTTTTGTTTGGCTACTATTCCAGACTTGTGCAATATGTGTTGTGTTGCATACTGCTTGCATGTCTGTGATCTCACTATTACAAAGCATATGAGTCACCTCCAGTGCTGTGTTTATTAAGCCAGTACTGATAGACCTTGTAATAAGCCAACTTGTTGACTCAAATATTTTGTCTGGACACCCCTTGGCTTTTTGATTTATTTATGAACTTTATTTCATATACTTACAATTATCCTTGCATTCACACAATGCAGTTTGGCAATTTTCTTGGCTGAGAGACCACTATTGATGAGTTGAAGGGGACTGTTTCTCTTTTCTTAGGAAATATTTTTCATGGCTCCCCATCCATCTCACCTCCTCCTCAGATCTGTTCCTCAACATAAAATAATTTGTCTCCTGTGAACAGCTGTATAGCTGTGGACTAATGAGTATTTTATGTAGAATGGAGCCCACAGATCTAAGGGATTTCAACTTTTTACAGCATGGAGCGCATCTGTGTTATTGTAATATTTTATTATAGATTGCTTGCTCTCAAGATGCTCTGACTGAGTATCTCAGGAGCCCCCATTAATAGTTCTCACAGTAAGAGTGTTAACTCAAGCCTGTCTCCATGGAGCATAATGTTGGCTTTTTTAAACAATCAGGTGATGCACGCTCCCCGCCTGGGTCCTTCGCTCCCTGGTGCTGCGTCCCCCGCTGCTCTGTGCTTCGCTCCCCCACCGCCTCCCCGCCCGATCCTAAGTTAGGACTGGGCAGGCAGCACAGCACCAGGGAGCGGGGAGCAAAGCACAGGGCAGCAGAGAGTGCAGCACCAGGGAGCGAAGGACCCAGGCGGGGAGCGTGCATCAGCTGATTGCTTAAAAAAAGGGGCTTTTTACCGCCCGGCTTTTAAACAATCATGCATCCATTTCAACCTTTTACTCAGCCCCAGACTGCTTTGTATTGTCCATCAGACAATTACTCGCATTTCCCATTGACTTCCATTGGACTCGCTACTCGTAACAAGTACCCGAGTATTAGGACCTACTTGTTACGAGTATAGTGAGTCTGAGTATTTCACTACTCACTCATCTTATCAATCCCACTCCTCTTTGTCCTCTCCCCAGTGCATTAAAAAAAAATTCAAGTGTCACTCACCTCTTCGTATTTTTCCCCACAGCACCATTTCTCCTCTTGCTGGGTACTTTTCAAATCACACAGGCATGTGCTGCGTGCTGGTATCATCAAGTGGTACGCACTTGTGCCACAGAGAAAGTGCTAGGCAGGAAGCTGAGGACAAATTCCTGCATTATGCTCCTCATACCATGCAACAAAGCTACGGGATTGCTCCCTGACGGCCTCTTATGATGAGGGCAATCTGACCAAGGGCACCTAACAATAGGCAAGATTGCCCTCATTATTTTCCACCTGGAATAGACCCTCCATCACTTCCATTCAACAGTGCAGCTGCATTGGCTACACCGGCGATATGTTCACCCCTGATTTCAATCTGTCATAAGAAAGAGGAGCAACCTGTGCTTCCTACATACAGTACATTGTGTAAGCTAGTATTGATAATATGCTTTATCTCTGAAAGTATATGCTTTTCACCTTTCAGGAAGTCAAGTGTAACAGCTGCTTTGGAGGTAGATTTATCACTCTTTCAACCTAGAAGTCTTTTAGCATCTATATTCATTCATGGGAACTGGCATTTTATGGCATCTGTAAAACAATCTCCTAGAAGGTTAAGAAATATTTTAGAAATTATTTCTGCCACTGTCTAACAACTATGTAGCATTTTACAAGCTTTCTCATTGAAGTCTGGATTTATGAATGTCTGGGTCACATATTTTAAAAAGCAGAACCAATTTTCCCCTGTACGGTTTTGACTCATCAATTCTATATCAATACACTGGTTGATTGCCCACTGACTGAATTATATGGACATTTGAACTTAACCTTCTGTTTAGAGCCATGCAACAATGTTGTCTATGTGTACATCTATAGTGGCCCAACTTGTTATTACTATGTAGCCAAAGGTCAAATTTTGCTAAGTATACGATACAATAGTGTCCATTGAGATTGTCATGAATGAGAAAATAGAGTCATTGTAGCGTTATTGTTATTCTATCACTGCACAAATGGTAATAAGTTATATTTTCAACCTTATGTGCTAAATATATAATGTAGGGGTTTTTTTGCGGAACATTTTTTCAAGGAAATCCACAACATGCATATTACATAACATTGTTATTGTACCACCAAAAAGGAAAAGATGCGTAATTATGAAATTCAAAGGATTGATTGTTATGTTAAAGATATGCAATTGATGAAAAAGTGGAAACAAAAGGCTCAAACCATCTCAGTTTATGCAATACTGAGAATGAATGGCACATTCAGAAATATTTGCACTTACATGCCTTGGCAACTAAATCAATAAAATCCACTTCTTGCAGTTCCCTTTGTAATTCCCAATCAATGGTGTCCAAGATGTGGTCAATGGGATACAAGTCAGGAAACACTGCGGGCCATGGTAACAAATTTAGGTTGCACAGGCTGATCAAATTGTGGTTTGGAGCTGTCGTGTTGAATAATTGTTCCTGGGACCCTTTGAAGAAATGGTCCTACTGGTGATTTCACCACAAAAACAATGTAATGCTGAACTGTTAGTGTACATCTAATGAAGAATTGAGGGGTCGGATTATTGTAAAAATGCCACTCCACATCATAATGCCTGGAGTAGGACCAGTGTGACATTCCCTTGTGAAAGCCTTTCATGGCATTTCCCAAGTAGTTTGTCAGATTTGAAGTATGTTGCATAGTAGAGTTGGATGGATCATTTGGTATTAAAATTTCATGACTTTGTCAATTTTTCAAAAAAAGTGTAAGTTATGTCTAATAAATTAGCATAAATCTAACTTCTGGAAAGCTTGTAATTATTAGGACAATACACATGGGCAAGAGAGAGAGAAAGAGGACCTTACTGACCATAGAAAGTTACAATATACAGGAAAAAGATCTCCAATGACTATACATTTTTAAACTGTTGGCAAGAGAGAAAAGACCCTTCTGATGGTTATAGCTTACACTGTACAGGCGAGTGAGGACACTGCTGACCATAAGGGCTTAGACTCTTCAGGAGAGAAGAGAGCCTTACCCAGTAACTCTGGAGATGGAAAATGACAATACCATACAGACAATGCAAAATCGTGATCTATGACAATCCAGGTACTGACCATGGTAATCCACTAGATGTCATAGCTGAAGGACATTATAGAGTAGCAAGCACATGTAAATACATGAATTTTCTGCCGGTGATGCTCATACTTTATACAAAATAACAACACCAATGTAGTCTAGAAAAAAAATCCTACAAAAAATCTCATGCAAGTACTTAAAACCAATAAACCATCAAATATCACCATAAAACATAAGGTTTATTAGTACACAGTAAAAAAAAAATGTATAAAAACATAACATAAAATCCCCACAATGTAAAGGAGACAAAGGGATAAGGTGACAGAGCAAATAAAGAACCCCAGAATAAACCAAAAAGGCAAAAAGGCACAATAGGCCAAGAGTAGGGTAAATGGATTTTGAGGGTATGTTAAAAAAAAAAGAAAATTGAAGGTGACCATTGAATTCCTGCAAGTGGAGCTACTAAATTTGCTTTTCGTATCTATCTTCTCCCAAAAAATTAATGCAAACATAAACAATAATCATGATAGAAATGACCCAAGTTAATAGAAATCATGTCCACAGGACAAGATTATATACACCCTAGAGTCCTCAAAGATAGCAGAGGAAATAACAGTACCGCTTGCCATAATCTTCAATAAGTCAATGGAAACAGGAGAGGTCTCTCTAGGTTGGAAAAGGGGCAAATGTGGTTCCTATCTACATAAAGGGAAAAAGGAAGGTCCAGGGACTATAGAGCAGTAAGTCTGACCTCCATAATAGGAAAAAACATTTAGCAAATTGTCAAAGAACACTTGAATGTGAAGGCATTAGTTAACTAGAGGCAGCATGGCTTGATGACCAATAAATATTGTCAGACCAACCTGATTTCCTTCTACAACAAAGTCACTGAAAGGTTGGAACAGGAGAATGCTGTGGATATAGTATACCTTGACTTCAGTAAGGCATTCAGTAAAGTATCACATGACATCCTCATTGAAAAATGATCAAACTACGGAATTGACAAAAAAATCTAGATGGATTCAAAACTGCCTTAATGATTGTGCATAACGAGTAATACTAAATGGCTGCACATCGAACTGGAGCAATGACAAAAGAGGGGTCCAGCAAGGCTCTGTCCTAGGTTCAGTGCTGTTTAATATCTTTATAAGTGATCTGGACAACAAAATTTTTAGGGAACTTAAAATAAATAAACTAAAATTTGCAGATGATACTAAGATAATAGTAATAGCTAACACTGAAGAGGAAAGAGCGTATTTAAAAACATCTAAACACACTCAAACAATGGGCAAAGGTAAACAAAATGGTGTTTAACAGGGACAAATGCAAAGTCAAACATATGAGTATAAGAAATGTAAAAAGCATATATAGTATGGGAGGAATAGAAGTAAGGGATAGCAGAGGGTAAAAGGACTTGACATAATAGTAGATCCCAGATTCAACATGAGTAGTAATAAGCGGACTCGCAGATACCTGAGATTGGTGGGTCCAACTGGGCTTAAGACCCAGAATTTATCTGGTTGGACACTGGTACACATATAAGTCTATGGGGACCCGAATCAGGAGGTTAAAATGCGGTAGAAGGTATAGGGGGAATAGAGCAGGAGCCAGTCGCCATATGGCTTTAACGCTACTAGCGGGTTCGCTCATTAACCTCATACATATGCGCTGTGTTACGAACCGGCGCTGCCATAGCCGCAAGCAGCCTGCTGCGGTTCCTGTTGCGCCCAGGCGCCGGCTGCCGTTCTTGGCCGTGCCTCAGGTAGTCCAGTTGGCTGCTCCTTCCACCAAGTCTGAGTGTGGAGAGGCGGCTAGTGCGCATGCGTGTGCCGATTTACCCCAGCCAGAGTCTAAGCCCGGTGTTTTGCCTAATGAGCATGCTCAGCCTGATTGTGTTATGTCTGAGACTAAGTCCTCAGTTCAGGCTACTGAGCATGCTCCCACAATTAACCCTAACAGCCTCTTTGCACAGGTACTTGGACTTCGTGCTGTGTCAAAGTTCTGGGATGTGCCTACTGAGCATGCTCAAACTGATAGTCTGCTTTCTGAGCCTGTTGCTCAGGCTACTGAGCATGTCCAGGCACTTAGTGCATCAGAGGCTAGGTCCGGTAAGGATCTCACTGAGCATGTCCGTGAGGTGGCAGGTCCTGATAGGGCAGAGGGTGTCAGGTGTCCTGATGACGTGGCAACTCTGGACTGGCTCGCAGAGGCCCGCCCCTATGATCTGGCACCTCACCATTGGTCGTCAGACGATGACTGGTGAAGTGTTTGGGGCGTGGCTGCCATGAGGTCATCAATGACGTGGCGGTTCCGGATAGGTCGCATGTGACGTCACTGATGACATGGCACTCTGCTATTGGACCTAGGTGGTTCCACCCTGGGTTTGGGGCGGACCCAGGTTATAAAAGGGGCTGGACACAACATGGAGGTGCGCAGTCTTCATTTAGAGTTCTTGGTGGCATAAGCCTTGTTGGAAGCGGTAGGTAGGGCTAGGCGAACGATGCCTGTCACGCCAAGATTCGTGGCTCAGCACATGAGGGTCAGGTGCCTGCTTCCTTGCTACCGTTCCTGTTGTGCTGGAGCAGTCCAGTGGCGTTAACTGGGCTGCGGCTGCTGCGTCACCTGTCTAGTTGTGCCTCCTACGCACACGGACAGAATGCCTGTTACGTCACGTGTCTGAGAGTGCCCTCTACGCACACGGACAGTGTACCTGATGCGCCACCTGTCCGGTTGTGCCCTCTACGCGCATGGACAGTGCACCCCAGAACCCCTGTGAAGTTAACAGGGTGTTCCTGGATTGGGTGTGTGAACCGTATTATCCTCCTCGGCTTCCCAGTCAAATGCTACTGGTGTGACTACCTGGTCTGACGTGTCCTTTACACACGTGCCAGTCGAGTGGTGGCCAGAAACGCTAATCAGAGGACCGCTCGGCCTGACGTGTCTTACACACGTGGCCGACAGGGCGCTGTCGCAGCGGTCTTCTCGGTCAACGCTAACTGGTTACCATCCGGTCTGACGTGTTGTTACACACGTGGTCGGAGTAGCGTCCGCTCCACCGAAACGTCCCTACACACGTGACCGGTTTCTTGAGTTATCTCAGAGCCATCCAGCTCTATAGTCTCCGCCTAACCCACAGGGTGCCAGCAGCTCCATTACGATTTGGAGCACGGTGGGCCCCGACTGGCGATTGGGATATATACCCCTGGTCCTAATCTGCCGGTCCCCCCGTAACACGCTGCTTACCCTACCCACTGACAATCCCTGCATCTCTGATTGGTTGCAGTAAATACAGAAAAAAGCTTTGGAACTCAAAAAAGATGAGGAGATACATGATGCTCAAAATGTAAATTTATTTTATTTGTATGTATGTGATTTCATACAGTTCAACATTTTGGTCCTCAAATGGGTCTTTCTCAAGGACATGTGATCTATTTGATATAAACAGAAAAAAGTTGAGAAAGGAAACAAGTAAAAAAGAAAAATTCATATACAGCAGATCAAACAATAATAGCGTGATGCATTATTCAGTGACTGCCCTCACATATTGTGATGGCAACAGTTGTGTGAAAATGACTATATACAAATATACACAATTTTCAATGTTTTAATGTATGGATACAATGTTATGCAAAATTCTTCCATGAGGTAGAGATCTATAGGAATACAAAAACAAATTAGTAATCAAGGGCAACAAAAGGAACAGGGCATACTCAAGGCTCATTTCTCACATCCAGCATTTCGCCGGATGCTGGATCCGGCAAGCATACAGTAGATTCATTTACAGTGGAAGCGCGACACCATGCGGACAAATGCGGTTGCACATGAAGCACACAACCGCATGGTGTCACGCTTCCACTGTAAATTAATCTACTGTACGGCATGTGTGCCAGATCTGGCATCCGGCAAAATGCCAGATGTGTGAAACGGGCCTTGGGGAGCTATAGGTAAACCGTCTCCGGGTGACAGGATAAACAGGATGTCTTTGTAACATGAATAAAGCAAATAAAAGAAAAGGATTTTTCCATAAATGGGTAAGTATATTGTTATTATGAAAAAATGAACTGTCAAGCTTCTGTTTAGCGGTTTCGCTTTGAAGCAAAAAAGCTGGACTTTTTATAGCTTCAGAGCACCGACATTATTAGTTGAGCCAGGTCTGACTGGTTGCAGTCAGATGTGCCTTCACCCTGTATGACAGCGTCTGACTACTTTCAATTACTGCTTTTCACTCACAAAACGGTGGATGCATGTATAATGAAGTCCAAAGAAAAAACTCCTAAAATAATTTTATTACTAAATATTTAAATAAAGGTGCAGAGAAAAGGAGATAATATATTGAAGACCAAAGAAGAAAACTCCTAAAATAATTTTTATTACTAAAGTACTAGTGGTGTAAAAATAAAATGAACAAATAAATAAATAAATAAATAAAAAAGTAGGCATAGAGTCCACTCATACTGTACTATGATACGCAGCCAAGATAAAGCATGCAGCTACAGGCTGCAGCCCCAGCCATCCGCTATGTTTCAAAATAAGAGGGACCGCATGCTGCTTTCTAAAAAATTATTTAAATAAATAATTTAAAAAAAGGCGTACAGTACCCCCAAGTGTGATACCCAGCCATGATAAAGCCGACCGCTGGGGGCTGGAAGTGTCAGGTTGGGGAGACCCATGCTTATTGAACCCCCAGCCTAAAAATAGCAGCCTGCAGCTGCCCAAGATTGTCGCATCCATTAGATGTAGAAAAACAAAATGCCAGCACTAAATGTGCACTTCAGCACTAAAAATTCCAAACTGTAGTTATCATAAAAATTTGAGATTTTTGGCAGAAAATTGCAATTTCTTGAGGTACTGCGCCCACGCCACGGCAAATCTCTTTGGGGCAGTCCTACACTTAAATATTTTTATAAAATGTGCCAGACGGCCTCACATATGAAATAGCAGAACTGCTCTTAGTAGCACTTATTTGGTCTTTTTGAATCCCGTATCCATGACTGAGTCATGGCTGTGGGTGGGACAGGCTCAAGCAAATGCTGCATCAAGTAAATAGCCTGTGGACAGGGCCTGATGACTGAATGTGAACAGACACCCACTGCCAAAATCTAGACAGATGGAATACATACAAAATTGGGGTGCATAGCAAGGTGGGGGTCAGCCACTGACCAATTCAATCAAGAAAAACAGAAAGCCAGCACTAAATGTGCACTTCAGCACTAAAAATTTCAAACTGTACTTATCATAAAACAATTTATTAGATGTGACAAGCTCGGCACTTTACCAAGCTCTTCCCGATTGCACTGGCGAGGTGGCAATGGGGGTAATGAGGGATTAATTGCAGCTCACAGCTGCCACTAATCCCTAAATTTGTAATGGGAGGCATCTATGAGACCCCCCCATTACCTATCTGTAAGTCAAAAGAAATAAATGCAAACAGAAAAAAATCCTTTATTTGAAATAAAATACAAAACACCCCCATCTTTCACCCCTTTATTAACACCTAAAACACCCAGGTCCGATATAATTCACACTAGGTCCAGCAACAATTTCGAGTCTGCTACATTACTTAAGGCACAGCATATGGGCATAGAACATGACCACCCGCATTTGACATCAGGCAGAGATTGAGCTGCAGCAATGGGCACAGTGATGTCCATCAAGTTAATTGGAGTCACAGCTGGAGGTTTCTATGGTCCTCCACCTGTGACAATAGGTAACCTGACCTCAGATGACCTCATTGAACTGAGTGGCACTGAGTTCACAGATCTATATCTTCTGACAGAAAACAGTGTTTTTGTTAAGAGATGCAGGTTTGGTGCTAAAATGTCTACACCATATTCCTACATCCAATCTATGCCTCCTGGCAAAAAAACGCATCAAAACACCAGGCGTTTTTTTATGCATTAGAGATACGATTTATTTTTTTTTGCCAGGCGGTGTAGACTGGCTGCAGGAATATGGTGTAAAAATGTCAGCATCAAATCTGCATCTCCTGGCATAAAAATGCAGTTTTCTGTCAGGAGATGTATGTCTGTGAGCTTAGTGGCCTCACCTGAGGGGAGGTGACTTAGTTCAATGAGTTCACCTGAGGTCAGGTTACTTGCGGTCATAAGTGGATCACCGTGAGAACCTCCAGCTCTGACCGCCAATAACCTGATTGACCTGATCACAGCGGCTCAGTCTCTGCCTGAAGCTCACAGTGGGAGATCATGTTCTATGCTGCACGCAGTGCCTTCAGTAAAGTAGAAGAGCTGGAATTGTTGTGGGACCTCGTGTGGATTGTGTCAGACTTGGGTGTTTTGGGGGTTAATAAAGAGATGAAATAGGGTGTATTTTTTGTATTTTATTTCAAATAAAATTTTTGGAGGGTGTTTGTGTTTATTTCTTATCACTTACAAATTAGTAATTGGGGGGTCTCAGACACCTCCCATTACTAATCTAGGGCTTTGTGGTAACTGTGAGCTGTTATTAACACATTCTTACCCAAATTCCAATGCACCAGGGCAATCAGGATGAGCAGGGTAAAGCTCCAGTATTATCACCTCCAATGGATGGGGGGTCAATAAGCATGCGTCTCCCCAGCCTGAGAATACCAGCCCTAAGCTGTCAGCTTTATCATGGCTGGCTATCAAAATTGTGGGAGACTTCACGCCATTTTTAAAAAATATTTATTTAAATATTTTTTTAAAAGCCACATGCGGTCCCTCTTATTTTGATACACAGCCAAGATATGTGCAAAGCTGGAGACAGCGGCCTGTAGCCCTATGCTTTATCTGTGCTTGGTATAACAATATGAGTGGACCCAATTGCACTTTTTTATTTATTTTTACACCACTATACATACACAGACAGCATTTGTGATTGCTAGGAGTCAGACATGCTGTCACACAGTGTGAGGGCGTGTATGACTGCCACAAATCACATAAGAAAGAAAAACTTTTTCCACACTCATAAAAGAAGAAGACATGATACAGTAAGTATCTGCCGGTGATTTTATTGCAAAAAAAGTCTTAAAAAATAACCGACGTTTCAGCTCGTGGAGCCTTTATCAAGGTAACACTGTGTATAATACAGAACAGAAAGATACATAATTAATTGACCACAAAGGCAAATGAATTTCAAGAAAGCTCATAAAGTGCACAAAACACGAAATGTAAAAAATATACAAATGTTCACATCACATAGTATATACACAATAAGCTAATCAAAATAATCGCAATCACTTGAAGTGTAGGATGAAATGGAAAGGAATCATCATTATCTTGGTAATGGTATAGGAAGGGAACATACCTACATAAGAGTATAAAGATATAAACCGTATGCTATATGAACATAACGTGGTTGTGAAATTTGCCTGAATGAGAAAAAATATAAAGTAAGTACACAGAAAACCACGGGGCCAGGTCAAGATATGCAAATAGTATATAATGCTAGAGTTGTATAAACAATACCATAGACTGAACCCACCTATCATTGCATTAACACACGTATGTGAGGAGAAATAGAGGATGTCAGTATAATGTGGCATATTGGAATGCAGTCATAAGAAAGAAAACACATGTGTGTTATGCCAGAAAAAAGGGAAAAAGGAATAAGGAAAAAGGTGTGAGAAGCCATAGACCAGGGAAAGTTGATACCTTAGAAATAATCAATGCCGGGAAAGTGGAATGGCGTAAATAGAAATAACGTAATGCGCCAATGGCGTAGTTATCAATACTATATGTAGATCATCGATAGCGTGCCTATAGGGGCATTAAATGATTAAAGTGTACCGCCCCGGGGCTCGGCCGGCTGCCGAGCCGCTCGGATCCGTGCTCGTCGGTGGGTGGCTCGAGCTCTTCACGGACCCGGGGGTCACGTCGCTCTAAAAGGGGGTTGGCGCTGCACGTAGGGACTTTGGTGGTGAGGTCTACGGCCGGAGCCGCAGTTGTTTGTAGGGGATTTAAGTTTGTGATGCCACCCACGGGTTGTGGTGAATAGATGGACACCACCGCTGCCATTGACTAGGCTCCCGGGGACGGTGTTGCGCAGCTTGGTGTTGACCCCCTCCGTGGGTTGGGAAGATGATGGTCCCGGGGGCCCGAGGGAGGTGCTAAGGCAAGGGGATGGATGCGTGCTGGGGTGTCGGTGCGGTGCGGCGCGGTGCGCTGCCTGAAGGCACTGTTGTACTCACTATGACAAATACGCTGGAGTCTCTGGTAAACCAAACAAGATGGGGAACGGTGCCCGTAGCTGGTTGCAGTTTTCCCCTTAACAGGTTGGTGGTTTCCGCCTTTCTCCTGCACCTCACTTATGTAGAAATCACGACTCCTATGCCTGAGCAACAGTAGTCCGCTCCCCGGCTTGATATGTATCGGGAGAGCCCTCTTTGCACGCAGACGCTGGCCCCTCGGTCTCTATGCCTGGGCGGTGGCTTTACCCCTATGGTTGGGCTGTTGTCTTCAGTCGGGTCTTATGTGGGAAAGGTCCTAAAGTCCAGTCCTCAATCGGTTGATTTGACTTAGCCCGGTTGTTTCTGGGACTCGTACTGGGTCTGAGTACCCCTCCTGGGGCTCCGGTTTCCAATCGGTTCCCCGGTTCGGTACTTGCGGGCCACCACCCGTCCCCGGTCCCTATGGTTCCACCGGCAGTAATCCCAGCTCCTGCACGTGGCCACCACTGTCTGCCTCCTTGCCAGAGGTGACTGGGCTCCAACCCAGACACCTGTTGTAGACTATGGCGGACCTTGGCACAGGTCTGCCCTCCGCCCCTCTGGTGTGAACATCAAACCTGGAGGGTGGTGACAAGGGATTTGTAGTTTGGCTGCTGTCACTTTGCTAGGGGGGGTGTGTGTGTATGGGACTACCTGTGACAACCTGGCTAGTCCAGGGCGTCACAAAAGCATAGCCGATTAGAGCTCATAGTAATTAGGTACATCCGTATAAATAACGTAATACTATAAGAATAGAATAGTGGTATACTTAGTATGGTAAGGGTCCAGGGGAAAGTGTAGGAGTGTGTATGTAGTCACAAAACAATTGCATGGATTAGGATCCCTAGGTTTCCGTGAACTGCAGGTTGAGTGTCAGAACCTCACTATCAACTAGTAAGATCAGACTGTATTTTGCTTGAAATAGCCGTGGGAGTGACCTGGGGTGTAAGGGAAGAGGCATTTACAGGGAAATAGCACATATAGTGAACAATCGTAAAAATACCAGGACCCCAAGACATAGCTACAAATGAGGCCTTCTAGTGAAAGGGAAGCCTGGAAAGGGGAAAAAGGGAAGAAATATGGATACACCGCTATATATTCGTTGGTGTTGGTATCTGTGGGAGCTAATCGATGTAAATGGGATCTGCTCGCTTACCTTAGATGTCAGGAGATAACAGGAGACAGAGTGAACAGCCGTGAAGTGCCGAGTGCCTTAAGAAGGCGGCAGGCATTCCTCGTGACTTCCTGCTTCCTGTGTATGGAACGCAGGAAGTGACGCTGTGGAATGCAAGCCGTGATTGCGCAGTGAGGTCTGTGACCAGGAGAGCTACCGTGCATGCGCGGTGTGTCAGTGCTGGAAAGGAAGTTCTAAGTGTTGGAGAGGAACGCTTGAAGTCAGCTGGGGTCAGGTGGGATTTCAGTAGGTGATCTAGAATATGGAAAAAATGAAAAAGGGTTAAAAAGTAATTCTATAAAAAAGGTTAGAACCTATGGAAAAATTGTCAAATTAGACGAAGACAAAAAATTGTTCATAAAGATACAACATATATGAGCATATGAGCATAATACTGAGTATAATTAGGTTCACAATGAGTAACACTTACAAAGGAGAAACATTAATATACTTGCACTGTCCTGCTCTGCAAAGTATAAAGTTATTAAGGTTAATACACTTCGTACTTGAGGTGTTCGCACTTTTGACATTTGTCCTAAAAATTAACTATTTCTCCCCCAAAATTATTGCATTAGATATATTTTCTAATTTACACGTTTATTTCAGTTTTGTGTATTGGAGCAACACAAAAACATGGAGATAAAAAGGCAAATTGGACATAATTTCATACAAAACCCCCAAAATGGGCCAGCAAAATGTTCACCATCTTTACAAAATTGTGGGTTAATAGCTTTGCTTCAAGCATGTGATGATCATTCAAACTCACCTGTGACAAATAACAGGTGTGGGCAATTTGAAAGTCATACTTGACACTTGATAAAATGAGAAGTTGACTCAGTCTTTGCATTGTGTGTCTGTGTGTGCCACACTAAGCATGGAGAACAAAAAAAGAAGAGAACTGTCTGTGGACTTGACAACCAAAATTGTTGAAAAATATCAACAATCTCAAAGCTACAAGTCCATCTCTAGAGATCTTGATGTTCCTTTGTCAACAGTGTGCAACATATTCAAGAAGTTTATAAACCATTGCACTGGAAATAATCTCCCTGGCTGTGGATGGCAGAGAAAAATTATTGGATGGTTGCAAGGCAGGTTAGTCTAAATGGTGGATAAGCAGCCCCAATCAAATACCAAAGAAATTCAAGCTGTCCTGCAGGCTCATGGTGGATGGTCTGTCCCTCTCTGTTTTTTTTTTGCTTGAACCGACACTCCTCCCATTTGGCACAGGCATATTTAATTGGTAAGAGTCTGCAAAGAGGGGTTCTGGCTTTTTTTTTGCTCTCAGATCACATACTGAAAGCTTGTAGAAGGTAAGTTGTCCAGCTCTTTTCACAGGGTACTTGTGCTGTGTGGTGGCAATTATTGTGATGGGTTTCTCTTGGTGGGTCGGTGTGGCCTGGAGTCATGGGGGTTCAGCTTTGCAGCATGGGAGTTTTGAGGCACTAGGTCATCTGCCCTGCTGATGCCCTGTCTCTGCAGCAGTGGTTGGCGCGTGGTGATGCAGCTTTAATACTGATACATAGGGATGTATAATGAACCACCATTGTCCTAACTATATAATTTCTGAGTAGGTTTTAAGTGGTTGGTTCAGATAATAATACATGCCCATGCACTTTAACAATGATATCTGTATAATCTGATTTATACTGAACCACCACTGTTTATGAATACATAATTGTATCCCCCTGACCACCAGTAACCCTAATATATTGGCCATATATTGTGCCATGACTATGGATTATATGTATTTACTGTCTTTTTGTCCTGTTCCGTGTATGTAAAAATAATTAGATGATCTTCCTGTCACTTGGACATATTAAATTTGTTATTCGGTACTGAAATAAACCTGTTGCATTTCACACTCCTTGTTCTCCTGTTTTTGCCAATGATATGGAGTCTACTGTATATCCCATTGACCCATTTAACTATGTGCAAATTTGGATTAAAGAAAATGGTGATTGTCGATTATTGGTTAATAATTAATAATAAAGCTATTTATTGCTTAAATTGCTAAATTATTACCCATATCATGTGAATAGGTGATAAGTGTTGATACTGTAGATATTAGATTAGATATTTGAGAAATTCAATTAAAAAGACAGAAAATTTCCAAATGAGGAGAACTTTATAAGCTATATGAATAAAAGACTAACTTTTATGAAATATAATTATAAACAATGCCAGTGAATGCATAACGCTTGGATATATGTCTTCTTTTGTCTGACAGAAATTATGTTGTAGATCCATCAATTTCCAAATCGCTTTGGGAGCTGCACAATTTATCTTTTTTATTTGTAGTTTTTCTAACTTTTACTTTAGTTTTACGATGTATTCTGATACAGAACAAAATTATCTTAGATTAAAATGTAGCAAAGGAGAAAGAATAGCTTGTAGTAAATCACTACTTGGATGTATCCTATAACTTTACAATGCGTATTTGCAGTTTACTGTAACAGAATGTGCCAGAGGGAGATATAGAATAGAGAAGGATAGAACATTTTAGAATTGCTAGCTACTAATGTATGATACAGTATACAAGTAAAATCTATTGTGTTCCAACAAGAGATAAGAATTAATTCTCTTAGAATTTTTCCAAAATTCATATTTATAGAATATGATTTTTTTATTTCAATTTCCCTGTGTGAATTTGGCATTTTACTGAACCATAAAAAGATTCCTTGAGGATGTTGGATCCCAACTGCAGGTTGGGTAAATTCTTTTCATAGGTGAGGCCAAATAAAAGTACCTGCAGTTGGTACTCTGTTAATTGCATAGATGACAAATTCAATACAATATAATAAACTTTCATAGCTGTTTCCTTTGCCGGGTCATCATACATGTTCTTTCTGTGTTTACGACCACCTCGGCTCCTGTGTTTTTGGTTTCTCCAACTTTTTTTGTATTTTGTAATAAGACTAATTGCTTGGAAAAACATCAGTATCATCCGTATTGGTATATGAGGTTTCAAATTCAGAGGAATCAAAAACAACTCTACGCTGAGCAGAAGAGCATGCCTTGTAGCTTCTGAAGATTGATTTATCTATACATATTGTACCGGTTCTTCTACCCCATTCATACCCCTGTGAGGTACCGAGCTCTCTGGAACTTTGTCTGTTTTCTAGACATTATCTCTTCCTCTAGTTCCAACATAAGTTCTTGAGTTTGTTTCAATTTATCATAATCTGGATCCATTCTATATTTCTCCAGATCCTGTTTGATTGTAACAATTTCATCTTGTATCTGTTTAAAGACCACATTTCACTAAAGCGGGCTTTACACGCTACAACAAACCTAATGATGTGTCGGCGGGGTCACATCGTAAGTGACGCACATCCGGCATCGTTAGTGTTGTTGTAGCATGTGACAACTACATGCGATTGTGATAGAATGTAAAACCATTCATCGCATGCACGTCTTTCAAAACCTAAAAATTGAACGTCGGATTGTTCAATGTTCCCGAGGCAGCACACATCGGAACAATGAACTGCAGCTTACCTGCGTCCCGCGGCTCCCGCCGACAATGCGGAAGGAAGGAGGTGGGCGGGATGTTTACGTCCCGCTCATCTCCGCCCCTCTGCTTCTATTGGCCGGCTGCCGTATGACGTCGCTGTGACGCCGAACATCCCTCCCACTCCAGGAAGTGGATGTTCGCCGCCCACATCGAGGTTGTATGGAAGGGTAAGTACGTGTGACAGCAATTAATCGTTTGTGCGACACGGTCAACAAATTGAACGTGTCACAGATACAATGGGGGCGGGTCACATCGCATACGATATCGTATGCAGAATTGAAAGGTGTAAAGCAGGCTTAAGCAACATCGCTAGCGACATCGCTGCTGAGTCACGGTTTTTGTGATGCAACAGTGATCTTGCTAGCGATGTCGCTGTGTGTGACATCCAGCAACGACCTGGCCCCTGCTGTGAGGTCGCTGGTCATTGCTGAATGTCCTGGACCATTTTTTGGTCGTTGCTCTCCCGCTGTGAAGCACACATCGCTGTGTTTGACAGCGGGAGCCAACGATCTGAATGTGCAGGTAGCAGGGAGCCAGCTTCTGGCAGCTTGCGGTAAGCTGGAAACCAAGGTACATATCGGGTATCCAAGCATGGTGCTTTGCTTAGTAACCCGATGTCCGATGTGTACCATGGTTACGTGTGCAGGGAGCCGGCTTCTGCCAGCTGCGGATTCTGGTAACCAAGGTACATATCGGGTATCCAAGCAAAGCGCTTTGCTTAGTAACCCGATGTGTACCATGGTTACGAAGCACAGCGTAGTTACATGGGCCGCTGGTGGCTGGTGGCTGATCTCTGATCGCTGTGGAGATCTGCCTGATTGACAGCTCACCAGCGACCATGTAGCGACGCACCAACCATCCCTGCTAAGTCAGCTCGCTGGTGGGATTGTTGGTTGCGTCGCTTAGTATGACGGTACCCCAAGTTTATCCTTCTCATACTTAATCAACAGACGCATCAAACTCAGTGAACAATTTGTTAAGAGTTGATTCCGTTCCAAAACAAAATCATCTGAAAAAATAGTAGTAGGGATCTTCTTTAATCTAGGTCCCCTCGGAATCCTATCTTTGGATATATAAATCTTGAGAGTAGTACAGTCCCATCACACTTCATCTCTTGTATTTGTAAATTTTCCATTTTTTTCATATCACTGGAAAAATCCATTTGTTCTTGTAGATTGCGTGAGGGACCAGAAAAAAACTTTAGCAGCCATGAGTAACCGTGTTTCAAGAATTTTAGCCATATTAAATTATCCACAAAGGGGAATAATAGTAGTACTCCCAAATAAACTCCAATGGCCAAATCACAGACTCACGGAAAGCAAGGCCAAACAGTCATGGTAAAACAAAGCAATGCCAGCTTCCCTGTATGAGGTCTTCACCGATGTGGAGCATGGACAAAACCCTGTTAACACTAGAAGTCCCAGAAATTTAGAGCTCCCCCTGAAGTCCCGAAAGAGGGTCAAATGACCCTTATGCCGGCGTCACACAGTACGATATATCGGGCGATATGTCGTCGGGGTCACGTCATTAGTGACGCACATCCGGCATCGTCAGACATATCGTACCATGTGACACCTCCGAATGACTGTGAAAGAGCAAAAATACTCACCTTATCGTTGCTCGTTACTCGTTGACACGTCGTTCATTTTCAAAAAGTCGGTCCTCTTTCTGGGCAATTGTGTTGATCCACCTCAACAAAGGTCTTGTAAGAGAGTGTAAACATAGCTAAAAATCCTTCAGGTTATTCGACCCGTCTCTGGGTTCCAAAGGTAGAAATGTTAAATGACCCCTCTCTGGGACTTCTAGTGTTAATTGTTAGTGGAAGAATGAAAATAGGAAAATCCAGCTTCAGTGTGCTAAAATAATCTTATTACACGGTACTCAGGCTAAAATCCAAATAACAAAAATTGTATACACTGTGTGCAGAATTATTAGGGAAATGAGTATTTTGATCACATGAAACTTTTTATACATGTTGTCCTACTCCAAGCTGTATAGGCTTGAGAGCCAACTACCAATTAGGTAAATCAGGTGATATGCATCTCTGTAATGAGGAGGGGTGTGGTATAATGACATCAACACCCTATATAAGGTTTGGCTAATAATTAGGAAATTTCCTTTCCTTTGGCAAAATGGGTCAGAAGAGAGATTTGACGGGCTCTGAAAAGTCCAAAATTGGAAGATGTCTTGCAGAGGGATGCAGCAGTCTTAAAATTGCCAAACTTTTGAAGCGTGATCACCGAACAATCAAGCGTTTCATGGCAAATAACCAACAGGGTCGCAAGAAGCGTGTTGGGCAAAAAAGGCGCAAAATAACTGCTCATGAATTGAGGAAAATCAACCGTGAAGCTGCCAAAATGCCATTTGCCACCACTTTGGCCATATTTCAGAGCTGCAATGTTACTGGAGTATCAAAAAGCACAAGGTGTGCCATGCTCAGGGACATGGCCAAGGTATGGAAGGCTGAAAAACGACCACATTTGAACAAGAAACATAAGATAAAATGTCAAGACTGGGCCAAGAAATATCCTAAGACTAATTTTTCAAAGGTTTTATGTACTGATGAAATGAGAGTGACTCTTGATGAGCCAGATGAATGGGCCAGAGGCTGGATCAGTAAAGGGCAGAGAGCTCCACTCCGACTCAGAGGCCAGCAAGGTGGAGGTGGGGTACTGGTATGGGCTGGTATCCTCAAAGATGAACTTGTGGGACATTTTCGGGTTGAAGATGGAGTGAAGCTCAACTCCCAGACCTACTGCCAGTTTCTGGAAGACAACTTCTTCAAGCAGTGGTGCAGGAAGAAGTCGGTATCGTTCAAGAAAAACATGATTTTCATGCGCTCCATCACATGCATCCAACTACTCCACAGTCTGGCTGGCCAGTAAAGGTCTAAAAGATGAAAAAATAATGACATGGTCCCCTTGTACACCTGATCTGAACCCCTTAGAGAACCTGTGGTCCCTCATAAAATGTGAGATCAAAAGGGAGAGAAAAGAGTACACCTCTCGGTACAGTGTCTGGGAGGCTGTGGTGGCTGCTGCATGCAATGTTGATAGTAAAAAGATCAAGCAACTGACAGAATCTATGGATGGTAGGCTGTTGAGTGTCATCATAAAGAAAGGTGGCTATAAACAAGTGAGATGGGAATATATTTGGTTTTTATTAAGTTGCCTAATAATTCTGCACAGTAATAGTTACCTGCACAAACAGATATCCTCCTAAGATAGCTAAATCTAAAAAAAACCCCACTCCAACTTTCAAAAATATTAAGCTTTGATATTTATGAGTCTTTTAGCTCATACTTTGCACTGACGAGGGACAATCATCTCAAAACACCATGTCTGCAAATTGAGGTTCTGATCTGGCATAATTCCTAGGTCACATGAAAAGGCTTGTTAAATGGCCAATTTTGACTTTTAGGATTGCTATTTCCAATAGGTGGCACTAGAGTTTGGCTCCTTCCTCCCTGAAGAGACAATTTGAATATTACCCAGGGGAGCATTGCAGCCATAAGACTCCTCATCACTGACAGCCAGATTGGCTTGTCAGTCTGCACAAGGAAAAATATTTTCCCCTTAGATACTTCACTAATAATTTTTATAGGCCTGACAATAATACGTGGCTCTAACCAAAGTGATGTTTTTGAAATTTTTCTAAAGACAATTACTATTGCTAACATGCACTCTGTATACTGGCTTACCAAATTTTTGAACAGCAACAATAATATGTGACTGTAACCAGAGCGATGTTTTTTACATTTTTCTAAAGGCAATTACAAGAGCCAACATGCTGTGTACACTGGCCTAACAATTTTTGTAATAGCGACAATAATACGTGGCTCTAACCACAGCGGTGTTTTGCAAATATTTCGAAAAGCAAATACTATTGCCAACATGCAGTGTGTACAGACTGCACTAATAATACCTATTAATGTGCTGGCCTCAGCCTGTGTAATTTGGAGCAAAGAGCTATTCGAATGGCTACCTGCCTGGCAACGTTTTTTCATGAACTACAATACCTTCAAATCCCTATTTCTGATTTTGTGCCGATTTGTGGCACAACACTTATACCTACACTGCACGTCTCTATTCTAAACTATCGCTGGCCAAAACTGTTTATGATGCACTACAACTACCTGCAATCTTTCTATGATTTCATGTGCCGATTTGTAGCACACCTCTCCCCACACTGCATGTCCCTATTGTAAACTATGTAAACTATTGCAAGCCTATGTAGCTAAACTGCGTAGCATTAAACGCCTAATCTCACTATCTACGAGGAACATCAGCAGCACCTTCCCTATTGAACCACATTCACAAAATGACGCTGAGGAAAAATGGCTGTTATTTATACTGACATGTGACTTAGCAAGCCAATCACAAAAGCCATTCTGTCTCCACCTTGCTAATGTTTCCTGCTCTGTTATTGGCTGCAGGAAAACCGGCAAATAAAGTTGAGGGAAAAAAAAAACCCAGCCACACACCAAAAGCCTTGTTTCGCTGCAGAGTGCCTGCCTCTTGCACTAATTTTATGCATTCCCACATGAAACAGCACCACAACCCTACACAACACAAAAAAATCCTACTAATTTTCTTTTTATGGAAATGTGTCCAGCGTTTGGGGCCGGCAAATAAACTAAAATGAGCATTACTAAGTTTTCAGGGGTGGACTTGTGTTTGGCGAGGCTGAACGAACACACCCAGGCTCATATGAGCCTTTATCGAACAGGTTCGCTCATCTCTATTCCTAACCACATGTCTGGGATGATTACTGCGAGCATGGAGGAGCGTGTTTCTTGCTCTTTTTTTCCTGTATAATCACGAAATTCATTCACTGTAAAAACAAACTGCAGTAACATCACTAGTGATCCAGGTGAAGTTTTTTGTCCATTGAAACCTTCTCCATAATTCCCAAAACATGCTTGGAGTCTCTGATATAACTTGGTGATAATTGTACCAAAAGTTGAAGTCTTTTGTCTAGCCAGGCACCAACATCTGCTAACAAGGCCCGAATGCGTGACACTATTGGTCTTAACAGAGGTGGAAATTTCCCCTTTTGGGTCTTGGGAAGCGCATGAAATAGAGGGATTTTGGGGTTTGATGGATTCAAAAATTCAATTTTTTTAATGGTCAAAATACCCAAATCTACACCTTCCTGTAGTATTTTTTGTAATGCCATCTGAATTGACGGTGTGCGGTCAGAATCAAGCCATCGGTATGTTAATTTATTATCAAGCATTATATTGATCTGTTTTTCATTCAGTTCTCGATCTAATATTGTTACCGAGCCCCCTTATCTGAGTTTTTTACTATGATGTGTTCATTTGATTTTAGTTGGTTCAGTGCAGTGCATTCACGAATTGTTAGATTGTTCACACACCACCATCATCATCAGCATGCAGTTTTTCTAGTTAATCAAAAACTAATGATTGAAAGTCATCCAAAACTGGGGAGCGCAATGTCAATGGGTAAAAGTCTGGGTTTGGTACTTGTTTAGAAAAATCATCATCAGTAATGATCCCAGACATGTGATTAGGAACATCCCGGTTGGAGAATACATCAGGGCACATTGATCATGCAGTTGTAAATCCATATATGCTGATGAATGTGCACAAATTGATAGTCGTTTACTAGGGGATATGACTGTTCTCTCATAAACAGAGCTAAAAAAATAGCTGACAGCAAAACAAGAACACAATGTTTACATTAAAACAAAAATAATGATTTAAAAGAAAATGACAAGTCTCCCATAGTATTTTCTACTCAATTTAATGGTAAATATCACAATTTTTTTTTTTTCCCTTTCCTCTTTTCCTCTTTCCCTTTCTTTCTCCCTTTCTTTTCCTTCTCTCTTCCTTCCCTTTCCTTTTCCTTTCTTTTTTTCTCTTTTCCATATCATATGAGTGTGGAAATTCACTGAAAAAACACCCCATGAAATACAATCTAATTATAATCTATAAGTAGCTGAAAAGAGATAAACTATTAGAATTAAGCCCGGAAGAATGATTATTTAAGAGTATTGTAGGATCAAGTCCTGCCGGGTGTTCAGACCATGCGGAATTCTTGTACCAAGCCTGAAAATCCAAAAGGACTCTCTATTGAGGAGTTTTCTCATATGATCTCCTCCTCCAGCTGGCTTGATGACTCTTTTAATACCCATGAATGTAAGGGTATGTGCGCACGTGTGCGTATTACATGCACTTACGCTGAGTTCTGCACCGCAGCGTAACTGCATGCGTCCTGCGTCCCCTGCACAATCTATGGAGATTGTGCAGGAGCCGTGCGCACGTGGCATGTTAGAACGCAGCGATTCGGCTGCTTGCCAAATCGCTGCGTTCTAAGAAGTGACATGTCACTTCTTTCGTGCGGTTTGCATGCTGTCTATAGGGAGAGGCAGCATGCAGAGCGCATGAATCTGCCGGCACCATGCGCTTCAGAAAGCTGCTTTTCAGCTGCGCTCTGAAGCGCACATTTTCGGTGCGGTGCAGAGCGCACACGTGCGCACATAGCCTGAGGGAGTCCGTGCATCTGTTGTGTGCCGTGTGCCGTGAGACGGCTGAAATATTGGAAGCATTGACATTTAGAGTGTCAGAGAGATGCCGCCTGATTCTTGTTTTTTCAGTGAATTTCCACACTCATATGATATGAATTTTTTTTTCTTTTTCGTGTTTTGACAATTCATTGGATGTCTACGTCCATTTATTTTTGGACAACATTTTCTTTTTTGTGTCCATTTAATACAATGACTAGTTTTCCCTTTAATATTACAGTATTTGTACATCTATACATCAAATAGTTTACCATTTCTTCATATTGTACTACAAAGATTACACCTTGTGTTCCAATACAACATCATCAAGGAGCGATCTACATTGCTACTTTTAATGTCCATTACATCACTAAAGCATTTGAATTAATTTTTTTTTTTTTTCGTAGCTATTTATTCAAATTCATGTATTCCTTAGGGAATTTATATGGTGCTTATAATTTATTGATGTAATGCATGCATTTTAATACACACAATTTTTTTTTTTTCTTTCATTCAATCAGATTAATTGCATATATATTTTTTCATGACAAATTTAATCCTTTGTAATGTACTTTATGATCTGTATATATACACGTATGTATTTATCCTTCAATTGCAGTTTCCTACATACATGTTTTTACTCCTGTCCTATGTGTCCCTATTGCATGGGAACACACACCTGTTTGGTTTTAGTTTTAATCAAGCACTTAGGCCGGTTTCACACATCCGGCATTTCGCCGGTTTACCGGATCCGGCGCTCTCCCATACAGTGACTACAGTACAGTGACAGTGCAACGAGCGCCGGTCACGTGCTGTCATGTGACCGACGCATGTGACCCGGAAGTTACAGCGCTGTCACTGTACTGTATTGTCTGTACGGGAGAGCGCCGGATCCGGTAAACCGGCGAAAAGCCGGATGTGTGAAACCGGCCGTAGCTCTGCCAATGACGTGTAATGTGTACCTTTTTATACAGGATTAGTTTGGGGCATATCACATGCCATGAATAAGACTCTCTGGTCGAAACGCGTTGGATAACCCGCTACAGTACTTGTGCCTCTGTGCCCACTGGATTGAATATCTGTTTTTAACGAATTCCAATAAAAGCAAGTTTTATTCATCCATTCTCCATGATGCTGGATCCTTGTTTATTCTAGAAAGGCAGCTGAAGTACAGCAGAGTAACTCCAGCAGGCAGCTAACAGGCAAACGACCAGGGGCCAATAGAGTAGTCAAACAGTCAGGGTCTAGCCGGGAAGTCAAGTCACAGCAAAGGGAGGATAAAAATCAAGTCAGAAACACAACCGATTCAGAAGTTGGGAGATCAGGAATGCAGAGGGAAATACAAACAACAGACAGGAGCAGGAAGTCAGGGACTGGGACAGATGGACGAATGGGAAGGGTACAGGTCAGGGCACGGCAACAAGGAGTCAGATAAACCAGGAAATCTCACCAGAGCAAGTCACCGGCTGCAGAGCAAAACTATAACCAGCACCGGAATGCAGGTTAAGAGACCATATATAGTGTCTCCTGAAACCAGAATGAGTCTGATGGGAGTTAACCCCTGACATGACCAGGCTGGGTCTGTGAAACTCTGGAGCGGAGAATACCAGTTTTGGATCATGACAGTGTCATTTTGAAAGAAACTTCAGACTTATTTCTCGAAACCTGTAGAACTAATGATAATGGATGAGAGTAGAGTAGAAGGTAAAAGTTGTACTTTTTTCAATCTGTGCAATTGGGAAATTAAGAAAAAATTAAGTGAATCCTTTTATACTGTTACCTCCATATGCAGCTCATATTTTCTTAAGTCAGCCAACCCTTAGTAAAGTTGATGTTTAGTATTCCTAGTGCATGTATTAAACCAGCTCTGACTGAATTGTTGGTGGTATTTGAGAAAAAATAATTACAGCAATAATGTAGTTTTTACAATCTGAGCTTTTTGAGTAGTTGTACATGAATATTACATATCTCTAACCTGTTTGAAAGCTTTCCAGGGGAAACTTTCTAAATAATTAGCATAATTATGTTGTGCTTTACATTACATGCCTGCTGATCAGTATTTTAATCTGCTTTGCTCGTGATTAGGTTTGCATATGTTTGGTACAGTATGTAAAATATAATCATTTGCACAGTATGAATCTATTTTCCAAATCCATAAAATGGAGATATTGCCATTTGCCATAATTATTCAATACTTTAATGTAGTGAAAGTAATTATCCGATTTACTGTATTCTTTCTTAGCCACAGTAAATATTTATTTATGTTAAAGTGAAGCTTTATGACTCAATTTATTTTAATATACATTATTAAATTGGGTGACATTTTTTATTGTTTAATATAGATGGAGCTGAGTATAATATCCTATCATTTTTTTTATATTCTATTATTATGGTTTTGAAATGTTTCCATTGTAGAGGGTGGTTTAATATTCTTATCTCCTTGGCACAGTATATAGTGAAGATATTACTGGACAGAAGAGTGTTGTTATAGTGAAATAGCAATTACTTAATAAAATGGGGAAAATTATGTTCTTTGTCATCATCATCATTCACACCATTATCTAATAGAATTCATATAATTATATTTTTTTTTAGAGAATAGCTATGTCATCAGCTCTCCTGACATGTTTTCATTTAAAATACAGCACTTTCATTTTTTATGCAATCGCAGTTTTGAAGCTTAGAACTTTGCTTTGTGCCATAGTCTGTTATTACTCCTGAATAGGTTAATATTATCAGATCTCAAGGATTCTCACCAATCTAGACTTTGGCGCTCCGTGGACTGCAAGATTTTCTGTAGCTCATCTCCCTTTGACTTTAATAGGAGCTTAGCTTCAGCACTGAAGAATGGTCAGTATATTCATTGCAGAGCAAAAGTGTAACAATGTTTTCAACTTTTGACTTTAAGGGCTCCATATCTCACCATCCACTACAGCTTCGAACGTGATTCTACATTCATTTAATTGACAATTATCTTGGCTATCTGTCATGCGGTGATTGGCTTTGCAGTCACTCGGTGTCATGGAGGTGTCGGAGTCTTTTTATGCCGCAGTCTGACAAGCAGCCTGAGGTCTATTAGTTGTTCAGCCTGACTCAGGCGTCGGCTGTGTTAGCTTTACTGCTCTCCAGTGCAGCAGGAGTTAGATCCTGCTGGTTTGTGAACTGCTGCTAGGAGCTCCCGCTGCTAATGACCCCACACAGTCACTTCCACTCTTTATAAAGTACTGGATCTGGTTGCTCCTCACTGAATGTAGCTCAGTAATGCTTCAGTGATACCGATCCTTATTGTAGTGATCCAGAGCCTGGTGATCTGTTTTGTGCTTCTGTATGATGTGGAAATATCCCTGTTGTTAAGGCCGCTTTACACGCTACAATTTATCTGACGATATGTCGTCGGGGTCGCGGTTTTCATGATGCACTTCCGTCATCGTTAGCGACGTCATTGCGTTTGACACCTACGTTCGACTCCGAACGATCGCAAATAGGGTGAAAATCGTTGATCGTTGACACATCGTTCAGTTTCAAAATATTGTTCGTCGTTTGGAATGCAACAGTCATATTGCTACGTTTGACACCCTGCCAACAACGAACAACATCCACACGACCGCTTTGGTCAAACAATATATCGCTGAATGATGTAGCGTCGTTTGTGAGATGGGTAAGTGTGACCGCTACAAAACAACCTATGAGCGCTCTCGGCAAATCGTAACAACGACCTGGGCGTGTTACATCGCTAGCAATATCGTTGTGTGTAAAGCAGCCTTTAGTTTATTTCCTCTCTGTGCTTTTTTTCTTCCTGGGCACATATTGTCTCTCCCCTGTATCTGATTACAGTATGTATGTGTTTAGTTTTTTCCCTTGTCTGTGGTATTTGTGTGGTTTGCTTCTTTAGTCCCAGATCTCTCCTGGGGTGGGAGAGAGGGGATGTTAAATCAGGGTTTGGACAGGAGTTAGGGTCATGCTGGTGGTCCAGACCTAGCTACCATTAATCTTACCTCTGGGATAAGGGACAGCGCAGGGTCCCTAGTCTGAGGGCCAGTTGAGAGGTCCCTGCTTCAGTTACCCTGACACTCCTGTAACACTATCTCATATATTAATTTGACTTGCAGCTATTTAGCATATAATTAGTTATGCAGAATCTTGTCATGTCACTGCATTGCTAATGTTTTGTTCCTAAAAATCAAAATTTCAATTTTATTTATTTTCTAAATGCATCTTTGGCTTTCAAAAGTGCCTGAATCCTTCTGGGCATGCTCTTGATCAGATTCAAGCATGTCTTGCCCAAAATTTGATCCCAGGTTTCTTCTACACGTTTCCAATTTTGGTGCAAACTGGTCAACTTACTTGAGTATGTGTATGTTTTATCTTCAATTCTATCCATAAGTGTTCGATTTGGTTGAGGTCTGGGGATTATGGGTGCCAATCCAACACCTCTACTTTATTGTCAATGAACCATTTCTTCGCTAATCTTGTCATTGTGCTGCTTGCTGAGAAACAATCCCATATCATCATTCTTCCTCCACCAAACTTGACAGTATCTTCAAGTTCTTAATCCATATGCTCTTTTGTTGCTTGTTTCTTCCAGACCCATTTGCACCCATCAGAGTCTAGTGATATTAATCTCATGGCACCCTCCAGGTTTGATGTCCACACCAGGCGGGGTGGAGCCAGGTGGTGGGCTCCGCCTACCGAGAAGTTCACAGGCCTGTAGGCGGGAAAACTCACAAAAACGAGTCAAGGACAAGTGCAGAGTAGTCTAGAGGAGGTGGAGAGCAGTCAAGTTCACGGGCAGTCCTGTGTCCAGGTGACACCAGGTGGCTGGGTCGGGGCCCAGTCACCATTGGCAAGGAGGCAAACGGTGGTGGCCGCCTGCAGGAGCTGGGATTACAGCCGGTGGAACCGTAGGGACCGGGATCGGGTGGTGGCCCGCCGGTACCGAACCGGGGAACCGATTGGAAACCGGAGCACCAGAAGGGGTACTCAGACCCAGACAAGGCCCTGAACAAACAGGGCCGAGTCAAATCAACTGATTGCGGAATGGACTTGGAATATCCCACACAAGCCCTGTTAGAAGACAACAGCCCAACCATACAGGGTAAAGCCACCGCCAAGGCATAGAGACTCAAAGGGCCAGTGTCTGTGGGCAAACGGGCTCCTACGGCATATACAAGTCGGGGAGCGGACAACCGGTGTCTAGGCATAGGAGTCAAACATTTACACACAGAGATGCAGGAGAAAGGCGGAAACCACCAACCTATTCTGGGAGAAGCTGCAGCCGGCTGCGGGTCCCGTTCATCACTCCGTTTGGTTTACCAGAGACTCCAGTGTGTTGTGTCAGAGTGAGTACACCACTGCCATCGGGCCGCGCCGCTTCGCACCAGTGTCCAGTGCGCACCACCAGCTCCCCCGCCTCAGCACCCCGCCCCCGGGACCATCATCCCCTACCCACGGAGGTGTCAACACCAAGCTGTGCAACACCGTCCTCGGCAAGCCTAGTTAACTCCCTTGCAGAGCGACGTGACCCCCGGGTCCGTGAGAGGCTCGAGCCACCACCCGCAGTATGAGCACGAATCCGAGTGGCTCGGCAGTCGCAGCCGAGCCCACGGGGCGGTACATATGTAGCACCCCACGGGCATTTAGGGTACTCGTCACCGGGCCAGTCGTTTCTTGGGGTTGCTGTGACTGATCTGACCCAGCTCCGTGACCCCGTCGGCTACATGAAAAACAAAACAAATAGGTGTCCAGTGTAAATGGGGATGAAAGCATGTCGCCAGTTGCAATGGTGACTGGGTTTCAGCCTCCTCCATCGCAGACCTTTCCTGCAACTGTTCCTCCCCCAGGTTGGTGGTGGACGGGAAGGGGGGATGCTTCACAGTGCCACCCGTGGTGCACGGCCAGGGATTAGCCGCCGCTGCAGAGTCTCTCTTTGGGGAGGTGTTGGGTGCAGCCAGGATGGTATCGCTCCCCACGGGCGAAGCGGGATTTCCCTGAAAGGTTGGTGGGAACGGGGAGGAAGTCCACAGGAGCGCCGGAGCACAGGATGGCGGCATTTACTCACAGAGTCAGTGGGTGCACATTCCAGGTGTTTTTATTTACTGTTAAGCTGGTATTGCGCTCCAGGTGCTGATTCTCGCCGTCAGAGACTCTGGTCGATCCGGTCTGGTCTGGTAATCAGTGGGCTCTCTCCTCCGTGCACTACTCTGGACTTGGTGGGTCCCTATAGCCTGAAGCATTTAGGGTCCCCTCCTGGTCTTTCAATCTTGGCCCATATGCAGGCAGCTTGAACCTTGTCTGGGTTTGACCTCTGTCTCAGCTCCCTGGGTTCTCCCTTTGCTGCTGTGCTCTTAGTTTGGTGAGGGAACATGGAGATCCCCTCACCGGGCAGAGTTATCAGATGAGCCTGGAGTATCTGTCTGACCTAGGGTTCTTCACCACGCTGTGCTCAGTCCTATGAGTACTCCCCGTACTCTCCAAGCGACTGTACTCCTTTAGCCCACGATTACTGGTACCGGGTCCTGACCCTCCAGGTGTTACTAGCCCCGGTCTGGCTGGCTCCCCTCTGCAGGAGACTCCTGCAGAGGTCGGTGTGGTGTTACATCCCAGATGGTTCTGTTCTGCCTCTCCAAGGGGTGCCAGCAGACGACCCCTCAGGGAGCTGTTCCACAGCATATTTGCTCTGTCTTTGACTGGAACTGAACCCTACTTTATTTCTGCATTGTAACTTACTCCTACTCTTGCCCCACCATCTTTGCAAGGTTTCAGATAGTTGTTCTGGTGACCTGGGTCTGCTAGGAACTGGCTGAGTCACTTCCTGGCTGTGTTTGGACGAGCTATGTGAGAGAAATTATTAACTCTTTCCTAGTGACTGCTTCTCCCTGACCCGGGTTCTCCAGGTCCAGTGGATCTGGAGAGCCCCTAGGCTGCCTGGCATCCTCTTACCCACAATGGACCCAGCATGTTAAGGGGATGCCCATAATGACCCAAACCTGAACCCAGTCCCCATTGGGGAGGGCATCCCTGCTGTATTGTGACGTGAGCTGTGTGTAAACTTACCGGGTTAACCTCTTCTTTCCCGGGAAGGATATAATGATATACCCTGTAGTAACCAGTCTCAGGGGCGCTACATGTACAACGGGTGACTGTAGACCACCCCAGATGTAATATTGATCCCAATAATGTTATATTAATGACCTATCCAAATTTTAAATCAAGATGTCTAATGCAGACTTTACATGCTACAATATATCTTACGAGGTGTCGGCGGGGTCACGTCGTAAGTGACGCACATCCGACATCGTTAGTGACGTAGTTGCATGTGACACTTACGTGCGACCCAGATTGTTCGCAAAAATGTTGATCGCATACACGTCATTCATTTTCTAAATATTGTTCGTCTTGTTGAATGAAACCGGTATATTGTAACGTTTGACACCCTACCAAAGACGAGCCTCATGGTTCTTATGTACGTCATATGCGACGCGGGCGTGTCTTTATATGCCATGCCTCATGCCCCCCCCTATGATTGGTGTTACCAACTGCGTAACAAAAAAACAAAAAAATTACCTTAAAAAACGCAAACACAAAAATAAACTCAGGACAGGAACCAAGACCACAGAACGCACGTGCGTCACCGGTGTTTGCGCAACAACTCTGCCGTAGATGAAGCCTTTTATAGTCAAGACGTCCAAACGCAAAGATCAGGTGAACAGAAATCAAGAAATTAAGGACGTATGTGCGTGGGTAGGGCAAGACTTCAAACTCGCAAGGGTGTAAACTATGTACGAAGCTAAGCCTCTTTCATTCCTGGAAAAGGGGAGTAATATGCTGGTGTCATCGTAAACACGATCTCCTAGATCTAACGAGATATTGATCAATGTGGCATCGTGTAGAATATGCCCGTGTGACGGCTCCTAGATGACCTATGTACGATCTCTGCAGATCATATATACGACCTGGGCGTGTCACATCGCATACGAGATCGCATATGAAATTGTAGCGTGTAAAGCAGCTTTTAGTCGCTAGCAAACGTTTAAACTTCACACTGTGGTTATCATCATTTGTGATGAGCAAACTCTCTTGGATTTTCAAGTTCGTCAAATCAGCATGGGCTAAAAAAAAAAATCAGGCTCAGCAGCCTAACTTGACCCTGAATTTCACTCTGGACTACGAACCCTATGTAAGTCAATAGGGACGAGAGGTTCTGGGCTGTAAAATGGCCGTAGTAAGTGCTAGGAGGCTACAAATGAAAGGTAAATGGTAGTAAGAGCAGGATACTGATACATACAGTGTTTCCCAGAGGACTCTTTTCCTGGCCCGATAATTAAGGTTCATCAATAGTCACTGCTTCCCTTGCCCACCCTGTGTCCGCATCTGTGATTGGTTGCAGTCAGTTTTGATTATGCATGATGTAGTTTTCTGCCATATTTTGGTAGACAGCACGGGTAAAACAACCGGCTGTGAGCAGGTGACATCACTCAGTCCACCGGAATTCACATCCATGTTCCCATGATGTGACCTCAGGTGACCTGACTTGCTGGACTGTCGGACTGAGGTACACGGCCATGACCCGCAATCTGACAGTCCGGCATTGGTTCAACTTTCACTGAGGCAGCAACGGAGCCCCCAGTGTGACCTCAGGTGACCTGACTGTTGGACTGCAGGTCACGGCCACGTCCCGCAGTCTGACAGTTCGGCAGTCAGGTCACCTGAGGTCACACCATGGAAACCTGGTTGTTACTTCCAGTTTACTGAGTCAGTGATTCCTACAGCTTGAACAGAGCGGACGTGTATTCTCTCTCTGCAGCCTCTGGATGTAGCACAGCTGAGGATTGTCGTGGGACTTTGCATGGATTATGTAAGATCTGCAAAGGTGTATTGGGGTTAATAAAAAGATGAAAAAGGGGGTGTGTATTTTATTTCTTTTCACTTACAGGATTGATAATGGGGGGGTCTCATAGACGCCTTCCATTACTAATCTAGGACTTAAATGACAGCTGTAATTTTTTGGCAAATCACAGCTGCCAACCCTTATAATACCCTGATCGCCACCACACTACGACAATCGAGATGATCTAATATTATGTGCCAATTTTGGGCACATGCAGGCTGGTAGTTTTATTTTGGGAATGGCCAATATCCATGGCTTCTCCCATCCTAATCATACCAGCCCCCACATGCCTGTTTTACCTCAGCTTTTTTTCAAACATGGGAGGCCCTATACCTTTTTTAAATTATTTATTTAAGTAATAATAAAAAAAATGCTGTGGGATGTGGGATCCCCTCTATATTGATATCTATCGACAGTAAATCTCAGAGGTGGGGACTACATCCTGGTGCTGTTGTTTTATCTACGCTGGCTATCAAAATATGGCAGGAGCCAGAATCACTTTTTAAAATTATTTATTTATTTCTTTTTACACTACTATACCACAAACTGACTGCTACCAACCACAGACACAAACACAGAGAGGGGGAGCCTGTATAGCAGTCTGCAACCAATCACAGACATTTGGACAGAGGGTCGTGGAGGAAGCAGTGAATACTGATGAACCTTAATTACCATGCCCGGAAAAGAGTATAGCGGGCTTTACATGCTACGATATCATTAATGAATTATCGTCGGGGTCACGGTGCTTGTGACGCACATCCGGCTTCATTAACGAGATTGCAGCGTGTGACACTTTTGAGTGACCTTAAACAATCATAAAAGTGGTTAAAATCGTTTGCCGCGGAAAGGTCGTCCTGAAACAAAAAATCGTTTAATGCTTATTAGCGATGTTGTTCCTTGTTCCTGCGGCACCACACATCGCTGTGTGTGACACCGCAGGAGCGACGAACATCACTTTACCTGTTTCTACTGGTAATGCGGAAGGAAGGAGGTGGGATGTTATGTCCCGCTCATCTCCGCCCCTCCGTTTCTATAGGACGACTGCCGTGTGACGTCACTGTGACGCCACATGAACCGCCCCCTTAGAAAGGAGGCGGATCACCGGCCAGAGCGACGTCACAGAGCAGGTATGTTTGTGTGACGCTACCATGTTGATAATGTTTGCTACGGCAGCGATCACACAATATCGCACATACGACGGGGGCGGGTGCTATCGCGCTCGACATCGCTAGCCGATGCTAGCACAGCGTGTAAAGCCCGCTTATGGCTTCAGTGTGTTCCTTCAGGAAACACAGTATGCATAGCTATACTATTCTTACTACCATTTAACTTTCATCTGTAGCCCCCTAGCGCTTATTACGGTCATTTTACAGCCCAGAATCTCTCGTCTTCATTGACTTGTATGGGTTTCACAGTCCGGAGTCAACTTCAGGGTCAATTAAGGCTGCCGAACTTGATTTTTTTTTTTTTAGTTTGGTTTGCTCATTCCTTATCATTATTCAGGTAGCCTGACAACTGTTAATTTTCTGTATGTTGTAATATCATTGGCTATTATACTTGTACAGTAACATCACTGGTTTTATTAGCTATCACATTCATGAATGAACACACTCATATTACCTCTGTCTTCAATAACTTGTTACAGTTAAACTTTAGTAGTGGTGAGTAGAGATGAGCGATGTTCGATTCGAACCGTTCACCAATTTCAAATTCGAGTGATTTTGGGCGGTGTTTGAGTCGTTCGACGAACTCGAACGATTTGCTTCAAGTTCGGCAGTTCGAGTTACTGTTCGATAACGGTTCAATCACTAACATTGTGGCTTTTCACAGTAAAGCTATGTGCGCACGTTGCGTATCTGCATGCGTCTTGCGTCTCCAGCACAATCTCTCTCTCTTTCCTACTCACCGATCACTGGCGCGACGCTGCACGGCTGTCACAAAGCTACGGTGGCTTTTTCTCTTTTGAAAATGGCTGCCGCTTATTATTCAATCTGGTATTCCGTGCTTTCCCTGCCCACCAATGCCCATGATTTGTTGCAGTCAGACAAATCCCCACGCTGAGTGACAGCTGTCTCACTGCAACCAATCACAGCTGCCGGCGGGCGGGTCTATATCGTCCAGTAAAATAAATAAATAGTTAATAAGAAAAAAAACCTGCAGTTCCCCCCAATTTTGATACCAGCCAAGATAAAGCCACACGGCTGGAGGCTGGTATTGTCAGGATGGGGAGTGCCACATTACGGGGAGCCCACCACCCTACCAATATAAGCCAGCAGCCGCCCGGAATTGCTGCAGCCATTAGATGCGACAGTCCCGGGACTCTACCTGGCTCATCCCGAATTGCCCTGGTGCAGTGGCAATTGGGGTAATAAGGATAGGTTAATCATGACAGGCATCTCCCCGAGATACCTTCCATGATTAACGTGTAAGTGAAAGTAAATAAACACACACAATGAAAAATCCTTTATTTGGAATAAAAGACAAAAAAGCCCACTCATTTACCTCCTTATTAATCCCCAAAGAACAATCCAGGTCCGAAGTAATCCACACGATGCTTTCTCTCTCTTTCTCTCTCTTTCTTTCTCTCTCTCTTTCTCTCCCTCTTTCTCTCTCTCTTTCTCTTTCTTTCTCTCTCTTATTTCCTCTCTTTCTCGCTTTTTCTCTCTTTTTCTCTTTCTCTCTTTTTCTGTCTTTTCCACTCTTTCTTTCTCTCTCTCTTTCTCTCTCTTTCTCTCTCTTTTTCTCTTTCTTTCTCTCTCTCTTTTTCTCTCTTTCTTTCTCACTCTTTTTCTCTCTTTTTTTCTTTTTCTCTCTCATTCTCTTTCTTTCTCTCTCTTCTCTCTCTTTTCTCTCTCTTTTCTCTCTCTCAGACCTGGCAATGATCAGCTGACGCGGTCACCTGACGGAATCAGCTGACACTATAAATCGAGCGGTGAGGCCCTAAACTATCAGCTGCTGCTGTCAGACAGAAGTCTGCACAGAAGTGTGTAGTTTTTTTTTATTGGACTGATGCATCAGCTGATTGTATAAAAGCCGTTTATACAATCAGCTGCTGTGTCATGGGATTCAGGCCCTTGAACCTGACACATCATCCATTGTCTTCCAGCAAACCGATCAGATGATATTGGATCCGGATTGGATGGCACGGGACCCTTGACCGAGGATTACTGCGGAGGGGTGTTCTTTATTTCAATAAAGATGGAGTCACTAATTGTGTTGTGTTTTATTTCTAATAAAAATATTTTTATCTATGTTGTGTTTTTTTTATCTGTACTAGAAATTCATGGTGGCCATGTCTAATATTGGCATGACACCATGAATTTAGGGCTTAGGGCCAGTTGATAATATACAGCTATCCCTAGCCCCATTATTACCCAGCGAGCCACCCGTCACCAGGGCAGCTGGAAGAGATGGATACAGTGCCAGAAGATGGCGCTTCTATGAAAGCACCATTTTCTGGGGTGGCTGTGGACTGCAATTCGCAGCAGGGGTGCCCAGAAAGCTCGGGCACCCCGCGCTGTGGATTCCAATTTCCAGCTGCCTAGTTGTACCTGGCTGGACACAAAAATTAGGCGAAGGCCACGTCATTTTTTTTTTTAATTATTTCATTAAGCTCATGAAATAATTAGAAAAAAAGGGCTTTCCTATATCCCCCCTCCCCCATTCACCTTTTGTTTCTCCCCTATTTCCTCATAGACTGTAAGCTTACGAGCAGGGCCCTCACTCCTCCTGGTATCTTAATTTTGTTATTTTGTATTGTCTCATATTGTCTGTACATGTCCCCTCTTAATTGAAAAGCGCTGCGGAATATGTTGGTGCTATAGAAATAAAACTTATTATTAATATTTGTGGTTCCCAGTTGGGTACAAATAGGCAGCTGGGGGTTGGGGGCAGCCCGTAGCTTCCTGCTGTACCTGGCTAGCATACAAAACATGGCGAAGCCCACGTAATTTTTTGGGGGGGCAAAAACCTCCTGCTGCATATAGTCCTGGATGAAGTATGCTGAGCCTTGTAGTTCTGCAGCTGCTGTCTGCTGTCTGTCTGTTTGGAGGAGAGCAGACAGCAGCTGCAGAACTACAAGGCTCAGCATCCTCCATCCAGGACTGTATGCTGGAGGGAGAGGCAGGGGGAGCAGAACTACAAGGCTCAGCATGCTGCATTCACTAGTGTATGCAGGAAAGCAGACAGCAGCTGCAGAACTACAAGACTCAGCATCCTCCATCCAGGACTGTATGCTGGAGGGAGAGGCAGGGGGAGCAGAACTACAAGGCTCAGCATGCTGCATTCACTAGTGTATGCAGGAAAGCAGACAGCAGCTGGAGAACTCCAAGGCTCAGCATGCTCCATTCACTAGTGTATTCAGGAGAGCAGACAGCAGCTGCAGAACTACAAGGCTCAGCATCCTCCATCCAGGACTGTATGCTGGAGGGAGAGGCAGAAGGAGCAGAACTACAAGGCTCAGCATGCTGCATTCACTAGTGTATGCAGGAAAGCAGACAGCAGCTGGAGAACTCCAAGGCTCAGCATGCTCCATTCACTAGTGTATGCAGGAGAGCAGACAGCAACTGCAGAACTACAAGGCTCAGCATCCTCCATCCAGGACTGTATGCTGGAGGGAGAGGCAGGGGGAGCAGAACTACAAGGCTCAGCATGCTCCATTCACTACTGTATGCAGGAAAGCAGACAGCAGCTGGAGAACTGCAAGGCTCAGCATGCTCCATTCACTAGTGTATGCAGGAGAGCAGACAGCAGCTGCACAACTACAAGGATCAGCATACTTCATCCAGGACTGTATGCTTCGCCATATTTCTGTATGCTACCCAGGTACAGCAGGCAGGTACGGCTGCCCGCAACTCCCAGCTGCCTATTTGTACCCGGCTGGGAACTAAAAATATAGGGAAGCCCTTTTTTTAATTATTTCATGAATTTCATGAAATATTTAAAAAAAAAATGACCTGGGCTTCGCCCCATTTTTGTTTCCAGCCAGGTACAACTAGGCAGCTGAGGATTGGAATCCGAAGCACAGGTTGGCCCGAGGTTTCTGGGCCCCTCTGCTGCGAATTGCAGTCCGCAGCCATCCCAGAAAATGGCGCTTTCATAGAAGTGCCATCATCTGGAGCTGTATCCAACTCTTCCAGTTGCCGTGGTGACAGGTCGCTCGCTGGGTAATAATGGGTTAATACTAGCTTTGTTTTACTAGCTAGTATTAAGCCAGAGATTCTTAATGTCAGGAAAGTTTGACCCAGCCATTAAGAATCTCCAATAAAGGGTTAAATAAAAGACACCACACAGAAAAAAATACTTTAATAGAAATAAATACACAGACACACTTAGAGATTCCACCTTTATTACTGCCTGTCAGCCCTCCACGATCCTGGTCTTCTGTCTTCTTTCTCCTTCAACCTATGCAGCTCTGCTACATCAGACAGCACTGCATGGGAGGAAGACGTTGCTGCTCCCGTGCAGTCTAATCACTCAGTGAGTGAGCAGAGGCTGCGGGTTGTAAGAGGTGACGTCAGTGCTACCACCGTTGAAATAGTAATCTGACAGGCGGCTTACTATAGCTATGGTGATCTCCGTTCACCTGATTCCCAGTGCCGCTATTCACCGCCTGTGGCATCCAGTCCTTGCATGTGGGCTGACTCTGTAAACAGCGCCCACACCGCACCGTGTACCGGAGTGATGCACTGACAGTGCACAGCATGACGTCTAGCCATGTGACCAGTCTCTAGCCAATGAGATTATAGAGATGTGACTGGTCACATGCTATGACGACGTCATGGAAGGTCCTATCATCAGTGCTGGTTACCGGGAGGGCACAGCGATGATCGGAAGGAAAAGCGGTGGGAGACAGAGTGCAGTACAAGTCGCGGGGACCTGTAAGGATAATGGCAATGTTTATTAACTGTATGTGTAAATGTATAATGTGTTTGTATGTGTTTGTGTTTGCCTGCCATTGTTTTCAATGGGGTTCGAAGGTGTTCGTCGAACTTTCGCCGAAGTAAGCCACCATTCGACGAACCGAACACGAAAACTAGGGGGTGGTGGCTCAACACTAGTGGTGAGGTCAGTTGTCTCCTCTCCAGTTCACCTGAGTTTTGCTATAAAGAGTTACATATCAGATGTAAACAGATCTCTCCTGAGAACCATTGATATGGCTCTTCCCTATTTAAACTCCTCGATGTCTTTCTATATATGCCAGTTATAATTTATACTTCCCATGGTTTAAACTCCTGTAACTCTACTATGAAACAACCTGATTATCTTTTCTTAATTGTTATTGATCTTTTATTTCTTTTTATCCATGTATTGTAACACCACTCTACACTGTGACATTAATGTGTGTATTATTTTTTTACTGTAATGATGCTGTATTTCTTTTGTGTACTGCAACATTACTGTTTATTATTTCTGTACTTTGTCTGTTGTTCCTTCTCTACTTCACCTGAGTTTTGCTGTAAAGAACTATTTATATAATATAGATAGATCTCTGCTGGAAACCATTGATGGGACTCTTTCCTATTTAAACTCCTAGATGTCTGCAAATACCTGCCAGTTACAGTGCCTACAAGTAGTATTCAACCCCCTGCAGATTTAGCAGGTTTGATAAGATTTAAATACGTTAGAGCCTGCAAACTTCAAACAAAAGCAGGATTTATTAACAGATGCATAAATCTTACAAACCAACAAGTTATGTTGCTCAGTTAAATTTTAATAAATTTTCAACATAAAAGTGTGGGTCAATTTTTATTCAACCCCTAGGTTTAATATTTTGTGGAATAACCCTTGTTTGCAATTACAGCTAATAATCGTCTTTTATAAGACCTGATCAGGCCGGCACAGGTCTCTGGAGTTATCTTGGCCCACTCCTCCATGCAGATCTTCTCCAAGTTATCTAGGTTCTTTGGGTGTCTCATGTGGACTTTAATCTTGAGCTCCTTCCACATGTTTTCAATTGGGTTAAGGTCAGGAGACTGACTAGGGCACTGCAACACCTTGATTTTTTTCCCTCTTGAACCAGGCCTTGGTTTTCTTGGCTGTGTGCTTTGGGTCGTTGTCTTATTGGAAGATGAAATGATGACCCATCTTAAGATCCTTGATGGAGGAGCGGAGGTTCTTGGCCAAAATCTCCAGGTAGGCCGTGCTATCCATCTTCCCATGGATGCGGACCAGATGGCCAGGCCCCTTGGCTGAGAAACAGCCCCCCAGCATGATGCTACCACCACCATGCTTGACTGTAGGGATGGTATTCTTGGGGTCGTATGCAGTGCCATCCAGTCTCCAAATGTCACGTGTGTGGTTGGCACCAAAGATCTCGATCTTGGTCTCATCAAACCAGAGAACCTTGAACCAGTCTGTCTCAGAGTCATCCAAGTGATCATGAGCAAACTGTAGACGAGCCTTGACATGACGCTTTGAAAGTAAAGGTACTTTACGGGCTCGTCTGGAACGGAGACCATTGTGGTGGAGTACGTTACTTATGGTATTGACTGAAACCAATGTCCCCACTGCCATGAGATCTTCCCGCAGCTCCTTCCTTGTTGTCCTTGGGTTAGCCTTGACTGTTCGGACAAGCCTGGACTCGGCACGGGTGGAAACTGTCAAAGGCTGTCCAGGCCGTGGAAGGTTAACAGTAGGTCCATAAGCCTTCCACTTCCGGATGATGCTCCCAACAGTGGAGACAGGTAGGCCCAACTCCTTGGAAAGGGTTTTGTACCCCTTGCCAGTCTTGTGACCCTCCACGATCTTGTCTCTGATGGCCTTGGAATGCTCCTTTGTCTTTCCCATGTTGACTAAGTATGAGTGCTGTTCACAAGTTTGGGGAGGGTTTTAATTAGTCAGAAAAGGCTGGAAAAAGAGATAATTAATCCAAACATGTGAAGCTCATTGTTGTTTGTGCCTGAAATACTTCTTAATACTTTAGGGGAACCAAACAGAATTCTTGTGGTTTGAGGGGTTGAATAATAAATGACCCTCTGAATAAACTTTTCACAATTTAAAAAAAAAAATAAAAAAAGAAATAACATTCTTTTTTGCTGCAGTGCATTTCACACTTCCAGGCTGATCTACAGTTCAAATGTCACAATGCCAAGTTAAAGAAGTTGTCCAGTTACCAAAACTGATTTTTTTTTTTTCTGATAAATCTTGCTAATATGTGCCCCTCAACACATCTATTATGTTTTTTCAGCAAAATTACCTTTCATTGTGCACTAGCAGCACACGGTCATTGCTGGCTACAGCTCTGATGGGGTTAATCTCTCCTCTGACCTCCTGTGTTCAGTTCCTACAAGTCCCAGAATTCTTTGTGGCTCTAGGGCGGTGTCTAGCTTATCTAACACACCCATTGTGTCTAATACACCCACTCTGCTCCCACCCAAACCCTCCTCCCTGCCTCTTCCCAGTGGATGTGCACTGAGATCAATTACACAGAGACAGCAGCAGCTCTACACGGCCAGGGGAAGAAAGTGTGTGTGCGCGTATATACAGTGTGTGTGTGTATATACAGTGTGTGTGCGTATATACAGTGTGTTTGCGCGTATATACAGAGTGTGTGTATACAGTGTGTGTGTATATATACAGTGTGTGTGTGTGTGTGTGTATGTCATACTCACCTGTCTGCAGGGTCCGGGTGCCATGCCTGCTTCCAGCCCCTGTCTCGGTCCCGCCGCTTCGGCTGTGTGCAGTCTCCCCGGGGCACGCACGAAGCTTGCAGGACCTGGCGATGGATCATCTGATGCAGTCACCTGACGCATCAGCTGATCGATTCTCGTGGTGTCGCCGGCTTTTTCGCGCCCGGCCGGCTATCAGCTGATCCTGCCGTCAGGGGACTTCATCAGCTGATTACCGGCCGCTCCTGCAGTGATGGGCCAGGATCAGACTCCCCTGCAGGAGCTGCCGGTAATCAGCACATAGGTGAGTATGTATTTTTTTTTTTTTTGCACTGATGCATCAGCTGATTATATAATCGGCTTTTATACAATCAGCTGATGTGTCATGTGATTCACTTCCTTGATCCTGACACATCATCTGATCGCTTTGCCTTCCAGCAAACCGATCAGATGATATTGGATCCGGATTGGACGGCGCGGGACCCTGACCCAGGATTACTGCGGAGGGGGGTTTATTTCAATAAAGATGGAGTCACTAATTGTGTTGTGTTTTATTTCTAATAAAAATATTTTTCTGTGTATTGTGTATTTTTTTTTTTTTATCATTACTAGAAATTCATGGTGGCCATGTCTATCCCGGACTGTATGCATTTTTTTGCCAAAAAAGAAAAAAAAAATGACGTGGGCTTCGCCATATTTTTGTATGCTAGCCAGGTACAGCAGGCAGGTACGGGCTGCCCCCAACCCCCAGCTGCCTATTTGTACTCGGCTGGGAACCAAAAATATAGAGAAGCCCTTTTTTTTTTTTAATTATTTCATGAATTTCATGAAATAATAAAAAAAAAAAATGACGTGAGCTTCGCCTAATTTTTGTGTCCAGCCGGGCACAACTAGGCAGCTGGGGATTGGAATCCACGGTGCAGGGTGCCCAAGCTTTCTGGGCACCCCCACTGCGAATTGCAGTCCGCAGCCACCCCAGAAAATGGCGCTTTCATAAAAGCGCCATCTTCTGGCGCTGTATCCAACTCTTCCAGCTGCCCTGATGCCGGGTGGCTAGCTGGGTAATAATGGAGTTAGGGCTAGCTGTATATTATCAGCTAGCCCTAAGCCCGAAATTCATGGTGTCACGCCAATATTAGACATGGCCACCATGAATTTCTAGTAATGATAAAAAAAAAAACACAACACACAGAAAAATATTTTTATTAGAAATAAAACACAACACAATTAGTGACTCCATCTTTATTGAAATAAACCCCCCTCCGCAGTAATCCTGGGTTAGGGTCCCACGCCGTCCAATCCGGATCCAATATCATCTGATCGGTTTGCTGGAAGGCAAAGCGATCAGATGATGTGTCAGGTTAAACTACGTGAATCACATGACACATCAGCTGATTGTATAATCGGCTTTTATACAATCAGCTGATGCATCAGTCGAAAAAAAAAATAAATAAATACATACTCACTTATGTGCTGATTACCGGCAGCTCCTGCAGCGATCGATTGGACAGGAGTATGATCCTGTCCCATCGCTGCAGGAGCGGCCGGTAATCAGCTGATGAAGTCCCCTGACGGCAGGAGCAGCTGATAGCCGGCCGGGCGCAAAAAAGCCGGCAACACCGCGAGAATCGATGAGCTGATCCACCGCCAGGTCCTGCAAGCTTCGTACGTGCCCCGGGGAGACTGCACACAGCCGAAGCGGCGGGACCGAGACAGGGGCTGGGAGCGGACATGGCACCGTGACCCTGCAGACAGGTGAGTATGCCTTTTTTTTTTCTACTGTTCACTTTGGTTTTCGCCGCTGCCTCCACCTCCCGCCCAGACATGGCGCCGCACGGAGTTGACATGGCACCAGGCGGGTTGTGGACGCAGCGGTGACGGTACCGGGAGGATTCATGCTTTTGTGTTTACCAACAGAAGGAATCCTCTTCCTGTACACGTCACTGTAGTACCCACCCCTTGCGTTTATAGCTGCGTTTTTAGTCATAGAAACGCAGCTATATGCGTTTTTCATTGCGTTGTTGAACATCTCATTGAACTCAATGGGTGAAAAACGCAGTGAAAAACGCAGAAATAATTGACATGCTGCATTTTTGTGGTCAACACAAAAACGCAGCTACAAAAAAAACGCTGTCTGCGGACAGCACTTCTGAAAACCCATAGACATTGCTGGGGAAGCAATGTCACTGCGTTTTCAGCACAAAAACGCGATAAAAAACGCCGCTTAAAACGCAGCAAAAACGCCTAGTGCGCACAATGGCATAGACTTTACTCGGGAAGCAAAGTCATGCAGTTTTCTGAGTAAAAACGCACCAGAAAAACGCGCAAAAGCGCCACGAAAAACGCAGTGTGAACTTACCCTTAGTTGGTGACATGCAGCATCGCAGGTGACAGAGCAGAGCAAGTTGGTGACATGCTTTGCTATGACACATAGTGTGCTGCATGTCACTGTATCCACTCTGGGACTTGTTGTGCAGGTGACCGGATGCTACATGTCACTAACTGTCTCCACTGTGGTACTTGTTCTGCAGGTGAGAGTGTATACAGTTGGTACTATGCAGCAGAAATCACAGAGTGGAGACAGATAGTGACATGTAGCATCCGGTCACCTGCACAAGTCCCAGAGTGGATACAGTTAGTGACATGCAGCATCCGGTCACCTGCACAACAAGTCCCAGAATGGAGACAGTGACATGCTCTGCTCTGACACATAGTGTGCTGCATGTCACTGTCTCCACTGTGGGACTTGTTGTGCAGGTGACCAGATGCTACATGTCACTAACTGTCTCCACTGTGGTACTTGTTCTGCAGGTGAGAGTGTATACAGTTGGTACTATGCAGCAGAAGTCACAGAGTGGAGACAGATAGTGACATGTAGCATCCGGTCACCTGCACAAGTCCCAGAGTGGATACAGTTAGTGACATGTAGCATCCGGTCACCTGCACAACAAGTCCCAGAATGGAGACAGTGACATGCTCTGCTCTGACACATAGTGTGCTGCATGTCACTGTCTCCACTGTGGGACTTGTTGTGCAGGTGACCGGATGCTACATGTCACTAACTGTCTCCACTGTGGTACTTGTTCTGCAGGTGAGAGTGTATACAGTTGGTACTATGCAGCAGAAGTCACAGAGTGGAGACAGATAGTGACATGTAGTATCCGGTCACCTGCACAACAAGTCCCAGAATGGAGACAGTGACATGCTCTGCTCTGACACATAGTGTGCTGCATGTCACTGTCTCCACTGTGGGACTTGTTGTGCAGGTGACCGGATGCTACATGTCACTAACTGTCTCCACTGTGGTACTTGTTCTGCAGGTGAGAGTGTATACAGTTGATACTATGCAGCAGAAGTCACAGAGTGGAGACAGATAGTGACATGTAGCATCTGGTCACCTGCACAACAAGTCCCAGAATGGAGACAGTGACATGCAGCACACTATGTGTCAGAGCAGAGCATGTCACTGTCTCCACTGTGGGACTTGTTGTGCAGGTGACAGAGTGGAGCAGATTGGTCCCATGCAGCGTCCGGTCACCTGTGCTGCTGGGGGGAGTACAGGATCACACTGCCGACACCGGCCGCTCTCCTGACAGCTGAGCACAGCGGGCGGGTGGACAGTGTGATCACATACTTGCGTGACAGGGGGGGATTTCAGTGGAGGAAACCCCCCCTGTACTCCACACTGGAGCCCATACCTCCCACAGCTGACGGAGGGTAAGCGCGCGCTCTGCCTTCATCGCTCCACACACTGGCGTCCTCCGGCTACTCCCCTCGATGCTGGGCTGTGACGTGCGGTAGTCACCGCCCACAGCCCAGTCAATCAGTGTGAGTGGCGCCGGCATCCTGTGACGTACCCGTCCAGTTTGAGAGCCCGGAAATGCTGGGACGTCAGAGGATGCCGGCGGCCACAACTCCAGGGGGTCATGTGACAGGCACTGAGCGTGCAGCATAGCGCCGCTCAGTGCCAGAACTGGAAACTGAAGCCAATGCAGAAGATGCAGACAATGGTAAGTGGAAATCATTGGGAAAAAAAAAAATGGGTGAACCACCCCTTTAATTCCAAATGTGTAAACCTGCTAAATCTGCAGGGGGTTGAATACTACTTGTAGGCACTGTATACATTATACTTGCCCTGGTTTATACTCCTGTACCTTTACTATGAAACAACCTGATTATTTTGTGTTAATAATCATGGTATTCCTTGATTACATCCCTGACTTCTGATTTTGACCTTGAAATGCTCTCCTGGATATGACACATCCATCAGCAGCCAGCAGCCACTCTATGGATGCAACCAAATGTGTACGTCCAGATCCCTATTCTGCAAGAAGCAGTGCTGATGAACCCTGTACTGTCACTTTTTTGTGTTTGTTTTAACCATGTATATTAACACAACTCTATACCTTGACATTGTGTGTATTATTTTTGGACTGTGATGATGCTGTAATTCTTTTGCATGTAGTGTAACATTACTGTTTATTAGTTCTGTGCTTTGTTCCCATGGTCATCCCTCGGCTGTGTCATCATTGTGTTTATTTATGCTGTATATCAGTGTTTATTATGTCTTTACTGTGACATCACTGTGTTCTTTTATTCCAGTACTGTAATGCCACTGTGTTCAATATGTCTGTACTGTGATATCACTGTGTTTATTGCGTTCCCACTGTACCATTACTTTGCTTATTATTTTGTATTGTGACATTATGGTGTTTATTATGTCTGCAATGTGATATTACGCTGCTTATTATCTCTTCACTATGATGTTCACACTATGAATAGATAGTCTCACTATAGAGAAGACAAACATTTCCAGTTCTTTGGCTGCAGCTGATGATTATTGGAATAAAGTGAGGCTGCCGAGTTATAGTGCAGGTATTTATGTAGAGATGTGTGAAGAGTTATTTTGTAACTTCAAAGTGATTGAAGTAGTAGTTTTTTACTGTTATATTTTTGTGAAACAACCCCTTACTACAGGGGTCAGGAACCTATGGCTCACGAGCCAGATGTAGCTCTTCAGATGACTGAATCTGGCTCACAGACAAATCTTTAATAAAAAATACCGTATTTTCCGGTTTGTAAGAGGCACTTTTTTTCCCCCGAAAAATGGAAGTGTATCTTACAATCTGCATATGGCTTACCTGGGCAGTAGTGGTGGCACAGGGTCGGCGATACTGCAGGCTCGTGTGATGTGACAGCAGTGAGCCCGCAGTAACCGGTGGACTGGGGCTGCTTTGAATCTCCCACAGTTGACTAGATCGACTTCAAGAAAATGGCCACAGAGGTGGCGGATGAACAGATCAGACTCCACGGTCATTTTCTTGAAGTCCATCATGTTGATCTGCACACACACCATGGCCATTTTCTTGAAGTCGATCTCGTCAACTTCCGGAGATTCAAAGCGGGCCACCGGCAGATCAATGGCGCTTGCTGCAGTGAAACCCTATGAGCCCGCAGCAGTATCGCTGACCCTCTTGAGCCACGACACCCCTTGTTCTGTGCCTTCAGCATTGCCTACCCTGCCTTCTGGGACCTTCTGAGTGGCTCTACCAACACCGCTCCCTCTGGTGAGTATGGCTCTCACAGAATTACATTTTAAAATATGTAGCATTCATGGCTCTCTCAGCCAAAAAGGTTTTTATCCCCTGCCTTACTAAGATGAAATAAAAACAAATAAAAAAAATCATATTTGTCCAGATCTGTTAACTGCTATCCTACCTGGACCTGTTATAATTTTTGTCTGCCTTTCCTGCCTCTAACTAGTATTATTGTAAAAAGTAATGGTGCGCCACAGCGGGGAGCTAGATGCCCACAAAATTAAGTGTTATAGCTTCCAGTTTCAAACAAGTTGTAGCCAGTGGTTAGTCACTATAACCCCCAAAGGTGCCTGTACATCAACTAGTAGTTTGATTTACCCTTTCACAACATGGCCAATTTCCATGTTTGCATTTTAGTTTTTTTTCTGTCCGTTGTATTTTGCTGGATGTGTTGTACTTTAGAGTGACACCATTCATTTTACCACATAATGTAAGGACAGCAGCAGAGTAACTAAAATATAATCTTTAATTAGTAAATATTAAAATCAATCTTACTGAGAAGAAATCACATGCAGCATATACCAAAAAGCTACTCCAGGTTACTGTATGATGTACCCTGTATAGTCACTAGGGGAATAATTTCCTTATTCATGGGTACATACAATATTGTTGTAACCTGGAAAAAGCCACTAAATAAGGCACACTGAAAAAATACAACAAACAAACAAAGAATAAAGAAAAAGTATTTTCCACCCACCAATGTAGAAAAAGGTTTGATTTTTTTGAACCGAACACCAACTTAAAAAATTAAGGTTCGGGTTCGGGGTTTGGATGCTTTAAGTGTGAACTACACTTGCGTTAGCATCGCTATGCTCAGATATGCTTGGTGCTCAGCCCTGTGCGAGCCGCTTGCAATGTTTGAACGGTGCACACTTCGTGTAACATCAGCACTGTTACATGTAGTGTGCAACCCAAAAAATTGCTTGAAAAAGTCCTCGCTCCCCCGGAAGTGATCTGCTTATGGTTGGCTGTTTATGGGGGAAGACTCAAACTTCCAATCAGTTACTTGATCCGGGGTTAGGGTCAAGCTTGAGCCAGTGGAGGCTCGCCTCGTTTGTTGCCGGGGAACCAAACATACACGGAACCGCTCATCTCTAGAGAGGGGTCCTTCTAGTGAAAAAAATCAAGCCAATTGAAAAACACAGGAAATATAAATCATAGTGCTAATATGACAGTGGTCTTTATTCTCTCAGTGATAAAGAGATACATGGACAAATGGTTCATAATAGAGATGGAACAATCTCCCCAATGTTGCAGGAGCAAGGGTATACTAACATTACGCCATAGGAAAGGGTCCTCAGGTACCATCAGCATCACTGACTCTATTATGCCCTGTAATGATTGAACCTAGGTATTCCCGTTTGCTCCTGCCCTGACAAAGGCAGTCCAAAGCTAGCCATGTCTTACTCTGCGTTATCTCTAGATGTGTCTCGACGTGTTACCTCTACAAAGATTATCCAGGGGACATCTTGCTATAATATGGAAGAGGTCCTAAACTTAACACATGCAGTGACTCCTGTCCATGCTATCTGCAGAGATGCCATGTGCATAAAAAGGGGGTATTGTAACATCATCATGATGGCATCCATCAGTTTAATAGGGTGTAATGATTAACCCCCCAAATCACCTATGTCCAGTCTGTGGTCTTGTCATCATTAGTGAGCCTTGTGTTCATTGCAGCACCTATTTTCATATATCGAGCAAACCCTTCATTAGATGGAACGCACCGTGGTGTGTTCCACCATTCAGCGTGCATCATCTAAGTGGCTTTTAATTTCCTGGTGATATGAAAAGCTGGGAGACCTCATTTCATATCATAAATGGAACGCATAACGCATATGTGGGAGCACAAGGGCTCCCCATTTTAGTGTCCCTGAGCTGATGGTAGAAATGGCCATCGAACAGGAAATAGTTCTTGGTTAAACTAAATTCCAAGAGACTCAGAACAAACCCAGTAGGCTAGTTTCACACTTGCGTTGTGCGACATCCGTTGCAATCCGCCGCCTTGAGGAACCGTTGTAAGGAATCTGTTTATTCCTCATAGGCTTCTATTAAGGGCGGATTGCAATGGATGGTCTTGCGTTGCATCTGCCCCATGGCGCATCAGTTGTTTTGTCTGTGATCGTCAGTGATCGTCGGGCGGAAGGAACGCATCATGTAACATTTTTTGTTGCTGTAAAAAACCGCACTCTGCAGGATTCCGTTGGGATCCGTTAAGAGGCAAAATGAATGTATATGGTGCTGGATTCCATTGCCATGCGTTTGGCGATGGATTCCAGTGCAGGATTCTGTCACGTTCTACTGAGCATGCTAAGCATGTCTAGCAGAACATTCTAAATAATTTAAAAGCACTCCTGATCTCTCTCTCGCTGTCTGTCGGTCTCTCTCTCTCTCTGTCGGTCGGTCTCTCTCTCTCACTCTCTGTCAGTCGGTCTCTCTCTCTCAGTCTCTATCTCTTTCTGTCGGTCTGTCTCTTGCTCTCTCTCTCTCTCTTTCAAAGAACGCAACACGTTATTTCCCAGGAATCTGTTAACTTTATTATCACACTATTTACAACGCATCAGTCACATGCGTCACACAACGCATTGCAACGGATGACGCACAACGCAAGTGTGAAACTAGCCTTATATTTTTGGTATTGGTGGCCCCTGGTGTTCAGAAAATATTTCACTGCTTTCAATCCTTCTCAGGCATTAATAGTCTTACCCAAAACTGTGGAATTTACTTGGACCAAATGCTAGTGCTAGTCTTTTTAATCTTTAATCTTTAATTTTAATCTTTATATCCATGAGAGAATAAAGGCTGCTTTACACCAGACAATCTATCGTGCGATAGATCGTCGGGGTCACGGTTTTTGTGACGCACATCCGGCATCGCTGGCGATGCCGGCCTGTGTGACACCTCCTTGCGACGCAGTATCGCTCACAAATCGTGAGTCGTGTACTGGTCGCTAGGTTCCATAATATCGTTTAATTTAGTTGTTCATCGTTTCCATGGTAGCACACGCCGCTCCGTGTGACACCCCGGGAACGATGAACAGCAGCTCACCTGCGTCACGCGGCTGCCGCCAGCTATGTGAAGGAAGGAGGTGGGCTGGATGTTTACGTCCCGCTCATCTCCGCCCCTCCGCTTCCATTGGCCGGCGGCCGTGTGACGTCGCTGTGACACCGAACGTCCCTCCCACTCCAGGAAGTGGACGTTCGCCGCCCACAGCGTGGTCGCACGAGAGGTAAGTACGTGTGATGGGGGTTACCGACTTTGTGCGACACGGGCAGCGATTTGCCCGTGACGCAAAAAGGACAGGGGCGGGTATGATCGATTGTGAAATTGCACAATCGGTCGTACCGTGTAAAGCAGCCTTAACTCTATATCCAGAGGTAACTCTTTCCCTATATTTCTGTGCATACTTCCAAAAATTAATTGATGGTGGAATCATGAATTTAATACTCAGGGCCAGGTATCTGCTCTACATGATCAGTTTTCCATGTGTAATATTTTAAAACAATACTAATTATTTTTCACATTTGAAGTAACAAACACTATAATTGTGCTTTACCCACCGTAATATGTGTGGCATTATGCCTCAAATTGTGTGCCTTAAATGCCTGGCTATTGCATATTTTATTTCCAATTATTATAGAACACTTGATATCTGCAGTTACTATCTTAGGTGGGCTTTGCACACTACGACATTGCAGGTGCGATGTTGGTGGGGTCAAATTGAAAATGACGCACTTCCGGCATCGCAGGCGACATCGTAGTGTGTAAAGCCTAGATGATACGATTAACGAGCGCAAAAGCGTCGTAATCATATCATCGGAATAGTGTCGGCGTAATCCATAATTACGCTGATGCGACGGTCCGATGTTGTTTCTCGCTCCTGCGGCAGCACACATCGCCCTGTGTGAAGCCGCAAGAGCGAGGAACATCTCCTACCGGCGTCACCGCGGCTCCCGTAGGATATGCGGAAGGAAGGAGGTGGGCGGGATGTTTACATCCCGCTCATCTCCGCCCCTCCGCTCCTATTGGCCGCCTGACGTGTGACGTCGCAATGACGCCACACGACCCGCCCCCTTAATAAGGAGGCGGGTCGCCGGCCAGAGCGACGTCGCAGGACAGGTGAGTCCATGTGAAGCTACCGGAGCGATAATGTTCGCTACGGCAGCTATCACAAGGATATCGCAGCTGCGACGGGGGCGGGGACTATCGCGCTCGGCATCGCAGCATCGGCTTGCGATGTCGCAGCGTGCAAAGTACCCCTTACTGGTTCAAAAATTCAGAAGTTTTGAAAAAAGAAAAATTGGTCAGTTTTGTCACAATATTCTGAGACCCATAATGTTTTCATTATTTTGGTCAACAGAGCCATGTGAGGGCTTGATTGGGGTGAGATTACGTCATTATTGATATAGTTTTGAAATAGATCTGACTCTTTTATCGCTTGTTACAGCACTTTTTGTGGTATCATAATAATTTTTGCGCTCTTGAGTTTTTTGTTTTTTATTGTTTACTGATTGAGTTAATTATTTTAATATATTGATAGATAGGACTTTTCTGAATGCGATTATACTACACTAGAAGGTAGCCCGATTCTACGCATCGGGTATTCTAGAATTTACGTATTGTGTAGTTAATGTATGATTTTTGTTATATATATATATATATATATATATATATATATATATATATATATATATATATATATATATATATATATATATAGTTAGGTCCAGAAATAATTGGACAGTGACACAATTTTCGTGAGTTGGGCTCTGCATGCCACCACATTGGATTTGAAATGAAACCTTTACAACAGAATTCAAGTGCAGATTGTAATGTTTAATTTGAAGGTTTGAACAAAAATATCTGATAGAAATTGTAGGAATTGTACACATTTCTTTACAAACACTCCACATTTTAGGAGGTCAAAAGTAATTGGACAAATAAACCAAACCCAAACAAAATATTTTTATTTTCAATATTTTGTTGCGAATCCTTTGGAGGCAATCACTGCCTTAAGTCTGGAACCCATGGACATCACCAAACGCTGGGTTTCCTCCTTCTTAATGCTTTGCCAGGCCTTTACAGCCGCAGCCTTCAGGTGTTGCTTGTTTGCGGGTCTTTCCGTCTTAAGTCTGGATTTGAGCAAGTGAAATGCAAGCTCAATTGGGTTAAGATCTGGTGATTGACTTGGCCATTGCAGAATGTTCCACTTTTTTGCACTCATGAACTCCTGGGTAGCTTTGGCTGTATGCTTGGGGTCATTGTCCATCTGTACTATGAAGCGCCGTCCGATCAACTTTGCGGCATTTGGCTTAATCTGGGCTGAAAGTATATCCCGGTACACTTCAGAATTCATCCGGCTACTCTTGTCTGCTGTTATGTCATCAATAAACACAAGTGACCCAGTGCCATTGAAAGCCATGCATGCCCATGCCATCACGTTGCCTCCACCATGTTTTACAGAGGATGTGGTGTGCCTTGGATCATGTGCCGTTCCCTTTCTTCTCCCAACTTTTTTCTTCCCATCATTCTGGTACAGGTTGATCTTTGTCTCATCTGTCCATAGAATACTTTTCCAGAACTGAGCCGGCTTCATGAGGTGTTTTTCAGCAAATTTAACTCTGGCCTGTCTATTTTTGGAATTGATGAATGGTTTGCATCTAGATGTGAACCCTTTGTATTTACTTTCATGGAGTCTTCTCTTTACTGTTGACTTAGAGACAGATACACCTACTTCACTGAGAGTGTTCTGGACTTCAGTTGATGTTGTGAACGGGTTCTTCTTCACCAAAGAAAGTATGCGGCGATCATCCACCACTGTTGTCATCTGTGGACGCCCAGGCCTTTTTGAGTTCCCAAGCTCACCAGTCAATTCCTTTTCTCAGAATGTACCCGACTGTTGATTTTGCTACTCCAAGCATGTCTGCTATCTCTCTGATGGATTTTTTCTTTTTTTTCAGCCTCAGGATGTTCTGCTTCACCTCAATTGAGAGTTCCTTAGACCGCATGTTGTCTGGTCACAGCAACAGCTTCCAAATGCAAAACCACACACCTGTAATCAACCCCAGACCTTTTAACTACTTCATTGATTACAGGTTAACGAGGGAGACGCCTTCAGAGTTAATTGCAGCCCTTAGAGTCCCTTGTCCAATTACTTTTGGTCCCTTGAAAAAGAGGAGGCTATGCATTACAGAGCTATGATTCCTAAACCCTTTCTCCGATTTGGATGTGAAAACTCTCATATTGCAGCTGGGAGTGTGCACTTTCAGCCCATATTATATATATATAAGTGTATTTCTGAACATGTTTTTGTAAACAGCTAAAATAACAAAACTTGTGTCACTGTCCAAATATTTCTGGACCTAACTGTATATATATAGATGTTGTTGTGTGTAGTTACCAAGTGTTTGTGTAGGGCGCTGTACATGTTCTGGGTGTTGTCTGGGTGTAGCGGGGGGTGAGAGCGGTGTTGTATGTGTGTTGCGTTGTTTGTGGAGCGCTGTGTGTCTGTAGCGTTGTGTGTGAGTGTGTGTTGCGCGGTTTGTGTGGGTGTGGTGTGTTTTGGGGGGAGGTATGTTTTGTGCAATGTGCGTGTGTTGCGTGGTATGTGCGTATATTTATGTATGCTGCGGTGTTTGTCTGTTGGGTGTTGTGTGTGTGCAGCGTTGTCTGTGTGTGTGGGTGTCTGTGTAGGGCGGTGTTTGTGGTTCCCAGTGTGTGTGTGGTGTGTTTTGTGTGTGTGTGTTGGGGGGAGGTGTGCATCTCCCATCGTGCTCCATCCCCCATGCTGCACACCCCCCATCGTGCTCCATCTGCCATGCTGCGCACTCCCAAACGTGCTCCATCCGCCATGCTGCGCACTCCGAAACATGCTCCATCCGCCATGCTGCGCACTCCCAAACGTGCTCCATCCGCCATGCTGCGCACTCCCAAACGTGGTCCATCCACCATGCTGCGCACTCCCAAATGTGCTCCATCTGCCATGCTGCGCACTCCCAAACATGCTCCATCCTCCATGCTGCGCACTCCCAAACGTGCTCCATCCCCCATGCTGCACCAGCATCAGCCTCTCTGCCCTCAGCATCAGCCTCTCTTCTCCCAGCATCAGCCTCTCTCCTCCCAGCATCAGCCTCTCTTCTCCCAGCATCAGCCTCTCTGTCCCCAGCATCAGCCTCTCTGTCCCCAGCATCAGCCTCTCTCCTCCCAGCCTCAGCCTCCCCCAGCATCAGCTTCTCTTCTCTCAGCCTCCCCCCTCCCAGCCTCCCTCCTCCCAGCCTCCCCCAGCATCAGCCTCCCCCTCCCAGCCTCCCCCAGCATCAGCCTCCCCCTCCCAGCCTCCCCCAGTATCAGCCTCTCTACTCCCAGCCTCCCCCAGCATCAGCCTCTCTCCTCCTAGCCTCCCCCAGCATCAGCCTCTCTCCTCCCAGCCTCCTGCAGCATCAGCCTCTCTCCTACCAGCCTCCCCCAGCATCAGCCTCCCCCTTCCAGCCTTCCCCAGGATCAGCCTCTCTACTCCCAGCCTCCCTCCTCCCAGCCTCCCCCAGCATCATCCTCCCCCTCCCAGCCTCCCCCAGCATCAGCCTCTCTCCTCCCAGTCTCCCCCAGCATCAGCCTCTCTCCTCTCAGCCTCCCCCAGCATCAGCCTACACCCTCCCAGCCTCCCCCAGCATCAGCCTACCCCAGCATCAGCCTACACCATCCCAGCCTCCCCCAGCATCAGCCTACCCCAGCATCAGCCTACCCCAGCATCAGCCTCTCTCCTCCCAGCCTCCCCCAGCATCAGCTTTCCCCTCCCAGCCTCCCCCAGCATCAGCCTCCCCCTCCCAGCCTCCCCCAGTATCAGCCTCTCGCCTCCCAGCCTCCCCCAGCATCAGCCTCTCTCCTCCTAGCCTCCCCCAGCATCAGCCTCTCTCCTCCCAGCCTCCTGCAGCATCAGCCTCTCTCTTCCCAGCCTCCCCCAGCATCAGCCTCCCCCTTCCAGCCTTCCCCAGGATCAGCCTCTCTACTCCCAGCCTCCCTCCTCACAGCCTCCCCCAGCATCAGCCTCCCCCTCCCAGCCTCCCCCAGCATCAGCCTCTCTCCTCCCAGCCTCCCCCAGCATCAGCCTCTCTCCTCTCAGCCTCCCCCAGCATCAGCCTACACCCTCCCAGCCTCCCCCAGCATCAGCCTACCCCAGCATCAGCCTACACCATCCCAGCCTCCCCCAGCATCAGCCTACCCCAGCATCAGCCTACCCCAGCATCAGCCTCTCTCCTCTCAGCCTCCCCCAGCATCAGCCTACACCCTCCCAGCCTCCCCCAGCATCAGTCTACCCCAGCATCAGCCTACACCATCCCAGCCTCCCCCAGCATCAGCCTACCCCAGCATCAGCCTACCCCAGCATCAGCCTCTCTCCTCCCAGCCTCCCCCAGCATCAGCTTTCCCCTCCCAGCCTCCCCCAGCATCAGCCTCCCCCTCCCAGCCTCCCCCAGTATCTGCCTCTCGCCTCCCAGCCTCCCCCAGCATCAGCCTCTCTCCTCCTAGCCTCCCCCAGCATCAGCCTCTCTCCTCCCAGCCTCCTGCAGCATCAGCCTCTCTCCTCCCAGCCTCCCCCAGCATCAGCCTCCCCCTTCCAGCCTTCCCCAGGATCAGCCTCTCTACTCCCAGCCTCCCTCCTCCCAGCCTCCCCCAGCATCAGCCTCCCCCTCCCAGCCTCCCCCAGCATCAGCCTCTCTCCTCCCAGCCTCCCCCAGCATCAGCCTCTCTCCTCTCAGCCTCCCCCAGCATCAGCCTACATCCTCCCAGCCTCCCCCAGCATCAGCCTACCCCAGCATCAGCCTACACCATCCCAGCCTCCCCCAGCATCAGCCTACCCCAGCATCAGCCTACCCCAGCATCAGCCTCTCTCCTCTCAGCCTCCCCCAGCACGCCGTGCTCCTCTGCCGACACTCACAGATCCGATCGCATACACTCACACACACACTCACACATCAGAACACACTCACACACATCCGATCGCATAGACTCACACACACACTGACGATATCGCACATACGCGCTCACACTCATAACATCCGGAGATACCACATGCTTCTGGCCATGTGAACCTCCGGCAGGTCCTGGAAGGTCACTCCACAGTATCGCCGCCGAGAAGCAAGCGATATCCCAGGATGTTGTGAGTGTGTGGATGCGATGTGATGCGTGTGTGAGAGTGAGTGTGATCTGATGTGTGTGTGTGTGTGTGTGTGTGTTGTTATGTGTGTGCGTGTGTATGTTCTGCCACTGCAGGACCTTGATGCGCTGGTAACTATGCTACCATGGTTACCAGCGTATCCCGTCCCCCGCTCGCACGGGAGCCCACACCAGCATACAGCGGCAACCCCAGCAATGCGAGGGTATGTGTCGGCTGGGTTGGCGGCGTACGCTGATGTGGGCTCCCGGGGGTACAGTACTCACCTGGGAGTCGTGGCTCCGTGTCGGTTCGGGGAATGCGTGCAGGGGGCGGGGCCAGAGCAAGCGTGGATTGCGTGAGGGGGGCGGGGCGTGGCTGACTTGCCAATGCGTGCAGGGTGCCGGGGCGAGAGGCCAATCCGTGTGGGGGCGGAGCCTGGGCGAGCGGCCGGCAAATCCGTGTGCGGGCAGAGCCTGGGCGAGCTGCCAATCCGTGTGGGGGCGGGGCCATGGCGAGCCCAGCGGCCAATCAGCTTTGTGTCACCGTAAGGACACAATTTTGGAGCAAGACAGACAGACAGACAGACAGAATAATGCAATTATATATATAGATATGTATATATTATATATTTTTTTAATTTTTTTTTAAAACTTTTCTACTTTTTGTTTTATTCATTTTTTTTAAAAAATTTTTTTAACTTTTTGCAGTATTTGTTATTCCTCTTATGGTACTATAATTTGCATTGTCTAATTGCTTGTGCCATAGCATTGCTATATAAAGAAGGAAATCACAGTCTCCTTTGAAGCTTCGCCACATGCAGGGTTTAAAGAAAGCTTTGTAATGACAGGAATGGAGGTCTTCAGCAGACCCCTGACTGTCAAAGCAACCCATCAGTGCTCCTCAATCAAATTATGGGCAGTGAAATGAATGAAAGTGGTACGCAACCATGTCAATGCATTTAAATGCTAGGGTCAGAGTTTGACAGCAGCATTTCACAGGTTAACAATCATGGGAGGTGCTTCGTACCATCTGCAATTATTAGAGGTAGGTCCTGGCTGTAACACACAACCATTACCTGTCGAGTATGGAGTGAGCTCCCCCTTTGAGCCGCTCCATATACCTGCTTCCAACTTGTGCCGTACACTTCTGGCACATGTCACGCATGACCTTACAACTAGTCCTAGAGGGAATCCTGCAAACTCAAACTTCACAAATGTCCTAGTTAAGGCCACATCACACTAAGCAACATCGCTAGCAAACTCGCTGATAAGGAACAACTTTTGTGACATAGCAGCGATGTTGCTAGCGATGTTGCTGTGTGTGACATCTAGCAACAACCTGGCCTCTGCTGTGAGGTCGCTGGTTGTTGCTGAATGTCCTGGGCCATTTTTTAGTTGTTGCTCTTCCGCTGTGAAGCACACATCACTGTATGTGACAGCGACAGAGCAACAACTAAATGTGCAGGCAGCAGGAGCCGGCTTCTGCGGACGCTGGTAACCACGGTAAACATCGGGTAACCAAGAAGCCCTTACCTTGGTTACCCGATATTTACCTTCCTTACCAGCGTCCGCCGCTCTCAGATGCTAGTGCCGGCTCCCTGCTCTCTGCACATTTAGTTGTTGCTCTGTCGCTGTCACACACAGTGATGTGTGCTTCACAACGGAAGAGCAACAACTAAAAAATGGCCCAGGACATTCAGCAACAACCAGCGACCTCACAATTAACCCGATGTGTACTGTGGCTAGGTGTGCAGGGAGTCAGTTACCAAGCACAGCATCGCTTCCACGTGGCGCTGCTGGCTGGGGGCTGGTCACTGGTTGCTGGTGAAATCTGCCTGTGTGACAGCTCACCAGCAACCTGTGTAGCGACGCTCCAGCGATCCCTGCCAGGTCAGGTTGCTGTTGGGATCGCTGGAGCGTCGCTTAGTGTGACATCTCACAAAAACTCACAGACTAATGGCAGAAGATGTAAACTGCCCAGGCCAAAAAGACTAATGAACTGCCAGGATGCAGCAAGACCTTCATTAAATGGAGACATCACAGGTGCAAAGGGAGGTGGCAGTAAAATTGCACACTTGTGGCTTGCATAGGTCACTGTTCACACATGCAGGCACACAGTATCTGGTATTCAACCTATTGGTCACGCCCATCACAATCGATACAAGCGGGCTACGCCAGTACTAAATATGTGTTCCATGCAGGGACAGTAAGTATAATATGCAAGGCCTAACATTAAGAGGCCTGGCTGCATCCTGTATAAAATATTCTGTGCAAAAGAAAATATAAATATATGAGGTATTGGTAGGTAATATGGCCATAGTACGTTAAGCCCACAATCCGCGTCACGGATCCTCATGTTTGTGGGTCCCTACACTAATATATCATATGTACATGCATAAAAAACACCAAAAAGAGGAATAAAAGTGTGACATCTCACCAGCGACCTCCTAGCAACTTACCAGCGATCCCTATCAGGTTGTATCGTTGTTGGGATTGCTGAAAAGTTGTTTAGTGTGACTGGGCCTTTTAGAAGTAAATAATCTTAAAAGACAGTTAAATAGTTTGTGCAAAAATTATCATCTGTTTTTCTCTACTTGCACAGGCTATGCCTTAGGCCCCCTTCACACGCACGTGAAAAAAACTAACTGTTTTATCACGGACGTATTAAAGGGGTAGTTTGCTCTCCGTGTGCTGTGTTTCTGGCACATGCGTGTTCTCCATGTGTTATACGTAATAACACACGGAGAACGGAAAGTACCCGCCTTACCTGATTCTTCTGGAGCTGTCTGTGGTGCTGAATGACAGTGTCCGGCACAGGCCACGCCCCGCTGATGCTGCTTCTGGCCCCCAGTGAAGAAGATGCGTTGTTCAAATTCCCTGGGGGTCGGATGCAGGTGACAGCCTCGGCAGAGACTGCAGGGCTGGTGGAGGTGAGTATGTGTTTTTTTATTTTTACAATGACACGTGTATTTCTCCGGCGCGTGTCACGTGGGACCGCATCCACACTACATCCGTGTGGTATGGGTGCGGGCCGCGTGACACCCGTGCTGCCGAAGAAAAACAGACATGCCGCCGTATGGAGCACACGGGCTCACGTTTGCTCCACATGGAGGCACGGGCCAATGGCTGAACACGTGCGTGCACATAAACCCATTGATTTTAATAGGTATACGTGTGCCCGTGTCTCCGGTACACGCGGGAACGGACCTAGCACGTACCGGAGGCACGTGCGTGTGAAGGGGCTTAAAGTGGTGCTTAAAATTTTGTGACACCTTCAGAATTTTCATGTTTGTGAATAAATTTGTCTGAAAATGACATCAGATTTTCACACTTCTTTAAAGAAGAACTAATTTAAACAAACGAATAAAAAATATTAGACTTTGCAATTGTTAAATGGAGAAAATTATCCTAAATCACGTCTATGAGTGGCAAAATCATGTGAACCTTTGCTTTCATTATTTGCTGTGAACCTCATTTGTAGTGTCGCGGGTGGAGGAGGGGATGCTGCGCTCACCCACTGCTCGGGTCTGGCTGCTGCTGCTCGGTAGCTCGAGCGATGGGCCGGATCAGTGGGACTCGAGCGGCGTTCATCGTTCGTGAGTGAAAGGGGTGGTTTGGTTTAGGGATATTGTCCGTGACGCCACCCATGGTTGTGGTGAGGTTGTGACACCACCGCTGCTCTGGACGGGGATCCCGGGAGCGATGACAGGGAGCAGCTTGGATGTTGGTTCTCCCCTCCGTGGGTAGGGGGGTTGGTTGTCCCGGGGTCCCGGTGAGGGTTAGGGATGGCAGGCGGGCTACGGGGCTGATGAGGTGCAGGGTCGCGGGGGCAGCAATGTGCCGCACGGCACGGTGGTACTCACTCAGCCAATGATCAATGCAAAGTCTCCGGTAAAACAAATGGCTGGATGGACGGGTCCCACAGACGGCTGCGGTAGCTCTCCCGGTAGGTTGATGGTGACTGCCTTTCCCTGCACCTGTGTTGTGTTTACGGTTCCAATGGCTTCCCACCGGTAACCCGCTCCCCAGCTTGGATGGATCCTGAGGGAGCCCCTTTTGCCCGCAGGCTCTGGCCCTGGGAACTGTAGCCTTGGCAGTGACTGTGTTTCCCTTTACGGTGTGAGCTGTTGCCTTCAATCGGGTCTTGACTGCTGGGAAACCCCGGAGGTTCTCTTCGCTAACGGATTTGACCAGTTTTACGGCAACTTCTAGCCTGGTCGGGGTCCGTAGGCCCTGCCGAATGGTGCTGGCTTCTCTTCGCTCCCCGGTTCGGTACCGACGGGCCACCGACCATCCCCGGTCTTTACGGTTCACTCCAATCAGCCTCTCCTGCAGACGGTCACCACCATCTGCCAACCTTGCTGTATGTGCCCGGGCCACACACCCGGACACGGTCAGTCTCCTCTACTACCACTTCACTTCTCTACTCCTCAAACTAATCTTACTCCTTTTCCCGCCTCAAGGACTGGGAACTCCTCGGTGGGCGGGGCCAACCGCCTGGCCCACCCCCTGGTGTGGACATCAGCGCCTGGACGGAGGCAACAAGGATTTGTGTTTGACTTCGGTGTGCCTAGCCTGGGTGTGGGGTGTGTTGATGTAGTACCTCTGACGTCCTGGCTTGTCCAGGGCGCCACAGTAGCAATAACCAACTCTATACACACACTAAATACTCGAGATGATGCTTCTTATGATGATATTGAAGTGGAGGCTTCTTCACCTTTTTGTGGGCCACCATTCCAGACTTGTGTAACTTGTGTCACACGGTACTTGCATGGACGTCTGGGATCTCATTATTACTAGGGATGAACGAACGTATTCACCACTATTCGTTATCCAACGGATAACAGGCTATTCACACTATTCGCTATCCGACGGATAAAACAACATCCACTCTGATACTTTCCTTTTCATTTCTTACTTCCTGGCACCTGTTTTCCAGCCAAAGAACACATGTAATGTTGCTTGCCCTCACAGTAACGCTGCAGCCATCTTTGGTTTGGTGTTACTGTTATTGGCTTGACCACACAGCGTCATAGGGGCTATATAAGCCAGCGGCCATTTTGTGAACATGCAGTGATAGGGAGCTGGTGGTGTACATAGACTGTATTATGTGCGGCAGAGCGTTCTTAGATCTAAATATTAAATAGTCCTTCTAAGGGCTGAACACAGTGTCCAGTAGCTGCTAGCATCTCCATAAATTGCCAGACCACAAATCTGTGAATGCGGACCCAGCTATAGGGCTCTCTCTGTCTGTCCGTTGGTCTCTCCCTCTATCATACTCACCGATCACTGACCGATCACCGGCGCAGTGCTGCACGGCTGTCACAAAGCTCCGGCGGCTTCTCCTGCTTTTGAAAATGCTGGCCGCTCATTATGTGTCACCCGGGGACCAGGGGTACTCAGATCCGGGCCACAGGGTCACTTCTGTGGGTATCACGGTGGCGTGACCCGGTCTGTGATCCCAGGCTCCACAGTATAAAGGGATTTGGTAAGGGAGATTGTCCGTGACGCCACCCACGGTTGTGGTGAGGTTGGAACACCACCGCTGCTCTGGACGGGGATCCCGGGAGTGATGGTATGGAGCAGCTAGATGTTAGTTCTCCCCTCCGTGGGTAGGGGGTTGGTTGTCCCAGGGCCCGGTGATGGGGTAAGCAGGGAGCAGGGCGCAGTGCTGCAGTGCGGTGCCCGAGGGCACGGGTGTACTCACAAGGAAGTCACACGGAGTCACTGGTAAACTAGGAATTGCCGGTGTCTGCAGCCTTCGGTACGGGGGTGTTAGTGTCCCACACACGGTGCAGCAGCCCTTGTTGTTCTTTCCCTGCAGCTAGGTGCCTTTCTCTCCACTCTCTTCCTCTTTCTCCTCAGCCGGGAACGGGGAATCCACTCCCCTGTAGTGATCCGGGTACCCAGGTACCGAGGGGCCACCGCCCTGCTCCGGCTACCTCTGGCCCCTTCCTCACTACAGCCTGTCCCGGCCCTCTCGGAGCACGCTTTTCTATCAGCCTTGGAGCTGCAGCTCCAGGCTCCACTTCTGTCTGCTTCTCCAACACTCTGCTCCAGCCCCTCCCCTCTGCTCTGCTTTTCTCCTACCCTGGGGGAGGTGGTTTGTCCTGCTGCATCGGTGTGGGATCAGATTACCAAGGAGGATTAACTCTTTCTGTGACAACGTGGCTGTGCCAGGGCGTCACACACCCCCTTGGTAAAACACGGCCCGTCCTCGGGCCGTCTAGGCACCAACATTTATTAAAACTGGAAAAAGGAAAAATAAACACAGTACAATCATACATCTTCCCACATCGGGAGGTACGTTTTCTAAAACTTTAAACCGTTCTGCCACCCCACACCTGTGGGGCAGATGGCCTCCTCCTGAACTTGAGGGCGTTCAACAGGGGTGACAGTCCATAAAACAGTCAACTTTTTAACTTGTGGGTAGCTGTCCATGCTCCACTACCACTGCCGCTGCCGCCACTCCCAGTGCGGGGCACGGGTTCCGTGCTCTGCCTCCTGCTCAGAAGCCAGGCCCACTTGGATGCCCTCGGCGCCGGCTACAACCGGCCTCGCTAACTGCCGAGGGCTCCATCTCTCACTGGCCTGCTCCTCCTCTCTGCAGGTGCACTCCGGCTGCTCCACAGCCGTGACGGGGTACCTGGGAGCGGCTGGCGCCACATCTGGGGCAGACTTCCAATCGGGTGCCACCTCCGTTGCGGCCGGGCGAGCTGCCGGAGCCGTCGTCATCTCCGTCGCGGCTGGGCGGACTGCCGGAGCCGGGTAAGATGTCATCGGGGTTGCGGCTACTACTTGTCCAGGAACGGAATTAGGCAAAGTCCTGGCGTCCCTGCCTTTACAGTCCTGGTCACATGAACTGCAGTTCCTTCCTACTGCTCCCCCTTGGTACTCGGGAGCAGTCCTTCTAGCAACTTTTAAAGTTTCTCTTTCGATTCCGGTCCTCCGGAGCTTCACTTCCGCCCGCGTTCTCAGGGGGCGGAGCCTCTTTTTCGCGCCCACCGCTTGGGGAAGAAGGCGCTGGGCGGGAGATTTTCGCGCCCAAAATGGCGGCAAAGATGGCGACTTTCACAATTTTTGCAGCGGAACACCGCTGACAGTCCAGAACAAGGCGCACTTCCTCCAGGTAACTGGATGGGTTCGATCCTGTTCGTGACGCCAAATGTGTCACCCGGGGACCAGGGGTACTCAGATCCGGGCCACAGGGTCACTTCTGTGGGTATCACGGTGGCGTGACCCGGTCTGTGATCCCAGGCTCCACAGTATAAAGGGATTTGGTAAGGGAGATTGTCCGTGACGCCACCCACGGTTGTGGTGAGGTTGGAACACCACCGCTGCTCTGGACGGGGATCCCGGGAGTGATGGTATGGAGCAGCTAGATGTTAGTTCTCCCCTCCGTGGGTAGGGGGTTGGTTGTCCCAGGGCCCGGTGATGGGGTAAGCAGGGAGCAGGGCGCAGTGCTGCAGTGCGGTGCCCGAGGGCACGGGTGTACTCACAAGGAAGTCACACGGAGTCACTGGTAAACTAGGAATTGCCGGTGTCTGCAGCCTTCGGTACGGGGGTGTTAGTGTCCCACACACGGTGCAGCAGCCCTTGTTGTTCTTTCCCTGCAGCTAGGTGCCTTTCTCTCCACTCTCTTCCTCTTTCTCCTCAGCCGGGAACGGGGAATCCACTCCCCTGTAGTGATCCGGGTACCCAGGTACCGAGGGGCCACCGCCCTGCTCCGGCTACCTCTGGCCCCTTCCTCACTACAGCCTGTCCCGGCCCTCTCGGAGCACGCTTTTCTATCAGCCTTGGAGCTGCAGCTCCAGGCTCCACTTCTGTCTGCTTCTCCAACACTCTGCTCCAGCCCCTCCCCTCTGCTCTGCTTTTCTCCTACCCTGGGGGAGGTGGTTTGTCCTGCTGCATCGGTGTGGGATCAGATTACCAAGGAGGATTAACTCTTTCTGTGACAACCTGGCTGTGCCAGGGCGTCACAATTATTCCATCTCGTATTCACTGCTTCCCCACCCACTGGTGCCTATGATTGGTTGCATTCAGATGAGCCTCCACACTGAATGACAGCTGTCTCACTGCAACCAATCACAGCAGCCAGTGGATGGGTATATGTAGTGCAGTAAAATAAATAATTAAAAAAAAAACGGCGCTCGGTCCCCTCTAATTTTGATATCAGCCAAGGTAAAGCCACACGGCTAAAAGGCTGGTATTCTCAAGATGGGGAGCCCCACATTATGGGGAGCCCCCAGTCTAAAAATATCAGCCAGCGGCCTCCCGAAATTGCCGCATTCATTAGATGCGACAGTCCCAGGACTCTACAAGGCTCATCCCAAATTGCCCTGGTGCAGTGGCAATCGGGTTAATAAGGAGTTAGTGGCAGCCCATATCTGCCACTAAGTCCTAGGTTAATCATGGAGAAAAAATATGTGTAGGAAAAACGGGTTTAATGCCGCGCTAAAGGATCACTGATACCAGTAAGATGAAAATCTCTTTTTTATTTTAGTCAATCCAATGCGTTTCAGAGACAAGGACCGTCTCCTTCTTTAGGGAAAAAAAAGACATTTCTTGCATCCAAATTGCATTCAAAATGCAGCGATGAGGAAGGAAACGTGAATGAGCAGAGCTGCAGTGTAAAACATGAGAAAAGGAACGTGAATCGGCAGAGCTGCAGTGTAAAGGATGAGGAAAGGAACGTGAATGAGCAGAGCTGCAGTGTAAAGCATGAGGAAGGAAACGTGAATGAGTAAAGCTGCAGTGTAAAGCATGAGGAAGGGAACATGAATGAGCAGAGCTGTAGTGTAAAGCATGAGGAAGGGAACGTGAATGAGCAGAGCTGCAGTGTAAAGCATGAGGAAAGGAATGTGAATGAGCAAACCTGCAGTGTAAAGGATGAGGAAAGGAACGTGAATGAGCAGAGCTGCAGTGTAAAGCATGAGGAAGGAAATGTGAATGAGTAAAGATGCAGTGTAAAGCATGAGGAAGGGAACATGAATGAGCAGAGCTGTAGTGTAAATCATGAGAAAGGGAATGTAAATGAGCAGAGCTGCAGTGTAAAGCATGAGAAAGGGACCGTAAATGAGTAGAGCTGCAGTGTAAAGCATGAGAAAGGGAACATGAATGAGCAGAGCTGCAGTGCAAAGCATCAGGAAGGAAATGTGAATGAGGAGATAGAGAGAGAGGAGAGAAAAAGAGAGAGAGAGAGACCAGGCATGATAACAGACGATTTTCAACCTTCTACAGGCTGTGCCCGTATTGATTCTGCCTTTTCTCATCCATTTCAGTTTTTTCTTCAGTCACCACAGCTCGCTGTTAGGTCCAACGTGAAATTATTCAAGTTTCCCATAGACTTACATTTCGCATCGAATATTCGCGAATGGTCTAATAGAAGCGACCTATTCGTCGGATATTCGCGGAGTCGGATATTTTGGTATTTGATCATCCCTAATTATTATGAAGCATATGAACCACCTCCACTGTTGTGTTTGACGAGTCAAAAATGATAGACCTTCTGATGAGCTGTTAAATCTGATATTTTGCCTGGACCTCCACCTCTTGGCTATTAAATGGATGGATGGACTTTATGTCTTATTTTTACAACTGTCATGACACTCACGTGATGCAGTTTGGCAATCTTCCTGGCCTAGAGGCAGCTATCGATGAGCTGGATGATGCTGTTTTTCTTTTCTTTTGAAATCTTCTTTATGGCTGCTCCTTGATGCTAATCAGTTACATTTTGCTTGGGAATCAACCTAACAATACACTGAGTTATTAGGGAATGTGAGAACAAGTTGCAATTTGTAGTTTACAGGAAGAAAAAGATTTTTCAACCACCAGGAGCATATACTAACTACTTGCAAGTGAAATTAATATATGCGATAGCCAAGGGGATTGTATAAAAAATGATGGTAGTTTCACGTTCAAAGCTGTAGTGAATGGTGAGATATGAAGCCTGAAATTCAAAAGTTCAAACCACTGTTACCCTTATGCTCGGCAATCTATGACAATGACTTTGTATGTACCTGGAATAAAAACTAGAAGAGTTCGCTTACTATATTTTATGCCACCGTATGTCATAAGCCCGAGAGTAGCACATGGGTGACATTCTCTTCTGAAGACTTCTTAACTTTTGCTTGTGTGAGTTCCAGAAAAAATTCCAACTATCATTGTAAAAAAGGGTTTGCCTCACTGAAAAAGGATAGACCTCCGTTCCTGCCTTTATTGTTTTTCTACTTTGTACCACAATAGCCCTTGAAAACTGTAGCAAGAGTTCAATTAAGATGCATTCATTCATTTGGATGCATTCATTTCACCCATCCTACCACTTTGATGTGGCATAATGTACAGTAGAAGCACCCTATCATTTCAAGGACAATGACAGCTCAGTGTTACATTGATTTGGTCATGGATTTAGTAAAGCATGTATTTCTTCAAAGTTTTCCATGAGTAAGTCTATAACACAACAATGCCAAGTCATCTATTGCACTTGCTACTGTGAGCAACATGCGTGGCCTGAATGTGATACTATGACCTGTTGCATGTCTAGGTTTGTCTCCCATTGAGCATATGAAAAGCTGGAGGGAAAAAGCGCAATAGGGTGTTACCCAATAACACAGAATAAAAGTAATAAGGGAATGTGCTCACCCTATTGGGTTGTGAATCACACAACAAGATATTCAGCCTGTAACCAGCTGCTTTAGAGTCCATGTGCTGAAGAAGCCAAAAAGCCACTGAGGAAAACTGTTAATGTGGAACTACTACTACGCTGCTGAAGATTAGAGTTGAGTGATGTTCGAGGTTTGCCAATTTCATGTTCTAGTGATTTTGGGGGGTGTTCGAGTTCGAACTTGAGCTTTTAGCTAAAAGCTAGACAGTTCGAGTTAGGTTCGATCAACAAAAACGTGGCTTTTCACAGTAAGGCTATGTGCACACGTTGCTATCTGCATGCGTCCTGCATCCCCTGCACAATCCCTCTCCCTTTCCTACTCACCGATAACGGGCGTCTCGCTGCACGGCTGTCACAAATCTGCGGCATCTTTTCCTCTTTAGAAAATGGCTGCCGCTTCATTATTCAATCAGGTATTCCGGGCTTTCCCCGTACACAGGCGCCCACGATTGGTTGCAGTCAGACACGCCCCCACGATGAGTGACAGCTGTCTCATTGCAACCAATCACAGCCACCGGCGGGCGGGTCTATATCATGCAGTAAAATAAATAAATAATAAAAAAAAAAAAAAGCTGTTCCCCCCATATTTGATACCAGCCAGGATAAAGCCACACAGCTGGAGGCTGGTATTGTCAGGATGGGGAGCGCCATGGTATGGGGAGCCCTCGAGTCTAACAATATTACCCAGCAGCCGGCCCGGAATTGCCACATCTATTAGATGCGACAGTCCCGGGACTCCACCCAGCTCATCCCGAATAATCCCGAGCAGCTGCAGAACTACAAGGCTCAGCATACTCCATCCAGGACTGTATGTAGGAGTTTTTTGCCCACCAAAAAAATGACGTGGGCTTCACCGTATTTTTGTATGCTAGCCAGGTATGGCAGGCAGGTACAGCTGCCCCCAACCCCCAGCTGCCTATTTGTACTCGTCTGGGAACAAAAAAAATAGGGAAGCACTTTTTTTAATTATTTCATGAATTTAATGAAATAATTAAAAAAAAAATCGACATGAGCTTCACCCCATTTTTGTGTCCAGCCAGGTACAACTAGGCAGCTGGGGATTGGAATCCGCAGCACAGGTTAGCCTGAGCTTTCTGGGCCCCTCTGCTGTGAATTGCAGTCTGCAGCAGCCCCAAAAAATGGTGCTTTTATAGAAGCGCTATCATCTGGCGCTGTATCCAACTCTACCAGCTGCCCTGGTGACGGGTGGCTTGCTGGGTAATAATGAGTTAATACTAGCTTTGTTTTACTAGCTAGTATTAAGTCAGAGATTCTTAATGTCAGGCAAGTTTGACCCGGCCATTAAGAATCTCCAATAAAGGGTTAAAAAAAAAACCATCCAGAGAAAAAATACTTTAATAGAAATAAATACACAGACACACTTAGAGATTCCATGTTCATTACTCCCTCGCATCCCTCCACGATTCATGGTCTTCTGTCTTCTTTCTCCTTCAACCCATGCAGCTCTGCTACATCAGACAGCGCTGGATGGGAGGAAGACGCTGCTGCTTCCCATGCACTCTATGTCACTCAGAGAGTAGCAGAGGCTGCAGGCTGTAAGTGGTGATGTCACTGCTGACCGGCGCGTTGCTATAGCAATGTTGATCTCCATTATTGACCGGCTGTGGAAGCTGGTGAATAACGGAACGGGGAAGTAGAACGGGGAGCCGACCATGTGCCAGAGCAACTCGCCGGTACACGGGGAAGCACAAACGAGCACCGCGTACCGGAGAGATGCACTGACAGGACCTAACAATGACGTTTAGCCATGCGCCAGTCTGTAGCCAATGAGATAATAGACACGTGACTGGTCACATGCTTTTTTTGACGTCACAGAAGGTCCTATCATCAGTGCTGGTTACCGGGAAGACGCAGCGATTATCGGAAAGAAAAGCGGCGGGAGACAGAGTACAGGACGCGTCGCGGGGACCTGTAAGTGTAATGGCAATGTTTATTAACTGTATGTGTACATTTAGAATGTGTTTTTATGTGTTTGTGTTTGCCTCCCATTGTTTTCAATGGGGTTCGAGAGGTTCGTCGAACGGTTCGCCGAACCGAACTCGAACGGGGCCTCCGTTCGACGAACCGAACCGAACTCGAGCCTTTAGAGGCTGGCTCATCTCTACTGAAGATATGACACTCATCCACGAAAGGTGGATGCAAGGTAGTTTAATGCTATGCATTTCAAAGTTTGCTCCACTTCTTCCTCAGGAAATCCACCAATATGACCAATAGAACAATATTGGTGGATTTCCTAAGGAACAAGTGTGGTACACTTCGAAACGCATATAATTAAACCACCTTGCTCTATACCTTTCCTGGATGAGTGTCAAATCTTCAGCAGCACAGTAATAGTTCCACATTAATAGTTTTCTCTATTGAGCATAAAACGTATATAATTAATTTTCAATTGCAAAGGGATATTCCAGCAGCAGATCTCGATGAATTACGCAACCAAATGCCATTAGCATGGTGGGAAATACCTCAGATAATCTTTTATAACCTCATTGATAGCGTGCTAATGTGTGTAAGGGTATTTCTTTGTGTGTCACGCATTATTGAGGCTGTGTACATCAAGACATTTTGAAAATGTTGTTCTTATGTTACCATTTGCATATCATTAACATGTCTATTCAGCCTGTGATCTGTGTTGCAGTTTAAATGCTGAGAAGTATATATTCCTAGTTATAGTCTACTAAATATATAATATACTATTCTATTTATTTTAATAGGTGTTTAAGTCCGAGGTGTTCATACTTTATACTGAACAACTTAAAGAAACAAAGGTGTGGCTGGAGCAATCAAATAAATCAACCCAAGATGAATTATAAAAATATCAAAATATTTATTGGGATATATTTAATAAGACATGTATAGCAAACAAAAAAACATGTAATAGCGGTCCACCCCTTCCTTGATAAAGCATCTCGCAAAACGCGCTTCGAATTGTGTGCGGGGACGTCCACATGGGTAAGCCATAGTAACCTTTCATTGCATGGTCATTTTGATGTTGACATATTGAATATCTGTATATTTATAACAATGTATGTAGTTAGTCACTTGTCCATTATGTATATTCTGGCCTGCACTATACAATAATTTAAATTACCAATTGTCATCTGGTTGTTTTCCCTGCCCTCCTTTGTGCACTCCTTGTGACCTCTATTATATGGTTTTTTTGTATGTTATACATGTCTTTAAATATATCCCAATAAATATTTTGATATTTTTATAATTCATCTTGGCTTGATTTATCTGGTTGCTTTGGCCACAGATTTGTTTCTTTAAGTTATAATTTTGAGTGTTATACCAGATAGTATGGGGGGGTCTATCTCATTTTGAGTTGATACCTGAAATTACTATTATAATTTAATATGTGTCTTTTGAATCTTGAATTGATTTATACTGGATAACTTGAAAAGTTTTGAAAATGTTTTTATTTTTTCATTAACATAGCTATCACTCTTATGATTTTCATTATTCCACAATTTTTTCTTCTTGGTGTTCTAATTTCCACATTGAGAAGTGTAGTAAATTTGAGATGCAAAAAGCACCTGGACTTTCCCTATTTCCATACTATAGTAGGAGAGGAGTATAATATATACCGTATACAGTCATATGAAAAAGTTTGGGCACCCCTATTAATGTTAACCTTTTTTCTTTATAACAATTTGGGTTTTTGCAGCAGCTATTTCAGTTTCATATATCTAATAACTGATGGACTGAGTAATATATCTTGATTGAAATGAGGTTTATTGTACTAACAGAAAATGTACAATCCGCATTTAAACAAAATTTGACCACTGAAAAAGTATGGGCACCTCAACATAAAAGTGACATTAATATTTTGTAAATCCTCCTTTTGCAAAAATAACAGTCGCTTCCTGTAGCTTTTAATGAGTTCCTGGATCCTGGATGAGGTATATTTGAACATTCCTGTTTACAAAACAATTCCAGTTCAGTTAAGTCTGATGGTCGCCGAGCATGGACAGCACGCTTCAAATCATCCCACAGATTTTCAATGATTTTCAGGTCTGGGGACTGGGATGGCCATTCCAGAACATTGTAATTGTTCCTCTGCATGAATGTCTGAATAGATTTGGAGCGGTGTTGTTGATCATTGTCTTGCTGAAATATCCATCCCCTGCGTAACTTCAACTTTGTCACTGATTCTTGCACGTTATTGTCAAGAATCTGCTGATACTGAGTTGAATCCATGTGACCCTCAACTTTAACAAGATTCCCGGTGCCGGCATTGGCCACACAGCCCCAAAGCATGATGGAACCTCCACCAAATTTTACTGTGGGTAGCAAGTGCTTTTATAGGAATGCCGTGAAATAAAGCCTTCTTGTATGACCAAATGCATAAAGCCTTTTTGTATGACCATGCATAAAGCCTTTTTGTATGACCAAACAACTCAATCTTTGTTTCATCAGTCCACAGGACCTTCTTCCAAAATGTAACTTGCTTGTCCAAATGTGCTTTTGCATACCTCAGGCGACTCTGTTTGTGGCGTGCTTGCAGAAATGGCTTCTTTCGCATCACTCTCCCATACAGCTTCTCCTTGTGCAACGTGCGCTGTATTGTTGACCGATGCACATTGACACCATCTGCAGCCAGATGATGCTGCAGGTCTTTGGAGGTAGTCTGTGGATTGTCCTTGACTGTTCTCACCATTATTCTTCTCTGCCTTTCGGATATTTTTCTTGGCCTGCCACTTCTGGACTTAACAAGAACTGTACCTGTGTTCTTCCATTTCCTTACTATGTTCCTCACAGTGGAAACTGACAGTTTAAATCTCTGAGACAACTTTTTGTATCCTTCCCCTGAACAACTATGTTGAATAATCTTTGTTTTCAGATCATTTGAGAGTTGTTTTGAGGAGCCCATGATGCCACTCTTCATAGGAGATTCAAATAGGAGAACAACTTGCAAGTGGCCACCTTAAATACCTTTTCTCATGATTGGATACACCTGCCTATGAAGTTCAAAGCTCAATGAGGTTACAAAACCAATTTAGTGCTTTAGTAAGTCAGTAAAAAGTAGTTAGGAGTGTTCAAATCAAGAAATTGATAAGGGTGCCCATAATTTTGCACCAGTCAAATTTTGTTTAAATGCGGATTGCACATTTTCTGTTAGTACAATAAACCTCATTTCAATCCAGAAATATTACTGAGTCCATCATTTATTAGATACATGAAACTGAAATAGCTGTTGCAAAAACCCAAATTGTTATAAAGAAAAAAGGTTAACATTAATAGGGGTGCCAAAACTTTTTCATATGACTGTATATATAGAAAACTAATATGTATTGAAAACCCTTGGAAACTATGGAGAATTCAGTAACCTGACAACTATATACGAGAGTGGTAATTAATAATGAACAGACTGTTTGCTGGCCAAATATCTTTTTACAACTAGACATAGAACTGAAAGTTCTTACTCCCACAAATGTACAACGTGAAAGCTGAAAATATAATTCTCTTTGAATTTGAATGAGTTTTCCTTGATTTTGACGTTTTATTCAATTGTTTGAATTTTTTTAGATTTATTTTGTTTTTAAAGTTAAATCGGGGAGTACTGTCTGTCTCAAAGAGTTGACTTAATCAATGTTCCTGAGCATTGTAAACCCAAGCACTGGCATGAATAGCAATATAGTCTTGATATATAGGTTTGACTAAGAAGTTTTACAAATTCAGTGTGCCCATCTATAAATGAAGTTAATAAAGTTCTTTATGTCTACCATCTCGCTGCATTCTACACTGTAAATAGCTAATTGTTATTCTGGTTCATGTGAATAACATGGTTATAGGTTCTTATCTATCATATTCAGAAATCACAAACAATGATCACGAGTGAAAAATGTCTTTTTTATCTCTGTATGCTTCTCACTTGTCACCAGGAAATGACACGTACAGAAATGTTAACTTTGCCAAGCACCTTGGAAAGGAAACACTCACATGTAGGCCAGCTGCCGAAAACAAATTAGTGTTTGCATTTGAAATCCAAATCGTATGGTGATGTGACAAACAACCTGTATGGCTATTTTAAAATATATGTAAAACATATGAATTTGGCATTCCCTGTGTTCCATGTTTACTCCTATCCTATGTGATTCTTTTATGGGACATTTACTTTGATCATTTCTTAGCAGATACAAGCTCTAGCTAGCTATCTTGTAGCAAAATAATTTCAATTCAGGTTTTAAAACCTCACATCTCATTTAAAAAAATATAGTTTCCAAATGGTGTAGAAAAGATGACTTTAGGGGTTGGACCGGGTAGCAGGGTGGGCTCCCAGGACACAGTGAAGCCACGTAAACAAGGAAAGCAGCCAACAACTAACTTGTCAGAAAAACCTTTGCTGAAGAGTTTAGATCAAATTCTTTTGCACCAACAAAACAAAAGGGAATCAAGTTAACTCACACACACTCAGTCAAGAATGACCAAGACTACTGCACTGCACAGTTAAGTTACTTAATGAGGCACCATCCTAGTGTGTTCACTGTGGGTTTACCTATAACTTTGGAACATTCAAATGAATTTTAGAAATGACCAATTGTTTGAATTTGGTGCCAAACTAACTGTGTGTGCGTGCTCACTTCCACCATGATCCCTGCATTGGGTCTGAGCTCAGGACCAACTGACTTAGGTCTTGTTGTTGCAGTAACGTTGCAGAGTTGTGTCTACCTGGCCAATGACTTCATTAGCAGGGCATGGTGACTCCTCAACCAGTGCATAGTACTATTGCTGACTTGCTGGAGGTGTGAGGTTTTCAGGCTTTTTGCCTTGTTTTGTCATTTTGCTTTAATCTGTTTTTAATTAATTGGCCATTTTGCTTCCTGTTCTGTTGCCCTCACCTTTGCCCTCAGTCAATATGGATTCCTTAGCTTCTATGTTGCTGCCCTGTTCCCTACCAATTACCTACTTAAGCCATCTCAGCTGATGATCTGTCCCATGGATCTTCTCTCCTTTATCGCCACAATTCTGACATATAGCCCAAGGGAGTAAGAACTAGGAGACATGGTCCTGTCAATGAGGCCCATTTCCTTTACTGACATCAGCAGCATCACACACCACATGACTGCAAATACAGGACTCGCATTCCTGTCATGTAATCCTGCTCCCACCACTGATGCGAGTAGCGTCATGCATCACACGAATACACAGCCCTGAATCAGGTGAAACCACCTATGCCCGCCTCTGCCGGTAACGTGTCATACATGGCACTTCCGGTTTGCAGCTCAACGGTGCTACCTTGAGCGCATTTCACTATAAATAATCCCCATCTGCATGTTCAAGTGGCACAGGAGAAGGTGAAGAGGTGCTTCATTGCCGGTGCTGCTAAACAGTTAGTTTACCTTGGGGTTTAATGCTAGGTAGTTGAGATAGATAGGAGAGCGATAGTTTAGAATAGGGACGTGTAGTGTAAGGAAAGGTGTGTGTCACAAATCAACACATTTCATGATAAAAATAGGAGTTGCCAGTGAAGCATGTAAATATATATTGCTACATAATACTGCCTGCTCAAAAGTATGCAAATACATTTATATGTGTTGCTAGTTAGCAGTGCGTGGCCTACAAAGTTGCTAGGGAAGTATCTAAAAAGTGGTTCTTGCCAATTTTAATTGCGTGCTGAAAATTACGCAAGCACATTTATAGGTGTTGCTAGTTAGCAGTGCCTGGTCTAAAAAGTTTCTAGGTAAGTATATAAAAAGTGGTTCTTACAAATTTCATTTGGCTGCTCAAAATGAATTAAACACATTTATAGGTAATGCTAGTTAGCCATGTGTGGAGTAAAAAGTTGCTAGTGAAATATGTAAAAAAACATCTTGACAATTTTAATTGCCTGCTCAAAATCACGCAAACACATTTATAGGTCTTGCTAGTTAGCAGTGTGTGGCCTAAAAACTTGATAGGGAAGTATGGAAAGCGTGATTCTTGCCTATTTTAATTGCCTGCTCAAAATTACGCAAACACATTTATAGGTATTGCTAGTTAGCAGTGTGTAGCCTAAAAACCTGATACGGAAGTACGGAAAATCTGGTTCTTGCTTATTTTTATTGCCTACTTAAAATTACACATTTATAGGTATTGCTAGTTAGCTGTGCCTGGCCTGCTGTAAACTTCCTAGGCAACTAGCTAAAAATTTGTTCTTGGCAATTTTAAACGCATTTATAGATTTCCTTATTAGTGCGTGCTGCAAATTTGCTATTGAACAAACTAAAAAGGTCTTCTTGGAACTTTTCCGTGTCTTCTCCAAATTACGCAGTAGGTAGTGGTACTTTTTAGTGCCTTCACAATACTGCCAACTCAGGCAGGAAAGATATAATTCTATATTCTATCCCATGGGCATCACAGGTACGCTTTAAAGATTCCAAGACTGAAGAGGAGGAAAGCATTTGCACCGATGCCCAAAATTTTTGTGAGTTGGATCCTGGCCCAAAGTAGGATCCCAACCCTCATCAACTGTCGTTATCGTCGGGGGTTGGAGGTGATGACGATGAGTGTCATATCCCTGAGGCGCACGCATACTATCCTGTGATATCAGGAAGATGAGGAAGGGGATGACATAGAGCCTGATGAAGTTGTAGATCCCACTTGGTGTGAACCTAGAGCCATGCAGCTGTGTAGCTCAGCAAATAAGGAGGAAGAAGCCGAGGAGCTTACGTTGGCAATTCCCATATGGAGTCTTCATTCATATGTGTTGTAGCGGGGTGGGGGTCCCCCAGGACGACAAAGAGGCAGTGACCCAAATAGTCCGATCCAAACAGCTTTATTGTCCTCGCTGTACAGGTAAAGTCATCCGGAACACAGCCGGGTTATGTACCGTCCATACAGGTCCCCGTCACACAGGCACCCTTTGCCATAGGAGACGGTCTTACGATACCCCGTTCGGCTGTTCCAGGAGGGTCCACAGAGTTATAATCGGTCCACGCAGGCCTGGAGCTTTCCCAGGCTTCCTGCTCTGCAGCTTACAAAATAGACTCTGCCCCCCCAGGCCTTTACAAAGAGCTTTTAAACGAGAACTGTGGCCATGAGCCACCTGCATAACCCGGCCTGGAGGTTACTGGACTGACCACTATGTAGAGCTCTAATATGTTTCTGTACGCATTCTGGGAGATACGTACCGTCTGTCACATATCAATGGCCCCGCTATCTCACATATCCCCCCTCCGTTCAAACCCGAGGGGATGAACGGACGCTCCCAAACAGGCCGCCCGAAACAGGGCATCGGCATTGCCCTGGGATGAACCGGCCCGATGTTCCACCGTAAAACTGAAAGGACAGGAACCAGCGGGTGACCCGGGCATTCCGTTCCTTCGCATTTCTCATCCAGACGAGGGGCGCGTGGTCCGTTAGCAACCGAAACTGTTGCCCGAGCAAATAATAGCGCAGGGACTCCAAGGCCCATTTAATAGCCAAGCACTCCTTCTCCACTACGCTATAATTCTTTTCTGCTGGGGTAAGTTTCCAGCTCAAATAGGTAACCGGATGCTCAGTTCCGTTTACCTCTTGCGAGAGAATGGCACCCAGACCCACCTCGGAGGCATCTGTTTGTACCAGGAAGGTGTTACTGTAATCGGGGCTAATGAGGACCGGTTGACCACACAAGGCAGTCTTCATGGACTGAAACGCTTCCTCAGCCTGAGGGTCCAGCGTACCATAGCCGCCTTCTTACCCTTCAACAGATCGGTCAAAGCTGCTGTTTTCCCGGCAAAGTCCGGTATAAACCGCCGGTAATACCCGACAATGCTGAGGAATGCTCTCACCTGTTTAGTGGACACTGGTCTGGGCCACTTTTGGATGGCCTCTATTTTATTTACTTTAGGTTTGATCACCGCGCGACCAATCACGTACCCCAAATAGTGGGCTTCCTCCTGACCGATTGCACATTTGTTTGGGTTTGCGGTCAATCCTGCCGCCCGCAGGGAGTTAACGACGGCCTGGACCTGGGACAAGTGGGTCTGCCAATCGGAACTGAAGATGATGATGTCATCTAGATAGGCGGATGCGTACTTCTGATGGGGTTCCAACACTATGTCTATCAGTATTTGGAAAGTAGCCGGAGCTCCATGTAAACCGAAAGGCAAGACAACATAGTGATAGAGCCCCTCTGGTGTAATAAAGGCCGTCTTTTCCTTGGCTGACTCTGTCAGCGGCATTTGCCAATAGCCTTTGGTAAGGTCAAGCGTCGTGAAATATTGAGCCTTTCCCAACTGTTCAATAAGTTCGTCCACCCGGGGCATAGGGTAAAGGTCGAACTTGGAAATCTCATTCAATCTACGGAAGTCATTGAAGAAACGTAGCGACCCGTCGGGTTTTGGAATTAGCACAATGGGACTAGCCCAGTGACTCTTTGATTCCTCGATCACCCCTAGGGTAAGCATCTGTGTCACCTCTGCTCCAATGGCTTGTCTCCAGGCCTCGGGCACCCGGTACGGTTTCATACACACCTTAACCCGAGGCTCGGTGACAATGTCATGTTGGATAACCGAAGTACGGCCGGGTACCTCGGAAAACACATGCGAGTTCTGCTGTACTAACTTCCGAACTTCCCGACGCTGCGGCTTAGTGAGGGTGTCGCCTAAGTGTACCTCCCCTTCGGTTCCCAGGATGGGCGGCCCTACAGGTTCCCCACAGGGCCCCACCTGTGTTACTCCCGTCTCCAGACAGTTACGGTCTTTCCAGGCTTTAAGCAAGTTAACATGATACAATTTTTCCAGCTTCCTCCTCCCCGGCTGGTATATTCGGTAGTTCACCTCCCCCACCTTTTCCCGAACCTCATACGGCCCCTGCCATTTGGCCAACAGTTTACTTTCGGCGGTGGGCACCAAAACCAAGACCCGATCCCCTACATTAAAAGATCTGTTGGTGGCTCGTGTGTTATAAGTGCGCCTTTGTGCCCCTTGTGTCCTTGTTAAATGTTCTTTTACAATAGGCAAAACCACTGCGAGGTGGTCCTGCATTAGAGCCACATGTTCAATCACACTTTTATATGGGGTGGGCTCCTGTTCCCATGTTTCCTTGGCTACGTCCAGCAAGCCCCTAGGGTGTCTGCCATAAAGCAACTCGAATGGCGAAAAACTCATGAACGCCTGGGGCACCTCTCGGAGCGCAAACATAAGATAGGGCAACGGCATTTCCCAGTCCCTCCCATCCTTGGCAACCACTTTTTTAAGCATGGACTTAAGGGTTTTGTTGCACCGCTCGACCAGCCCATCGGTTGGCGGATGGTACACCGATGTGCGCAGGTGCTTTATTTTCAACAGTTTACATAATTCTTTTGTCACCTTGGACATAAACGGGGTCCCCTGGTCAGTAAGGATCTCCTTTGGTAACCCAAGACGACAAAACATGGCAAATAACTCCCGAGCAATAAGCTTCGCGGAGGTATGGTGCAGCGGAATGGCCTCTTGATAGCGTGTGGCGTAATCCACAACCACCAAAGTGTGTTGGTGACCGCGTGCGGATTTTACCAGGGGCCCTACCAGATCCATTGCAATCCGTTCAAAGGTTCCTCTATAATAGGAAAAGGCACCAATGGACTCCGGAAATTCGCAATGGGCGAGGTCAGTTGGCAGTCCAGGCAGGATTCACAGAATTTCCGTACATCTGCGTACACTCCCGGTCAAAAGAACCTCTGTAAAATACGCTCTTGTGTCTTGGTAACCCCTAAGTGCCCCCCGAGGGGGTGTGTGTGAGCCATGTGAAGCACTGCCTGACGATGGGATTGTGGCACGACCAGTTGTTCTACTATCTCTTCCCTGCTTTTGTCTATTCGGTAGAGTAAATCATTATAAACCGCCATGTCGGGAAAAACAACTTCTGCCCCTGGTTGTTGGGCCACCCCATTCACCTCTTTTACATTCCCCCACGCCTGGGAGAGGGTAGGATCCCTTAGCTGTGCCGTCCCGAAGTCCTTCCGGGACATTTCCAGCGCCGGGATCACTACAGTCTCTTCACTTTCTCCTGCCAACACCTCTAGTGGACCCCTGTCAGGTTCTCCCCCTGTCCCAAGGTCAGCGATCCCTACAGCAGGTATCTCCGACTCGGGGTCATCGGGTTCCGCACCCAGATTCATTTTTGCCTGGGAAAACGTATTATTTCTCTCCCACAGGTACCAAAACAACGGAAAATCAATTCCCATCACTACCCCGTATGGTAGAGTTTTCACCACTCCTACTACATGCGTCACGTCTCCACACGGAGTGGAGAGTAACACCTCTGCTGTTGGATATTTGCGGAGCTCACCATGTATACACACAATCCCAACCTCCCTCTCCGTGGACTCCGACCCCGAGATCAGCGACCCATGAACGAGGGTCACTATACTGCCCGAGTGCAAAAGGGCCTCTGCCCGATGCCCATTTACATACACATGACAGAAAGGAGGTTCAAGAATAGGGTGGGCAGCATACACCGTATTAGCATACATAGACATTCGGCGTGTGTACCCACAATCCATGGACTCCGTAATCAACGGGCAATAAGCGGCGATATGGCCGGGCCCTTGACATCTCCAGCACTTCATAGCGGTGGCCCCACCAGTTTTTGTTACTATTCTTGGGGGGACTAGTCTTTTTCCACGCTCAGTGTGGGTTGCCCCCTCGATATGGGCTTGGTTTTTGTTGTTCACCAGCGCCGTACGTGTCTCTCGGCCAGGGTCCTGTGGCCGCCGGGCCTGATGCACTGGGGCAGCGTCTCGTATAAAGTCCTGTGTGGCGGTATATCGCTCAACTAAACTCACCACCTGGTCCAGGTTACCCAGGTCTCCTTGCCCCACCCAACGTTGAATAGCGACTGGCAGAGTCCGCACCAACCGGTCGACCACCACCCTTTCCACCATCTGGGCTGGAGACAACACCTCCGGCTGTAACCACTTTTTAACCAGTTGTAGTAAGTCATATGCCTGAGACCTGGCTGGACAGGTCTCCACATAGGCCCATGAAAACAATCGCTGAGCCCTCACATAGGTATTGACCCCCAGACGGGCAAGGATCTCACCTTTCAGTTTCTTGTAGTCCAGTGCATCCTCCCGGCTGAGGTCGAAGTAGGCTTTCTGGGCGTCCCCTATCAGGAACGGAGCCACCACTTCCGCCCACTGGCCTGCCGGCATTTTTTCCTGCTCCGCTGTGCGCTCAAAAACCGTAAGGAAAACCTCCACGTCATCCTCCAGGCTTAGTTTCCGCAGGGCAGAGCGAACCCTGTCCAGGGGCACCCGTCGGTCAGAGTCAGTTGCTGCCGGTGTGTCACGCAGGGTCGCAATCTGTTGGCGTAGTAATGCATTCGCCTCTTGTTGTTGTCGCTGGGTCTCCTGATGCTGCCGCCGGGATTCCTGATGCTGCCGCTGGGATTCCTGGTGCTGCTGCTGGAACAGACCCAATTGCTCCTGTTGCTTTTGCTGAATTGTTAACAACTGCCGCAGCAGCTCCTCCATGTTATCGGCCGGTTTATACTGAAGCGTAGCCGGCCTAATTATGGACATGCGGAGCCATCACAGACTTCAGCTGGTTCAGCGGTGGGTATGCCTCAATGCTCCATGCCCGCATTCTCCACCATAATGTAGCGGGGTGGGGGTCCCCCAGGACGACAAAGAGGCAGTGACCCAAATAGTCCGATCCAAACAGCTTTATTGTCCTCGCTGTACAGGTCAAGTCATCCGGAACACAGCCGGGTTATGTACCGTCCATACAGGTCCCCGTCACACAGGCACCCCTTGCCGTAGGAGACGGTCTTACGATACCCTGTTTGGCTGTTCCAGGAGGGTCCACAGACTTATAATCGGTCCACGCAGGCCTGGAGCTTTCCCAGGTTTCCTGCTCTGCAGCTTACAAAACAGACTCTGCCCACCCCAGGCCTTTACAAAAAGCTTTTAAACGAGAACTGTGGCCATGAGCCACCTGCATAACTCGGCCTGGAGCTTACTGGACTGACCACTATGTAGGGCTCTAATATGTTTCTGTACGCTTTCTGGGAGATACGTACCAGCCGTCACATATCAATGGCCCCGCTATCTCACAGTGTATGCAAAGGCAGCAATGCTGCCCAACTAGGGTGAAAATGGGTCACTCCAACTCTGATGATGTCGTTATAGTCTACATGAAAAAGATACCTTTTCTTTCCACCTCACATGCAAAGAGATTTTCAACCATGAAGTGCCACTAAAAGGCAAGTTGTCTTCACAGAGGTCTTCCCTGCAGGTGTCCACAATGCAGCCCCCAACTAAATGAGCATCGCTGATTAGAGATGACGCAACTCTACCTGGTAGATCTTTGAGAGCATACACCCTTTCTTCTTTGTGAACCTCAAGTCCATACACACAATCAAATCCATCATATTTTATAAGATACAGATAAGAGTTGACTGGTACTTGATTCAAAACAGTTCCTTTCCATTGAGTTATTGAACCACTCCCCTCTTCCCAGCCATGTTGTATCCTGCAAACTACAATATTTTTTCTTGGTTGAGAAATCGGTTTACTTAGTCAAATATTGCTTTGATATTTCTTGTGAGAGGTTCTTTTCTTCATCATACTTGCAAAAACGCCTGCATGTGCTGCATCAGTTCTTGATCGCTAAGCTACGGCCTTTCCAAATGCATTCTTCATTCATCTGTGTAGACAGTTGCAGCAATGCTGCCAAACTGGGGTTCAAATGAGTCACTCCAAGTCTGATGATGTCGTTACAATCTACATGAAAAAGATACCCTTTCTTTCCACCTCACACTCAAAAGAGATTTTTGTCTTTAGTCTTCTGGGAGCAAGAAGCCTACATCGGTCACTCAAGCATGTCTTCATTTTTAAACTTAAAAGGCCGAGCCACAGCCTGTGTGTTGCATGGACGGTATCTCCCAGTTATTTTAAAGCCCTATGAGGATGGAGGCAATTGTTGCTGTCTGCCTGAAAGGATTTTGAATGTCGAGACTACAAGGTAGGTCTAAAAATTGTGTCTTGTGGGTAATGCCAGTCTTCTGGGAGCAAGAGGACTACACTGGTCACTTTAGCATGTCTTCATTTTTGGAATTAAAATGCCAGGCTAAAGGCTGTGTGTTACAGGGGACAGTACCTCCCTTGCCTTTTTAAGGTCCCATGGGGAGTGGGGAAATTGATACTACTGTACTGCTGTCTGCCTGAATGGTTTTTTGAATGTTGAGACTACAAGATAGGTCTCAAAGTTGTGTCTTGTGAGTAGTGCCAGTCTTCTGGGAGCAAGAGGCTTACTCTGGTCACTCTAGCATGTCTTCATTTATAAAACTGAAATGCCGGGCCACAGCCTGTGTGCTGCATGGACCATACCTTCCAGCTGTTTTAAATCCTTATGAGGAGCAGGGAAACTGATGTTACTGTCCTGCTGTCTGCCTGAAAGGCTTTTAAACATTTCTGTTGCTTTTTAAATGCCAGGAACTATCCTGTGTGTAAGGCAACACAACTAGGCAGTGCTTCAATTAACATGCATCAGAGAATGCAGTGACACAGCTGTAGAGTATCCATACTGAGTTTGATAAATGGCATGTGCGATTATGGTACAAACCTAGTGTTGGCATTACACCTGGGCAACATCATATATGCACTGCATGGATCAACCTGTTTGTAGAGAAATTTCTATGGCACTATTACCGTATTTTTCGGACCATAAGACACTTTTTTCCCCCCAAATGTTGGGGGAAAGTTGGGGGTGCGTCTTATGGTCTGACTATAGGGCTGCGGCCGGGAATGAGAGTGCTGCGGTGGAGCGGGTCATCGGGGGCACGAGCAGGCAGCAGCAGCGCCTGCTGTGACCACGTGGGCCCGCTCATTACATATGCACGCCCATCCTCCCGCCCATTTCTCAGCTCAGAAGCCGGTGCTACAGGTGGGGCGGGAGGACGAGCGGGGACGCGCACATAGTAAAGAGCCGGTCCGCATGATCACCCCTGGCAACTACAGCCTGGAGTGATCATGCTCAGCTGTATTCACTGCTCCCCGCGCGTCATCATCAGCGCGGGGGGCAGTGAATCAGTACACTCACCCGTCCCCGTGTGTGGAGCCGTCCCCCTGCAGCACGCGATGTCTTCCTGTCTGTGCCGGTCAGCTGATCTGTGTTGATCAGCTGATCGGCACAGACAGGAAGACATCGCGTGCTGCAGGGGGACGGCTCCACACACACAGGTCAGCGGCGCAGAGAGGAAGATGATTGGTGCTGCAGGGAGTGAAGAAAAGGTGAGTATAAACGTTTATTTTTTTCTCTGTGCTATAGGATACAGGCCATATACCAGGATAGTATATGAGCATGATGGGGGCATATAGCAGGATGGGAGTATATGAGCAGGATGGATGGGGGGGTATATGAACAGGATGGGGGTATATGAACAGGATGGGGGTATATGAACAGGATGGGGGGTATATGAACAGGATGGGGGGTATATGAACAGGATGGATGGGGGTATATGAACAGGATGGATGGGGGTATATAAACAGGATGGGGGTATATGAACAGGATGGGAGTATATGAGCAGGATGGATGGGGGGTATATGAACAGGATGCAGGTATATGAACAGGATGGGAGTATATGAGCAGGATGGATGGGGGAATATGAGCGGGATGGATGGGGGGTATTTCAATAGAATGGGGGTATATGAACAGGATGGGGGAATATGAGCAGGATGCTGGTATATGAGCAGGATGGGGGTATATGAGCAGGATGGGGGTTTATAGCAGGATCATATACAAGGCAGGAGGATCATTACCAGGATGGGGTACCTCAGTAGAGAATTTGGGGACATTACCCCCATAACAGTGTCAGCAGCAGATCCTCGCCCCATAACAGTGTGTCATGACCACATTTTTTTGCTTAAAGTTTTATTTTCCTATTTTCCTCCTGTAAAACCAGGGTGCGTCTTTTAGTCCGGTGCGTCTTATAGTCCGAAAAATACGGTATGTCCTGGATGTGCTGCTGCAGAAGGAATGGTTGCTGTGCACTTACTTTTTAAAATTGAAATACCGGGCCACAGCCTGTGTGTTGCATGTACCATACCTCCCTGCTTTTTTAAGGCCTTATGGGAAGGGGGGCAATTGATGCTACTGTACTGCTTTCTGTCCAAAAGGATTTTGAATGTTGAAACAACTAGGTAGGTCTAAAAGGTGTTTCTTATCTGTACTGGCAGTGGTATGGGAGCACCACCTCTACACCTGTCTCTCACTCCCCTGTATATTTCTTATGTAAATATTCTAGAAAGCTAATGGCTATGACTAAACAGTGGTGCTGCATTTTAAAATGTATTTTTGCTGTTAAGGAAGTTTTTTGATCCCCCCTAAAGGTGTTTTCTCTGCCTTACGTTTGGTCTCCTATTGAATTCAATGGGGTTCAAAAAGGTTCAATGAAGGTGCGGAGTTTGGTTCAATACAGGTTCAATGAACATACCCCTTGCTCAGTTGGGCTTGGTGAACACAAACTTGAGAGGGTTGCTCATGTCTAATTATGTTTTATTTATAGCACCTCCATGGATTCAAAATACATACATATGTGTCAGGGCCAGGCGGTCGGGCAGACCCAGGAGGTGGATCCACTGGGCCGAACTCTAAGATGGTGGTAAGGAGTCCGGTAGCTGAAGCACTATAGGCAGTAGAACAGTCCGTGCCAGTGAGTGTAACGAAGGAGTCCCTGGGACCGCGGAGTCACAGATGGTAGTCCGGGTGACGTAGCTCAGGTTCGGAAGCCGAGGTGATGTCAGGCGGGGTCCGGAACCTTTGGAGCGAGATGACGGGTCACCGCAGGGATCCGAGATGGTACGGACTGTCAGATGGCAGACGGACAGCGTGCGGGGTTCGGGATTCAGCAGGACCGGATGGCGAGGCAGGATCAGCTCTAGAAGAGAGATACGTGAGTATGGCAAGACGACACAAGGAGACCTGACTCCTAGCTTGGAAAACACGAAGATCAGGCCCCGCCCTCTTGGACAATACACCCCTTTATACCCTGTACCTGTTTGGCTTCATTTCCTGTTAATGGACGCTGGCCCTTTAAGAAAGGGTCAGTGACCGCGCGCGCGCCCTAATGCGCATGCGCGCAGCCCGGGTGCCAGAAGCCAGGGAAGGAGGCTGAGAAGAGGACGCAGGGGAGCCGGCCAGGGCCTGGGAAGCCGTCGGGCGCCGCGATCGGAGACCAGGGGGCCTGGGAAGGACGGGCACCGGAGCCAAGGACCCGGGGAGCGTGGCAGGTGAGCCGGGGAGCGGGGCTGAGGACCCGGGGAGCGGAGCGGAGGACCCGGGGAGGGGAGCCAAGGACCCGGGGAGCGTGACAGTACCCCCCCCCCCCACGCCCCCCTCCCCGCCACCGGGACATGAAGGCACGGATCAGAGGAGTGCCCACGTTCTCCCTGGGCTCCCAGGACCTATCCTCAGGACCATACCCCTCCCAGTCCACCAGGAAGAACTGTCGGCCTCGAACAGTCTTCATGGCCACGATATCCCTTACCGCATAGATGTCGTCATCGGCAATAGGTGGAGGAGCCGGACTGGCAGCAGCGGAGAAGGGACCAAGGACAACCGGCTTGAGCAGGGAGACGTGGAATGAGTTGGGTATCCTCATCGTGGCCGGGAGCTGTAGCTTGTAGGAGACCTCATTGATCTTGCAGAGGACCTTAAACGGCCCGATGTAGCGAGGGCCCAGCTTGTAGGAAGGTATCTTCAATCGGATGTACTGGGAAGCAAGCCAGACCAGGTCACCAGGAGAGAAACACGGAGGGTCCAGACGCCTCTTGTCAGCGTGTTTCTTCATCCGCTGGGAAGCGCGTCCAAGGGACGCCTTGACAGAGTCCCAAATGGTAGCGAAGTCACGGGCTACAGTATCAGCCGCAGGGACATCCGAAGAAGGGGATATAGGCAATGGAACGGAGGGCTGAAGTCCGTAAACGACATGGAAGGGAGATTTGGAGGACGACTCACTGATGTGGTGGTTATGTGAGAATTCAGCCCAAGGCAGAAGCGTGGACCAGTCGTCGTGATGGGTGTTGACATAGTGACGTAAGAAGGATGTCAAGATTTGATTGACCCTCTCCACTTGGCCATTAGACTGAGGATGGTATGCGGAAGAAAAGTCCAGAGTTACTCCCAGATGTTTGCAGAGCGCCCTCCAGAAGCGGGAGGTGAACTGAGTTCCTCTGTCGGACACGATGTGGGATGGAAAGCCATGCAAGCGGAAGATGTGATGGATATAGGCTTCCGCGAGTTCCTGAGCAGAGGGCAGTCCAGCCATGGGGATGAAGTGAGCCATTTTGGAGAACCGGTCCACCACGACCCATATGACTGTGTGTCCAGAGGATAATGGCAAGTCCGTAATAAAATCCATCGCTATGTGTTGCCACGGAACTGAGGGTATAGGCAGAGGCAGAAGACGGCCATAGGGCAGGTGTTTGGGCGTCTTGTTTCTGGCACAAGAGGAGCAGGCAGAGACAAAAGCAGCGACGTCCGTGCGAAGGGATGGCCACCAGTAATGGCGTACAATCGCACCCCATGTTCTCTTCTGGCCTGCATGACCGGCTGTTTTTGAGGCATGACCCCAGTGTAACACTTTTTGCCTGTCAGTCTCAGAGACATAGGTCTTTCCGGGCGGTATCTGGGCCAGGGTGACAGGGGCCACCGAAATGATCTTGCTAGGAGAGATGATGGGTTGGGTAGTCTCTTCCTCCTGCTCCATGGGCATGAAAGACCTAGACAAAGCATCAGCGCGTACGTTCTTGTCCGCGGGTCGGAAATGGAGCTGGAAGTCAAACCTGGCAAAGAATAGGGACCACCTGGCTTGCCGTGGGTTCAGTCGCTGAGCGGACCGCAGGTATTCCAGGTTCTTGTGGTCCGTGTAGATAATCACGGGGTACACTGCTCCTTCCAGGAGGTAGCGCCACTCCTCCAGAGCCAGTTTGACCGCCAATAGTTCTCGGTCACCGATGGTGTAATTACGTTCAGGCGCTGAGAAGCTCTTGGAGAAGAAACCGCACGTCACCATCTTGCCGGAGGAGGACTTCTGCATGAGCACTGCTCCGGCTCCCGAGGAGGAGGCATCCACCTCCAAGGTGAACTGGCGGTTTAACTCCGGACGGTGGAGTACAGGAGCGGAGGCAAATGCTCGCTTCAGTGAGCAAAACGCGGCGTCGGCCGCAGGTGACCAGTCCTTTGGATTAGCCTCCTTTTTGGTCAAAGCGGAGAGAGGAGCAGTCAGGGCAGAGAAGTGAGGGATAAACTGGCGGTAGTAGTTGGCGAATCCCAGGAACCGTTGGATTGCCTTCAGCCCAGAAGGGGGAGGCCAGTTGAGTATGGAGGAGACCTTCTTTGGATCCATCTGCAGTCCAGTGCCCGAGATGATGTATCCCAGGAAAGGGAGAGAAGACTGCTCAAAGACACACTTCTCATATTTGGCGTAGAGACGATTCTCTCTCAGTCTTTGTAAAACCAGGTGTACGTTCTCTCTGTGGGTCTGGAGGTCTGGAGAGAAGATAAGGATGTCATCCAGATAAACTACTACACAGATGTAGAGGAGGTCCCGGAATATGTCGTTCACCAATTCTTGGAAGACTGCTGGTGCGTTACACAGGCCGAAGGGCATCACGCAGTATTCATAATGCCCATCGCGAGTATTAAACGCGGTCTTCCATTCGTCCCCAGAGCGGATACGAACTAGGTTGTAGGCACCCCGAAGATCCAGCTTGGTGAACACACGGGCTCCTCTGAGCCGGTCGAACAATTCGGGGATGAGCGGCAGAGGGTACTTGTTTTTTACGGTGATCTGATTCAGACCCCGGTAGTCGATGCATGGGCGTAGGTCACCCTCTTTCTTCTTAACGAAGAAGAAGCCTGCTCCCGCAGGAGAGGAGGATCTCCGGATGAATCCCTTTGCCAGGCTTTCTGTGATGTAGGTGGACATGGCCCTGGTTTCGGCTGGAGACAGCGGATATATCCGTCCTCGAGGCGGTGTTGTTCCTGGGAGCAGGTCGATGGCACAATCGTAGGGACGGTGTGGCGGAAGTACCTCAGACTCCTTCTTGTCAAAAACGTCTGCGAAGGACCAATAGGCCGAAGGCAGTTCCGGCAGGTTCTCTGGAACCGGAGGTCGTCGGATGGGTTGTATGGACTTCAGACACTTCTCATGACAAGCAGGACCCCATCGGGTGATTTCGCCAGTACCCCAGCTGACTGATGGTTCGTGTGTCCACAACCAGGGAAGTCCCAGCAGGATTTGATGGGACATGTGTGGAAGGACGTAGAGAGCGATGTGCTCGGTGTGCAGGGCACCGATACGCAGTTCGACCGGACTGGTGACCCAGGAGATGGTATCAGAGAGGGGTCTCCCATCCACAGAGGCAATCACTAGGGGCTTCTCGAGTGGAGTAACAGGCAGCTGGTACTTGTCCACCGTGGCCTGCTGGATGAAATTGCCTGCTGCTCCAGAGTCGAGGTATGCCTCAGCCGTGAAGCGCGTCTCTCCCGTTGACACTTGCACAGTCCACATAACCGGGTCTGAGAGAGTCCCAGCACCTAGGGTGGCCTCTCCTACCAACCCTAGGCTTTGGAGTTTCCCGGCCTTTCCGGACAGGAGCGTAGGAGGTGTGTGTCCTCTCCGCAGTAAAAGCAGAGACCCTTGGCGAGCCGCTCTGCTCGACGTTGTTCAGACTGTCGTACTCGGTCGATCTGCATGGGCTCGTGGACGGGAATCCCAGCTGTTGACTGAGATACGGAGGGCTTCCATGGAGGAGAGGAATGCCGTACCGGACGTCTCTCATGAGACAGCTCTTTGGAGCGCTCCTGAAAACGTATGTCCACTCGAGTTGCTAGGGCAATCAGGGCATCTAGGGTGGAGGGCACGTCACGACCCGCCAACTCATCTTTGATGCGACTCGAGAGTCCTTCCCAGAAGGCGACTGTTAGGGCCTCATTATTCCACCCGAGTTCTGAAGCCAAAGTGCGGAAACGGATGGCGTATTGGCCCACCGTCAGTGTTCCTTGACGTAAGCGGAGGAGGGATGAAGCAGACGCAGAGGCGCGTCCCGGCTCGTCAAAGGTGCTGCGAAAGGCCTGCAGGAACTCTTGAAGATCCTTGGTCATAGGGTCCTCCTTCTCCCACAACGGGTTCATCCACGCCAGTGCCTCGCCCTCCAGGTGAGACATGATGAAGGCGACCTTGGCTTGGTCGGAGGCAAACAGATGTGGCAGCTGCGTGAAATGGAGGGAGCATTGGTTTATAAACCCCCTGCAGGACTTGGGATCTCCGGCGTACCGGGGTGGTGAGGCCAAACGCAGTCTGGAAGCATCCGAAGAAGCAGCCACGGGAGCGGGGGACGTGGCTTGACTAGTGGCGGCTTGGGATGTCGAAGACGTGACTGCCGCTTGTAGCGTGGTCAGGCGGGTGTCCACGGAAGTCATAAAGTTCAGCATGCGGGTCTGGACTTCACGCTGGCGTTGGAGTTCCTCTTGCAAGGCTGCTAGTGCTGCAGCGGGATCCATGGCCTGATCTTACTGTCAGGGCCAGGCGGTCGGGCAGACCCAGGAGGTGGATCCACTGGGCCGAACTCTAAGATGGTGGTAAGGAGTCCGGTAGCTGAAGCACTATAGGCAGTAGAACAGTCCGTGCCAGTGAGTGTAACGAAGGAGTCCCTGGGACCGCGGAGTCACAGATGGTAGTCCGGGTGACGTAGCTCAGGTTCGGAAGCCGAGGTGATGTCAGGCGGGGTCCGGAACCTTTGGAGCGAGATGACGGGTCACCGCAGGGATCCGAGATGGTACGGACTGTCAGATGGCAGACGGACAGCGTGCGGGGTTCGGGATTCAGCAGGACCGGATGGCGAGGCAGGATCAGCTCTAGAAGAGAGATACGTGAGTATGGCAAGACGACACAAGGAGACCTGACTCCTAGCTTGGAAAACACGAAGATCAGGCCCCGCCCTCTTGGACAATACACCCCTTTATACCCTGTACCTGTTTGGCCTCATTTCCTGTTAATGGACGCTGGCCCTTTAAGAAAGGGTCAGTGACCGCGCGCGCGCCCTAATGCGCATGCGCGCAGCCCGGGTGCCAGAAGCCAGGGAAGGAGGCTGAGAAGAGGACGCAGGGGAGCCGGCCAGGGCCTGGGAAGCCGTCGGGCGCCGCGATCGGAGACCAGGGGGCCTGGGAAGGACGGGCACCGGAGCCAAGGACCCGGGGAGCGTGGCAGGTGAGCCGGGGAGCGGGGCTGAGGACCCGGGGAGCGGAGCGGAGGACCCGGGGAGGGGAGCCAAGGACCCGGGGAGCGTGACAATATGTCTGATTCTGTATTTACTCACTTGTACAAATTGTTTTGCACATTTATGTTGTATCTTATGTAGTATCCCCCTTTTTTCCCTTTTGCACTTTTTCTATAGCGACATTATGAATAAGACCTTAAGATTGAAATGTCAAAACATTTGTCGCATGATAAATATTTGTTGCATCATCCTGTAAATAATTTGCACCCTCTTCATGCATTGATTTGTGAATCTGCATTGACGTTTAACAATAAAAAATATCTTTAGAGAGCAAAAACCAAGGAGTGTGCAGCAAAATTTTCTTTTCTTGGATACATCAGGGGCTCCTAAGAACTTCCTTACACTGGCATCCTGACCTACAACTGTGTGCACGTCATACTACTCTATAGATTGCCCTCTATTCTATTATTCACTTTCTTCTCTCAAATATGGCCACGATCAGCCCCTTCCTATTAGGCAATTCCTCCTAGTTACTTGCACTGACCCAAGACTCGGGCTCCATCAGGTGCTGTCAAAGTGCAATCAAAAGTATTAAATAAGCAGAACAGAGTACGTTTAACATGGCACACATCTCTGTTAATAGAAGAGCTGATTTTACCTACACCGGTCACTCAAGCATATCTTCATTTTTAAAATTGTAATGCCGGGCCACAGCCTGTGTGTTGCATGGACCGTATCTCAAAGCTCTTTTAACGCCCTATGGGGATGGGGGCAATTGTTGCTACTGTACTGCTGTCTGCCTTTAAGGATTTTGAATGTCAAGACTACAAGATAGAACTCAAAGTTGTGTCTTGTGAGTAGTGCCAGTCTTCTGGGAGCAAGAGGCCTACTCTGTCACTCTAGCATGACTTCATTTTTAAAATTGAAATGCCTAGCTAAAGGCTGTGTGTTGCGGGCACCATACCTCCCTGTTCTTTTAAGGCCCTATGGGGAGGTGGCAATTGGCAGCCGCACAGCTGTAGGACATGTTGATGAGGGCCAAAAAGAGCATGTGCTACATTGCTTGGTAAGCACTGCATCAAGGGGTCTCCCCTCCTCTTCCTCCACCTAAACATCACACAAGTACAGTCATCAGAGCTGGCACCCCAATTACCCTTGTTTCCCCCAACTCTCCAACTGCTTAACTGACTGTGGGGGACCACAGATAGGCGTGTGTGCAGAGCTGTTTACACATTCTATCCCATGGGAATCATAGCTCAGCTCCAGAGATTCACAGACTCAAGAGGTGGAAAGCATCTGCACCTATGACAAAAATCTTTATCATTTGGAACCAGGGCCATACAAAGTAGGGTCCAAGTATAATTTAGACCCTCCTCACCAGACATTAATCCACAGAGATGGCGGTGATAATGATGAGACTCAGATAACTGAGCCGCACGCATACGGTACTGTGCTGTTGAGGCAAGAATAGGAGGAGGGTAACTCTCAAGGGAAGGAGTGGTACAAGAGAAAGGATGAGTATAAAGTTCTAGAACAAACACCCCCTGACTACAGCCCTCGTTCGCCAATTTATTTTTTTATTTATTTATTTAGTTAAAAAAAGGTTCTCCATAATCCATAGTGATGTCCCACGACATTTCCCAAAACTGAACCTGAAAGTCATAAAAAGAGAAAATTATTAAAGACAAATGACGTCCTCATTCACCAATTTATTTCACAATTCACTAGTTTGTTCTGTACACCCTACTCAATCCTCTCTCAGCACAACAGCCAGACCTCCTTCCTGCAGCTGCGCTAGCGTAAAAGATTATTTTTTCCTACCCTAAATATGCCAAAGTTAAGAGCTTGAACTTCACCATTGTCCAACCAAAAGAAGAAAAATTATATGTGGCTCTCACGAAAGCATAAAACTTGAATTTATTGTGTTCAAAACATTAAAACACAGCAAGTAAAACTTCGGATACGGGCAATTCAAAAGATGACAGCCGTTTCGCACTCTAGGCGTTTCCACAGGTTCTGGTTGAGGATGACGTTAATCCATGTCCTCTTGAAGTGGATCACTGGGGGCACTTCACCGTAATTAACATAAGCAAACTACAAACAGAAACACCAAATATTAGATTGATAAGAACACTGAGAGGTCATTCCTATCGTTGATCTCCAAATTGCCTTGCTCTGTATACTTGGTAATCAAACGTGCTTCAACACTCAGCAAATTTTTGTGCAAATTAAATCATTGTAGAGGAAGATTAACTCTTACTAACCCAGCAAAGGACATGACTGAAAGATCGCCTCCATGTTTTTACCAAATGTGATTGATAAGGCGCCGTGATCCTTTTCCTTTTCCAGAAATAATAGAATTATAATGTTACCTGAAGCATACATATAACGGCAAAAAGCAATGTATACAATGAATTTACTTTTGCATGAAATAAATTGATTTAGATGATGAATATGTACACCGATCTTTACAGGGAACCTGTCTAACCTACAAGCAGGGTGTTGAGTGGCCTAGAAACTCCTTCCTACCCATCCCTGTGTTGTAATATTGTGTAAGATGAATTTATAAAAAAATGTTTTATAACTTACCTGTTCCCTATGTAAATAAGCAGACGGTCTAGTCCCCTGGGTGTCGCATCACCCTATGGGCGTTTGCATGCTTTCCATGATATCACGCCCCTGTGGGCGTAATACCATGGACTAACATGAGCGACATGAACGTCAGCTCCTGGAGATCCTGCGCATGCAGGCTTGCCATTCGCATAGCCTTTTTATCCGGATGTTTGCTTATTGGTTTCACAAGTGCACTGCGCATGATCGGAAGGCTCCTGCGGTTCCGACTATGCGCAGAGCGCGTCTAAAGCTGGCAAGTAAACACCCGGATAAGAAGGTTGCGCGAATGAGAAGTGCTCACGCGCAGCATCTCAAGGAGCTGACAGTGACGTCGCTCAAATAAATCCATGATATAATGTCTACAGTGGTTTGATACCACAGAAGGCATGCAAACACCCACAGGGCGAAGCGACGCCCAGGGGACTAGACCCTCTGCTCATTTACATAGGGAACACGTAAGTTATAAAATGTTTTTAGAAATTCATTATACACAATATTACAACACAGGGATGGGTAGGAAGGGGTTACTAGGCCACAGATCACCCTGTTTGTAGGTTAGAACGAATATGGAACCTGATAGGTTCCCTTTAATGAATTATTGATGCTATGTTTACAGAATGGTCAATTCCTGCAATTAAAGTTACCTAAAAGGCAATCTCTGTCTAGCCAAGTGGAATGACATTTTAATCTGTTCCATACCAAAATGTTTTTTGTTTGCTACAGCTACATACTGGGTCCCAAGAGGTTTATTTACAGTAACATTTTTTAAGGCCGCATCACCTTTTAGGAGGTATCAATTTTTGTTCAGGTGTCTTTTATTTGACTGTCAAGGGGACCAAGTTTGAAAATGAAGATTAATCTCTTTTTGTTGATTCCTTTTTTTAGGGGATTTTCTTTTCTTGTTTCACATAGAAGGTGCCCTGGGACTTTTTGGGCTTTAGAAAAAGCTTTTGTAAAGATATACAGATATCTCCTGTCTTAAAAACGTGATTTTAAATTGGCAGACTATTCTAAAAATGTTTGGTTATTATTGCTGATTTTCCTTAATCTTAAAAATTTACTGTATGGTAGTTAGCGTTTTGTGTGAATCGGATGCGAGCTATTAAAATGCAAGAGTGCATTAAAAGCGCGTCTTCGTATGGTGGTCTCTTACTTGATTTTCTCGATGTGAGACTTTTAGTGAAGGAAAACTGCATTTGTACTAAAGTTTGCATAAAACTTACTGCTTCTAATGCACTAATTCACACAAAACATTCACTACCATACAGTCAATCTTTAACCCCTTCACGACCGCGGGCAGTAAAATTACATCCTATTTTAACGTGACTTAACGACCAGGGACGTAATTTTACTGTCTAAACTTCATTTGATTGCCGTGGCCATAGCAACGGCTTTCAAATGATGTTCCCTGCTGTTTCTTACAGCAGGGGACCTTTGCCTGACCCCAGGGGGGGTGGCATCGCCACCCCCTATAGGCGATCGATGTGATTGGCTGTTCAAATCTGAACCGCCAACCACATCGTTCGCACTAATTTCGGCAAAAATAATGCCCGAATTAGTGCGATACTGTGAGATCCTGCTATGATCTATTGTAGCAGCTACAGCAGATCATAGCCGGATCTCTAACATGTCGCCCCCAGCCCCTGCAGCACTGATTGGAGCGATCGTGCTATGACGCGCAATCGCTCCAATCAGTGTGCAGTGGGGCGGTCTGATCTGCGGGTGGCCGCCCTCCCCAGGCCTGTCCTGGTCTGGGGACCCTCCCTCAACATGTCTGCAGCGTGGAGTGGCTGGTACTTTTGGTACCACGCCACCGCTGCTTCTGCCGCCGCCGCCGCCTCTGATGTCACCGCCGCTGCTGCTCTAATGGTAAGTATTCCGCTCCCTGTGCGCTCCCGTGAAGGCCCCTGCGCGCTCCCGTGAAGGCCCCTGCCCGTGCCCCCCCGATCTGCCCCCCTACGCCCCGATCTGTCCCCCGGCATCCCGATCTGCTCCCCACGCGATCTGCCTGCCTCCTCTGTCATCTCTATTCTGCTTCCAAGGTTCCTTCCTTCTGCCTTTGCTTCTCCGCCCCCTCTCCCCCCCATCTGCCCCCCCCTTCTCCCCATCCTCTCCCCATCCCCCACTCCCCCCCCGACGTCCTCTTACCTGCCTTCACGGGTCGTCCGAGGTCTTCACTGGCCCGATCACATCTGCCTCCATCGCTGGGTCCTTCTGCTGATCTGTCCAATGTCCTGCCTGCTGCTGGTGTAAAGCTGTCTATCTCACTGCCTTCTTGTTCCTCTGCAGCTCTTCTGGTCAGTCCTCTTGGTACTGTGAGTATAACTTTTTTTTTTTTTTTTTCTTGTATCCTGTCCATTTTTACACTTCATCCGTCCGTGCGTCCCGCCAAGCGCTGATCAGGGATGCAGATAACGGATCTGCATCCGTGGTCAGTTTTTGGCGTGACTTTTTTCCGTATTCGCAACGCTTTTTGTATCGCATCCGTCCGTGCGTCCCGCCGAGCGCTGATCAGGGATGCACATAACGGATCGGCATCCCTGCTCAATTTTTGGCGTGACTTTTTTCCGTATTCACGACGCTTTTTGTATCGCATCCGTCCGTGCGTCCCGCCGAGCGCTGATCAGTGATGCACATAACGGATCGGCATCCATGGTCAATTTTTGGCGTGATTTTTTTCCGTATTCACGACGCTTTTTGTATCGCATCCGTCCGTGCGTCCCGCCGAGCGCTGATCAGGGATGCACATAACGGATCGGCATCCATGGTCAATTTTTTGCGTGACTTTTTTCCGTATTCACGACGCTTTTTGTATCGCATCCGTCCGTGCGTCCCGCCAAGCGCTGATCAGGGATGCACATAACGGATCTGCATCCCTGCTCAATTTTTGGCGTGACCTTTTTTTTTTCCGTATCCCCAACACTTTTTGTATCTCATCCGACCGTGCGTCCTGCAGCAGCCGATCAGTGCACTGCGTCTGTGCGTTTGAAAAGTCAAATGGCGTTCCTTCTCTTCTGAACCCCACCATGTGCCCAAACAATTACTTTCCACCTCATATGAGGTATCTGCGTACTCAGGAAAAATTGCACAATATGTTTTATGGTACATTTTTTCCTGGTACCGTTGTAAAAAAAAAAAGCTACCTGGTTGATACAAAAATTGTGTGGTTAAAAAAAAAAATAATTTTCACGGTTCAACGTTATCAACTTCTGTGGAGCCCCTGGGGGTATAAGGGGCTCACCAAACATCTAGATAAATTCCTTGAGGGGTCTAGTTCCGAAATGGGGTAATTTGTGGGGGAGCTCCACTGTTTAGGTACCATAGGAGGCCTCCAAACGTGACATGGCGTCCGCTAATGATTCCAACCAATTTTGCTGTCAAATGGCGCTCCTTCTCTTCTGAGCCCCGCCATGCGCCCAAACAATTACTTTCCACCACATATGAGGTATCTGCGTACTCAGGAAAAAATGCACTATAAAGTTTATGGTGAATTTTTTGCTGATACCCTTGTGAAAAAAAAGCTACCTAGTTGAAGCAACAGTTTTGTGGTAAAATTTTTTTTTTTTCTTTTCATAGCTCAACGTTATAAACTTCTGTGAAGCCCCCAGGTGTTCAAAGTGCTCACCAAACATGTAGAAAAAATATTTGAGGGCTCTAGTTTCCAAAATGGGGTCATTTGTGGGGGAGCTCCATTGTTTAGGCACCTCAGAGGGTCTTCAAACCCGACATGGCGTCCGCTAATGAGTGCAGCTAATTTTGCACTCAAAAATTAAAATGGCGCTCCTTGCCTTCCGAGCACTGCCGTGTGTCCAAACATTTGATTTCCACCACATATGAGGTATCTGCATACTCAGGAGAAAATGCACAATACATTTTATGGTGCATTTTTTCCTGATACCCTTGTGGAAAAAAAAGCTACCTAGTTGAAGCAACCGTTTTGTGGTAAAAAAAATTTTTTTTCTTTTCTCGGCTCAACGTTCTAAACTTCTGTGAAGCCCCCATGTGTTCAAAGTGCTCAGCAAACATCTAGAAAAATTATTTGAGGGTTCTAGTTTCCAAAATGGGGTCACTTGTGGGGGAGCTCCATTGTTTAGGCACCTCAGGGGGTCTTCAAACCCAACATGGCGTCCGCTAATGAGTGCAGCTAATTTTGCGTTCAAAAATTCAAATGGCGCTCCTTCCCTTCCGAGCTCCGCTGTGCGCCCAAACAATTGATTTTTACCACATATGAGGTATCAGCGTACTCAGGAGAAAATGCACAATAAATTGTAGGGTGCACTTTCTCTTTTCTCCCTTGTGAAAATGAAAATTTTATGGCTAAAGTAACATTTTTGTGTTAAAAAGTAAAATTTTCATTTTTTCCTTCCACATTGCTTTGGTTCCTGTGAAGCACCTAAAGAGTTAATAAACTTCTTGGATGTGGTTTTGAGCAGAGTGAGGGGTGCAGTTTTAGAATGGGGTCACTTTTGGGTATTTTCTGTCACCTAGGTCTCTCAAAGTCACTTCAAATGTGATGTGGTCCCTAAAAAAAATTATTTTCTAACTTTTGTTGGAAAAATGAGAAATCGCTGATGACTTTTGACCCCTTCTAACTTCCTAACGAAAAAAAAATTTGTTTCGAAAATTGCGCTGATGTAAAGTAGACAAGTGGGAAAGTTTATTTAGTAATTATTATGTGTGACATATCTCTCAGATTTATGGGCATACATTTTCAAAGTTTGAAAATTGCGAAATTTTCAAAATTTTTGCAAAATTTCCTAAATTTTTAACAAATAAACGCAAAAATTATCGGTTTAAATTTACCACTGACATGAAGTACAATATGTCACGAAAAAACATAGTTTTACGGATTCTGCCTCCTCCACTTCCTTTAGGGCCTCCACCTGTGCCCTCCACCAGTGCCCTCAACCTCTCCATTAATGTGACACCTGTTCCAATAGTGCAGAGAGAATCCCCCCACCTCTGTGTTGCACAGCCAGGGCTCGCCACAATCAGGCAGTGTGTAAATTAAAATGCATTGGAGAATACAGTGACACAGCTGCCGAGTTGGGGACAGCTATCCAGGTCAAGTTTCAGCAATGGCTGTCTTCACTGAAAATGGAGTCAAGGAAGGCCATGTGCAACAATGGTGCCAACCTACTGGCGGCTCTACGCTGGGGCAACAACACACACGTACCTTACATGGCTCACATTCTCAACCTGGTTGTACAGAAATTTCTGGATGTGCTGCTGCAAAAGATACTTTCGCTGTGTGCTTTCTTCCATCGTTCACATCCAGCGGCTCATCGACCTTCATTGCTGCAGAGATCTGTCAGTCTACTGGTTAACCGGTTTATATGTGATGTGCCCACATGGTAGGATTTCACTCTGCACAAGTTGTATTGACTGTGGCAGCCCTGGTATAGTATGTCATGATGCCCCGCCTCGACCAACGCATTCTGATTGCAGGGCAAATCACGCTTGTAGAGTGGGCACAGATGAAGGACCTCTGCAACCCTCTTCATAGTTTCAAAATGGCTACAAAGATGGTTAGAACTAGAGTTAAGCGCGGTTCGTGGTTCGTGGTTCTCCAGTTCTAGGCTCGAGTGATTTTGGGGCATGTTCTAGATCGAACTAGAACTCGAGCTTTTTGCAAAAGCTCGATAGTTCTAGAAACGTTCGAGAACGGTTCTAGCAGCAAAAAAACAGCTAATTCCTAGCTGGCTTTCCGCTGTAATAGTGTAAATCACTCTGTGACTCACACTATTATGACATTTCAGTGTATAGTGTGCGTGAACAGCGCCTTCAGATCACTCCTGTTTGTATAATGGCGATCGCCATTTTTTTTCTTTTTTTCCTTGTCTTCCTTCCCTAAGCGCGCGCGTCTTGTGGGGCGGGCCAGCATGTCAGCCAATCCCAGACACACACACAGCTAAGTGGACTTTTAGCCAGAGAAGCAACGGCATGTGTCATAGGATGTCCATGTCACATGTCCCTGCATTATAAAACCGGACATTTTCCTCCAGGACGCCATTATCTCTTCTGCGTCCTTGGTGTCAGACATCACTGGCGCAGCTCCGTCCTGAGTCCTATCGCTGATACAGCTGTATGCGCTCCATACACAGCGCTGGACAGCATAGGGATAGCACTTTCCATCAGTCCTTTTAAGGGCTCGTACCGGCAGGGTCAGAGCCATAGGTGACAGGTCCTGAAAACAGCGACAGCGTCTGTGTAGCAAAGGTCAGGGATTTCCTCCCTGCATTTCCCTATTAGGAGGGAATAGAAAGGCAGGCTTCCTTTCCTCTACCCAGAGCCCCACAATCCTGGCACTGTACCCTCCTGTCCTCTGCACACTCCAACTCATGATAAATAAGCCATTATACTAGCAAACACTCAGTGTACCTAGTGGCATCCTAAACGTGGCTATTGGACTTTGCTATAGTCCCACTAGTGCAAAGACATTTGAAGCACCTCTACCTGCATTGCACACTCCAACTCATTATAACTAAGCCATTATACTAGCAAACACTCAGTGTACCTAGTGGCATCCTAAACGTGGCTATTGGACTTTGCTATAGTCCCACTAGTGCAAAGACATTTGCAGCACCTCTACCTGCATTGCACACTCCAACTCATTATAACTAAGCCATTATACTAGCAAACACTCAGTGTACCTAGTGGTATCCTAAACGTGGCTATTGGACTGTTGTCTAGTCACACTAGTGCAAAGATATTTGCAGCACCTCTACCTGCATTGCACACTCCAACTCATTATAACTAAGCCATTATACAAGCAAACACTCAGTGTACCTAGTGGCATCCTAAACGTGGCTATTGGACTGTTGTCTAGTCACACTAGTGCAAAGACATTTGCAGCACCTCTGCCTGCATCGCACACTCCAACTCATTATAACTAAGCCATTATACTAGCAAACACTCAGTGTACCTAGTGGCATCCTAAACGTGGCTATTGGACTTTGCTATAGTCCCACTAGTGCAAAGACATTTGCAGCACCTCTGCCTGCATTGCACACTCCAACTCATTATAACTAAGCCATTATACTAGCAAACACTCAGTGTACCTAGTGGCATCCTAAACGTGGCTATTGGACTGTTGTCTAGTCACACTAGTGCAAAGACATTTGCAGCACCTCTGCCTGCATTGCACACTCCAACTCATTATAACTAAGCCATTATACTAGCAAACACTCAGTGTACCTAGTGGCATCCTAAACGTGGCTATTGGACTTTGCTATAGTCCCACTAGTGCAAAGAAATTTGCAGCACCTCTGCCTGCATTGCACACTCCAACTCATTATAACTAAGCCATTATACTAGCAAACACTCAGTGTACCTAGTGGCATCCTAAACGTGGCTATTGGACTTTGCTATAGTCCCACTAGTGCAAAGACATTTGCAGCACCTCTACCTTCATTGCACACTCCAACTCATTATAACTAAGCCATTATACTAGCAAACACTCAGTGTACCTAGTGGCATCCTAAACGTGGCTATTGGACTGTTGTCTAGTCACACTAGTGCAAAGACATTTGCAGCACCTCTACCTGCATTGCACACTCCAACTCATTATAACTAAGCCATTATACTAGCAAACACTCAGTGTACCTAGTGGCATCCTAAACGTGGCTATTGGACTTTGCTATAGTCCCACTAGTGCAAAGACATTTGCAGCACCTCTGCCTGCATTGCACACTCCAACTCATTATAACTAAGCCATTATACTAGCAAACACTCAGTGTACCTAGTGGCATCCTAAACGTGGCTATTGGACTGTTGTCTAGTCACACTAGTGCAAAGACATTTGCAGCACCTCTGCCTGCATTGCACACTCCAACTCATTATAACTAAGCCATTATACTAGCAAACACTCAGTGTACCTAGTGGCATCCTAAACGTGGCTATTGGACTGTTGTCTAGTCACACTAGTGCAAAGACATTTGCAGCACCTCTACCTGCATTGCACACTCCAACTCATTATAACTAAGCCATTATACAAGCAAACACTCAGTGTACCTAGTGGCATCCTAAACGTGGCTATTGGACTGTTGTCTAGTCACACTAGTGCAAAGACATTTGCAGCACCTCTGCCTGCATTGCACACTCCAACTCATTATAACTAAGCCATTATACTAGCAAACACTCAGTGTACCTAGTGGCATCCTAAACGTGGCTATTGGACTGTTGTCTAGTCACACTAGTGCAAAGACATTTGCAGCACCTCTACCTGCATTGCACACTCCAACTCATTATAACTAAGCCATTATACAAGCAAACACTCAGTGTACCTAGTGGCATCCCAAACGTGGCTATTGGACTGTTGTCTAGTCACACTTGTGCAAAGACATTTGCAGCATCTCTACCTGAATTGCACACTCCAACTCATTATAACTAAGCCATTATACTAGCAAACTCAGTGTACCTAGTGGCATCCTAAACGTGGCTATTGGACTGTTGTCTAGTCACACTAGTGCAAAGACATTTGCAGCACCTCTACCTGCATTGCACACTCCAACTCTTTATAACTAAGCCATTATACTAGCAAACACTCAGTGTACCTAGTGGCATCCTAAACGTGGCTATTGGACTGTTGTCTAGTCACACTAGTGCAAAGACATTTGCAGCACCTCTACCTGCATTGCACACTCCAACTCATTATAACTAAGCCATTATACTAGCAAACACTCAGTGGACCTAGTGGCATCCTAAACGTGGCTATTGGACTGTTGTCTAGTCACACTAGTGCAAAGACATTTGCAGCACCTCTGCCTGCATTGCACACTCCAACTCATTATAACTAAGCCATTATACTAGCAAACACTCAGTGTACCTAGTGGCATCCTAAACGTGGCTATTGGACTGTTATCTAGTCACACTAGTGCAAAGACATTTGCAGCACCTCTGCCTGCATTGCACACTCCAACTCATTATAACTAAGCCATTATACTAGCAAACACTCAGTGTACCTAGTGGCATCCTAAACGTGGCTATTGGACTTTGCTATAGTCCCACTAGTGCAAAGACATTTGCAGCACCTCTGCCTGCATTGCACACTCCAACTCATTATAACTAAGCCATTATACTAGCAAACACTCAGTGTACCTAGTGGCATCCTAAACGTGGCTATTGGACTGTTGTCTAGTCACACTAGTGCAAAGACATTTGCAGCACCTATACCTGCATTGCACACTTTAACTCATTATAACTAAGCCATTATACTAGCAAACACTCAGTGTACCTAGTGGCATCCTAAACGTGGCTATTGGACTGTTGTCTAGTCACACTAGTGCAAAGACATTTGCAGCACCTCTACCTGCATTGCACACTCCAACTCATTATAACTAAGCCATTATACTAGCAAACACTCAGTGTACCTAGTGGCATCCTAAACGTGGCTATTGGACTGTTGTCTAGTCACACTAGTGCAAAGACATTTGCAGCACCTCTACCTGCATTGCACACTCCAACTCATTATAACTAAGCCATTATACTAGCAAACACTCAGTGTACCTAGTGGCATCCTAAACGTGGCTATTGGACTGTTGTCTAGTCACTTTAGTGCAAAGACATTTGCAGCACCTCTACCTGCATTGCACACTCCAACTCATTATAACTAAGCCATTATACTAGCAAACACTCAGTGTACCTAGTGGCATCCTAAACGTGGCTATTGGACTGTTGTCTAGTCACACTAGTGCAAAGACATTTGCAGCACCTCTGCCTGCATTGCACACTCCAACTCATTATAACTAAGCCATTATACTAGCAAACACTCAGTGTACCTAGTGGCATCCTAAACGTGGCTATTGGACTGTTGTCTAGTCACACTAGTGCAAAGACATTTGCAGCACCTCTGCCTGCATTGCACACTCCAACTCATTATAACTAAGCCATTATACTAGCAAACACTCAGTGTACCTAGTGGCATCCTAAACGTGGCTATTGGCCTTTGCTATAGTCCCACTAGTGCAAAGACATTTGCAGCACCTCTACCTGCATTGCACACTCCAACTCATTATAACTAAGCCATTATACTAGCAAACACTCAGTGTACCTAGTGGCATCCTAAACGTGGCTATTGGACTGTTGTCTAGTCACACTAGTGCAAAGACATTTGCAGCACCTCTACCTGCATTGCACACTCCAACTCATAACTAAGCCATTATACTAGCAAACACTCAGTGTACCTAGTAGCATCCTAATCGTGGCTATTGGACTGTTGTCTAGTCACATTAGTGCAAAGACATTTGCAGCACCTCTGCCTGCATTGCACACTCCAACTCATTATAACTAAGCCATTATACTAGCAAACACTCAGTGTACCTAGTGGCATCCTAAACGTGGCTATTGGACTGTTGTCTAGTCACACTAGTGCAAAGACATTTGCAGCACCTCTGCCTGCATTGCACACTCCAACTCATTATAACTAAGCCATTATACTAGCAAACACTCAGTGTACCTAGTGGCATCCTAAACGTGGCTATTGGACTTTGCTATAGTCCCACTAGTGCAAAGACATTTGCAGCACCTCTGCCTGCATTGCACACTCCAACTCATTATAACTAAGCCATTATACTATAAAACACTCAGTGTACCTAGTGGCATCCTAAACGTGGCTATTGGACTGTTGTCTAGTCACACTAGTGCAAAGACATTTGCAGCACCTCTACCTGCATTTCACCCTCCAACTCATTTTAACTAAGCCATTATACTAGCAAACACTCAGTGTACCTAGTGGCATCCTAAACGTGGCTATTGGACTTTGCTATAGTCCCACTAGTGCAAAGACATTTGCAGCACCTCTGCCTGCATTGCACACTCCAACTCATTATAACTAAGCCATTATACTAGCAAACACTCAGTGTACCTAGTGGCATCCTAAACGTGGCTATTGGACTTTGCTATAGTCCCACTAGTGCAAAGACATTTGCAGCACCTCTACCTGCATTGCACACTCCAACTCATTATAACTAAGCCATTATACTAGCAAACACTCAGTGTACCTAGTGGCATCCTTAACGTGGCTATTGGACTTTGCTATAGTCCCACTAGTGCAAAGACATTAGCAGCACCTCTACCTGCATTGCACACTCCAACTCATTATAACTAAGCCATTATACTAGCAAACACTCAGTGTACCTAGTGGCATCCTAAACGTGGCTATTGGACTGTTGTCTAGTCACACTAGTGCAAAGACATTTGCAGCACCTCTACCTGCATTGCACACTGCAACTCATTATAACTAAGCCATTATACTAGCAAACACTCAGTGTACCTAGTGGCATCCTAAACGTAGCTATTGGACTGTTGTCTAGTCACACTAGTGCAAAGACATTTGCAGCACCTCTGCCTGCATTGCACACTCCAACTCATTATAACTAAGCCATTATACTAGCAAACACTCAGTGTACCTAGTGGCATCCTAAACGTGGCTATTGGACTTTGCTATAGTCCCACTAGTGCAAAGACATTTGCAGCACCTCTGCCTGCATTGAACACTCCAACTCATTATAACTAAGCCATTATACTAGCAAATACTCAGTGTACCTAGTGGCATCCTAAACGTGGCTATTGGACTGTTGTCTAGTCACACTAGTGCAAAGACATTTGCAGCACCTCTGCCTGCATTGCACACTCCAACTCATTATAACTAAGCCATTATACTAGCAAACACTCAGTGTACCTAGTGGCATCCTAAACGTGGCTATTGGACTTTGCTATAGTCCCACTAGTGCAAATACATTTGCAGCACCTCTGCCTGAATTGCACACTCCAACTCATTATAACTAAGCCATTATACTAGCAAACACTCAGTGTACCTAGTGGCATCCTAAACGTGGCTATTGGACTGTTGTCTAGTCACACTAGTGCAAAGACATTTGCAGCACCTCTACCTCCATTGCACACTCCAACTCATTATAACTAAGCCATTATACTAGCAAACACTCAGTGTACCTAGTGGCATCCTAAACGTGGCTATTGGACTTTGCTATAGTCCCACTAGTGCAAAGACATTTGCAGCACCTCTGCCTGCATTGCACACTCCAACTCATTATAACTAAGCCATTATACTAGCAAACACTCAGTGTACCTAGTGGCATCCTAAACGTGGCTATTGGACTTTGCTATAGTCCCACTAGTGCAAAGACATTTGCAGCACCTCTACCTGCATTGCACACTCCAACTCATTATAACTAAGCCATTATACTAGCAAACACTCAGTGTACCTAGTGGCATCCTAAACGTGGCTATTGGACTTTGCTATAGTCCCATTAGTGCAAAGACATTTGCAGCACCTCTACCTGCATTGCACACTCCAACTCATTATAACTAAGCCATTATACTAGCAAACACTCAGTGTACCTAGTGGCATCCTAAACGTGGCTATTGGACTGTTGTCTAGTCACACTAGTGCAAAGACATTTGCAGCACCTCTACCTGCATTGCACACTGCAACTCATTATAACTAAGCCATTATACTAGCAAACACTCAGTGTACCTAGTGGCATCCTAAACGTGGCTATTGGACTGTTGTCTAGTCACACTAGTGCAAAGACATTTGCAGCACCTCTACCTGCATTGCACACTCCAACTCATTACACAGCACAACAATGATTTTGCTACTGAGGATAAAACATGTGTTCTTTACTAATTTGAACATGCTGATTCCAAATATGAACTCAGAATTTGCACAGCACGTCCAGATTTTGAGTTATACTTAGAAAAGGCCATACGCCTATTCAGGCATTGTTGAAGGCATTGCACATGCGGTTGGAATGAAAGAGACCTATGCTTCTATGCAGATCATTCTGAAATTGATTAAATATTCAGAACATCAATGGAACATTTGTGCTGACCTCACAGTTGTTGCACTAGTCCTTGGTTTGCAGTTAGATTACACTAAGCATATGTGCTTTCTGTGCCTATGGAACAGTCGAGATGACAACAACCATTATAAAATTAAACGGTGGCCCAATAGAGATGAACATAAGATTTTTAAGCACAATGTTCAACACGAATCACTTGTCGATCCACTTAAAGTTTATTTTCCACCTCTTCACATTAAACTAGGACTAATGAAAAATTTTGTAGTAGCAATGGATCGTCAAGGGAATGGATTTAAGTATCTGAAGGAAAAGTTTAGTGCATTGAAAACTGAGGCCAAACTCAAAGCAGGAATCTTTATTGGTCCTGAAATCCACCAACTAATCCGTGATGAAATCTTCAAGAAAGAACTCACCCCACTTGAACTAACTGCATGGGATGCATTTATAGTAGTAGTTCAAAACTTCCTTGGAAACGAAAGAGCAGAAAACTATGCTGAACTAATAGACAATATGCTTCAAGCATACGAAATGCATGGTGCCAGAATGTCATTGAAAATGCATTTCCTACATTCACATCTTGACTTCTTTCCTCCAAATATGGGTAATGTCAGAGACGAACATGGTGAGAGATTCCACCAGGACATTTCTACTATGGAAAAAAGATACCCAGGTCGCTTTAACCCCAACATGATGGGTGATTACTGCTGGTTTTTGCAACGGGCCACTAGGACCACTCACAAGCGCAAAAGCAAGTGCCTGAAGCACTTTTAAAAGTACTCTGCTGAGTTCAAGGCGATTTCTTAAGCTACTATAAGTGATTTTTAAGTTTTTTGGTTTATTTACCTATACTTCTTTTTCAATAAAAATGATAATACATGTTGTGAAACTGTGGGACATAACGATTCTGTATCTTTATTAATTGCTTATTTTAATTTTCACAAAAATTGGAATAACTTAATATCCTGACGTGCTACAAAAAAACTAACTTCAGATTTGGATTCGGGGCATTCGATTTAGTATAGCGCACATGGTTTTTGCCAAGTAGCAGACAAAAAGTGTTTATTTGTTGTGCTGTGTTATAACTAAGCCATTATACTAGCAAACACTCAGTGTACCTAGTGGCATCCTAAACGTGGCTATTGGACTGTTGTCTAGTCACACTAGTGCAAAGACATTTGCAGCACCTCTGCCTGCATTGCACACTCCAACTCATTATAACTAAGCCATTATACTAGCAAACACTCAGTGTACCTAGTGGCATCCTAAACGTGGCTATTGGACTTTGCTATAGTCCCACTAGTGCAAAAACATTTGCAGCACCTCTGCCTGCATTGCACACTCCAACTCATTATAACTAAGCCATTATACTAGCAAACACTCAGTGTACCTAGTGGCATCCTAAACGTGGCTATTGGACTTTGCTATAGTTCCACTAGTGCAAAGACATTTGCAGCACCTCTACCTGCATTGCACAATCCAACTCATTATAAGTAAGCCATTATACTAGCAAACACTCAGTGTACCTAGTGGCATCCTAAACGTGGCTATTGGACTTTGCTATAGTCCCACTAGTGCAAAGACATTTGCAGCACCTCTACCTGCATTGCACACTCCAACTCATTATAACTAAGCCATTATACTAGCAAACACTCAGTGTACCTAGTGGCATCCTAAACGTGGCCACTGGACTGTTGTCTAGTCACACTAGTGCAAAGACATTTGCAGCACCTCTACCTGCATTGCACACTCCAACTCATTATAACTACGCCATTATACTAGCAAACACTGCTGCCAGTTTAAGGGCCGTAGTTGCATTGTTAGGGATAATTATTCTTTATTATTCTGCTGTTAATAAAGCTAGACCACTGCTGCAATCTACACCACCTCTCAATTTTTACTACCACATTTTAAGTGCACAATCTTGTCGCAATCAACATGAGTGGCAAAATGACAGATGCTGGTGGAAAGGGGAAGAGGCGTGGTGGAAAAGGAAAAAAAGGTTTTGTCCGTGGGGAAGGTGGCAAAGCTCCATTATCATCTGCTGAAGATAGTCCATCTACCAGCAAAAGTAAGATGTCTACTACTTACCGTGGACAATCCGATGTGCTCCCTTTTTTACGGACACGAACAACAGGAACAAAGGTAGATGATGGCCAAAAAAGAAAAATGCTTGAATGGATCTCAAGTGGTCCAACAAGTGCCCTCTCAGCCACTTCAAGTACCGCATCCAAAAAACACCAGTCCTCTGAGTTGTCATCCCAATCAAACTTGCTTTCTCCCAGCTCTGAAGTCTCCATCAGCCCTGCACAGTATGGTGGAACTGAGATGGCTGAGTCTGCAGAGCTGTTCAGTCACACTATAGCCTGGGAATCAGAGGTCTGCTCCCAAGCTACAGTGAGTACAGAACAGGAAATGGTCTGCAGTGATGCCCAGAACCTTTGTGACTCTGATTCAGGCCGTGAGGACCAAGTTTCTGAGCATAATGTTGACCCTTTGTCACAAACTGTAACACCTGTGGTTATAGACAATGAGGAACATACTGATGAAGATGAGACGCAGATACCCGATTGGGATGACAACTTAAATATTCGGTCAGGGCAAGAAGAGGCTCGGTCTGAGGGGGAGGGGAGTGCAAACACAACAATTGATGATGAAGTTCTAGATCCCACCTACTGTCAACCCCCAGTCAGGCACTCGAGGAGGTCAACAGAGGCGGTGGAGGAGGATGCAACCGACGACGAAGTTACCTTGCGCCTTCCTGGACAGAGTCGGAGCACTGGTAGCACGTCTACAACTGCATCCTCAGCCACCACTCTGCCTATGAGCATTATTTGGGGTGGATCAACAGGTCGCATGGCCTCTAAGCCTTGCCTAGCCTGGTCCTTTTTTGACATAGAAAAAGATCGCCCAAATTATGTGATCTGTAAACTTTGTCATGGTTCTCTTAGTAGAGGTCAAAACCTCAGCAGTTTGACAACTTCTTCCATGAATCGTCACATGAATAAATATCATAAGTCCCGGTGGGAAGCTCACTGTGCTGCAATGCGGACTAGCGGAGCGAACCATCCACGGCCTGCCCCTTCCAGTGCATCCGCGCGCTCTTCATCTTCTAGGACTGTGGGGACAGCTGTCACACCTGTTTTTCCACGCACAACTTCCACCACTGTAACCGCAGCAGGCAGTTTGCTTGGTAGGTCGTCAGTTGGTTTGGAAGGGGAAACAAGTGAGTGTGTACAGCTCTCTCAGACATCGATAGCACCAACGTTGGATGAAGGCAACATCATGTCTCCGCCTGCACTTTCCTCACAAACCTGCATTTTTCCAGGGACACCCTACTCAACACCGTCTACACACAGCAGCCAGATCTCTGTCCCTCAGATGTGGTCAAATAAAAGGCCACTTCCTGCGACCCATGACAAAGCTGAGAGGTTGACTCTATCCCTCTGTAAGCTCTTGGCTACCGAAATGCTGCCTTTCTGCCTAGTGGACACACAGGATTTTAGAGACCTTATGTCTGTCGCTGTGCCCCAGTACCAGATGCCTAGTCGCCACTACTTCTCTAAGAAAGGTGTGCCCGCGCTACACCAGCATGTCGCACACAACATCACCGCTTCCTTGAGAAACTCTGTGTGTGAACGGGTGCATTTCATCACCGATAATTGGACCAGTAAGCATGGACAGGGACGTTACATGTCGCTGACTGGGCACTGGGTAACTATGGTGATAGATGGTGAAGGGTCTGCTGCACAAGTCTTGCCATCCCCACGACTTGTGTGTCAATCCTCTGTCTGTCCAAGTTCCGCCACTGCTTCTGCCTCCTCCACCTCATCTGGGTCCTCCACCTCCGCCCCAAGCCTGCCTGGTCAGGCCACCAGCGTTCTCACTGCGCAGAAGGAATCACGCACCCCTCATTACTATGCTGGCAGCAGAGCGCAACGGCATCAGGCGGTCTTTAGCTTGACATGTCTTGGGAATAAGAGTCACACAGCTGAGGAGTTGTGGTCAGCTCTGCGGTCCGAGTTTAATAAATGGTTGTCTCCACTCAACCTGCAGCCTGGTAAGGCCGTGTGCGACAATGCTGCAAACCTGGGTGCGGCCCTTCGCCTGGGCAAGGTGACACACGTACCTTGTATGGCTCACGTGTTGAACCTTGTCGTCCAGCAATTTTTAACACACTATCCCGGCCTAGATGGCCTTCTGAACAGGGCACGAAAACTGTCTGCTCACTTCCGCCGTTCAAGCGCCGCAGCTGAGCGACTTGCATCGCTCCAGAAGTCTTTCGGCCTGCCGGTTCATCGCCTGAAATGCGATGTGGCGACACGCTGGAATTCAACTCTCCACATGTTACAGCGACTGTGGCAGCACCGCCGAGCCCTGGTGCAATACGTCATGACGTATAGCCTGGGCCAACGAGATGCAGAGGTGGGGCAGATCACCCTGATGGAGTGGTCTTAGATCAAGGACCTATGCACCCTTCTGCACAGTTTCGACATGGCGACAAATATGTTTAGCGCTGACAATGCCATTATCAGCATGACGATTCCAGTCATTTACATGCTGGAGCACACGCTAAACACTATTCGGAGTCAGGGTGTGGGACAACAGGAAGGGGAAGAACTACAGGAGGATTCATATGCGCAAGGGACAACAACATCACCAAGGTCCAGACGTTCATCATCACCAACGCAGTAGGCATGGGACCATGGGGGACAGGGATCAACAAGGGCGCATAGTAGCAGGCAAAATGTTGAGGAAGGTGCAGGAGAACATGAAGAAATGGAGGACGAACTGTCCATGGACATGGAAGACTCAGCGGATGAAGGAGACCTTGGTCAAATTTCAGTTGAAAGAGGTTGGGGGGAGATGTCAGAGGAAGAAAGAATGGGTAGCACCTCTATGCCACAAACACAGCGTGGACTTGGTCCGCATGGCTGCGCAAGACACATGAGTGCCTTTTTGTTGCACTACCTCCAACATGACAGTCGTATTGTCAAAATTAGAAGTGATGATGACTACTGGATTGCCACACTATTAGATCCCCGGTACAAGTCCAAATTTTGTGACATAATTCCAGCCATAGAACGGGACGCACGTATGCAGGAGTATCAGCAGAAGCTGTTACTCGATCTTAGCTCGGCTTTTCCACCAAACAACCGTGCAGGTGCAGGGAGTGAATCTCCCAGTTGTAACTTGACAAACATGGGACGGTCTCGTCATCTTCAACAGTCTACCCGTACCAGTAGGACCGTATCTGGTGCTGGTAACAGCAATTTTATGGAATCTTTTCATAATTTTTTTAGACCCTCTTTTGCAAGGCCACTAGAGACAACAAGTCTGACACATAGTCAACGGCTGGAGAGGATGATACAGGAGTATCTCCAAATGAACATCGATGCCATGACTTTGCAAATGGAGCCTTGCTCCTTTTGGGCTTCAAATCTAGAAAAATGGCCAGAGCTCTCCAGTTACGCCTTGGAGATTTTGTCGTGTCCAGCTGCCAGCGTTGTCTCTGAAGGTGTCTTCAGTGCTGCTGGGTGTGTGCTGACAGATAAGCGCACGCGTCTGTCCAGTGACAATGTGGACAGACTGACGTTCATCAAAATGAACAAGTCATGGATCCAGAAGGAATTTACTACCCCTGTGTCATCCTGGGGAGACTAAATGCTTGTGGATTTGGAATGTGCTTGATGCAAATCAAAACATCCTGTTTGCAACTAGGGTACAAGTGCTGCCACTGATGGGGTGTCTGTGTGGCACAATTTTTGGAACAAAAGGGAGACTCCGCTTGGAGTCACCCTTGCTTGCTGTGTTTTTAAAAGAAGCCAAGATGAACAGAGCTGGGATCAGGAAAGACTTTGCTACCTACCCTGGTGTCATCCTGGGGACGGTTAATTAGGCCGTATTTTTGAATGTGCTTGATGCAAATCTAGCTGTGAAGTGCACATCTAGGGCACAAGTGCTGCCACTGAAGGGGTGGGTGTGTGTGGGGCCCAATTTTTGGAAAAAAAGGGAGACTTCGCTTGGAGTAACCCTTGCTTGCTGTGTTTTTAAAAGAAGCCAAGATGAACAGAGCTGGGATCAGGAAAGACTTTGCTACCTACCCCGGTGTCATCCTGGGGACGGATAAGAATGGCGTATTTATGAATGTGCTTGATGCAAATCTAGCTGTGAATTGTACAACTGGGGCACAACTGCTGCCACTGAAGGGGTGGGTGTGTGTGGGGCCCAATTTTCGGAAAAAAAGGGAGACTCCGCTTGGAGTAACCCTTGCTTGCTGTGTTTTTAAAAGAAGCCAAGATGAACAGAGCTGGGATCAGGAAAGACTTTGCTACCTACCCCGGTGTCATCCTGGGGACGGATAAGAATGGCGTATTTTTGAATGTGCTTGATGCAAATCTAGCTGTGAATTGTACAACTGGGGCACAACTGCTGCCACTGAAGGGGTGGGTGTGTGTGGGGCCCAATTTTTGGAAAAAAAGGGAGACTTCGCTTGGAGTAACCCTTGCTTGCTGTGTTTTTAAAAGAAGCCAAGATGAACAGAGCTGGGATCAGGAAAGACTTTGCTACCTACCCCGGTGTCATCCTGGGGACGGATAAGAATGGCGTATTTATGAATGTGCTTGATGCAAATCTAGCTGTGAATTGTACAACTGGGGCACAACTGCTGCCACTGAAGGGGTGGGTGTGTGTGGGGCCCAATTTTTGGAAAAAAAGGGAGACTTCGCTTGGAGTAACCCTTGCTTGCTGTGTTTTTAAAAGAAGCCAAGATGAACAGAGCTGGGATCAGGAAAGACTTTGCTACCTACCCCGGTGTCATCCTGGGGACGGATAAGAATGGCGTATTTATGAATGTGCTTGATGCAAATCTAGCTGTGAATTGTACAACTGGGGCACAACTGCTGCCACTGAAGGGGTGGGTGTGTGTGGGGCCCAATTTTCGGAAAAAAAGGGAGACTCCGCTTGGAGTAACCCTTGCTTGCTGTGTTTTTAAAAGAAGCCAAGATGAACAGAGCTGGGATCAGGAAAGACTTTGCTACCTACCCCGGTGTCATCCTGGGGACGGATAAGAATGGCGTATTTTTGAATGTGCTTGATGCAAATCTAGCTGTGAATTGTACAACTGGGGCACAACTGCTGCCACTGAAGGGGTGGGTGTGTGTGGGGCCCAATTTTTGGAAAAAAAGGGAGACTTCGCTTGGAGTAACCCTTGCTTGCTGTGTTTTTAAAAGAAGCCAAGATGAACAGAGCTGGGATCAGGAAAGACTTTGCTACCTACCCCGGTGTCATCCTGGGGACGGATAAGAATGGCGTATTTATGAATGTGCTTGATGCAAATCTAGCTGTGAATTGTACAACTGGGGCACAACTGCTGCCACTGAAGGGGTGGGTGTGTGTGGGGCCCAATTTTCGGAAAAAAAGGGAGACTCCGCTTGGAGTAACCCTTGCTTGCTGTGTTTTTAAAAGAAGCCAAGATGAACAGAGCTGGGATCAGGAAAGACTTTGCTACCTACCCCGGTGTCATCCTGGGGACGGATAAGAATGGCGTATTTTTGAATGTGCTTGATGCAAATCTAGCTGTGAATTGTACAACTGGGGCACAACTGCTGCCACTGAAGGGGTGGGTGTGTGTGGGGCCCAATTTTTGGAAAAAAAGGGAGACTCCGCTTGGAGTAACCCTTGCTTGCTGTGTTTTTAAAAGAAGCCAAGATGAACAGAGCTGGGATCATGAAGGACTTTGCTACCTACCCCGGTGTCATCCTGGGGACGGATAAGAATGGCGTATTTTTGAATGTGCTTGATGCAAATCTAGCTGTGAATTGTACAACTGGGGCACAACTGCTGCCACTGAAGGGGTGGGTGTGTGTGGGGCCCAATTTTTGGAAAAAAAGGGAGACTCCGCTTTGAGTAACCCTTGCTTGCTGTGTTTTTAAAAGAAGCCAAGATGAACAGAGCTGGGATCAGGAAAGACTTTGCTACCTACCCCGGTGTCATCCTGGGGACGGATAAGAATGGCGTATTTTTGAATGTGCTTGATGCAAATCTAGCTGTGAATTGTACAACTGGGGCACAACTGCTGCCACTGAAGGGGTGGGTGTGTGTGGGGCCCAATTTTTGGAAAAAAAGGGAGACTCCGCTTGGAGTAACCCTTGCTTGCTGTGTTTTTAAAAGAAGCCAAGATGAACAGAGCTGGGATCAGGAAAGACTTTGCTACCTACCCCGGTGTCATCCTGGGGACTGATAAGAATGGCGTATTTTTGAATGTGCTTGATGCAAATCTAGCTGTGAATTGTACAACTGGGGCACAACTGCTGCCACTGAAGGGTTTGGTGTGTGTGGGGCCCAATTTTTGGAAAAAAGGGAGACTCCGCTTGGAGTAACCCTTGCTTGCTGTGTTTTTAAAAGAAGCCAAGATGAACAGAGCTGGGATCAGGAAAGACTTTGCTACCTACCCCGGTGTCATCCTGGGGACGGATAAGAATGGCGTATTTTTGAATGTGCTTGATGCAAATCTAGCTGTGAATTGTACAACTGGGGCACAACTGCTGCCACTGAAGGGGTGGGTGTGTGTGGGGCCCAATTTTTGGAAAAAAAGGGAGACTCCGCTTGGAGTAACCCTTGCTTGCTGTGTTTTTAAAAGAAGCCAAGATGAACAGAGCTGGGATCAGGAAAGACTTTGCTACCTACCCCGGTGTCATCCTGGGGACGGATAAGAATGGCGTATTTTTGAATGTGCTTGATGCAAATCTAGCTGTGAATTGTACAACTGGGGCACAACTGCTGCCACTGAAGGGGTGGGTGTGTGTGGGGCCCAATTTTTGGAAAAAAAGGGAGACTCCGCTTGGAGTAACCCTTGCTTGCTGTGTTTTTAAAAGAAGCCAAGATGAACAGAGCTGGGATCAGGAAAGACTTTGCTACCTACCCCGGTGTCATCCTGGGGACGGATAAGAATGGCGTATTTTTGAATGTGCTTGATGCAAATCTAGCTGTGAATTGTACAACTGGGGCACAACTGCTGCCACTGAAGGGGTGGGTGTGTGTGGGGCCCAATTTTTGGAAAAAAGGGAGACTCCGCTTGGAGTAACCCTTGCTTGCTGTGTTTTTAAAAGAAGCCAAGATGAACAGAGCTGGGATAAGGAAAGACTTTGCTACCTACCCCGGTGTCATCCTGGGGACGGTTAATTAGGCTGTATTTTTGAATGTGCTTGATGCAAATCTAGCTGTGAAGTGCACAACTAGGGCACAAGTGCTGCCACTGAATGGGTGGGTGTGTGTGGGGCCCAATTTTTGGAAAAAAAGGGAGACTCTGCTTGGAGTAACCCTTGCTTGCTGTGTTTTTAAAAGAAGCCAAGTTGAACAGAGCTGGGATCAGGAAAGACTTTGCTACCTACCCTGGTGTCATCCTGGGGACGGTTAATTAGGCCGTATTTTTGAATGTGCTTGATGCAAATCTAGCTGGGAAGTGCACAACTAGGGCACAACTGCTGCCACTGAATGGGTGGGTGTGTGTGGGGCCCAATTTTTGGAAAAAAAGGGAGACTACGCTTGGAGTCACCTTGCAGTGTTTTACATAATTTTAGAAGGGCATGCCATGCCTATATCTGTGTCTCGTCCTCTTTTTCCTCGTAACGCTGTTTTGTTTTCACATGAGAATTTGTCCTTGTCACTTTCCCATGTGTTTGTGTTGTGTTGTGAGTTGTTTGTCACCTTTTGGACACCTTTGAGGGTGTTTTCTAGGTGTTTTTATGTGTTTGTGATTGCCTGCCATTGTTTCCTATGCAGTTCGAGTTCGGTTCGTCGAACGTTCGACGAGCCGAACTCGAACGGGTCCTCCGTTCGGCGAGCCGACCTCGAGCCGAACCGGGACCGGTTCGCTCATCTCTAGTTAGAACTGATGATGCTATCATCATCATCATCATAATCATCATCACTATTCAGGTAAATAAGGTAGAAATGCAACATAACCTCCTTGTCTTCCTCTTCCTCCACCTATGCTAAAATTTCTATTTGTGGCAGTAGCACAGAATTAGCAATCAGGATTTAGATGCTGAAATGTCAATTTTGTATATCAAACAAATTCACTGCACTCAATGGTTGTGATATAAGTTGAAGAGTTTATTAATAGGGATGATTGAATACTTTAAATATTCGGCTTTGCAAATATTTTCCGAATAGGTCGCCGATATGTGAATATTCGATGCGCAATGAAAGTCTATGGGAAGCCTGAATAGTTCTGAATACTTGTTATTCGGGCTTCTCATAGACTTACATTGTGCCTCGAATATTCGCGAATAGTCAAATAGCGGCGACGTATTCGGAAAATAGTCGCAAAGCCGAATATTTGAGGTATTCGATCATCCCCATTTATTAACAAAGAAAAGCATTTGTGTGGTCATCCGATGTTTCGACCCTCCTGGATCTTAGTCAAAAGTCGCTGCACAGTAGGTGACTGGAGGGTGAGAGATGAAGTGCACAGCAGCACTGGTGCATAGGAGAAGGTGCCTTGAGGGTAATGTACAGGGTATGCAAGCGCAACAGCGCTGTTGTTGTTTGTATTGTGTATCGTAACAAACGAAATGTCGATTTTGGACAGACTACATGACCTCAGATTTAGCTATCAGAATTTAGATGCTGTAATTTAAATCACTGGCAGGACAACAGAATTAGCAATCAGGATTTTTATGCTGAAATGTCGATTGGCGACAGGAGCACAGTTATTATGAATTTGTATGAACCTGCATTAAAATGCAACAGGAGCAACATTCCCAATCTATATCAGTCCCAAATGGCACAGACGCCGCATGTTCGCTTCTTATATGCTATGCAGAGGGACATGTCACTTAACCAGTCAATGACACATGCCCTTGTTTCTGAATGTTGTGGATGGTTTATGCACTTTGATTGGATCCCAGAAAATCTACAGATTAGGTTATGGAAAAAAAGAAAAAGTCCATCTCTGCTCTAACCTTTCCCCTCCCCCTCCTCTTTTCAGACACCTCCGAGCTCATCATACAGCACCACTATTCAAGCCAAAGTCATAATAACGTACCAGAAAAGCATTATTGCAACTGCGAACAGTTACCAAACAAAGCTGAACATTGTCGATTTTTTAGAAAAGTGCTTGAGCTTCCGAACAGAAATCCGAATATGCAAGGCTCATGCCGAATTTGAAATTAGCAAACCTTTTTTGAACAAATTTGCTCATCTCTAGTTTCTGTGATATCAAAGTGTTTTCCTTTTACTGCTACATATAATTAATGCATAAAAGTTTCAGTACATTGAAACATTATCATTATTACAAATATAAAGATGCCCAATATTTTTTATGCCAATTGTTTGATAATTATTTAGAGAAAACAATTCAAATAGCTAAAACATGTCTAAATGCTATTGTTAACTATATTCAATTTGTCAATTCAGGGAGGAATGAGACAAACTCTAGTGCTACTTATTAGAAGTAACAATCCTAAAAGTCAAAAGTGACTCTTTAACAAGCCTTTTCATATGACCTAGGATTTATGCCAGATCAGAACCTCAATTTGCAGACACGGTGGCTCGGGATGATTGTCCCTTGTCAGTGCAAAGTAGGAGCTTTGATCTGACTTTATGAGAAGCTAAAGTGGGGTCTAAGGGGAGAACATTTCCCCTTGCGGAGACTGACAAACCAATCTTGCTGTTAGTGGTGAGAAGTCTTACAGCTGCAATGCTCCTCTGGGATATATTCAAATTATCTCTTCAGGGAGGACGGAGACAAACTGTAGTGCCACCTATTGGAAGTAGCAATCCTAAAAGTCAAAAGTGACTCTTTAATGAGCCTTTCCATATGACCTAGGATTTATGCCGGATCAGAACCTCAATTTGCAGACATGGTGTTTCAGGATTATTGTCTCTCGTCAGTGCAAAGTATGAGGTCTGATCTGGCTTTATGAGAAGCTAAAGTGGGGTCTAAGGGGAGCACGTTTCACCTTGTGGAGACTGACAAACCAATCTGGCTGTCAGTGGGGAGGAGTCTTATAGATGCAATGCTCCTATGGGATATATTCAAATTGTCTCTTCAGGGAGGAAGGAGACAAACTGTAGTCCTATCTATTGGAAGTAAAAAATTCTAAAAGTCAAAAGTGATTCTTTAACAAGCCTTTTTATATGACCTAGGATTTATGCCAGATCAAAAAGCTCTCCGCTTAGAACCCACTTTAGCTTCTCATTTAGCCAGATCAGACCTCGTACTTTGCACTGACGAGGGACAATCATCCTGAAACACTTTGTCTGCAAATTAAGGTTCTGATCTGGCATAAATCCTAGGTGATATGAAAAGGCTTGTTAAAGAGTCACTTTTCACTTTTAGGATTGCTACCTCCAATAGGTGGCACTAGAGTTTGTCTCCTTCCTCCCTGAAGAGACAATTTGAATATATCCAAGAGGAGCATTGCAACTATAAGACTGCTCACCACTGACAGCCAGATTGGTTTGTTAGTCTCCTCAAGGAGAAAAGTTCTCCTCTTAGATCCCATTGTTAACTATAAATAGTTAATTGCACTATAAAAATTCGTCTTCATTCTGTGACACCTCTTCTTTGGCGGTCTCCTGTACTCCCGTATTGGATCTTCTCTTACTATTGTCCAAAAATAATCTGCAAGTATTGATGGATTCCATGTTCCCTGATATCTTTTCTCTATATTTACAATTTCTTGGTGAAATCTCTCACTGTGCTCGTTGTTCACTGCTCTGCAGTTTGGCGAAAAAAAGTCTAGATGTGAAAGTAAGAAATAAATCTTTAAGGACATGTCGCAGTCAATATCCTTATATGTTTTGAGGAGATTTTGCACCAACTCTTCAGTTATCTGCTCTTGAGTTTCCCAAAAAATTAGTTACCACTAAGGCAAATGCTACCCATGCAACATTTTCCTTGCCCTGCAACAATTGGAGAAACTCATAATTTTGAAGATGCTTACAAGTTTGAGTTTCAATAAAGACTTCTTACATTAAATTTGCTTCACTCAAGCAATTTATTAATGAGATACTTGAATGTTTTCGCATTTTTATCCATTACCTTTATAAAGTTGTTCATTAGCCCCAACTTAATATGCAATGGTGGTAACAAAATGTTATGTGGGTCAACAATTGCTGGATGCCGTACATTTTTACTCCCTGGCAGAAGTGAATGTCGTAAAGGCCAGTCTCTTTAATTTTAGTAATGTTCTCTTGCATGAATATTCCACTCATGCAGAAAGCAGCAGTACTTTCTGTATCCACCTTGGAGAATTAGTAAGAGGACAACCACTTTTAACTGTTCACAGTGGGGCCACAAATGTTGGTCATAGTTCAGGCACCTCAACAGTTGTTTCATGTCCTAGGTTTATTTCAAGTGCACTGCATAACCAACTGGAATTGAAGATAGTGTATTGCCATTAAGTATCCAGGCAGTTTCTAAGCTTCTTTTGGATGAATAGATGAAGAGCCTCCATCCTCAGGATTATGACTTATCTTCAGAGCTTCCATTAAGCTGTTGATGTTGTTCCATGCCACAAGATCACCCTCCATAAAGCGATATTGTACAAGATCTTTATCATGGTTGCGTAACAAAGAAATCCGAACATTTCCCACTAGGAGAGTTCACTGTTTTAGCTTGGAATTCAAGAGTTCAGCCTTTCTCTTAGGCAGATCCAAATATCTAACAAGACCATTCAGTTCACTTTGTGCTATAAGGTGTTGTTCAGTCGAGACTGCTGACAGAAAGTCTTTGTCATGGGAGGAAGATGCTTCAAAACGGCAAACAAACTGTTGCGAGGAACAGTGTTTAGGGGGATATTATACAGAGGACCAGCGTGTGCATGTGGAAATATTACAGAGCGGGGCAATGTGTGTGGGGAATATTATATAGAGGGGTAGGACGCGGGGAGCGATATTATACAGTGGGGCAGTATGTGGGGAGCATATTATAAAGATTGTGTGGGGGGATAGTATACAGAAGGGCAGCGTATGTGAGGAATATTATACAGAGGAGCAGTTTGTGGGGGGATTTTATACAGAGGGGCAGTGTGTGGGGGGATATTATACAGAGAGGCATTGTGTGTGAGGGAATATTACACAGAGGGGTAGTGTGTGTGAGGATATTATACATAGGGTCAGTATGGGAGAGACACTATGGAGAGAGGCAGTGTAGAGGGTGAATTATGGAGAAGGATGGCGTAGAGGGTGTATTATGGATTGGATGGTGTAGGGGGTGTATTATTAATTTTCTGAGGGAAATAATATTTCATTTTCTGGAACAGCCTCAAAGGTTTTGGCCATAAGTCTGTGTGTGTGTGTATATATATATATATATATATATATATATATATACAGCCAGCAGAGCCTCAATTTTATATATATATATATATATATATATACATATATATATATATATATGCTAAACCACAAAAAGCCTCTATAATAAATAGATATTTATATTATATAAATATATAAATACTAGTTTCAGCCAGCAGATGGTGTTTGATGGGAGCTATTAATGTGTGATTGGTGATGACATTTTGCAGAAGTGGAGTTTTTCTATGAGTGGTGGTGAGATCCTGAGCTCCCTAGCATTCCCTATAAGAGTTATTTAACCCCGCTGCCAATCATGTACCTTTACCCTTGCTTTCCCTAAACTCACTGTTCCTAGTTATTAGACAAGCAAGAGCACTAGTCTCACTGCAGCACTACTAAACAAAAAGGGAAGCAAAGACAGACAGGGGAAAAAAGGATAACAGTAGGAACTTTACAGCTGCAGCCAGGCTTGTGGGTTGCAGTTGGCTAGGAAACAGTCAGTAATCCAGCAGCTACTTCCACCCAGGTGGCTGAAGAGTATTAGATTCGATCACCAGCGTACGTTGATGGGTCATGAGACTATTTGAAGGAGATGGGCATAGTCACAGAACAGCTGCACCTAAACAGAAAGAGCTGCCAGCAGCAAAATTGAGATTAACCCTTAATGCACCAAAAGAAAGAAAAACATTTAATATGTAGAGTTTCACATGGCAAAATGAGACTCAGGTCCCAAAACTTGTCATAAGTCTCCTATACTTAGAAACCATCAAGACACAAGAGCTCTAACTCAATCAGAGGTTTTCCTGTCATCAAATTCATATCCATTCTCAATATAATGGCCCCTAAACTTGCCACTGCCACTTTGTCTCTTCTTCCTGAATCACAACCTAATGCTCCTCCTATCTGAGGATTTACCCACTTGACTCCTGCACTGGCCACAAGTTAGAAGATTTGCATTAATATATAGGGAGTCGAGCTACTATATTTTGATGACTGAAAGTAAGATTAGAGAGTTATATATTATTTTAACATCTGAAAAACAAAACACCTAAGCTATGCCTTGGAAAATAATTATTTCGACACATTAAATAGGTTGATTACATAGACTTAATAATTTTTATGAATTTGCTTGCAGTTGTTTATTTGCTTTTGAATACGGTTATATTTACAACTATTCATTTTAGTGCACAAATAACTGGAGGATGCACTGTAAAGAAAAGGAAGAATGTCTGTTTTCAGATACAATAAAGTATGAAAAGTACATTAAAACAGCAGCATAAAATTGTCATGTAAAAACCTAAATAAAAGCTCACAGGTCATAATAGCATGATTTATAGTGTTTATACTTGTATTACCAAAACACTGTTCAATGTTCCTTTCTTTTATTAAAAGACAAACCTTGCCAAACTTGACCACCTCTCTATTCATTCATCTGGACATGACAGATAATATCCACCAAATCAGACAAGGCACTTTTGGGAGATCCCTTTCTGGGAATTGTAGCAATAGCAATTATATACCCAATGATGTCACAATACTAAGATAATACATTATCTTCATGACACAGTGATACACAGTACAGTGAAAAATTGCAGCATAATGATAAAATACCATATTACACTAATGGATAAAGATAAGTAGATTAGTCGCAGATAATCAAATTAAATTCAAATTTCCTGAAATTTGTGATTTCACAATAATTTGAACAATTAGGAGATTCGATTCGTGGTTTGCAAAAAAATATACATCTTGCCTGGCACAATTTTCCATACTACTGAGGGATCAAAAAGTGGGTAAAAGACAGCTTCCCCATAATGACCTGCAGGTATGACATCTAGCAGATTATGATACCATCATACATGTACAGTGGTGGTCAGTACCTGGGTCATCTGAGATCAGCGGTTCCCAGTGGAGCACAGTTTGCACGGCAGAGTCATTTTCTGTAGAGTGTGAACTCTTATGGCCAGGAGAGTACTCTTTTTTTTTCGCCAGTATAGTGTAAGCTCTTACGGTCAGAGACATGATCTCTCTTGTTTTCCCCACATGTATTTTGCAAAGTAAGCCAACCCGAGCTTTAATACTGTCACACTAGTTAACCCCTTCAGTGAAAACTGTAAAAAAAAATAAAAAACACGGCAAAAACTATGTTTTTCAACCATGCAAAAAAGTGGAATAAAACACAATCAAAAAGTCATATATCAATTAATATGGTACTGCTGAAAACGGCATCTTGTCCCGCAAAAAAAAGCTGCAATACAACTCCATAATTACTTACAGCAAAGATGAAACTGCAGCTGTACATTACCGAGGCCAAAAACTACTACTCCAGCAGGATACAGCTAAGCCTCCACTAGGTGGAGGCATCACAGGTGCAGAAGGAGCAAATCACACACACGCTTCCAAAACATGGAGGGGGCGATTGTTGGATGCTAAAACTGCACACTGATGGCTTGCATAGAATGCTGTTCACACTTGCAGATGCACAGTCACAAACCCGCAGCCTATTAGATGACGCCCATACTATTAGATCAGGCGCGCTGCCAAGCCGTACTCCATCTGCGCATCATAGAGGGACAGGAACTCTAATATACAAGACCTAACAAAAAGGGACCTGGCTGTATCCTGTACAAAAAAATATGAGGTTTTTAGTTGGTGTTATGGTCATAAGACGGACGCCTACAACCCTCGTCACGGGAAATTCATTCTTGTAGGTCCCTACACTATATATAATATAAAAAAGCAACAAAAAGGACCTGTGATGCCTTCACCTAGTGGGGGCTTAGTTGTATCCTGCTGGAGTAGTAGTTTTTGGCCTAGGTAATGTACAGCTGCAGTTCCATCTTTGCTGTAAGTAATGATATTTATTCCTCTTTTTTGTTGCTTTTTTATATTATATATAGTGTAGTGACCTACAAGCATGAGGTTTCTGGGATGAGGGTTTTAGGCTTTCGTCTTATGGCCATAACACCAACTAAAAACCTCATTTTTTTGTACAGGATACAGCCAGGTTCTTTGTTGTAGGCCTTGCATATTGGACTTCCTGTCCTTGTATGATGCGCAGATGGAGTACGGCTTGGTAGCCCGCCTGATATAATAGTATGGACTAATAGGCTGCGGGTTTGAGACTGTGCATCTGCAAGTGTGAACAGCATTCTATGCAAGCCATCAGTGTCCAGTTTTACCATCCAGCAATCACCCTCTCCATGTTTTGGAAGCGTGTGTGTGATTTTCTCTTCCTGCACCTGTGATGCCTTTACCTAGTGGGGGCTTAGCTGTATCCTGCTGGAGTAGTAGCTTTTGGCCTAGGTAATGTATATCTGCAGTTTCATCTTTGCTGAAAGTAATAATATTTATTCCTCTTTTTTGTTGCTTTTTTGTATATACAACTCCATCAGCCAAAAAATAAAAAAGTGATGCCTCCCAGAATGTGATTGGCCAGGGAAATGACTGTAAAAAAAAGGAAGTACAATGGTTGAGGCAGGACATACTTATCAGGGTCCGCACGGCTTTAACTCTTCTTCTGGGTGTGCTGATTATCCCTTATGCATATTCACTGATTCTCCCACACACCATCTGTGGCAGCATCAGTGACTGGCTGCAGTCAGACTGCTGGTGTGCTGGCGTCTCTGATTGGTTGCACTTACAGTAGCTGTCTGTCTGCCAGAGTGAAGTGGAAAAATAATTTTTTAAAAAAGAAGCGCTGACCTCCATGCAGTGATATCCAGCACAGATAAAACATATGACTACAAGCTGCAGTCCCCAGCTGTGTATCAAAATAAGAGGAACCCCTTGCAGCATTTTTTTAATCAAGATAAAGCTGACAGCCGGAGGCTGTTATATTTTGGCTAGGGAGGCCCATAGTTACATTGTTACATAGTTACATAGGTTGAAAAAAGGCCAAGGTCCATCAAGTTCAACCTTCCAACTACAATGTTGTGTGTACTGAGGAAATAATCCAGCCCTTTTTTAAAAGCTCCAAGAAAAGAGAACAAATCCAGCTCACCAACCGTCCTGCTGGTAGTATCCAATTCCTGCGCACGGAATATGGCTAGGCAGCCGTACAATTGTAGAAAAAAGCAGCAAGTTTCCAGCGCCAGGAGAAGTTTGGTTAAAAATCCACTTTTATTAAGAAAAATGAAATAAAAAACCAGCAGGTACAGCATATGTCGGGAGACTTACAGAACAACGCGTTTCGACGCTCAGGTCTTAATCATGTTCTGACATTAAATGCGACCAACTTCCTTTTGTTGGATCTCTCCACCATTGATAATCCTAAACACATGTGTGGGTTGTGATAAGCAACTCCCAAAATGGTGGTGGAGAGAGATCCCACAAAATGAAAGGAAAAATACTAGGTATATATAAGATTATTATAAGAAAAGCAGCATTCTCATATATACTTTTAAAATATGGATATCCACTATGAGTATGATATATACAGTCCTACATGAATATAGTTCATACATATCATTTTTAGTTTAACATAGATTTACAAAAAATAACATATTTTTTTATATATATGTATAAATATATGTATAGATCAAAAAACAAACCACATTATAGCTGTATGATTAGACAGAGTGGCAAAGAACGGAATATAATTATATTCTTGCAACAGTCAAGGAGACAAAGAATAAATGTCAATCCTATGAAGAAAAAGGGATATAGAATCCATCAGTGCAATGATACACAAGGGAGATATATAGAAAGCGCATGGTCTGAACTAAGTTATAAGGATATTTTACTTACTTATTCATGAATATTTTGGTCATCGCTATTATAATAATTTGGTCAAAAAATGTATATATATATATATTCTCAGGTCATCAAAAACCTGCATTAATGAGATTATAGTAAATTTATAACAAATAAATTTGCCCCTTGTATAATATTCAAATTTTTTTTATATATATAGATTTTTTTTGGGTTTTTTAGGAAAGTGTAATAAGAAAGGGGGGGGGGGGCAAAGAAAAAAGCATAGGAAATAAAGTAAGTCAGATTAATTTATTTTGATACTATTTTAGTTCAGTAATGCAGTATTAAATCCTGGCGGTTATTCAGACCGTTCGGGTTTCTTGTATTAAGAGTGAGGATCCAGAAGGATTCTCTATTAAGGAGTTTCCTTCTATGATCTCCACCCCTGATCGGTCTGTATACCTGTTCAATACCCATAAACTGGAAGCCGCTAACATCACCCTTGTGAACAGAGGCAAAATGTTTGGATACTGCAGAAGTCGCAATTGCATTCTGTTTAGAGACATCGGAAAGATGCCTTCTGATCCTAACCTTTAGTGGACCCATTGTGCAGCCTGTATACTGGATGTTACATATTTTGCAGGTTATTAAATATACCGCATAGGTAGTATTACAATTAATCATGGAATTAATTTGAAATGTTTTTTGATTAGAGATGGAATAAAAAGTTTTCCCCTTTTGTACATAACTGCACGCTTTACATCTAGTCGCACCACATTTGTGAAAGCCTTTTAGGGCAATCCAGGTGGGTCGTTTGTCATAACCACTATCACTCAGAAAAAGACTCGGGGAGAGAATAGAACCCAAAGTTGGAGCTCGTTTAGCAACACATTTTACGTTGTTTTTTATTACTTGTTTTAATACTGGATCCTCATTTAAGATTGGTAAATATTTTTTCACTATATTAGTGACCAAATTATATTGATTGCTATAGTTAGTGGAAAAGACAATATTGTTATTAATTGTATTTTTCTTTTTATATTGTGATTTATTTTTATGCAATAAATCTGCTCTGTCAATTCCACTAACAATTGTTTTAGCTCGATTGAGAACCCAGGTGGAATACCCTCTATCAGAGAGTCTATTACAAATTTGAGCCTCTTCCCTAGAATAATCACTAGTTTGGGAACAATTACGTTTTAATCTGATGAGTTCTCCTACAGGAATATTATTCTTGGTCGACATGCTATGACATGAGTCTGCTGTTAATATAGCATTAGTGGCAGTAGGCTTTCTATAAGGTGTGACTATGACACTGTCAGAATCATTAACAGATAAAGTAATATCTAGAAAGTTCATGGTAGTTGAATGAGAATAGGATGTGAACTTTAAATTAAAATCATTACCATTCATATAAGCAAGAAACATATAAACAAGAAACTACCTATGTAACATCCAGTATACAGGCTGCACAATGGGTCCACTAAAGGTTAGGATCAGAAGGCATCTTTCCGATGTTTCTAAACAGAATGCAATTGCGACTTCTGCAGTATCCAAACATTTTGCCTCTGTTCACAAGGGTGATGTTAGCGGCTTCCAGTTTATGGGTATTGAACAGGTATACAGACCGATCAGGGGTAATTATATTCCGTTCTTTGCCACTCTGTCTAATCATACAGCTATAATGTGGTTTGTTTTTTGATCTATACATATATTTATACATATACATATTTATACATATATATAAAAAAATATGTTATTTTTTGTAAATCTATGTTAAACTAAAAATTATATGTATGAACTATATTCATGTAGGACTGTATATATCATACTCATAGTGGATATCCATATTTTAAAAGTATATATGAGAATGCTGCTTTTCTTATAATAATCTTATATATACCTAGTATTTTTCCTTTCATTTTGTGGGATCTCTCTCCACCACCATTTTGGGAGTTGCTTATCACAACCCACACATGTGTTTAGGATTATCAATGGTGGAGAGATCCAACAAAAGGAAGTTGGTCGCATTTAATGTCAGAACATGATTAAGACCTGAGTGTCGAAACGCGTTTTTCTGTAAGTCACCCTACATATGCTGTACCTGCTGGTTTTTTATTTTATTTTTCTTAATAAAAGTGGATTTTTAACCAAACTTCTCCTGGTGCTGGAAACTTGCTGCTTTTTTCTACAATTGTACGGCTGCCTAGCCATATTCCGTGCGCAGGAATTGGATACTACCAGCAGGATGGTTGGTGAGCTGGATTTGTTCTCTTTTCTTAGAGCTTTTAAAAAAGGGCTGGATTATTTCCTCAGTACACACAACATTGTAGTTGGAAGGTTGAACTTGATGGACCTTGGCCTTTTTTCAACCTATGTAACTATGTAACAATGTAACTATGGGCCTCCCTAGCCAAAATATAACAGCCTCCGGCTGTCAGCTTTATCTTGATTAAAAAAATGCTGCAAGGGGTTCCTCTTATTTTGATACAAAGCTGGGGGCTGCAGCTTGTAGTCATATGTTTTATCTGTGCTGGATATCACTGCATGGAGGTCAGCGCTTCTTTTTTAAAAAAATATTTTTCCACTTCACTCTGGCAGACAGACAGCTACTGTAAGTGCAACCAATCAGAGACGCCAGCACACCATCAGTCTGACTGCAGCCAATCACTGATGCTGCCACAGATGGTGTGTGGGAGAATCAGTGAATATGCATAAGGGATAATCAGCACACCCAGAAGAAGAGTTAAAGCCGTGCGGACCCTGATAAGTATGTCCTGCCTCAACCATTGTACTTCCTTTTTTTACAGTCATTTCCCTGGCCAATCACATTCTGGGAGGCATCACTTTTTTATTTTTTGGCTGATGGAGTTGTATATACAAAAAAGCAACAAAAAAGACGAATAAATATTATTACTTTCAGCAAAGATGAAACTGCAGATATACCTTACCTAGGCCAAAAGCTACTACTCCAGCAGGATACAGCTAAGCCCCCACTAGGTGGAGGCATCACAGGTGCAGGAAGAGAAAATCACACACACGCTTCCAAAACATGGAGAGGGTGATTGCTGGATGGTAAAACTGGACACTGATGGCTTGCATAGAACGCTGTTCACACTTGCAGATGCACAGTCTCAAACCCGCAGCCTATTAGTCCATACTATTATATCAGGCGGGCTGCAAAGCCGTACTCCATCTGCGCATCATACAAGGGCAGGAAGTCTAATATGCAAGGCCTACAACAAAGAACCTGGCTGTATCCTGTACAAAAAAATGAGGTTTTTAGTTGGTGTTATGGCCATAAGACGAAAGCCTAAAACCCTCATCCCAGAAACCTCATGCTTGTAGGTCCCTACACTATATGCGCTGAGCGTCGAAACGCGTTGTTCTGTAAGTCTCCCGACATATGCTGTACCTGCTGTTTTTTATTTTATTTTTCTTAATAAAAGTGGATTTTTAACCAAACTTCTCCTGGCGCTGGAAACTTGCTGCTTTTTTTTAAAAGCTGTTATAATATTTGATATTACTACCTTTTGTGGTAGGGCATTCCACAGTCTGATTGCTCTAACTGTAAAGAACCCTTTCCTATTTAGCTGCCAGAATCTCTTTTCTTCCATTCACAGTGACTGCCCCCTGGTCCTTAGTATTGTCTTTGGAAGGAATAAGTCATGTGCCAGTCCTTTATATTGACCACACATGTATTTATACATATAAATGAGATCTCGTCTGAGACGTCTTTTTTCTAAGCTAAACATATTTAACTTTTTCAACCTCTCATCATATTGGAGGCCTTCCATTCCTTGTAGTAGTCTAGTTAACCACCTTTGAACTGACTTTAACTTCTGAATGTCATTTTTAAAATCTGGGGCCCAAAACTGGATCCCATATTCTAGGTGTGGCCTTACAAGTAACTTATAAAGGGATAGCAATACGTTGGAATCACGAGATCTAATCTCTCTTTTTATACACCAAAAAATCTTGTTTGCTTTAGCAGCTGCTGCTTGATATTGCGTTCTGCTGTGCAGCTTACTTGTAACCAAAGTCCTTCTTCTGCTCTGTAGTCCCGAGTTTACTTCCAGTTAATGTATATGCAACTATAGGATTACTCTGTCCTAGGTGCATGACTTTACATTTATCAACATTAAATCTCATTGGGCGGCACGGTGGCTCAGTGGTTAGCACTGCAGTCTTGCAGCGCTGGGGTCCCGGGTTCAAATCCCACCAAGGACACCATCTGCACGGAGTTTGTATGTTCTCCCCGTGTTTGCGTGGGTTTCCTCCGGGTACTCCAGTTTCCTCCCTCACTTGAAAGACATACAGATAGGGATTCTAGATTGTGAGCCCCAATGGGGACAGTGTTGCCAATGTATGTAAAGCGCTGTGGAATTAATAGCGCTATATAAATGAATAAAATTATTATTATTATTATTTGCCAAGTTTTTGCCTATTCCGACATCTTATCCAGATAGTTTTGTAATATTGTACTATCAAGGTAAGTTTTTAATATCCTACATAGTTTGGTGTCATCTACAAAGACTGACACTTTACTATCTGTGCCATCCACAAGGTCATTAATAAAGTGATTAAAAAGAATTGGTCCAAGCACAGATCCCTGCGGCACCCCACTGCTGACTATAGCCCATTTACAGAATGTACCATTTATGACTACTCTTTGTTTCCTATCTTTTAGCCAATTCCTTACCTAGTTGCATATCATTTCCCCTAGTCCTTGCTTCTGTAGCTTTAGTATAAGGCTTGTGGACGGGGGTCAGTGGGTGCTATCGTCCGCTGGCCCGGCCGGCTTTAGAAAGACAGCATGGCCCAGGGCTCATCCCAACTGAACGCCGACCTCCTTAACTGTGGGTGGAACACTACTCAGACAACACAGGGTGAGGGAATCACAATATTAAGACTTTATTGGATCCCCAAATAATTAACGGCAGATAGCACATAACCAGCAAAACACACAAATGTAACAGGCAACAGAGTCTCACCCTTCCGCTGGCTTACCAGGGATTTAGAATGTCCGTGCCTCAGAGCTTCCTGGGCTACTTACTCCAATCCAGCAGCACCCCGATTTCGGTGGGCACCCACCAAGAATGGAATAACGCCAGATTTAGGAAGCTGGTTGAGTTCTGCAACGTCTGTAGCCAGGTGACCAAATTGTCCCAACCTGGGTTTCTTCCTTAAGTAGTCTCTGGTATGATGATATAATCCTGGCAGCCGGAGTCGAAATCCCCAGAGTGTGGTATGGTCTCCAATTGGAATCGGAGTCCCTAGATTGAAGCCATGCAGCCAAGTGATCCTCTAGTCAGAGCCAAAGTCCCTAGACCGAGTCCACAAGGCATCCTGGTTCTGATCCCCTAGCCAGCTCCTATGAGCTTAGACTGGATCATGCAACATCCATCAACAACCTGGTGACTCCAAGAGGTCCCCTTTTATAGCCATGGCCTTAGGATATACTGTGCCCTTATCGGATTGATTGTACAAGATTGCTTCTCTTATTGGATGAATTTCAAGCTATATTCAAATATCCAGAGACAAGGGTGAGACAGGTAAGTTACATCACATCTAGCAATTCACTTAGTAATACACTGGGAAGTTCGCATAATTGAGTTATCTGGGTGTCTGGCCTTCAGTGGCCAAACCAATTACCTGAGTCAACAAAAACTTCAATACTAAACTCCTAAGTGTCTTGTAGAACAATGAGGGATTATTCCCCATCTATAAACAAACTGTCTTCATGTCTGGCTGAATGTTAAGAAAGTTAACCCATGTTAGGCACTCATAGTCCATGTCGTCACAAGGCTATTATGTGGTACAATATCAAATCCCTTTGCAAACTCCAAATAAATCACATCAGCTGCATTACCAATATCCAGATTTGCGTTTACCTCCTCATAGAACCCTAATATGTTGGTTAGATACGACTTACCTTTCATGAATCCATGCTGTCTGTCAGTTTTTAGATTATTTTCTGCAATATGTTTTTGCATGTCGTCCCTTAAAATGCCCTCAAAAACTTTGCATACTACTGATGTCAGGCTTACTGGACAGTAGTTGTCTGAAGCCACCATTTTACATTTCTTAAATATCGATACCACATCAGCAATCCTTCAATCCTGAGGCACCAACCCTGTTACAAGCGAGTCTAAGAAGATGAGATACAGCGGTCTATCGATTACTGAGCTCAATTTCCTCAATATTCGTGGATGAATGCCATCTGGCCTGGAGGATTTGTCAATGTTTAATTTACTCAGACGCAGGCGTACTTCTTCTTGTGTTAAATTAATTATATCGGGTGGTGAACTTTGATATGTGACTTGATGAATGATCCCTGGAACAGTCAGTTCCTTGGTAAACATGCATGAGAAGTGCCTTTTTAATATCTCAGTCATTTCTTTGTCCTCTTTAACTAACTTGTTATTATATTTTAAGGTGCCAATACTATCCTTAGTTTTCCTTTTTGCATTAATGTATTTATAAAATATTTTGGGATTTATTTTAATGTCCTTTTTTCTTTCAGTAGCTAATTTTGCTTGCTTGATTTCTTCTTTTCGTTTCCTACTGATATCTTTATAATTCTGAAAGGTTATTTCTGTATTCTCAGCTTTCAAGATTTTAAATGCCTTTTTATTTTTTATTATACTTTGTACAGTCTTATTTATCCATAGTGGTTTCTTTTGATTGCTGGACATTTTATTACCAGAGCATATACGTTTTTTTACCGGGCTCTAGTAGTATATCCTTAAACTTACCACATTTATGTTCAGTATCCTCAGTTACCATAACATTGTCCCAAACTACACAATTAAGCTTTTCCTTTAATTTGTTGAAATCAGCTTTCCTAAAATTCCAGGTTTTAGCATTTCCACTTTCAAATGTTCTATTGAATATTACGGTGAAGCTTACCATATTATGATCGCTGGTGCCCAAGTGCTCCCGGACCTGTAGATCTAAAATTGTATCTGATCTATTTGACAGGACTAGATCTAGCAAATTATCTCCCCTGGTCGGTTCATCTATCATCTGAGAAAGGTAATTATCTTCAATTGTAGATAAAAACTTACAACTTTTAGCACAACTAGAAGATTCTATGTCCTACTGAATGTCTGGATAGTTGAAATCCTCCATAATAAGGACCCGATTATTATTATTATTATTATTATTATTAGCTGCCTTTTCAATTTGTTGCTGCATTTCACCCTCTACCTGTTCTCACTAGGCTTATAGCAGACTCCAATTAGCCAATTAGCATTTTTCCATTATTCTCTTCCCATGTACATTTACCCAAAAATATTTGTTATTGTCTTCCAGCCTAAAAATAGCAGCCTGCAGCTGCTCAGAATTGTAGCAGCTATTATCTGTGACAATTCAAGCATTTTTGGTGCAAATTTATTGCAGAAATCTGATGCAGACATTTCAGTACCAACTTTGTATCTCCTGGCAGAAAACTGCATCAAAATGGCATCAAAACAGTTTTTGAGCATTTTTTGCTAAGAAATGCAGATTTGGTTGTGAAATTTCTACACCAAATTCCTTTAAATAATCTGCATGTTCTGGCAAGAAAACGCATCTAAACATGATGTGATTTTTATGCGGCATTGATGCCATTTTCTTCCTAGGAGATGCAGATTTTGTGCAGAAATTTGGTGTATAAATTTCAGCATCAAATCTGCATCTCTTGGCAAAAAATTTACAGTTTTCTGCAAGGAAATGCAGGACTGATTGAACTCAGTCCTTTATGTAAAGCGCTACGGAATATGTTAGCCCTATATAAAAATATTTTTTTTTTATTATTTTTAGTTCACGTGAGGTGAGGTTACTAAGTTCAATCAGTTCACCTCAGGTGAGTTTACCTGTGTTCACAGGTGGGGTACCCTGGGAACCTCCAGCTGTGACTGCACATAAACTCAGTGACATCACCACTGACAGCTGTGACTTAATAAGTCTCTGCCTGAAGTCGCAGAGGGTGGTCATGTTCTGTACCCGCATGCTGCGGTTTCATGATGTAGCAGAGTCGGGATCGTTGGGGAACCTTATGTGAATTTTAGGAGACCTGGGTGTTTTGAGGGTAAATTAAAGGGTGAAAGAAGGTGGGTTGTTTTTTTTATTCATTTTATTTCAAATAAAGGATTTTTCTGTGTTTATTTCTTTTCACTTGCAGATTAGTAATGGGGGGTCTCCTAAACTCCTCCCATTACTAATGTAGGGCTTAGTGGCAGCTGTGAGTTGTTATTAACTCCTTACATCACCCCTATTGTCACAGCACCAGGACAAAATCGGGTAAAGTTCCAGGATTGTCGCATCTAATGGATGTGACAATTCTGGGTGGCTGCAGGCTTCTATTTTTAGGCTTGGTTTGCCTAATAACATTGGGCCTCTGCAGCCTGAAAGTACTAGCCCCCAGCTGTCAGCTTTATCATAGCTGGGTTTCAAAACTGCCAATTTTTAAAATTATTTATTTAAATAATTTTAAAAAGCCGCATGGGGTCCCTCATTTTTTCATACACAGCCAAAATAAGCACACCGCTGGAAGTTGCAGCCTGTAGCCGTCTACTTTATCTGTGCTGGGTATTAATATATTGGGTGCCCTATGACATTTTTTTTAATTTATTTATTTATTTAATTATTTATTTATTTTTACACTCCATTAGGTCACCCAGCCCAGACATTGTGTGCAATTGTAACCAATCACAGATGCTGTCACAGTGGGAGGAGGCGCGGTCTTGCTGTAACCAATCAGAGATGCTGGGACTACTGGGGGAGGGGAAAGCAGTGAGTATATATGAGGGTTAATGAGTGGACCTGCAACAAATATGACAGCCACGTGGGAGACTCGGAAAATATAACTGTCTTGTTTTATTCCTTATTTCCATTCTTTTGCAGCCCCCCCAGCCCTTAGTAACACCTGCTCTATAGCCCTTAATCTAATATATAAAGCAAAGTGTATGTGTGTATTTGGGTTTGTGTGTGTGTATGTCCGCTAAAGGAATCCGCACCGTCGCATGTACAATCACGAAATTTTGCACAGAGACCCCATCTGATTCAGGGATAGGGATGAGCGAACCGGTCACGGTTCGGCTCGGGGTCGGTTCGCCGAATGGAGGTCCCGTTCGAGTTCGGTTCGTCGACCGTTCGACAAACCGAACTCGAACCGCATAGGAAACAATGGCAGGCATTCACAAACACATAAAAACACCTAGAAAACACCCTCAAAGGTGTCCAAAAGGTGACAAACAACTCACAACACAACACTAACACAAGGGGAAAGTGACAAGAACAAATTCTCATGCGAAAACAAAAGAGCGTAACGAGGAAAAAGAGGTTGAGGCACAGATATAGGCATGGCACGCCCTTCTAAAATCATGTAAAACACCGCAAGGTGACTCCAAGCGGAGTCTCCCTTTTTTCCAAAAATTGGGCCACACACACACCCACCCCTTCAGTGGCAGCACTTGTGCCCTAGTTGTACACTTTACAGCTAGATTTGCATCAAGCACATTAAAAAATACGCCATTCTTAACTGTCCCCAGGATGACACCGGGGTAGGTAGCAAAGTCTTTGCTGAACCATGACTTGTTCATCTTGGCTCCTTTTAAAAAACAATGTAAGCAAGGGTTACTCCAAGCGGAGTCTCCCTTTTTTCCAAAAATTGGGCCCCACACACACCCACCCATTCAGGGGCAGCACTTGTACCCTAGTTGTACACTTCACAGCTAGATTTGCATCAAGCACATTCAAAAATACGCCATACTTAACCGTCCCCAGGATGACTCCGGGGTAGGTAGCAAAGTCTTTCCTGATCCCAGCTCTGTTCATCTTGGATCACTTTTAAAAAACACAGCAAGCAAGGGTTACTCCAAGCAGAGTCTCCCTTTTTTTCCAAAAATTGTGCCCCTCACACACCCACCCCTTCAGTGGCAGCACTTGTGCCCTAGTTGTACACTTCACAGCTAGATTTGCATCAAGCACATTCAAAAATACGCCATTCTTAACCGTCCCCAGGATGACACCGGGGTAGGTAGCAAAGTCTTTCCTGATCCCAGCTCTGTTCATCTTGGATCATTTTTAAAAACAATGTAAGTAAGGGTTACTCCAAGCGGAGTCTCCCTTTTTTCCAAAAATTGGGCCACACAGACACCCCATCAGTGGCAGCACTTGTGCCCTAGTTGCAAACAGGATGCTTTGATTTTCATCAAGCACATTCAAAAATACGCCATTCTTAACAGTCCCCAGGATGACACCGGGATAGGTAGCAAAGTCTTTCCTGATCCCAGCTCTGTTCATCTTGGATCATTTTTAAAAAACACAGCAAGCAAGGGTTACTCCAAGTGGAGTCTCCTTTTTTTCCAAAAATTGTGCCCCACACACACCCACCCATTCAGTGGCAGCACTTGTGCCCTAGTTGCAAACAGGATGTTTTGATTTTGATTCAAGCACATTCCAAATCCACAAGCATTTACTCTCCCCAGGATGACACAGGGGTAGTAAATTCCTTGTGGATCCATGACTTGTTCATTTTGATGAACGTTAGTCTGTCCACATTGTCACTGGACAGACGCGTGCGCTTATCTGTCAGCACACACCCAGCAGCACTGAAGACACCTTCAGAGACAATGCTGGCAGCTGGACACGACAAAATCTCCAAGGCGTAAGTGGAGAGCTCTGGCCATTTTTCAAGATTTGAAGCCCAAAATGAGCAAGGCTCCATTTGCAAAGTCATGGCATCGATGTTCATTTGGAGATACTCCTGTATCATCCTCTCCAGCCGTTGACTATGTGTTAGACTTGTTGTCTCTGTTGGCCTTGCAAAGGAGGGTCTAAAAAAATTATGAAAAGATTCCATAAAATTGCTGTTACCAGCACCAGATACAGTCCTACTGGTACGTGTAGACTGTTGAAGAGACCGTCTCATGTTTGTCAAGTTACAACTGGGAGATTCACTCCCTGCACCTGCACAGTTGTTTGGTAGAAAAGCCGAGCTAAGATCGAGTAACAGCTTCTGCTGATACTCCTGCATACGTGCGTCCCTTTCTGTGGCTGGAATTATGTCACAAAATTTGGACTTGTACCGGGGATCTAATAGTGTGGCAAGCCAGTAGTCATCATCACTTCTAATTTTGAAAATACGAGGGTCATGTTGGAGGTAGTGCAGCAAGAAAGCACTCATGTGTCTTGCGCAGCCATGCGGACCAAGTCCACGCTGTGTTTGTGGCATAGAGGTGCTAACCGTTCTTTCTTCCTCTGACATCTCCCTCCAACCTCTTTCAACTGAAATTTGACCAAGGTCTCCCTCATCTGCTGAGTCTTCCATGTCCATGGACAGTTCGTCCTCCATTTCTTCATGTTCTCCTGCACCTTCCTCAACATTTCGCCTGCTACCATGCGCCCTTGTTGATCCCTGTCCCCCATGGTCCCATGCCTGCCGCGTTGGGGATGATGAACGTCTGGACCTTGGAGATGTTGTTATGTCTTGCGCATATGAATCCTCCTGTAGTTCCTCCCCTTCCTGTTGTCCCACCCCCTGACTCCGAATAGTGTTTAGCGTGTGCTCCAGCATGTAAATGACTGCAATTATCATGCTGATAATGGCATTGTCAGCGCTAAACATATTCGTCGCCATGTCGAAACTGTGCAGAAGGGTGCATAGGTCCTTGATCTGAGACCACTCCATCAGGGTATTCTGCCCCACCTCTGCATCTCGTTGGCCCAGGCTATACGTCATGACGTATTGCACCAGGGCTCGGCGGTGCTGCCACAGTCGCTGTAACATGTGGAGAGTCGAATTCCAGCGTGTTGGCACATCGCATTTCAGGCGACGAACCGGCAGGCCGAAAAACTTCTGGAGCGATGCAAGTCGCTCAGCTGCGGCGCTTGAATGGCGGAAGTGAGCAGACAGTTTTCGTGCCCTGGTCAGAAGGCCATCTAGGCCGGGATAGTGTGTTAAAAATTTGCTGGACAACAAGGTTCAACACGTGAGCCATACAAGGTACGTGTGTCACCTTGCCCAGGCGAAGGGCCGCACCCAGGTTTGCAGCATTGTCGCACATGGCCTTACCAGGCTGCAGGTTGAGTGGAGACAACCATTTATTAAACTCGGACCGCAGAGCTGACCACAACTCCTCAGCTGTGTGACTCTTATTCCCAAGACATGTCAAGCTAAAGACCGCCTGATGACGTTGCGCTCTGCTGCCAGCATAGTAATGAGGGGTGCGTGATTCCTTCTGCGCAGTGAGAACGCTGGTGGCCTGACCAGGCAGGCTTGGGGCGGAGGTGGAGGACACAGATGAGGTGGAGGAGGCAGAAGCAGTGGCGGAACTTGGTCAGACAGAGGATTGACACACAAGTCGTGGGGACGGCAAGACTTGTGCAGCAGACCCTTCACCATCTATCACCATAGTTACCCAGTGCCCAGTCGGCGACATGTAACGTCCCTGCCCATGCTTACTGGTCCAAGTATCGGTGGTAAAATGCACCCGTTTACACACAGAGTTTCTCAAGGAAGCGTTGATGTTGTGTGCGACATGCTGGTGTAGCGCGGGCACACCTTTCTTAGAGAAGTAGTGGCGACTGGGCATCTGGTACTGGGGCACAGCGACAGACATAAGGTCTCTAAAATCCTGTGTGTCCACCAGGTGGAAAGGCTTAGTAACAATGAGTTTTGGTGTGCAATGCAGGCAGACGTGCTGCAAATATCTTTGCACTAGTGGGACTATACAGAAGTCCAACAGCCACTTTTAGGATGCCACTAAGTTCACTCAGTGTTTGCTAGTATAATGGCTTAGTAACAATGAGTTTTAGTGTGCAATGCAGGCAGACGTGCTGCAAATATCTTTGCACTAGTGGGACTATACAGAAGTCCAATAGCCACGTTTAGGATGCCACTAAGTTCACTCAGTGTTTGCTAGTATAATGGCTTAGTAACAATGAGTTTTAGTGTGCAATGCAGGCAGACGTGCTGCAAATATCTTTGCACTACTGGGGCAATACAACAGTCCAACAGCCACGTTTAAGATGCCACTAAGTTCACTCAGTGTTTGCTAGTATAATGGCTTAGCAACAATGAGTTTTAGTGTGCAATGCAGGCAGACGTGCTGCAAATATCTTTGCACTACTGGGGCAATACAGCAGTCCAACAGCCACGTTTAGGATGCCACTAAGTTCACTCAGTGTTTGCTAGTATAATGGCTTAGTAACAATGAGTTTTGGTGTGCAATGCAGGCAGACGTGCTGCAAATATCTTTGCACTAGTGGGACTATACAGAAGTCCAACAGCCACTTTTAGGATGCCACTAAGTTCACTCAGTGTTTGCTAGTATAATGGCTTAGTAACAATGAGTTTTAGTGTGCAATGCAGGCAGACGTGCTGCAAATATCTTTGCACTAGTGGGACTATACAGAAGTCCAATAGCCACGTTTAGGATGCCACTAAGTTCACTCAGTGTTTGCTAGTATAATGGCTTAGCAACAATGAGTTTTGGTGTGCAATGCAGGCAGATGTGCTGCAAATATCTTTGCACTAGTGGGACTATACAGAAGTCCAATAGCCACGATTAGGATGCCACTAAGTTCACTCAGTGTTTGCTAGTATAATGGCTTAGTAACAATGAGTTTTTGTGTGCAATGCAGGCAGACGTGCTGCAAATATCTTTGCACTAGTGGGCATCTGGTACTGGGGCACAGCGACAGACATAAGGTCTCTAAAATCCTGTGTGTCCACCAGGTGGAAAGGCAGCATTTCGGTAGCCAAGAGCTTACAGAGGGATAAAGTCAACCTGTTAGCTTTGTCATGGGTCGCAGGAAATGGCCTTTTATTTGTCCACATCTGAGGGACAGAGTTCTGGCTGCTGTGTGTAGACGGTGTTGAGTAGGGTGTCCCTGGAAAAATGCAGCTTTGTGAGGAAAGTGCAGGCGTAGACATCATGTTGCCTTCATCCAACGTTGGTGCTATCGATGTCTGAGAGAGCTGTACACACTCACTTGTTTCCCCTTCCAAACCAACTGACGACCTACCAAGCAAACTGCCTGTTGCGGTTACAGTGGTGGAAGTTGTGCGTGGAAAACCAGGTATGACAGCTGTCCCCACAGTCCTAGAAGATGAAGAGCGCGCGGATGCACTGGAAGGGGCAAGCCGTGGATGGTTCGCTCCGCTAAACCGCATTGCATCACGGTGAGCTTCCCACTGGGACCTATGATATTTATTCATGTGACGATTCATGGAAGAAGTTGTCAAACTGCTGAGGTTTTGACCTCTACTAACAGAATCACTACAAATTTTACACATCACATAATTTGGGCGATCTTTTTCTATGTAAAAAAAGGACCAGGCTAGGCAAGGCTTAGAGGGCATGCGACCTGCTGAGCCCCCCCGACTAGTGCTCAGAGGCAGAGTGGTGGCTGATGATGCAGTTGTAGACATGCTACCAGTGCTCCGACTCTGTCCAGGAAGACGCAAGGTAACTTCGTCGTCGGTTGCATCCTCCTCCACCTCCTCTGTTGACCTCCTCGAGTGCCTGACTGTGGGTTGACAGTAGGTGGGATCTAGAACTTCCTCATCAATTGTTGTGTTTGCACTCCCCTCACCCTCAGACCGAGCCTCTTCTTGCCCTTACCGAATATTTAAGTTGTCATCACAATCTGGTATCTGCGTCTCATCGTCATCAGTATGTTCCTCATTGTCTATAACCACAGGTGTTACAGTTTGTGACAAAGGGTCAACATGATGCTCAGAAACTTGGTCCTCATGGCCTGAATCAGAGTCACAAAGGTTCTGGGCATCACTGCAGACCATTTCCTGGTCTGTACTCACTGTAGCTTGGGAGCAGACCTCTGATTCCCAGGCTATAGTGTGACTGAACAGCTCTGCAGACTCAGCCATCTCAGTTCCACCATACTGTGCAGGGCTGATGGAGACTTCAGAGCTGGGAGAAATCAAGTTTGATTGGGATGACAACTCAGAGGACTGGTGTTTTTTGGATGCGGTACTTGAAGTGGCTGAGAGGGCACTTGTTGGACCACTTGAGATCCATTCAAGCATTTTCCTTTTTTGGCCATCATCTACCTTTGTTCCTGTTGTTCGTGTCCGTAAAAAAGGGAGCACATCGGATTGTCCACGGTAAGTAGTAGACATCTTACTTTTGCTGGTAGATGGTCTATCTTCAGCAGATGTTAATGGAGCTTTGCCACCTTCCCCACGGACAAATCCTTTTTTTCCTTTTCCAACACGCCTCTTCCCCTTTCCACCAGCATCTGTCATATTGCCACTCATGTTGATTGCGACAAGATTGTGCACTTAAAATGTGGTAGTAAAAATTGAGAGGTGGTGTAGATTGCAGCGGTGGTCTAGCTTTATTAACAGCAGAATAATAAAGAATAAATATCCGTGACAATGCAACTACGGCCCTTAAACTGGAGCATAAATTGCTAGTATAATGGCTTAGTAACAATGAGTTTTAGTGTGCAATGCAGGCAGACGTGCTGCAAATATCTTTGCACTACTGGGGCAATACAGCAGTCCAACAGCCACGTTTAGGATGCCAATAAGTTCACTCAGTGTTTGCTAGTATAATGGCTTAGTAACAATGTGTTTTAGTGTGCAATGCAGGCAGAAGTGCTGCAAATATCTTTGCACTACTGGGGCAATACAGCAGTCAAACAGCCACGTTTAGGATGCCACTAAGTTCATCCAGTGTTTGCTAGTATAATTGCTTAGTAACAATGAGTTTTGGTGTGCAATGCAGGCAGACGTGCTGCAAATATCTTTGCACTAGTGGGACTATACAGAAGTCCAATAGCCACGATTAGGATGCCACTAAGTTCACTCAGTGTTTGCTAGTATAATGGCTTAGTAACAATGAGTTTTAGTGTGCAATGCAGGCAGACGTGCTGCAAATATCTTTGCACTAGTGGGACTATACAGAAGTCCAATAGCCACGTTTAGGATGCCACTAAGTAAACTCAGTGTTTGCTAGTATAATGGCTTAGTAACAATGAGTTTTAGTGTGCAATGCAGGCAGACGTGCTGCAAATATCTTTGCACTAGTGGGACTATACAGAAGTCCAATAGCCACGTTTAGGATGCCACTAAGTTCACTCAGTGTTTGCTAGTATAATGGCTTAGCAACAATGAATTTTGGTGTGCAATTCAGGCAGACGTGCTGCAAATATCTTTGCTCTAGTGGGACTATACAGAAGTCCAATAGCCACGATTAGGATGCCACTAAGTTCACTCAGTGTTTGCTAGTATAATGGCTTAGTAACAATGAGTTTTAGTGTGCAATGAAGGCAGACGTGCTGCAAATATCTTTGCACTAGTGGGACTATACAGAAGTCCAATAGCCACGTTTAGGATGCCACTAAGTTCACTCAGTGTTTGCTAGTATAATGGCTTAGCAACAATGAGTTTTAGTGTGCAATGCAGGCAGACGTGCTGCAAATATCTTTGCACTACTGGGGCAATACAACAGTCCAACAGCCACGTTTAGGATGCCACTAAGTTCACTCAGTGTTTGCTAGTATAATGGCTTAGTAACAATGAGTTTTGGTGTGCAATGCAGGCAGACGTGCTGCAAATATCTTTGCACTAGTGGGACTATACAGAAGTCCAATAGCCACGTTTAGGATGCCACTAAGTTCACTCAGTGTTTGCTAGTATAATGGCTTAGTAACAATGAGTTTTAGTGTGCAATGCAGGCAGACGTGCTGCAAATATCTTTGCACTACTGGGGCAATACAACAGTCCAACAGCCACGTTTAGGATGCCACTAAGTTCACTCAGTGTTTGCTAGTATAATGGCTTAGCAACAATGAGTTTTAGTGTGCAATGCAGGCAGAAGTGCTGCAAATATCTTTGCACTACTGGGGCAATACAGCAGTCAAACAGCCACGTTTAGGATGCCAATAAGTTCATCCAGTGTTTGTCAGTATAATTGCTTAGTAACAATGAGATTTGGTGTGCAATGCAGGCAGACGTGCTGCAAATATCTTTGCACTAGTGGGACTATACAGAAGTCCATTAGCCACGATTAGGATGCCACTAAGTTCACTCAGTGTTTGCTAGTATAATGGCTTAGTAACAATGAGTTTTAGTGTGCAATGCAGGCAGACGTGCTGCAAATATCTTTGCACTAGTGGGACTATACAGAAGTCCAATAGCCACGTTTAGGATGCCACTAAGTTCACTCAGTGTTTGCTAGTATAATGGCTTAGCAACAATGAATTTTGGTGTGCAATGCAGGCAGACGTGCTGCAAATATCTTTGCACTAGTGGGACTATACAGAAGTCCAATAGCCACGATTAGGATGCCACTAAGTTCACTCAGTGTTTGCTAGTATAATGGCTTAGTAACAATGAGTTTTAGTGTGCAATGCAGGCAGACGTGCTGCAAATATCTTTGCACTAGTGGGACTATACAGAAGTCCAATAGCCACGTTTAGGATGCCACTAAGTTCACTCAGTGTTTGCTAGTATAATGGCTTAGCAACAATGAGTTTTAGTGTGCAATGCAGGCAGACGTGCTGCAAATATCTTTGCACTACTGGGGCAATACAGCAGTCCAAAAGCCACGTTTAGGATGCCACTAAGTTCACTCAGTGTTTGCTAGTATAATGGCTTAGTAACAATGAGTTTTGGTGTGCAATGCAGGCAGACGTGCTGCAAATATCTTTGCACTAGTGGGACTATACAGAAGTCCAATAGCCACGTTTAGGATGCCACTAAGTTCACTCAGTGTTTGCTAGTATAATGGCTTAGTAACAATGAGTTTTAGTGTGCAATGCAGGCAGACGTGCTGCAAATATCTTTGCACTACTGGGGCAATAAACAGTCCAACAGCCACGTTTAGGATGCCACTAAGTTCACTCAGTGTTTGCTAGTATAATGGCTTAGCAACAATGAGTTTTAGTGTGCAATGCAGGCAGACGTGCTGCAAATATCTTTGCACTACTGGGGCAATACAGCAGTCCAACAGCCACGTTTAGGATGCCACTAAGTTCACTCAGTGTTTGCTAGTATAATGGCTTAGTAACAATGAGTTTTGGTGTGCAATGCAGGCAGACGTTCTGCAAATATCTTTGCACTAGTGGGACTATACAGAAGTCCAACAGCCACGTTTAGGATGCCACTAAGTTCACTCAGTGTTTGCTAGTATAATGGCTTAGTAACAATGAGTTTTGGTGTGCAATGCAGGCAGACGTGCTGCAAATATCTTTGCACTAGTGGGACTATACAGAAGTCCAATAGCCACGTTTAGGATGCCACTAAGTTCACTCAGTGTTTGCTAGTATAATGGCTTAGTAACAATGAGTTTTAGTGTGCAATGCAGGCAGACGTGCTGCAAATATCTTTGCACTACTGGGGCAATACAGCAGTCCAACAGCCACGTTTAGGATGCCACTAAGTTCACTCAGTGTTTGCTAGTATAATGGCTTAGCAACAATGAGTTTTAGTGTGCAATGCAGGCAGACGTGCTGCAAATATCTTTGCACTACTGGGGCAATACAGCAGTCCAACAGCCACGTTTAGGATGCCACTAAGTTCACTCAGTGTTTGCTAGTATAATGGCTTAGTAACAATGAGTTTTGGTGTGCAATGCAGGCAGACGTGCTGCAAATATCTTTGCACTAGTGGGACTATACAGAAGTCCAATAGCCACGATTAGGATGCCACTAAGTTCACTCAGTGTTTGCTAGTATAATGGCTTAGTAACAATGAGTTTTAGTGTGCAATGCAGGCAGACGTGCTGCAAATATCTTTGCACTAGTGGGACTATACAGAAGTCCAATAGCCACGTTTAGGATGCCACTAAGTTCACTCAGTGTTTGCTAGTATAATGGCTTAGCAACAATGAGTTTTAGTGTGCAATGCAGGCAGACGTGCTGCAAATATCTTTGCACTACTGGGGCAATACAGCAGTCCAACAGCCACGTTTAGGATGCCACTAAGTTCACTCAGTGTTTGCTAGTATAATGGCTTAGTAACAATGAGTTTTGGTGTGCAATGCAGGCAGACGTGCTGCAAATATCTTTGCACTAGTGGGACTATACAGAAGTCCAATAGCCACGTTTAGGATGCCACTAAGTTCACTCAGTGTTTGCTAGTATAATGGCTTAGCAACAATGAGTTTTAGTGTGCAATGCAGGCAGACGTGCTGCAAATATCTTTCCACTACTGGGGCAATACAGCAGTCCAACAGCCACGTTTAGGATGCCACTAAGTTCACTCAGTGTTTGCTAGTATAATGGCTTAGTAACAATGAGTTTTGGTGTGCAATGCAGGCAGACGTTCTGCAAATATCTTTGCACTAGTGGGACTATACAGAAGTCCAACAGCCACGTTTAGGATGCCACTAAGTTCACTCAGTGTTTGCTAGAATAATGGCTTAGTAACAATGAGTTTTGGTGTGCAATGCAGGCAGACGTGCTGCAAATATCTTTGCACTAGTGGGACTATACAGAAGTCCAATAGCCACGTTTAGGATGCCACTAAGTTCACTCAGTGTTTGCTAGTATAATGGCTTAGTAACAATGAGTTTTAGTGTGCAATGCAGGCAGACGTGCTGAAAATATCTTTGCACTACTGGGGCAATACAACAGTCCAACAGCCACGTTTAGGATGCCACTAAGTTCACTCAGTGTTTGCTAGTATAATGGCTTAGCAACAATGAGTTTTAGTGTGCAATGCAGGCAGACGTGCTGCAAATATCTTTGCACTACTGGGGCAATACAGCAGTCCAACAGCCACGTTTAGTATGCCACTAAGTTCACTCAGTGTTTGCTAGTATAATGGCTTAGTAACAATGAGTTTTGGTGTGCAATGCAGGCAGACGTGCTGCAAATATCTTTGCACTAGTGGGACTATACAGAAGTCCAACAGCCACTTTTAGGATGCCACTAAGTTCACTCAGTGTTTGCTAGTATAATGGCTTAGTAACAATGAGTTTTAGTGTGCAATGCAGGCAGACGTGTTGCAAATATCTTTGCACTAGTGGGACTATACAGAAGTCCAATAGCCACGTTTAGGATGCCACTAAGTTCACTCAGTGTTTGCTAGTATAATGGCTTAGTAACAATGAGTTTTAGTGTGCAATGCAGGCAGACGAGCTGCAAATATCTTTGCACTACTGGGGCAATACAACAGTCCAACAGCCACGTTTAGGATGCCACTAAGTTCACTCAGTCTTTGCTAGTATAATGGCTTAGCAACAATGAGTTTTAGTGTGCAATGCAGGCAGACGTGCTGCAAATATCTTTGCACTACTGGGGCAATACAGCAGTCCAACAGCCACGTTTAGGATGCCAATAAGTTCACTCAGTGTTTGCTAGTATAATGGCTTAGTAACAATGAGTTTTGGTGTGCAATGCAGGCAGACGTGCTGCAAATATCTTTGCACTAGTGGGACTATACAGAAGTCCAACAGCCACTTTTAGGATGCCACTAAGTTCACTCAGTGTTTGCTAGTATAATGGCTTAGTAACAATGAGTTTTAGTGTGCAATGCAGGCAGACGTGCTGCAAATATCTTTGCACTAGTGGGACTATACAGAAGTCCAATAGCCACGTTTAGGATGCCACTAAGTTCACTCAGTGTTTGCTAGTATAATGGCTTAGCAACAATGAGTTTTGGTGTGCAATGCAGGCAGATGTGCTGCAAATATCTTTGCACTAGTGGGACTATACAGAAGTCCAATAGCCACGATTAGGATGCCACTAAGTTCACTCAGTGTTTGCTAGTATATTGGCTTAGTAACAATGAGTTTTAGAGAGCAATGCAGGCAGACGTGCTGCAAATATCTTTGCACTAGTGGGACTATACAGAAGTCCAATAGCCACGTTTAGGATGCCATTAAGTTCACTCAGTGTTTGCTAGTATAATGGGTTAGCAACAATGAGTTTTAGTGTGCAATGCAGGCAGACGTGCTGCAAATATCTTTGCACTACTGGGGCAATACAGCAGTCCAACAGCCACGTTTAGGATGCCACTAAGTTCACTCAGTGTTTGCTAGTATAATGGCTTAGTAACAATGAGTTTTGGTGTGCAATGCAGGCAGACGTGCTGCAAATATCTTTGCACTAGTGGGACTACACAGAAGTCCAATAGCCACGTTTAGGAAGCCACTAAGTTCACTCAGTGTTTGCTAGTATAATGGCTTAGTAACAATGAGTTTTAGTGTGCAATGCAGGCAGACGTGCTGCAAATATCTTTGCACTACTGGGGCAATACAACAGTCCAACAGCCACGTTTAGGATGCCACTTAGTTCACTCAGTGTTTGCTAGTATAATGGCTTAGTAACAATGAGTTGGAGTGTGCAATGCAGGCAGTCGTGCTGCAAATATCTTTGCACTAGTGGGATTTTACAGAAGTCCAATAGCCACGTTTAGGATGCCACTAAGTTCACTCAGTGTTTGCTAGTATAATGGCTTAGTAACAATGAGTTTTAGTGTGCAATGCAGGCAGACGTGCTGCAAATATCTTTGCACTAGTGGGACCATACAGAAGTCCAATAGCCACGATTAGGATGCCACTAAGTTCACTCAGTGTTTGCTAGTATAATGGCTTAGTAACAATGAGTTTTAGTGTGCAATGCAGGCAGACGTGCTGCAAATATCTTTGCACTAGTGGGACTATACAGAAGTCCAATAGCCACGTTTAGGATGCCACTAAGTTCACTCAGTGTTTGCTAGTATAATGGCTTAGCAACAATGAGTTTTAGTGTGCAATGCAGGCAGACGTGCTGCAAATATCTTTGCACTACTGGGGCAATACAGCAGTCCAACAGCCACTTTTAGGATGCCACTAAGTTCACTCAGTGTTTGCTAGAATAATGGCTTAGTAACAATGAGATTTAGTGTGCAATGCAGGCAAACGTGCTGCAAATATCTTTGCACTAGTGGGACTACACAGAAGTCCAATAGCCACGTTTAGGATGCCACTAAGTTCACTCAGTGTTTGCTAGTATAATGGCTTAGCAACAATGAGTTTTAGTGTGCAATGCAGGCAGACGTGCTGCAAATATCTTTGCACTACTGGGGCAATACAGCAGTCCAACAGCCACGTTTAGGATGCCACTAAGTTCACTCAGTGTTTGCTAGTATAATGGCTTAGCAACAATGAGTTTTTGTGTGCAATGCAGGCAGACGTGCTGCAAATATCTTTGCACTAGTGGTACTATACAGAAGTCCAATAGCCACGTTTAGGATGCCACTAAGTTCACTCAGTGTTTGCTAGTATAATGGCTTAGTAACAATGAGTTTTAGTGTGCAATGCAGGCAGACGTGCTGCAAATATCTTTGCACTACTGGGGCAATACAGCAGTCCCACAGCCACGTTTAGGATACCACTAAGTTCACTCAGTGTTTGCTAGTATAATGGCTTAGTAACAATGAGTTTTAGTGTGCAATGCAGGCAGACATGCTGCAAATATCTTTGCACTAGTGGGACTATTCAGAAGTCCAATAGCCACGTTTAGGATGCCACTAAGTTCACTCAGTGTTTGCTAGTAAAATGGCTTAGCAACAATGAGTTTTAGTGTGCAATGCAGGCAGACGTGCTGCAAATATCTTTGCACTAGTGGGACTATACAGAAGTCCAATAGCCACTTTTAGGATGCCACTAAGTTCACTCAGTGTTTGCTAGTAAAATGGCTTAGTAACAATGAGTTTTAGTGTGCAATGCAGGCAGACGTGCTGCAAATATCTTTGCACTACTGGGGCAATACAACAGTCCAACAGCCACGTTTGGGATGCCACTAAGTTCACTCAGTGTTTGCTAGTATAATGGCTAAGTAACAATGAGTTGGAGTGTGCAATGCAGGCAGACGTGCTGCAAATATCTTTGCACTAGTGGGATTTTACAGAAGTCCAATAGCCACGTTTAGGATGCCACTAAGTTCACTCAGTGTTTGCTAGTATAATGGCTTAGTAACAATGAGTTTTAGTGTGCAATGCAGGCAGACGTGCTGCAAATATCTTTGCACTAGTGGGACTATACAGAAGTCCAATAGCCACGATTAGGATGCCACTAAGTTCACTCAGTGTTTGCTAGTATAATGGCTTAGTAACAATAAGTTTTAGTGTGCAATGCAGGCAGACGTGCTGCAAATATCTTTGCACTAGTAAGACTATACAGAAGTCCAATAGCCACGTTTAGGATGCCACTAAGTTCACTCAGTGTTTGCTAGTATAATGGCTTAGCAACAATGAGTTTTAGTGTGTAATGCAGGCAGACGTGCTGCAAATATCTTTGCACTACTGGGGCAATACAGCAGTCCAACAGCCACGTTTAGGAGGCCACTAAGTTCACTCAGTGTTTGCTAGTATAATGGCTTAGTAACAATGAGGTTTTGTGTGCAATGCAGGCAGACGTGCTGCAAATATCTTTGCACTAGTGGGACTATAAAGAAGTCCAATAGCCACGTTTAGGATGCCACTAAGTTCACTCAGTGTTTGCTAGTATAATGGCTTAGTAACAATGAGTTTTAGTGTGCAATGCAGGCAGACGTGCTGCAAATATCTTTGCACTACTGGGGCAATACAACAGTCCAACAGCCACGTTTAGGATGCCACTAAGTTCACTCAGTGTTTGCTAGTATAATGGCTTAGTAACAATGAGTTGGAGTGTGCAATGCAGGCAGACGTGCTGCAAATATCTTTGCACTAGTGGGATTTTACAGAAGTCCAATAGCCACGTTTAGGATGCCACTAAGTTCACTCAGTGTTTGCTAGTATAATGGCTTAGTAACAATGAGTTTTAGTGTGCAATGCAGGCAGTAGTGCTGCAAATATCTTTGCACTACTAGGGCACTACAGCAGTCCAACAGCCACATTTAGGATGCCACTAAGTTCACTCAGTGTTTGCTAGTATAATGGCTTAGTAACAATGAGTTTTAGTGTGCAATGCAGGCAGACGTGCTGCAAATATCTTTGCACTAGTGGGACTATACAGAAGTCCAATAGCCTCGTTTAGGATGCCACTAAGTTCACTCAGTGTTTGCTAGTATAATGGCTTAGTAACAATGAGTTTTAGTGTGCAATGCAGGCAGACGTGCTGCAAATATCTTTGCACTACTGGGGCAATACAACAGTCCAACAGCCATGTTTAGGATGCCACTAAGTTCACTCAGTGTTTGCTAGTATAATGGCTTAGTAACAATGAGTTTTTGTGTGCAATGCAGGCAGACGTGCTGCAAATATCTTTGCACTAGTGGGACTATACAGAAGTCCAATAGCCATGTTTAGGATGCCACTAAGTTCACTCAGTGTTTGCTAGTATAATGGCTTAGTTATAATGAGTTTTAGTGTGCAATGCAGGCAGACGTGCTGCAAATATCTTTGCACTAGTGGGACTATACAGAAGTCCAACAGCCACGTTTAGGATGCCACTAAGTTTACTCAGTGTTTGCTAGTATAATGGCTTAGTAACAATGAGTTGGAGTGTGCAATGCAGGCAGACATGCTGCAAATATCTTTGCACTAGTGGGACTATACAGAAGTCCAACATCCACGTTTAGGATGCCACTAAGTTCACTCAGTGTTTGCTAGTATAATGGCTTAGTAACAATGAGTTTTAGTGTGCAATGCAGGCAGACGTGCTGCAAATATCTTTGCACTAGTGGGACTATACAGAAGTCCAATAGCCACTTTTAGGATGCCACTAAGTTCACTCCGTGTTTGCTAGTATAATGGCTTAGTTATAATGAGTTGGAGTGTGCAATGCAGGCAGACGTGCTGCAAATATCTTTGCACTACTGGGGAAATACAGCAGTCCAACAGCCACGTTTAGGATGCCACTAAGTTCTCTCAGTGTTTGCTAGTATGCTTAGTAACAATGAGTTTTAGTGTGCAATGCAGGCAGACGTGCTGCAAATATCTTTGCACTAGTGGGACTATACAGAAATCCAATAGCCACGTTTAGGATGCCACTAAGTTCACTCAGTGCTTGCTAGTATAATGGCTTAGTAACAATGAGTTTTAGTGTGCAATGCAGGCAGACGTGCTGCAAATATCTTTGCACTACTGGGGCAATACAGAAGTCCAACAGCCACGTTTAGGATGCCACTAAGTCCACTCAGTGTTTGCTAGTATAATGGCTTAGTAACAATGTGTTTTAGTGTGCAATGCAGGCAGACGTGCTGCAAATATCATTGCACTACTGGGGCAATACAGCAGTCCAACAGCCACGTTTAGGATGCCACTAAGTTCACTCAGTGTTTGCTAGTATAATGGATTAGTAACAATGAGTTTTGGTGTGCAATGCAGGCAGACGTGCGGCAAATATCTTTGCACTAGTGGGACTATACAGAAGTCCAATAGCCACGTTTAGGATGCCACTAAGTTCACTCAGTGTTTGCTAGTATAATGGCTTAGTAACAATGAGTTTTAGTGTGCAATGCAGGCAGACGTGCTGCAAATATCTTTGCACTACTGGGGCAATACAACAGTCCAACAGCCACGTTTATGATGCCACTAAGTTCACTCAGTGTTTTCTAGTATAATGGCTTAGTAACAATGAGTTGGAGTGTGCAATGCAGGCAGACGTGCTGCAAATATCTTTGCACTAGTGGGATTTTACAGAAGTCCAATAGCCACGTTTAGGATGCCACTAAGTTCACTCAGTGTTTGCTAGTATAATGGCTTAGTAACAATTAGTTTTAGTGTGCAATGCAGGCAGACGTGCTGCAAATATCTTTGCACTAGTGGGACTATACAGAAGTCCAATAGCCACGATTAGGATGCCACTAAGTTCACTCATTGTTTGCTAGTATAATGGCTTAGTAACAATGAGTTTTAGTGTGCAATGCAGGCAGACGTGCTGCAAATATCTTTGCACTAGTGGGACTATACAGAAGTCCAATAGCCACGTTTAGGATGCCACTAAGTTCACTCAGTGTTTGCTAGTATAATGGCTTAGCAACAATGAGTTTTAGTGTGCAATGCAGGCAGACGTGCTGCAAATATCTTTGCACTACTGGGGCAATACAGCAGTCCAACAGCCACGTTTAGGATGCCACTAAGTTCACTCAGTGTTTGCTAGAATAATGGCTTAGTAACAATGAGATTTAGTGTGCAATGCAGGCAAACGTGCTGCAAATATCTTTGCACTAGTGGGACTACACAGAAGTCCAATAGCCACGTTTAGGATGCCACTAAGTTCACTCAGTGTTTGCTAGTATAATGGCTTAGCAACAATGAGTTTTAGTGTGCAATGCAGGCAGACGTGCTGCAAATATCTTTGCACTACTGGGGCAATACAGCAGTCCAACAGCCACGTTTAGGATGCCACTAAGTTCACTCAGTGTTTGCTAGTATAATGGCTTAGTAACAATGAGTTTTTGTGTGCAATGCAGGCAGACGTGCTGCAAATATCTTTGCACTAGTGGGACTATACAGAAGTCCAATCGCCACGTTTAGGATGCCACTAAGTTCACTCAGTGTTTGCTAGTATAATGGCTTAGTAACAATGAGATTTAGTGTGCAATTCAGGCAGACGTGCTGCAAATATCTTTGAACTACTGGGGCAATACAGCAGTCCAACAGCCACGTTTAGGATGCCACTAAGTTCACTCAGTGTTTGCTAGTATAATGGCTTAGTAACAATGAGTTTTAGTGTGCAATGCAGGCAGACGTGCTGCAAATATCTTTGCACTAGTGGGACTACACAGAAGTCCAATAGCCACGTTTAGGATGCCACTAAGTTCACTCAGTGTTTGCTAGTATAATGGCTTAGTAACAATGAGTTTTAGTGTGCAATGCAGGCAGACGTGCTGCAAATATCTTTGCACTACTGGGGCAATACAGCAGTCCAACAGCCACGTTTAGGATGCCACTAAGTTCACTCAGTGTTTGCTAGTATGCTTAGTAACAATGAGTTTTAGTGTGCAATGCAGGCAGACGTGCTGCAAATATCTTTGCATTAGTGGGACTATACAGAAGTCCAATAGCCACGATTAGGATGCCACTAAGTTCACTCAGTGTTTGCTAGTATAATGGCTTAGTAACAATGAGTTTTAGTGTGCAATGCAGGCAGACGTGCTGTAAATATCTTTGCACTAGTGGGACTATACAGAAGTCCAATAGCCACGTTTAGGATGCTACTAGGTTCACTCAGTGTTTGCTAGTATAATGGCTTAGTAACAATGAGTTTTAGTGTGCAATGCAGGCAGATGTGCTGCAAATATCTTTGCACTACTGGGGCAATACAACAGTCCAACAGCCACGTTTAGGATGCCACTAAGTTCACTCAGTGTTTGCTAGTATAATGGCTTAGTAACAATGAGTTGGAGTGTGCAATGCAGGCAGACGTGCTGCAAATATCTTTGCACTAGTGGGATTTTACAGAAGTCCAATAGCCACGTTTAGGATGCCACTAAGTTCACTCAGTGTTTGCTAGTATAATGGCTTAGTAACAATGAGTTTTAGTGTGCAATGCAGGCAGACGTGCTGCAAATATCTTTGCACTAGTGGGACTATACAGAAGTCCATTAGCCACGATTAGGATGCCACTAAGTTCACTCAGTGTTTGCTAGTATAATGGCTTAGTAACAATGAGTTTTAGTGTGCAATGCAGGCAGACGTGCTGCAAATATCTTTGCACTAGTGGGACTATACAGAAGTCCAATAGCCACGTTTAGGATGCCACTAAGTTCACTCAGTGTTTGCTAGCATAATGGCTTAGCAACAATGAATTTTGGTGTGCAATGCAGGCAGACGTGCTGCAAATATCTTTGCACTAGTGGGACTATACAGAAGTCCAATAGCCACGATTAGGATGCCACTAAGTTCACTCAGTGTTTGCTAGTATAATGGCTTAGTAACAATGAGTTTTAGTGTGCAATGCAGGCAGACGTGCTGCAAATATCTTTGCACTAGTGGGACTATACAGAAGTCCAATAGCCACGTTTAGGATGCCACTAAGTTCACTCAGTGTTTGCTAGTATAATGGCTTAGCAACAATGAGTTTTAGTGTGCAATGCAGGCAGACGTGCTGCAAATATCTTTGCACTACTGGGGCAATACAACAGTCCAATAGCCACGTTTAGGATGCCACTAAGTTCACTCAGTGTTTGCTAGTATAATGGCTTAGCAACAATGAGTTTTAGTGTGCAATGCAGGCAGACGTGCTGCAAATATCTTTCCACTACTGGGGCAATACAGCAGTCCAACAGCCACGTTTAGGATGCCACTAAGTTCACTCAGTGTTTGCTAGTATAATGGCTTAGTAACAATGAGTTTTGGTGTGCAATGCAGGCAGACGTTCTGCAAATATCTTTGCACTAGTGGGACTATACAGAAGTCCAACAGCCACGTTTAGGATGCCACTAAGTTCACTCAGTGTTTGCTAGAATAATGGCTTAGTAACAATGAGTTTTGGTGTGCAATGCAGGCAGACGTGCTGCAAATATCTTTGCACTAGTGGGACTATACAGAAGTCCAATAGCCACGTTTAGGATGCCACTAAGTTCACTCAGTGTTTGCTAGTATAATGGCTTAGTAACAATGAGTTTTAGTGTGCAATGCAGGCAGATGTGCTGCAAATATCTTTGCACTACTGGGGCAATACAACAGTCCAACAGCCACGTTTAGGATGCCACTAAGTTTACTCAGTGTTTGCTAGTATAATGGCTTAGTAACAATGAGTTGGAGTGTGCAATGCAGGCAGACGTGCTGCAAATATCTTTGCACTAGTGGGATTTTACAGAAGTCCAATAGCCACGTTTAGGATGCCACTAAGTTCACTCAGTGTTTGCTAGTATAATGGCTTAGTAACAATGAGTTTTAGTGTGCAATGCAGGCAGACGTGCTGCAAATATCTTTGCACTAGTGGGACCATACAGAAGTCCAATAGCCACGATTAGGATGCCACTAAGTTCACTCAGTGTTTGCTAGTATAATGGCTTAGTAACAATGAGTTTTAGTGTGCAATGCAGGCAGACGGGCTGCAAATATCTTTGCACTAGTGGGACTATACAGAAGTCCAATAGCCAAGTTTAGGATGACAATAAGTTCACTCAGTGTTTGCTAGTATAATGGCTTAGCAACAATGAGTTTTAGTGTGCAATGCAGGCAGATGTGCTGCAAATATCTTTGCACTACTGGGGCAATACAGCGGTCCAACAGCCACGTTTAGGATGCCACTAAGTTCACTCAGTGTTTGCTAGTATAATGGCTTAGTAACAATGAGTTTTGGTGTGCAATGCAGGCAGACGTGCTGCAAATATCTTTGCACTAGTGGGACTATACAGAAGTCCAATAGCCACGTTTAGGATGCCACTAAGTTCACTCAGTGTTTGCTAGTATAATGGCTTAGTAACAATGAGTTTTAGTGTGCAATGCAGGAAGACGTGCTGCAAATATCTTTGCACTACTGGGGCAATACAGCAGTCCAACAGCCACGTTTAGGATGCCACTAAGTTCACTCAGTGTTTGCTAGAATAATGGCTTAGTAACAATGAGATTTAGTGTGCAATGCAGGCAAACGTGCTGCAAATATCTTTGCACTAGTGGGACTACACAGAAGTCCAATAGCCACGTTTAGGATGCCACTAAGTTCACTTAGTGTTTGCTAGTATAATGGCTTAGTAACAATGAGTTTTAGTGTGCAATGCAGGCAGACGTGCTGCAAATATCTTTGCACTACTGGGGCAATACAGCAGTCCAACAGCCACGTTTAGGATGCCACTAAGTTCACTCAGTGTTTGCTAGTATAATGGCTTAGTAACAATGAGTTTTAGTGTGCAATGCAGGCAGACATGCTGAAAATATCTTTGCACTAGTGGGACTATACAGAAGTCCAATAGCCACGTTTAGGATGCCACTAAGTTCACTCCGTGTTCGCTAGTATTATGGCTTCGTTATAATGAGTTGGAGTATGCAATGCAGGCAGACGTGCTGCAAATATCTTTGCACTACTGGGGCAATACAGCAGTCCAACATCCACGTTTAGGATGCCACTAAGTTCACTCAGTGTTTGCTAGAATAATGGCTTAGTAGCAATTAATTTTAGTGTGCAATTGCAGGCAGACGTGCTGCAAATTTCTTTGCACTAGTGGGACTATACAGAAGTCCAACAGCCACTTTTAGGATGCCACTGAGTTCACTCAGTGTTTGCTAGTATAATGGATTAGTAACAATGAGTTTTAGTGTGCAATGCAGGCAGACGTGCTGCAAATATCTTTGCACTAGTGGGACTACACAGAAGTCCAATAGCCACATTTAGGATGCCACTAAGTTCACTCAGTGTTTGCTAGTATAATGGCTTAGTAACAATGAGTTTTAGTGTGCAATGCAGGCAGACGTGCTGCAAATATCTTTGCACTACTGGGGCAATACAGCAGTCCAACAGCCACGTTAAGGATGCCACTAATTTCACTCAGTCTTTGCTAGTATAATGGCTTAGTAACAATGAGTTTTTGTGTGCAATGCAGGCAGACGCGCTGCAAATATCTTTGCACTAGTGGGACTATACAGAATCCAACAGCCACGTTTAGGATGCCACTAAGTTCTCTCAGTGTTTGCTAGTATGCTTAGTAACAATGAGTTTTAGTGTGCAATTGCAGGCAGACGTGCTGCAAATATCTTTGCACTAGTGGGACTATACAGAAGTCTAACAGCCACGTTTAGGATGCCACTAAGTTCACTCAGTGTTTGCTAGTATAATGGCTTAGTAACAATGAGTTTTAGTGTGCAATGCAGGCAGACGTGCTGCAAATATCTTTGTACTACTAGGGCAATACAGCAATCCAACAGCCACTTTTAGGATGCCACTAAGTTCACTCAGTGTTTGCTAGTATAATGGCTTAGTAACAATGAGTTGGAGTGTGCAATGCAGGCAGACGTGCTGCAAATATCTTTGCACTAGTGGGACTATACAGAAGTCCAATAGCCACGTTTAGGATGCCACTAAGTTCACTCAGTGTTTGCTAGTATAATGGCTTAGTAACAATGAGTTTTAGTGTGCAATGCAGGCAGACGTGCTGCAAATATCTTTGCACTACTGGGGAAATACAGCAGTCCAACAGCCACGTTTAGGATGCCACTAAGTTCACTCAGTGTTTGATAGTATAATGGCTTAGTAACAATGAGTTTTAGAGTGCAATGCAGGCAGACGTGCTGCAAATATCTTTGCACTACTGGGGCAATACAGCAGTCCAACAGCCACGTTTAGGATGCCACTAAGTTCACTCAGTGTTTGCTAGTATAGCGGCTTAGTAACAATGAGTTTTGGTGTGCAATGCAGGCAGACGTGCTGCAAATATCTTTGCACTAGTGGGACTATACAGAAGTCCAATAGCCACTTTTAGGATGCCACTAAGTTCACTCAGTGTTTCCTAGTATAATGGCTTAGTAACAATGAGTTTTAGTGTGCAATGCAGGCAGACGTGCTGCAAATATCTTTGCACTACTGGGGCAATACAACAGTCCAACAGCCACGTTTAGGATGCCACTAAGTTCACTCAGTGTTTGCTAGTATAATGGCTTAGCAACAATGAGTTTTAGTGTGCAATGCAGGCAGATGTGCTGCAAATATCTTTGCACTACTGGGGCAATACAGCAGTCCAACAGCCACGTTTAGGATGCCACTAAGTTCACTCAGTGTTTGCTAGTATAATGGCTTAGTAACAATGTGTTTTAGTGTGCAATGCAGGCAGAAGTGCTGCAAATATCTTTGCACTACTGGGGCAATACAGCAGTCAAACAGCCACGTTTAGGATGCCACTAAGTTCATCCAGTGTTTGTCAGTATAATTGCTTAGTAACAATGAATTTTGGTGTGCAATGCAGGCAGACGTGCTGCAAATATCTTTGCACTAGTGGGACTATACAGAAGTCCATTAGCCACGATTAGGATGCCACTAAGTTCACTCAGTGTTTGCTAGTATAATGGCTTAGTAACAATGAGTTTTAGTGTGCAATGCAGGCAGACGTGCTGCAAATATCTTTGCACTAGTGGGACTATACAGAAGTCCAATAGCCACGTTTAGGATGCCACTAAGTTCACTCAGTGTTTGCTAGCATAATGGCTTAGCAACAATGAATTTTGGTGTGCAATGCAGGCAGACGTGCTGCAAATATCTTTGCACTAGTGGGACTATACAGAAGTCCAATAGCCACGATTAGGATGCCACTAAGTTCACTCAGTGTTTGCTAGTATAATGGCTTAGTAACAATGAGTTTTAGTGTGCAATGCAGGCAGACGTGCTGCAAATATCTTTGCACTAGTGGGACTATACAGAAGTCCAATAGCCACGTTTAGGATGCCACTAAGTTCACTCAGTGTTTGCTAGTATAATGGCTTAGCAACAATGAGTTTTAGTGTGCAATGCAGGCAGACGTGCTGCAAATATCTTTGCACTACTGGGGCAATACAGCAGTCCAACAGCCACGTTTAGGATGCCACTAAGTTCACTCAGTGTTTGCTAGTATAATGGCTTAGTAACAATGAGTTTTGGTGTGCAATGCAGGCAGACGTGCTGCAAATATCTTTGCACTAGTGGGACTATACAGAAGTCCAATAGCCACGTTTAGGATGCCACTAAGTTCACTCAGTGTTTGCTAGTATAATGGCTTAGTAACAATGAGTTTTAGTGTGTAATGCAGGCAGACGTGCTGCAAATATCTTTGCACTACTGGGGCAATACAACAGTCCAATAGCCACGTTTAGGATGCCACTAAGTTCACTCAGTGTTTGCTAGTATAATGGCTTAGCAACAATGAGTTTTAGTGTGCAATGAAGGCAGACGTGCTGGAAATATCTTTCCACTACTGGGGCAATACAGCAGTCCAACAGCCACTTTTAGGATGCCACTAAGTTCACTCAGTGTTTGCTAGTATAATGGCTTAGTAACAATGAGTTTTGGTGTGCAATGCAGGCAGACGTTCTGCAAATATCTTTGCACTAGTGGGACTATACAGAAGTCCAACAGCCACGTTTAGGATGCCACTAAGTTCACTCAGTGTTTGCTAGAATAATGGCTTAGTAACAATGAGTTTTGGTGTGCAATGCAGGCAGACGTGCTGCAAATATCTTTGCACTAGTGGGACTATACAGAAGTCCAATAGCCACGTTTAGGATGCCACTAAGTTCACTCAGTGTTTGCTAGTATAATGGCTTAGTAACAATGAGTTTTAGTGTGCAATGCAGGCAGACGTGCTGAAAATATCTTTGCACTACTGGGGCAATACAACAGTCCAACAGCCACGTTTAGGATGCCACTAAGTTCACTCAGTGTTTGCTAGTATAATGGCTTAGCAACAATGAGTTTTAGTGTGCAATGCAGGCAGACGTGCTGCAAATATCTTTGCACTACTGGGGCAATACAGCAGTCCAACAGCCACGTTTAGGATGCCACTAAGTTCACTCAGTGTTTGCTAGTATAATGGCTTAGTAACAATAAGTTTTGGTGTGCAATGCAGGCAGACGTGCTGCAAATATCTTTGCACTAGTGGGACTATACAGAAGTCCAACAGCCACTTTTAGGATGCCACTAAGTTCACTCAGTGTTTGCTAGTATAATGGCTTAGTAACAATGAGTTTTAGTGTGCAATGCAGGCAGACGTGCTGCAAATATCTTTGCACTAGTGGGACTATACAGAAGTCCAATAGCCACGTTTAGGATGCCACTAAGTTCACTCAGTGTTTGCTAGTATAATGGCTTAGTAACAATGAGTTTTAGTGTGCAATGCAGGCAGACGTGCTGCAAATATCTTTGCACTAGTGGGACTATACAGAAGTCCAATAGCCACGTTTAGGATGCCACTAAGTTCACTCAGTCTTTGCTAGTATAATGGCTTAGCAACAATGAGTTTTAGTGTGCAATGCAGGCAGACGTGCTGCAAATATCTTTGCACTAGTGGGACTATACAGAAGTCCAATAGCCACGTTTAGGATGCCACTAAGTTCACTCAGTGTTTGCTAGTATAATGGCTTAGTAACAATGAGTTTTGGTGTGCAATGCAGGCAGACGTGCTGCAAATATCTTTGCACTAGTGGGACTATACAGAAGTCCAACAGCCACTTTTAGGATGCCACTAAGTTCACTCAGTGTTTGCTAGTATAATGGCTTAGTAACAATGAGTTTTAGTGTGCAATGCAGGCAGACGTGCTGCAAATATCTTTGCACTAGTGGGACTATACAGAAGTCCAATAGCCACGTTTAGGATGCCACTAAGTTCACTCAGTGTTTGCTAGTATAATGGCTTAGCAACAATGAGTTTTGGTGTGCAATGCAGGCAGATGTGCTGCAAATATCTTTGCACTAGTGGGACTATACAGAAGTCCAATAGCCACGATTAGGATGCCACTAAGTTCACTCAGTGTTTGCTAGTATAATGGCTTAGTAACAATGAGTTTTGGTGTGCAATGCAGGCAGATGTGCTGCAAATATCTTTGCACTAGTGGGACTACACAGAAGTCCAATAGCCACGTTTAGGATGCCACTAAGTTCCCTCAGTGTTTGCTAGTATAATGGCTTAGCAACAATAAGTTTTAGTGTGCAATGCAGGCAGACGTGCTGCAAATATCTTTGCACTACTGGGGCAATACAGCAGTCCAACAGCCACGTTTAGGATGCCACTAAGTTCACTCAGTGTTTGCTAGTATAATGGCTTAGCAACAATGAGTTTTTGTGTGCAATGCAGGCAGACGTGCTGCAAATATCTTTGCACTAGTGGTACTATACAGAAGTCCAATAGCCACGTTTAGGATGCCACTAAGTTCACTCAGTGTTTGCTAGTATAATGGCTTAGTAACAAAGAGTTTTAGTGTGCAATGCAGGCAGACGTGCTGCAAATATCTTTGCACTACTGGGGCAATACAGCAGTCCCACAGCCACGTTTAGGATACCACTAAGTTCACTCAGTGTTTGCTAGTATAATGGCTTAGTAACAATGAGTTTTAGTGTGCAATGCAGGCAGACATGCTGCAAATATCTTTGCACTAGTGGGACTATACAGAAGTCCAATAGCCACGTTTAGGATGCCACTAAGTTCACTCAGTGTTTGCTAGTAAAATGGCTTAGCAACAATGAGTTTTAGTGTGCAATGCAGGCAGACGTGCTGCAAATATCTTTGCACTAGTGGGACTATACAGAAGTCCAATAGCCACTTTTAGGATGCCACTAAGTTCACTCAGTGTTTGCTAGTATAATGGCTTAGTAACAATGAGTTTTAGTGTGCAATGCAGGCAGACGTGCTGCAAATATCTTTGCACTAGTGGGACTATACAGAAGTCCAATAGCCACGATTAGGATGCCACTAAGTTCACTCAGTGTTTGCTAGTATAATGGCTTAGTAACAATGAGTTTTAGTGTGCAATGCAGGCAGACGTGCTGCAAATATCTTTGCACTAGTGGGACTATACAGAAGTCCAATAGCCACGTTTAGTATGCCACTAAGTTCACTCAGAGTTTGTTAGTATAATGGCTTAGCAACAATGAGTTTTAGTGTGCAATGCAGGCAGACGTGCTGCAAATATATTTGCGCTACTGGGGCAATACAGCTGTCCAACAGCCACGTTTAGGATGCCACTAAGTTCACTCAGTGTTTGCTAGTATAATGGCTTAGTAACAATGAGTTTTGGTGTGCAATGCAGGCAGACGTGCTGCTTATATCTTTGCACTAGTGGGACTATACAGAAGTCCAATAGCCACATTTAGGATGCCACTAAGTTCACTCAGTGTTTGCTAGTATAATGGCTTAGTAACAATGAGTTTTAGTGTGCAATGCAGGCAGACGTGCTGCAAATATCTTTGCACTACTGGGGCAATACAGCAGTCCAACAGCCACGTTTAGGATGCCACTAAGTTCACTCAGTGTTTGCTAGTATAATGGCTTAGTAACAATGAGTTTTTGTGTGCAATGCAGGCAGACGTGCTGCAAATATCTTTGCACTAGTGGGACTATACAGAAGTCCAATAGCCACGATTAGGATGCCACTAAGTTCACTCAGTGTTTGCTAGTATAATGGCTTAGTAACAATGAGTTTTAGTGTGCAATGCAGGCAGACGTGCTGCAAATATCTTTGCACTACTGGGGCAATACAACAGTCCAACAGCCACGTTTAGGATGCCACTAAGTTCACTCAGTGTTTGCTAGTATAATGGCTTAGTAACAATGAGTTGGAGTGTGCAATGCAGGCAGACGTGCTGCAAATATCTTTGCACTAGTGGGATTTTACAGAAGTCCAATAGCCACGTTTAGGATGCCACTAACTTCACTCAGTGTTTGCTAGTATAATGGCTTAGTAACAATGAGTTTTAGTGTGCAATGCAGGCAGTAGTGCTGCAAATATCTTTGCACTACTGGGGCACTACAGCAGTCCAACAACCACGTTTAGGATGCCACTAAGTTCACTCAGTGTTTGCTAGTATAATGGCTTAGTAACAATGAGTTTTAGTGTGCAATGCAGGCAGACGTGCTGCAAATATCTTTGCACTAGTGGGACTATACAGAAGTCCAATAGCCACGTTTAGGATGCCACTAAGTTCACTCCGTGTTTGCTAGTATAATGGCTTCGTTATAATGAGTTGGAGTGTGCAATGCAGGCAGACGTGCTGCAAATATCTTTGCACTACTGGGGCAATACAGCAGTCCAACAGCCACGTTTAGGATGCCAATAAGTTCTCTCAGTGTTTGCTAGTATAATGGCTTAGTAACAATGAGTTTTAGTGTGCAATGCAGGCAGACGTGCTGCAAATATCTTTGCACTAGTGGGACTATACAGAAGTCCAATAGCCACGTTTAAGATGCCACTAAGTTCACTCAGTGTTTGCTAGTATAATGGCTTAGTAACAATGAGTTTTAGTGTGCAATGCAGGCAGACGTGCTGCAAATATCTTTGCACTACTGGGGCAATACAGCAGTCCAACAGCCAAGTTTAGGATGCCACTAAGTTCACTCAGTGTTTGCTAGTATAATGGCTTAGTAACAATGTGTTTTAGTGTGCAATGCAGGCAGAAGTGCTGCAAATATCTTTGCACTACTGGGGCAATACAGCAAACAGCCACGTTTAGGATGCCACTAAGTTCATCCAGTGTTTGCTAGTATAATTGCTTAGTAACAATGAGTTTTGGTGTGCAATGCAGGCAGACGTGCTGCAAATATCTTTGCACTAGTGGGACTATACAGAAGTCCAATAGCCACGTTTAGGATGCCACTAAGTTCACTCAGTGTTTGCTAGTATAATGGCTTAGCAACAATGAATTTTGGTGTGCAATGCAGGCAGACGTGCTGCAAATATCTTTGCTCTAGTGGGACTATACAGAAGTCCAATAGCCACGATTAGGATGCCACTAAGTTCACTCAGTGTTTGCTAGTAAAATGGCTTAGTAACAATGAGTTTTAGTGTGCAATGAAGGCAGACGTGCTGCAAATATCTTTGCACTAGTGGGACTATACAGAAGTCCAATAGCCACGTTTAGGATGCCACTAAGTTCACTCAGTGTTTGCTAGTATAATGGCTTAGCAACAATGAGTTTTAGTGTGCAATGCAGGCAGACGTGCTGCAAATATCTTTGCACTACTGGGGCAATACAGCAGTCCAACAGCCACGTTTAGGATGCCACTAAGTTCACTCAGTGTTTGCTAGTATAGCGGCTTAGTAACAATGAGTTTTGGTGTGCAATGCAGGCAGACGTGCTGCAAATATCTTTGCACTAGTGGGACTATAAAGAAGTCCAATAGCCACGTTTAGGATGCCACTAAGTTCACTCAGTGTTTGCTAGTATAATGGCTTAGTAACAATGAGTTTTAGTGTGTAATGCAGGCAGACGTGCTGCAAATATCTTTGCACTACTAGGGCAATACAACAGTCCAACAGCCACGTTTAGGATGCCACTAAGTTCACTCAGTGTTTGCTAGTATAATGGCTTAGCAACAATGAGTTTTAGTGTGCAATGCAGGCAGATGTGCTGCAAATATCTTTGCACTACTGGGGCAATACAGCAGTCCAACAGCCACGTTTAGGATGCCACTAAGTTCACTCAGTGTTTGCTAGTATAATGGCTTAGTAACAATGTGTTTTAGTGTGCAATGCAGGCAGAAGTGCTGCAAATATCTTTGCACTACTGGGGCAATACAGCAGTCAAACAGCCACGTTTAGGATGCCACTAAGTTCATCCAGTGTTTGTCAGTATAATTGCTTAGTAACAATGAGTTTTGGTGTGCAATGCAGGCAGACGTGCTGCAAATATCTTTGCACTAGTGGGACTATACAGAAGTCCATTAGCCACGATTAGGATGCCACTAAGTTCACTCAGTGTTTGCTAGTATAATGGCTTAGTAACAATGAGTTTTAGTGTGCAATGCAGGCAGACGTGCTGCAAATATCTTTGCACTAGTGGGACTATACAGAAGTCCAATAGCCACGTTTAGGATGCCACTAAGTTCACTCAGTGTTTGCTAGCATAATGGCTTAGCAACAATGAATTTTGGTGTGCAATGCAGGCAGACGTGCTGCAAATATCTTTGCACTAGTGGGACTATACAGAAGTCCAATAGCCACGATTAGGATGCCACTAAGTTCACTCAGTGTTTGCTAGTATAATGGCTTAGTAACAATGAGTTTTAGTGTGCAATGCAGGCAGACGTGCTGCAAATATCTTTGCACTAGTGGGACTATACAGAAGTCCAATAGCCACGTTTAGGATGCCACTAAGTTCACTCAGTGTTTGCTAGTATAATGGCTTAGCAACAATGAGTTTTAGTGTGCAATGCAGGCAGACGTGCTGCAAATATCTTTGCACTACTGGGGCAATACAGCAGTCCAACAGCCACGTTTAGGATGCCACTAAGTTCACTCAGTGTTTGCTAGTATAATGGCTTAGTAACAATGAGTTTTGGTGTGCAATGCAGGCAGACGTGCTGCAAATATCTTTGCACTAGTGGGACTATACAGAAGTCCAATAGCCACGTTTAGGATGCCACTAAGTTCACTCAGTGTTTGCTAGTATAATGGCTTAGTAACAATGAGTTTTAGTGTGTAATGCAGGCAGACGTGCTGCAAATATCTTTGCACTACTGGGGCAATACAACAGTCCAATAGCCACGTTTAGGATGCCACTAAGTTCACTCAGTGTTTGCTAGTATAATGGCTTAGCAACAATGAGTTTTAGTGTGCAATGCAGGCAGACGTGCTGCAAATATCTTTCCACTACTGGGGCAATACAGCAGTCCAACAGCCACGTTTAGGATGCCACTAAGTTCACTCAGTGTTTGCTAGTATAATGGCTTAGTAACAATGAGTTTTGGTGTGCAATGCAGGCAGACGTTCTGCAAATATCTTTGCACTAGTGGGACTATACAGAAGTCCAACAGCCACGTTTAGGATGCCACTAAGTTCACTCAGTGTTTGCTAGAATAATGGCTTAGTAACAATGAGTTTTGGTGTGCAATGCAGGCAGACGTGCTGCAAATATCTTTGCACTAGTGGGACTATACAGAAGTCCAATAGCCACGTTTAGGATGCCACTAAGTTCACTCAGTGTTTGCTAGTATAATGGCTTAGTAACAATGAGTTTTAGTGTGCAATGCAGGCAGACGTGCTGAAAATATCTTTGCACTACTGGGGCAATACAACAGTCCAACAGCCACGTTTAGGATGCCACTAAGTTCACTCAGTGTTTGCTAGTATAATGGCTTAGCAACAATGAGTTTTAGTGTGCAATGCAGGCAGACGTGCTGCAAATATCTTTGCACTACTGGGGCAATACAGCAGTCCAACAGCCACGTTTTGGATGCCACTAAGTTCACTCAGTGTTTGCTAGTATAATGGCTTAGTAACAATGAGTTTTGGTGTGCAATGCAGGCAGACGTGCTGCAAATATCTTTGCACTAGTGGGACTATACAGAAGTCCAACAGCCACTTTTAGGATGCCACTAAGTTCACTCAGTGTTTGCTAGTATAATGGCTTAGTAACAATGAGTTTTAGTGTGCAATGCAGGCAGACGTGCTGCAAATATCTTTGCACTAGTGGGACTATACAGAAGTCCAATAGCCACGTTTAGGATGCCACTAAGTTCACTCAGTGTTTGCTAGTATAATGGCTTAGTAACAATGAGTTTTAGTGTGCAATGCAGGCAGACGTGCTGCAAATATCTTTGCACTACTGGGGCAATACAACAGTCCAACAGCCACGTTTAGGATGCCACTAAGTTCACTCAGTCTTTGCTAGTATAATGGCTTAGCAACAATGAGTTTTAGTGTGCAATGCAGGCAGACGTGCTGCAAATATCTTTGCACTACTGGGGCAATACAGCAGTCCAACAGCCACGTTTAGGATGCCACTAAGTTCACTCAGTGTTTGCTAGTATAATGGCTTAGTAACAATGAGTTTTGGTGTGCAATGCAGGCAGACGTGCTGCAAATATCTTTGCACTAGTGGGACTATACAGAAGTCCAACAGCCACTTTTAGGATGCCACTAAGTTCACTCAGTGTTTGCTAGAATAATGGCTTAGTAACAATGAGTTTTAGTGTGCAATGCAGGCAGACGTGCTGCAAATATCTTTGCACTAGTGGGACTATACAGAAGTCCAATAGCCACGTTTAGGATGCCACTAAGTTCACTCAGTGTTTGCTAGTATAATGGCTTAGTAACAATGAGTTTTAGAGTGCAATGCAGGCAGACGTGCTGCAAATATCTTTGCACTAGTGGGACTATACAGAAGTCCAATAGCCACGTTTAGGATGCCATTAAGTTCACTCAGTGTTTGCTAGTATAATGGGTTAGCAACAATGAGTTTTAGTGTGCAATGCAGGCAGACGTGCTGCAAATATCTTTGCACTACTGGGGCAATACAGCAGTCCAACAGCCACGTTTAGGATGCCACTAAGTTCACTCAGTGTTTGCTAGTATAATGGCTTAGTAACAATGAGTTGGAGTGTGCAATGCAGGCAGTCGTGCTGCAAATATCTTTGCACTAGTGGGATTTTACAGAAGTCCAATAGCCACGTTTAGGATGCCACTAAGTTCACTCAGTGTTTGCTAGTATAATGGCTTAGTAACAATGAGTTTTAGTGTGCAATGCAGGCAGACGTGCTGCAAATATCTTTGCACTAGTGGGACTATACAGAAGTCCAATAGCCACGATTAGGATGCCACTAAGTTCACTCAGTGTTTGCTAGTATAATGGCTTAGTAACAATGAGTTTTAGTGTGCAATGCAGGCAGACGTGCTGCAAATATCTTTGCACTAGTGGGACTATACAGAAGTCCAATAGCCACGTTTAGGATGCCACTAAGTTCACTCAGTGTTTGCTAGTATAATGGCTTAGCAACAATGAGTTTTAGTGTGCAATGCAGGCAGACGTGCTGCAAATATCTTTGCACTACTGGGGCAATACAGCAGTCCAACAGCCACTTTTAGGATGCCACTAAGTTCACTCAGTGTTTGCTAGAATAATGGCTTAGTAACAATGAGATTTAGTGTGCAATGCAGGCAAACGTGCTGCAAATATCTTTGCACTAGTGGGACTACACAGAAGTCCAATAGCCACGTTTAGGATGCCACTAAGTTCACTCAGTGTTTGCTAGTATAATGGCTTAGCAACAATGAGTTTTAGTGTGCAATGCAGGCAGACGTGCTGCAAATATCTTTGCACTACTGGGGCAATACAGCAGTCTAACAGCCACGTTTAGGATGCCACTAAGTTCACTCAGTGTTTGCTAGTATAATGGCTTAGCAACAATGAGTTTTTGTGTGCAATGCAGGCAGACGTGCTGCAAATATCTTTGCACTAGTGGTACTATACAGAAGTCCAATAGCCACGTTTAGGATGCCACTAAGTTCACTCAGTGTTTGCTAGTATAATGGCTTAGTAACAATGAGTTTTAGTGTGCAATGCAGGCAGACGTGCTGCAAATATTTTTGCACTACTGGGGCAATACAGCAGTCCCACAGCCACGTTTAGGATGCCACTAAGTTCACTCAGTGTTTGCTAGTATAATGGCTTAGTAACAATGAGTTTTAGTGTGCAATGCAGGCAGACATGCTGCAAATATCTTTGCACAAGTGGGACTATACAGAAGTCCAATAGCCACGTTTAGGATGCCACTAAGTTCACTCAGTGTTTGCTAGTAAAATGGCTTAGCAACAATGAGTTTTAGTGTGCAATGCAGGCAGACGTGCTGCAAATATCTTTGCACTAGTGGGACTATACAGAAGTCCAATAGCCACTTTTAGGATGCCACTAAGTTCACTCAGTGTTTGCTAGTAAAATGGCTTAGTAACAATGAGTTTTAGTGTGCAATGCAGGCAGACGTGCTGCAAATATCTTTTCACTACTGGGGCAATACAACAGTCCAACAGCCACGTTTGGGATGCCACTAAGTTCACTCAGTGTTTGCTAGTATAATGGCTAAGTAACAATGAGTTGGAGTGTGCAATGCAGGCAGACGTGCTGCAAATATCTTTGCACTAGTGGGATTTTACAGAAGTCCAATAGCCACGTTTAGGATGCCACTAAGTTCACTCAGTGTTTGCTAGTATAATGGCTTAGTAACAATGAGTTTTAGTGTGCAATGCAGGCAGACGTGCTGCAAATATCTTTGCACTAGTGGGACTATACAGAAGTCCAATAGCCACGATTAGGATGCCACTAAGTTCACTCAGTGTTTGCTAGTATAATGGCTTAGTAACAATAAGTTTTAGTGTGCAATGCAGGCAGACGTGCTGCAAATATCTTTGCACTAGTGGGACTATACAGAAGTCCAATAGCCACGTTTAGGATGCCACTAAGTTCACTCAGTGTTTGCTAGTATAATGGCTTAGCAACAATGAGTTTTAGTGTGTAATGCAGGCAGACGTGCTGCAAATATCTTTGCACTACTGGGGCAATACAGCAGTCCAACAGCCACGTTTAGGAGGCCACTAAGTTCACTCAGTGTTTGCTAGTATAATGGCTTAGTAACAATGAGTTTTTGTGTGCAATGCAGGCAGACGTGCTGCAAATATCTTTGCACTAGTGGGACTATAAAGAAGTCCAATAGCCACGTTTAGGATGCCACTAAGTTCACTCAGTGTTTGCTAGTGTAATGGCTTAGTAACAATGAGTTTTAGTGTGCAATGCAGGCAGACGTGCTGCAAATATCTTTGCACTACTGGGGCAATACAACAGTCCAACAGCCACGTTTAGGATGCCACTAAGTTCACTCAGTGTTTGCTAGTATAATGGCTTAGTAACAATGAGTTGGAGTGTGCAATGCAGGCAGACGTGCTGCAAATATCTTTGCACTAGTGGGATTTTACAGAAGTCCAATAGCCACGTTTAGGATGCCACTAAGTTCACTCAGTGTTTGCTAGTATAATGGCTTAGTAACAATGAGTTTTAGTGTGCAATGCAGGCAGTAGTGCTGCAAATATCTTTGCACTACTAGGGCACTACAGCAGTCCAACAGCCACGTTTAGGATGCCACTAAGTTCACTCAGTGTTTGCTAGTATAATGGCTTAGTAACAATGAGTTTTAGTGTGCAATGCAGGCAGACGTGCTGCAAATATCTTTGCACTAGTGGGACTATACAGAAGTCCAATAGCCTCGTTTAGGATGCCACTAAGTTCACTCAGTGTTTGCTAGTATAATGGCTTAGTAACAACGAGTTTTAGTGTGCAATGCAGGCAGACGTGCTGCAAATATCTTTGCACTACTGGGGCAATACAACAGTCCAACAGCCATGTTTAGGATGCCACTAAGTTCACTCAGTGTTTGCTAGTATAATGGCTTAGTAACAATGAGTTTTTGTGTGCAATGCAGGCAGACGTGCTGCAAATATCTTTGCACTAGTGGGACTATACAGAAGTCCAATAGCCACGTTTAGGATGCCACTAAGTTCACTCAGTGTTTGCTAGTATAATGGCTTAGTTATAATGAGTTTTAGTGTGCAATGCAGGCAGACGTGCTGCAAATATCTTTGCACTAGTGGGACTATACAGAAGTCCAACAGCCACGTTTAGGATGCCACTAAGTTTACTCAGTGTTTGCTAGTATAATGGCTTAGTAACAATGAGTTGGAGTGTGCAATGCAGGCAGACATGCTGCAAATATCTTTGCACTAGTGGGACTATACAGAAGTCCAACAGCCACGTTTAGGATGCCACTAAGTTCACTCAGTGTTTGCTAGTATAATGGCTTAGTAACAATGAGTTTTAGTGTGCAATGCAGGCAGACGTGCTGCAAATATCTTTGCACTAGTGGGACTATACAGAAGTCCAATAGCCACTTTTAGGATGCCACTAAGTTCACTCCGTGTTTGCTAGTATAATGGCTTAGTTATAATGAGTTGGAGTGTGCAATGCAGGCAGACGTGCTGCAAATATCTTTGCACTACTGGGGAAATACAGCAGTCCAACAGCCACGTTTAGGATGCCACTAAGTTCTCTCAGTGTTTGCTAGTATGCTTAGTAACAATGAGTTTTAGTGTGCAATGCAGGCAGACGTGCTGCAAATATCTTTGCACTAGTGGGACTATACAGAAATCCAATAGCCACGTTTAGGATGCCACTAAGTTCACTCAGTGTTTGCTAGTATAATGGCTTAGTAACAATGAGTTTTAGTGTGTAATGCAGGCAGACGTGCTGCAAATATCTTTGCACTACTGGGGCAATACAACAGTCCAATAGCCACGTTTAGGATGCCACTAAGTTCACTCAGTGTTTGCTAGTATAATGGCTTAGCAACAATGAGTTTTAGTGTGCAATGCAGGCAGACGTGCTGCAAATATCTTTCCACTACTGGGGCAATACAGCAGTCCAACAGCCACGTTTAGGATGCCACTAAGTTCACTCAGTGTTTGCTAGTATAATGGCTTAGTAACAATGAGTTTTGGTGTGCAATGCAGGCAGACGTGCTGCAAATATCTTTGCACTAGTGGGACTATACAGAAGTCCAACAGCCACTTTTAGGATGCCACTAAGTTCACTCAGTGTTTGCTAGTATAATGGCTTAGTAACAATGAGTTTTAGTGTGCAATGCAGGCAGACGTGCTGCAAATATCTTTGCACTAGTGGGACTATACAGAAGTCCAATAGCCACGTTTAGGATGCCACTAAGTTCACTCAGTGTTTGCTAGTATAATGGCTTAGTAACAATGAGTTTTAGTGTGCAATGCAGGCAGACGTGCTGCAAATATCTTTGCACTACTGGGGCAATACAACAGTCCAACAGCCACGTTTAGGATGCCACTAAGTTCACTCAGTCTTTGCTAGTATAATGGCTTAGCAACAATGAGTTTTAGTGTGCAATGCAGGCAGACGTGCTGCAAATATCTTTGCACTACTGGGGCAATACAGCAATCCAACAGCCACGTTTAGGATGCCACTAAGTTCACTCAGTGTTTGCTAGTATAATGGCTTAGTAACAATGAGTTTTGGTGTGCAATGCAGGCAGACGTGCTGCAAATATCTTTGCACTAGTGGGACTATACAGAAGTCCAATAGCCACGATTAGGATGCCACTAAGTTCACTCAGTGTTTGCTAGTATAATGGCTTAGTAACAATGAGTTTTAGAGTGCAATGCAGGCAGACGTGCTGCAAATATCTTTGCACTAGTGGGACTATACAGAAGTCCAATAGCCACGTTTAGGATGCCATTAAGTTCACTCAGTGTTTGCTAGTATAATGGGTTAGCAACAATGAGTTTTAGTGTGCAATGCAGGCAGACGTGCTGCAAATATCTTTGCACTACTGGGGCAATACAGCAGTCCAACAGCCACGTTTAGGATGCCACTAAGTTCACTCAGTGTTTGCTAGTATAATGGCTTAGTAACAATGAGTTTTGGTGTGCAATGCAGGCAGACGTGCTGCAAATATCTTTGCACTAGTGGGACTACACAGAAGTCCAATAGCCACGTTTAGGATGCCACTAAGTTCACTCAGTGTTTGCTAGTATAATGGCTTAGTAACAATGAGTTTTAGTGTGCAATGCAGGCAGACGTGCTGCAAATATCTTTGCACTACTGGGGCAATACAACAGTCCAACAGCCACGTTTAGGATGCCACTTAGTTCACTCAGTGTTTGCTAGTATAATGGCTTAGTAACAATGAGTTGGAGTGTGCAATGCAGGCAGTCGTGCTGCAAATATCTTTGCACTAGTGGGATTTTACAGAAGTCCAATAGCCACGTTTAGGATGCCACTAAGTTCACTCAGTGTTTGCTAGTATAATGGCTTAGTAACAATGAGTTTTAGTGTGCAATGCAGGCAGACGTGCTGCAAATATCTTTGCACTAGTGGGACTATACAGAAGTCCAATAGCCACGATTAGGATGCCACTAAGTTCACTCAGTGTTTGCTAGTATAATGGCTTAGTAACAATGAGTTTTAGTGTGCAATGCAGGCAGACGTGCTGCAAATATCTTTGCACTAGTGGGACTATACAGAAGTCCAATAGCCACGTTTAGGATGCCACTAAGTTCACTCAGTGTTTGCTAGTATAATGGCTTAGCAACAATGAGTTTTAGTGTGCAATGCAGGCAGACGTGCTGCAAATATCTTTGCACTACTGGGGCAATACAGCAGTCCAACAGCCACTTTTAGGATGCCACTAAGTTCACTCAGTGTTTGCTAGAATAATGGCTTAGTAACAATGAGATTTAGTGTGCAATGCAGGCAAACGTGCTGCAAATATCTTTGCACTAGTGGGACTACACAGAAGTCCAATAGCCACGTTTAGGATGCCACTAAGTTCACTCAGTGTTTGCTAGTATAATGGCTTAGCAACAATGAGTTTTAGTGTGCAATGCAGGCAGACGTGCTGCAAATATCTTTGCACTACTGGGGCAATACAGCAGTCCAACAGCCACGTTTAGGATGCCACTAAGTTCACTCAGTGTTTGCTAGTATAATGGCTTAGCAACAATGAGTTTTTGTGTGCAATGCAGGCAGACGTGCTGCAAATATCTTTGCACTAGTGGTACTATACAGAAGTCCAATAGCCACGTTTAGGATGCCACTAAGTTCACTCATTGTTTGCTAGTATAATGGCTTAGTAACAATGAGTTTTAGTGTGCAATGCAGGCAGACGTGCTGCAAATATCTTTGCACTACTGGGGCAATACAGCAGTCCCACAGCCACGTTTAGGATACCACTAAGTTCACTCAGTGTTTGCTAGTATAATGGCTTAGTAACAATGAGTTTTAGTGTGCAATGCAGGCAGACATGCTGCAAATATCTTTGCACTAGTGGGACTATACAGAAGTCCAATAGCCACGTTTAGGATGCCACTAAGTTCACTCAGTGTTTGCTAGTAAAATGGCTTAGCAACAATGAGTTTTAGTGTGCAATGCAGGTAGACGTGCTGCAAATATCTTTGCACTAGTGGGACTATACAGAAGTCCAATAGCCACTTTTAGGATGCCACTAAGTTCACTCAGTGTTTGCTAGTAAAATGGCTTAGTAACAATGAGTTTTAGTGTGCAATGCAGGCAGACGTGCTGCAAATATCTTTTCACTACTGGGGCAATACAACAGTCCAACAGCAACGTTTGGGATGCCACTAAGTTCACTCAGTGTTTGCTAGTATAATGGCTAAGTAACAATGAGTTGGAGTGTGCAATGCAGGCAGACGTGCTGCAAATATCTTTGCACTAGTGGGATTTTACAGAAGTCCAATAGCCACGTTTAGGATGCCACTAAGTTCACTCAGTGTTTGCTAGTATAATGGCTTAGTAACAATGAGTTTTAGTGTGCAATGCAGGCAGACGTGCTGCAAATATCTTTGCACTAGTGGGACTATACAGAAGTCCAATAGCCACGATTAGGATGCCACTAAGTTCACTCAGTGTTTGCTAGTATAATGGCTTAGTAACAATAAGTTTTAGTGTGCAATGCAGGCAGACGTGCTGCAAATATCTTTGCACTAGTGGTACTATACAGAAGTCCAATAGCCACGTTTAGGATGCCACTAAGTTCACTCAGTGTTTGCTAGTATAATGGCTTAGTAACAATGAGTTTTAGTGTGCAATGCAGGCAGACGTGCTGCAAATATCTTTGCACTACTGGGGCAATACAGCAGTCCAACAGCCACGTTAAAGAGGCCACTAAGTTCACTCAGTGTTTGCTAGTATAATGGCTTAGTAACAATGAGTTTTTGTGTGCAATGCAGGCAGACGTGCTGCAAATATCTTTGCACTAGTGGGACTATAAAGAAGTCCAATAGCCACGTTTAGGATGCCACTAAGTTCACTCAGTGTTTGCTAGTATAATGGCTTAGTAACAATGAGTTTTAGTGTGCAATGCAGGCAGACGTGCTGCAAATATCTTTGCACTACTGGGGCAATACAACAGTCCAACAGCCACGTTTAGGATGCCACTAAGTTCACTCAGTGTTTGCTAGTATAATGGCTTAGTAACAATGAGTTGGAGTGTGCAATGCAGGCAGACGTGCTAAAAATATCTTTGCACTAGTGGGATTTTACAGAAGTCCAATAGCCACGTTTAGGATGCCACTAAGTTCACTCAGTGTTTGCTAGTATAATGGCTTAGTAACAATGAGTTTTAGTGTGCAATGCAGGCAGTAGTGCTGCAAATATCTTTGCACTACTAGGGCACTACAGCAGTCCAACAGCCACGTTTAGGATGCCACTAAGTTCACTCAGTGTTTGCTAGTATAATGGCTTAGTAACAATGAGTTTTAGTGTGCAATGCAGGCAGACGTGCTGCAAATATCTTTGCACTAGTGGGACTATACAGAAGTCCAATAGCCTCGTTTAGGATGCCACTAAGTTCACTCAGTGTTTGCTAGTATAATGGCTTAGTAACAATGAGTTTTAGTGTGCAATGCAGGCAGACGTGCTGCAAATATCTTTGCACTACTGGGGCAATACAACAGTCCAACAGCCATGTTTAGGATGCCACTAAGTTCACTCAGTGTTTGCTAGTATAATGGCTTAGTAACAATGAGTTTTTGTGTGCAATGCAGGCAGACGTGCTGCAAATATCTTTGCACTAGTGGGACTATACAGAAGTCCAATAGCCACGTTTAGGATGCCACTAAGTTCACTCAGTGTTTGCTAGTATAATGGCTTAGTTATAATGAGTTTTAGTGTGCAATGCAGGCAGACGTGCTGCAAATATCTTTGCACTAGTGGGACTATACAGAAGTCCAACAGCCACGTTTAGGATGCCACTAAGTTTACTCAGTGTTTGCTAGTATAATGGCTTAGTAACAATGAGTTGGAGTGTGCAATGCAGGCAGACATGCTGCAAATATCTTTGCACTAGTGGGACTATACAGAAGTCCAACAGCCACGTTTAGGATGCCACTAAGTTCACTCAGTGTTTGCTAGTATAATGGCTTAGTAACAATGAGTTTTAGTGTGCAATGCAGGCAGACGTGCTGCAAATATCTTTGCCTTAGTGGGACTATACAGAAGTCCAATAGCCACTTTTAGGATGCCACTAAGTTCACTCCGTGTTTGCTAGTATAATGGCTTAGTTATAATGAGTTGGAGTGTGCAATGCAGGCAGACGTGCTGCAAATATCTTTGCACTACTGGGGAAATACAGCAGTCCAACAGCCACGTTTAGGATGCCACTAAGTTCTCTCAGTGTTTGCTAGTATGCTTAGTAACAATGAGTTTTAGTGTGCAATGCAGGCAGACGTGCTGCAAATATCTTTGCACTAGTGGGACTATACAGAAATCCAATAGCCACGTTTAGGATGCCACTAAGTTCACTCAGTGTTTGCTAGTATAATGGCTTAGTAACAATGAGTTTTAGTGTGCAATGCAGGCAGACGTGCTGCAAATATCTTTGCACTACTGGGGCAATACAGCAGTCCAACAGCCACGTTTAGGATGCCACTAAGTCCACTCAGTGTTTGCTAGTATAATGGCTTAGTAACAATGTGTTTTAGTGTGCAATGCAGGCAGACGTGCTGCAAATATCATTGCACTACTGGGGCAATACAGCAGTCCAACAGCCACGTTTAGGATGCCACTAAGTTCACTCAGTGTTTGCTAGTATAATGGCTTAGTAACAATGAGTTTTGGTGTGCAATGCAGGCAGACGTGCGGCAAATATCTTTGCACTAGTGGGACTATACAGAAGTCCAATAACCACGTTTAGGATGCCACTAAGTTCACTCAGTGTTTGCTAGTATAATGGCTTAGTAACAATGAGTTTTAGTGTGCAATGCAGGCAGACGTGCTGCAAATATCTTTGCACTACTGGGGCAATACAACAGTCCAACAGCCACGTTTATGATGCCACTAAGTTCACTCAGTGTTTGCTAGTATAATGGCTTAGTAACAATGAGTTGGAGTGTGCAATGCAGGCAGACGTGCTGCAAATATCTTTGCACTAGTGGGATTTTACAGAAGTCCAATAGCCACGTTTAGGATGCCACTAAGTTCACTCAGTGTTTGCTAGTATAATGGCTTAGTAACAATTAGTTTTAGTGTGCAATGCAGGCAGACGTGCTGCAAATATCTTTGCACTAGTGGGACTATACAGAAGTCCAATAGCCACGATTAGGATGCCACTAAGTTCACTCATTGTTTGCTAGTATAATGGCTTAGTAACAATGAGTTTTAGTGTGCAATGCAGGCAGACGTGCTGCAAATATCTTTGCACTAGTGGGACTATACAGAAGTCCAATAGCCACGTTTAGGATGCCACTAAGTTCACTCAGTGTTTGCTAGAATAATGGCTTAGTAACAATGAGATTTAGTGTGCAATGCAGGCAAACGTGCTGCAAATATCTTTGCACTAGTGGGACTACACAGAAGTCCAATAGCCACGTTTAGGATGCCACTAAGTTCACTCAGTGTTTGCTAGTATAATGGCTTAGCAACAATGAGTTTTAGTGTGCAATGCAGGCAGACGTGCTGCAAATATCTTTGCACTACTGGGGCAATACAGCAGTCCAACAGCCACGTTTAGGATGCCACTAAGTTCACTCAGTGTTTGCTAGTATAATGGCTTAGTAACAATGAGTTTTTGTGTGCAATGCAGGCAGACGTGCTGCAAATATCTTTGCACTAGTGGGACTATACAGAAGTCCAGTAGCCACGTTTAGGATACCACTAAGTTCACTCAGTGTTTGCTAGTATAATGGCTTAGTAACAATGAGTTTTAGTGTGCAATGCAGGCAGACGTGCTGCAAATATCTTTGCACTACTGGGGGAATACAGCAGTCCAACAGCCACGTTTAAGATGCCACTAAGTTTACTCAGTGTTTGCTAGTATAATGACTTAGTAACAATGTGTTTTAGTGTGCAATGCAGGCAGACGTGCTGCAAATATCTTTGCACTACTGGGGCAATACAGCAGTCCAACAGCCACGTTTAGGATGCCACTAAGTTCACTCAGTGTTTCCTAGTATAATGGCTTAGTAACAATGAGTTTTAGTGTGCAATGCAGGCAGATGTGCTGCAAATATCTTTGCACTAGTGGGACTACACAGAAGTCCAATAGCCACGTTTAGGATGCCACTAAGTTCACTCAGTGTTTGCTAGTATAATGGCTTAGTAACAATGAGTTTTAGTGTGCAATGCAGGCAGACGTGCTGCAAATATCTTTGCACTACTGGGGCAATACAGCAGTCCAACAGCCACGTTTAGGATGCCACTAAGTTCACTCAGTGTTTGCTAGTATGCTTAGTAACAATGAGTTTTAGTGTGCAATGCAGGCAGACGTGCTGCAAATATCTTTGCATTAGTGGGACTATACAGAAGTCCAATAGCCACGATTAGGATGCCACTAAGTTCACTCAGTGTTTGCTAGTATAATGGCTTAGTAACAATGAGTTTTAGTGTGCAATGCAGGCAGACGTGCTGTAAATATCTTTGCACTAGTGGGACTATACAGAAGTCCAATAGCCACGTTTAGGATGCTACTAGGTTCACTCAGTGTTTGCTAGTATAATGGCTTAGTAACAATGAGTTTTAGTGTGCAATGCAGGCAGATGTGCTGCAAATATCTTTGCACTACTGGGGCAATACAACAGTCCAACAGCCACGTTTAGGATGCCACTAAGTTCACTCAGTGTTTGCTAGTATAATGGCTTAGTAACAATGAGTTGGAGTGTGCAATGCAGGCAGACGTGCTGCAAATATCTTTGCACTAGTGGGATTTTACAGAAGTCCAATAGCCACGTTTAGGATGCCACTAAGTTCACTCAGTGTTTGCTAGTATAATGGCTTAGTAACAATGAGTTTTAGTGTGCAATGCAGGCAGACGTGCTGCAAATATCTTTGCACTAGTGGGACCATACAGAAGTCCAATAGCCACGATTAGGATGCCACTAAGTTCACTCAGTGTTTGCTAGTATAATGGCTTAGTAACAATGAGTTTTAGTGTGCAATGCAGGCAGACGGGCTGCAAATATCTTTGCACTAGTGGGACTATACAGAAGTCCAATAGCCAAGTTTAGGATGCCAATAAGTTCACTCAGTGTTTGCTAGTATAATGGCTTAGCAACAATGAGTTTTAGTGTGCAATGCAGGCAGACGTGCTGCAAATATCTTTGCACTACTGGGGCAATACAGCGGTCCAACAGCCACGTTTAGGATGCCACTAAGTTCACTCAGTGTTTGCTAGTATAATGGCTTAGTAACAATGAGTTTTGGTGTGCAATGCAGGCAGAAGTGCTGCAAATATCTTTGCACTAGTGGGACTATACAGAAGTTCAATAGCCACGTTTAGGATGCCACTAAGTTCACTCAGTGTTTGCTAGTATAATGGCTTAGTAACAATGAGTTTTAGTGTGCAATGCAGGAAGACGTGCTGCAAATATCTTTGCACTACTGGGGCAATACAGCAGTCCAACAGCCACGTTTAGGATGCCACTAAGTTCACTCAGTGTTTGCTAGAATAATGGCTTAGTAACAATGAGATTTAGTGTGCAATGCAGGCAAACGTGCTGCAAATATCTTTGCACTAGTGGGACTACACAGAAGTCCAATAGCCACGTTTAGGATGCCACTAAGTTCACTCAGTGTTTGCTAGTATAATGGCTTAGTAACAATGAGTTTTAGTGTGCAATGCAGGCAGACGTGCTGCAAATATCTTTGCACTACTGGGGCAATACAGCAGTCCAACAGCCACGTTTAGGATGCCACTAAGTTCACTCAGTGTTTGCTAGTATAATGGCTTAGTAACAATGAGTTTTAGTGTGCAATGCAGGCAGACATGCTGAAAATATCTTTGCACTAGTGGGACTATACAGAAGTCCAATAGCCACGTTTAGGATGCCACTAAGTTCACTCCGTGTTTGCTAGTATTATGGCTTCGTTATAATGAGTTGGAGTATGCAATGCAGGCAGACGTGCTGCAAATATCTTTGCACTACTTGGGCAATACAGCAGTCCAACATCCACGTTTAGGATGCCACTAAGTTCACTCAGTGTTTGCTAGAATAATGGCTTAGTAGCAATTAATTTTAGTGTGCAATTGCAGGCAGACGTGCTGCAAATTTCTTTGCACTAGTGGGACTATACAGAAGTCCAACAGCCACTTTTAGGATGCCACTGAGTTCACTCAGTGTTTGCTAGTATAATGGCTTAGTAACAATGAGTTTTAGTGTGCAATGCAGGCAGACGTGCTGCAAATATCTTTGCACTAGTGGGACTACACAGAAGTCCAATAGCCACATTTAGGATGCCACTAAGTTCACTCAGTGTTTGCTAGTATAATGGCTTAGTAACAATGAGTTTTAGTGTGCAATGCAGGCAGACGTGCTGCAAATATCTTTGCACTACTGGGGCAATACAGCAGTCCAACAGCCACGTTAAGGATGCCACTAATTTCACTCAGTCTTTGCTAGTATAATGGCTTAGTAACAATGAGTTTTTGTGTGCAATGCAGGCAGACGCGCTGCAAATATCTTTGCACTAGTGGGACTATACAGAATCCAACAGCCACGTTTAGGATGCCACTAAGTTCTCTCAGTGTTTGCTAGTATGCTTAGTAACAATGAGTTTTAGTGTGCAATTGCAGGCAGACGTGCTGCAAATATCTTTGCACTAGTGGGACTATACAGAAGTCTAACAGCCACGTTTAGGATGCCACTAAGTTCACTCAGTGTTTGCTAGTATAATGGCTTAGTAACAATGAGTTTTAGTGTGCAATGCAGGCAGACGTGCTGCAAATATCTTTGTACTACTAGGGCAATACAGCAATCCAACAGCCACTTTTAGGATGCCACTAAGTTCACTCAGTGTTTGCTAGTATAATGGCTTAGTAACAGTGAGTTGGAGTGTGCAATGCAGGCAGACGTGCTGCAAATATCTTTGCACTAGTGGGACTATACAGAAGTCCAATAGCCACGTTTAGGATGCCACTAAGTTCACTCAGTGTTTGCTAGTATAATGGCTTAGTAACAATGAGTTTTAGTGTGCAATGCAGGCAGACGTGCTGCAAATATCTTTGCACTACTGGGGAAATACAGCAGTCCAACAGCCACGTTTAGGATGCCACTAAGTTCACTCAGTGTTTGCTAGTATAATGGCTTAGTAACAATGAGTTTTAGAGTGCAATGCAGGCAGACGTGCTGCAAATATCTTTGCACTACTGGGGCAATACAGCAGTCCAACAGCCACGTTTAGGATGCCACTAAGTTCTCTCAGTGTTTGCTAGTATGCTTAGTAACAATGAGTTTTAGTGTGCAATTGCAGGCAGACGTGCTGCAAATATCTTTGCACTAGTGGGACTATACAGAAGTCCAACAGCCACGTTAAGGATGCCACTAAGTTCACTCAGTGTTTGCTAGTATAATGGCTTAGTAACAATGAGTTTTAGTGTGCAATGCAGGCAGACGTGCTGCAAATATCTTTGCACTAGTGGGACTACACAGAAGTCCAATAGCCACATTTAGGATGCCACTAAGTTCACTCAGTGTTTACTAGTATAATGGCTTAGTAACAATGAGTTTTAGTGTGCAATGCAGGCAGACGTGCTGCAAATATCTTTGCACCACTGGGGCAATACAGCAGTCCAACAGCCACGTTTAGGATGCCACTAATTTCACTCAGTCTTTGCTAGTATAATGGCTTAGTAACAATGAGTTTTGGTGTGCAATGCAGGCAGACACGCTGCAAATATCTTTGCACTAGTGGGACTATACAGAATCCAACAGCCACGTTTAGGATGCCACTAAGTTCTCTCAGTGTTTACTAGTATGCTTAGTAACAATGAGTTTTAGTGTGCAATTGCAGGCAGACGTGCTGCAAATATCTTTGCACTAGTGGGACTATACAGAAGTCCAATAGCCAAGTTTAGGATGCCAATATGTTCACTCAGTGTTTGCTAGTATAATGGCTTAGCAACAATGAGTTTTAGTGTGCAATGCAGGCAGACGTGCTGCAAATATCTTTGCACTACTGGGGCAATACAGCGGTCCAACAGCCACGTTTAGGATGCCACTAAGTTCACTCAGTGTTTGCTAGTATAATGGCTTAGTAACAATGAGTTTTGGTGTGCAATGCAGGCAGACGTGCTGCAAATATCTTTGCACTAGTGGGACTATACAGAAGTCCAATAGCCACGTTTAGGATGCCACTAAGTTCACTCAGTGTTTGCTAGTATAATGGCTTAGTAACAATGAGTTTTAGTGTGCAATGCAGGAAGACGTGCTGCAAATATCTTTGCACTACTGGGGCAATACAGCAGTCCAACAGCCACGTTTAGGATGCCACTAAGTTCACTCAGTGTTTGCTAGAATAATGGCTTAGTAACAATGAGATTTAGTGTGCAATGCAGGCAAACGTGCTGCAAATATCTTTGCACTAGTGGGACTACACAAAAGTCCAATAGCCACGTTTAGGATGCCACTAAGTTCACTCAGTGTTTGCTAGTATAATGGCTTAGTAACAATGAGTTTTAGTGTGCAATGCAGGCAGACGTGCTGCAAATATCTTTGCACTACTGGGGCAATACAGCAGTCCAACAGCCACGTTTAGGATGCCACTAAGTTCACTCAGTGTTTGCTAGTATAATGGCTTAGTAACAATGAGTTTTAGTGTGCAATGCAGGCAGACATGCTGAAAATATCTTTGCACTAGTGGGACTATACAGAAGTCCAATAGCCACGTTTAGGATGCCACTAAGTTCACTCCGTGTTTGCTAGTATTATGGCTTCGTTATAATGAGTTAGAGTATGCAATGCAGGCAGACGTGCTGCAAATATCTTTGCACTACTGGGGCAATACAGCAGTCCAACATCCACGTTTAGGATGCCACTAAGTTCACTCAGTGTTTGCTAGAATAATGGCTTAGTAGCAATTAATTTTAGTGTGCAATGCAGGCAGACGTGCTGCAAATTTCTTTGCACTAGTGGGACTATACAGAAGTCCAACAGCCACTTTTAGGATGCCACTGAGTTCACTCAGTGTTTGCTAGTATAATGGCTTAGTAACAATGAGTTTTAGTGTGCAATGCAGGCAGACGTGCTGCAAATATCTTTGCACTAGTGGGACTACACAGAAGTCCAATAGCCACATTTAGGATGCCACTAAGTTCACTCAGTGTTTGCTAGTATAATGGCTTAGTAACAATGAGTTTTAGTGTGCAATGCAGGCAGACGTGCTGCAAATATCTTTGCACTACTGGGGCAATACAGCAGTCCAACAGCCACGTTAAGGATGCCACTAATTTCACTCAGTCTTTGCTAGTATAATGGCTTAGTAACAATGAGTTTTTGTGTGCAATGCAGGCAGACGCGCTGCAAATATCTTTGCACTAGTGGGACTATACAGAATCCAACAGCCACGTTTAGGATGCCACTAAGTTCTCTCAGTGTTTGCTAGTATGCTTAGTAACAATGAGTTTTAGTGTGCAATTGCAGGCAGACGTGCTGCAAATATCTTTGCACTAGTGGGACTATACAGAAGTCTAACAGCCACGTTTAGGATGCCACTAAGTTCACTCAGTGTTTGCTAGTATAATGGCTTAGTAACAATGAGTTTTAGTGTGCAATGCAGGCAGACGTGCTGCAAATATCTTTGTACTACTAGGGCAATACAGCAATCCAACAGCCACTTTTAGGATGCCACTAAGTTCACTCAGTGTTTGCTAGTATAATGGCTTAGTAACAATGAGTTGGAGTGTGCAATGCAGGCAGACGTGCTGCAAATATCTTTGCACTAGTGGGACTATACAGAAGTCCAATAGCCACGTTTAGGATGCCACTAAGTTCACTCAGTGTTTGCTAGTATAATGGCTTAGTAACAATGAGTTTTAGTGTGCAATGCAGGCAGACGTGCTGCAAATATCTTTGCACTACTGGGGAAATACAGCAGTCCAACAGCCACGTTTAGGATGCCACTAAGTTCACTCAGTGTTTGCTAGTATAATGGCTTAGTAACAATGAGTTTTAGAGTGCAATGCAGGCAGACGTGCTGCAAATATCTTTGCACTACTGGGGCAATACAGCAGTCCAACAGCCACGTTTAGGATGCCACTAAGTTCTCTCAGTGTTTGCTAGTATGCTTAGTAACAATGAGTTTTAGTGTGCAATTGCAGGCAGACGTGCTGCAAATATCTTTGCACTAGTGGGACTATACAGAAGTCCAACAGCCACGTTAAGGATGCCACTAAGTTCACTCAGTGTTTGCTAGTATAATGGCTTAGTAACAATGAGTTTTAGTGTGCAATGCAGGCAGACGTGCTGCAAATATCTTTGCACTAGTGGGACTACACAGAAGTCCAATAGCCACATTTAGGATGCCACTAAGTTCACTCAGTGTTTACTAGTATAATGGCTTAGTAACAATGAGTTTTAGTGTGCAATGCAGGCAGACGTGCTGCAAATATCTTTGCACCACTGGGGCAATACAGCAGTCCAACAGCCACGTTTAGGATGCCACTAATTTCACTCAGTCTTTGCTAGTATAATGGCTTAGTAACAATGAGTTTTGGTGTGCAATGCAGGCAGACACGCTGCAAATATCTTTGCACTAGTGGGACTATACAGAATCCAACAGCCACGTTTAGGATGCCACTAAGTTCTCTCAGTGTTTACTAGTATGCTTAGTAACAATGAGTTTTAGTGTGCAATTGCAGGCAGACGTGCTGCAAATATCTTTGCACTAGTGGGACTATACAGAAGTCCAACAGCCACGTTTAGGATGCCACTAAGTTCACTCAGTGTTTGCTAGTATAATGGCTTAGTAACAATGAGTTTTAGTGTGCAATGCAGGCAGACGTGCTGCAAATATCTTTGCACTACTAGGGCAATACAGCAATCCAACAGCCACGTTTAGGATGCCACTAAGTTCACTCAGTGTTTGCTAGTATAATGGCTTAGTAACAATGAGTTGGAGTGTGCAATGCAGGCAGACGTGCTGCAAATATCTTTGCACTAGTGGGACTATACAGAAGTCCAATAGCCACGTTTAGGATGCCACTAAGTTCACTCAGTGTTTGCTAGTATAATGGCTTAGTAACAATGAGTTTTAGTGTGCAATGCAGGCAGACGTGCTGCAAATATCTTTGCACTACTGGGGCAATACAGCAGTCCAACAGCCACGTTTAGGATGCCACTAAGTTCACTCAGTGTTTGCTAGTATAATGGCTTAGTAACAATGAGTTTTAGTGTGCAATGCAGGCAGACGTGCTGCAAATATCTTTGCACTAGTGGGACTATACAGAAGTCCAATAGCCACGTTTAGAATGCCACTAAGTTCACTCAGTGTTTGCTAGTATAATGGCTTAGTAACAATGAGTTTTAGTGTGCAATGCAGGCAGACGTGCTGCGAACATCTTTGCACTACTGGGCAATACAGCAGTCCAACAGCCACGTTTAAGATGCCACTAAGTTTACTCAGTGTTTGCTAGTATAATGGCTTAGTAACAATGAGTTGGAGTGTGCAATGCAGGCAGACGTGCTGCAAATATCTTTGCACTAGTGGGACTATACAGAAGTCCAATAGCTACGTTTAGGATGCCACTAAGTTCACTCAGTGTTTTCTAGTATAATGGCTTAGTAACAATGAGTTTTAGTGTGCAATGCAGGCAGACGTGCTGCAAATATCTTTGCACTACTGGGAAAATACAGCAGTCCAACAGCCACGTTTAGGATGCCACTAAGTTCACTTAGTGTTTGCTAATATAATGGCTTAGTAACAATGAATTTTAGGGTGCAATGCAGGCACACGTGCTGCAAATATCTTTGCACTACTGGGGAAATACAGCAGTCCAACAGCCACGTTTAGGATGCCACTAAGTTCAGTCAGTGTTTGCTAGTATAATGGCTTAGTAACAATGAGTTTTAGTGTGCGATGCAGGCAGACATGCTTCGAACATCTTTACACTACTGGGCAATTCAGCAGTCCAACAGCCACGTTTAGGATGCCACTATGTTCACTCAGTGTTTGCTAGTATAATGGCTTAGTAACAATGAGTTTTAGTGTGCAATGAAGGCAGACATGCTGCAAATATCTTTGCACTAGTGGGACTATACAGAAGTCCAATAGCCACGTTTAGGATGCCACTAAGTTCACTCAGTGTTTGCTAGTATAATGGCTTAGTAACAATGAGTTTTAGTGTGCAATGCAGGCAGACGTGCTGCAAATATCTTTGCACTACTGGGGAAATACAGCAGTCTAACAGCCACGTTTAGGATGCCACTAAGTTCACTTTGTGTTTGCTAGTATAATGGCTTAGTAACAATGAGTTTTAGTGTGCAATGCATTCAGACGTGCTGCAAATATCTTTGCACTACTGGGGCAATACAGCAGTCCAACAGCCACATTTAGGATGCCACTAAGTTCACTCAGTGTTTGCTAGTATAATGGCTTAGTAACAATGAGTTGGAGTGTGCAATGCAGGCAGACGTGCTGCAAATATCTTTGCACTAGTGGGACTATACAGAAGTCCAACAGCCACGTTTAGGATGCCACTAAGTTCACTCAGTGTTTGCCAGTATAATGGCTTAGTAACAATGAGTTTGAGTGTGCAATGCAGGAAGACGTGCTGCAAATATCTTTGCACTACTGGGCAATACAGCAGTCCAGCAGCCACGTTTAGGATGCCACTAAGTTCACTCAGTGTTTGCTAGTATAATGGCTTAGTAACAATGAGTTTTAGTGTGCAATGCAGGCAGACGTGCTGCAAATATCTTTGCACTACTGGGGCAATACAGCAGTCCAACAGCCACGTTTAGGATGCCACTAAGTTCACTCAGTGTTTGCTAGTATAATGGCTTAGAAACAATGAGTTTTAGTGTGCAATGCAGGCAGACGTGCTGCAAATATCTTTGCACTAGTGGGACTATACAGAATTCCAACAGCCATGTTTAGGATGCCACTAAGTTCACTCAGTGTTTGCTAGTATAATGGCTTAGTAACAATGAGTTTGAGTGTGCAAAGGGCAGGAGGGTACAGTGGCAGGGTTGTGGGTCTCTGGGTAGAGGAAAGATATCCTACCTTTCTATCCCTCCTAATGGGGAAATGCAGCGAGGAAATCTCTGACCTTAGCTACACAGACGCTGTCATCTTGTGTAGCTGTTAAACTCTGTTTTAAACTCTGTCACCTATGGCTTTGACCCTGCCGGTATGAGCCCTTAAAAGGACTGATAGAAAGTGCTATCCCTAAGCTGTCCAGCGCTGTGTATGGAGCGTATACAGCAGTACCGGTGATAGGAGCTGCGCCAGTGATGTCTAACACCAAGGACGCAGAAGGCAGATAATGGCGTGCTGGAGGAAAATGTCCGGTTTTTTAATGCAGGGGCATGTGACATGGACATCCTATCACACATGCCAATGCTTCTCTGGCTAAAAGTCCACTTAGCTGTGTGTGTGTCTGGGATTGGCTGACATGCTGGCCCGCCCCACTACACGCGCGCGCTTAGGGAAGGAAGACAAGAAAAAAAAAAAAAATGGCGATCCCATTGAATTCAATGGTGTTTGGATATGTTCTTTGAACTGTTTGGTGAACATCAGGGAAGTCGGTGAACCTGAACCAAACCGAGCCTTGCACAGTTCAAAAGCCTGCATCTGTAATGACATGGAGTCACATTAGTGTCTATAGCAGTGGCAGGTTACACATCTTTAAAGACACTAATAATACTGAGCATTATATAGAAGTTTTAGAACTACATAACCTCCCACACAGACAGTGTCTATTTAAGGGAAGGCCTGCATATTTCAGCAAGAGATTGCTAAACCACATACTGCATCCATCATAACAGCTTGGCTTTGCAGACAAAAAGATGGGTTGATGAAATGTCCACCTGCATTCCAGATCTTTCACCCATAGAAAAAAATTGAAATCAAACATTTAGCAAAGACGATTGAAGACTATAAAGCAATAGTAATGGGCGAACTGGCAGGACTGACAGTTCCAACCGAGTTTAAATAAACAAGAAGAAAAGCGATTCCGGCAGCTAAATAGGAAAGGGTTATTTACAGTTAGAGCAGTCAGACTGTGGAATGTCCTGCACAAGAGGTGGTAATGGCAGATACTATAACAGCTTTTAAAAAAGGGCTGGATGATTTCCTCAGTACACACAACATTGTTGGATATAAATGACTAAAGGTGGCTTTACACGCTACGAGATCGCTAAAGCGATCTCGTTGGGGTCACGGAATTTGTGATGCACATCCGTCCGCTTTAGCGATGTTGCTGTGTGTTACACCTATGAGCAATTTTAAATCGTTGCAAAAACGTTCAAAATTTCTCATCGGTGACATCCCTTCCTAATCTCGATTATCGTTGCTGCTGCTTGGACGATGTAGTTCGTCGTTCCTGCGGCAGCACACATCGCTACATGTGACACCGCAGGAACGAGGAACCTCACCTTACCTGCGGCCACCGCCAATGTGGAAGGAAGGAGGTGGGCGGGCTGTTATGTCCCACTTATCTCCGCCCCTCTTCTTTGATTGGGCGGCCGCTTAGTGACGTCGCTGTAATGCCGAACAGACCGCCCCCTTAGCAAGAAGGCAGTTTGCCTGTCACAGCGACGTCGCTTGGCAGGTGAGTAGTGTGACGGGTCTGCGCAATTTTGTGCACCACGGGCAGCGATTTGCCTGTGTCACACAAACGATGGGGGCGTAACGATATCACAACGTGTAAAGCGGCCTTTAGGGACATAATGTAGAACTGGTGGAGAAAGGTTGAACTAGATGGACTTAGGTCTTTTTTCAACCTATGCTACTATGTAACTATGTAACTCAGTTTGGGCCTGGAATGGATCCTGGATATCTGGCCAGACGCTGGTCCCCATATAAGTCTATGGGTACTCTAATCAGGAGCTTAAAAATTGTGGTAGCAGGGATAGAAGGATTAGATCAGGCGCATTTTTATTGAGTTTCCCGTGCGGCTTCAACACTACTTCCAGGGCCGCTCATTAACCTCATATATATATGAACTGCTTACCCCGCCCACCAGCAGTCTTCACATCTCTGGTTGCAGTCAGATGCGCCCTCAACCTTTGTGACAGCGTGTCTGATTGCTTTCAATCAGAGATGCTGTGTGAGCGTTTCTATTGCTGTAGAAATAAAAAAATACAAAAATTGGCATACAGCTCCCCAAATACCCAGCTCAGATAAAGCATATCGCTATAGGCTGCAGCCCCCAGCCGTACACTTATCATGTCTGTGTATCAAAATAAGATGGAAAGCATGCCAGGTTTATTAAATTCATTAAATAATTTACTAAAATTGGCATGCGGTCCCCCTCCAGTTTTCATACCCAGCCTTGATAAAGCCGACAGCTGAGAGCTGATATTCTCAGGCTGGGCAGATCCATGCTTATTGGGCTCCCCCATATGAAAAATAGTAGCCTGCAGCTGCCCAGGATTGTCGAGTTCATTAGATGCAACCATCCCGGAATTTTACCTGGCTGGTAATAAGGGGGTTAATACCAGCTCACAACCTCCCCTAAGTCTTAGATTAGTAATAGGAGGTGGCAATGAGACCCCCATTACTAATCAGTAAGTGAAAAAAATTAAACACAAACAAAAAATCCTTTATTTGAAATAAAATACAAAAAAACACATCCTCTTTCATACCTTTATTAACCCTCAAAACTTCCAGTTCTGTCATAATCAACACGAGGGCCCATGATGATTCCAGCTCTGCTACATTCTGAATTCACAGCGTGAGAGTTCAGAACATGACTCTGCCTGAAGCTGACAGAGGTCAATCATGCTCTATGCCCGCATGCTGCCACTTCAGATGTAGCAGAGCCAGAATTGTCATGGAACCTCGTGTGAATTACATCGGACCTGGGTATTTTGAAGGTTAATATAGGGCTTATATTACAATCACCAACATTTTTAAGTTTTTGGAATTGTGCTGGTAGCTGAAAAATATTTTGGAAATATTTTGTAAAATATCTCATGCATTTGAATTTTATTGCTGTATTCTCTCAGATTAATTCATATTAATTCACATTCAACGCATTTAGATCAATTAGGGTTATCAAAATTGTTTATATGTGCCTAATGCCAGAATGATGAGAGAGAGAGCGAGAGAGAGAGAGAGAGACAGAGAGAAAGAAAAAGAATGTTGTATAAATGATATACATGTATATATATATATATATATATATATATATATATATATATATATATATATATATAGTATACAGTGGGGAAAAGAAGGATTTTTGTGTACTCACCGTAAAATCTCTTTCTCTGAGTCTTCATTGGGGGACACAGGACCATGGGTGTATGCTGCTGTGACTAGGAGGCTGGCACTAAGTGAACACAAAAAAAGTTAGCTCCTCCCTGGCAGTGTACACCCCGAGCCGGAGGCGGGACTATGCCAGTTTTGTGTAAAAGCAGTAGTAGGAGAGCCTTGAACAAACATGACTAAACAATGTAATACAAGAGAAAAATGTGTGGTGAAAACAACACAGTGCCTTATGGGCACGTAAATATATAGTAGCCGGATGGAAACAAAGGTGACCCGCAAACAACATCGGGAAACATCCGGTAAATGAAGACCTCACAATCCAAACAGGGTGGGTTCTGTGTCCCCCAATGAAGACTCAGAGAAAGAGATTTTACGGTGAGTACACAAAAATCCTTCTTTCTCTATCGTCTTCATTGGGGGACACAGGACCATGGGACGTCCAAAAGCAGTCCCTGGGTGGGAACATAAGCCGTTCCACAGAACCAAAACAAACAACAAATTCTGTGGGAAAGCTCTGTACAAATGTTTATTACCTTTTTAGAGGTGTGCGACAGCCGTCTGCAACACCTTTCTCCCAAGGCAGGCATCCGCTGATGCCTGGGTGTGGACCTTGCAAAACCTGGTGAAGGTATGAAGACTGGACCACGTTGCGGCTTTGCAGACTTGCTCGGCTGAAGCCTGGTGTCTGATTGCCCAAGACGCCCCAACTGCACGGGTGGAATGGGCTCTTACTCCCCTCGGAGGGGACTTGTCCCTGATTCGGTAGGATTCCGCATTGGCTGATCTGATCCATCTGGCAATGGTAGCCTTGGACCCTGGCATGCCTTTCTTGGAACCAGCAGGCAGGACGAACAGGTTGTCTGATTTGCGGAAAGGCGCAGTTCTCGAGACGTAAGTCCTGAGCGCTCGTACTAAGTCCAGAGTGTGTAGTGACCTTTCCAAGGAGCGAGTGGGTGCCGGACAAAAAGATGGAAGCACGATCTCCTCATTCAGGTGAAAAGGAGACACCACCTTCGGTAGGAACTCCGGAGACGGGCGCAGGACAACCTTGTCCTGGTGAAAAACAATAAAAGGTGAGCGGCACGAAAGAGCTGCCAGTTCGGACGTTCTCCTGATTGAAGTGACCGCCACCAAAAAGACCACTTTCCAGGATAAGTGTGAGAATGAAGATTCTATGAGTGGTTCAAATGGAGCCAGTTGGAGTGATCCTAAAACCAGATTAAGATCCCATGGTTCTAGCGGAGCCTGATAGGGTGGATTCAGATGAGCGACTCCTTGGATGAACGTCTTGACCTGCGGACGTGATGCTAGGTTTCTTTGGAAAAGAACAGACAAAGCCGAAACCTGCCCCTTGATGGTTGCCAGCGAGAGACCCGCTTGAAACCCTGCCTGAAGGAATGCTAGAAGCGTCGGTAGTGACAGAACTAGCGGGGAGAGATTGCCGTTGACCTCGCACCACTGAAAAAATGTCTTCCAGGTGCGGAAGTAGATCTTTGACGATGAGGGCTTTTGAGCCCTAATCATAGTCTGAATCACTTCTGGAGCAAATCCTGACAGGGCTAACAGCCAGGATTCAAGAGCAATGCCGTCAAATTGAGAACCCCTGAATTTTGATGGAAGAGCGGACCCTGAGACAGCAGGTCAGGCCGATCTGGAAGCCTCCATGGGGTGTCTGCGACGAGCTGTGCGAGTTCTGCGAACCATGCTCGCCTGGGCCATTCTGGAGCGATGAGAATCACCGGAATGCCCTCTGCCTTGATTTTCTTGAGGACTCTTGGGATCAGTGGCAGCGGCGGAAAGATGAACGGTAGTCTGAACTGATTCCACGGAAGAATGAGGGCGTCGACTCCTAGCGCCTGCTGGTCGTGGTAGCGGGATATGAACTGTGGAACTTGATTGTTGAACCGCGAGGCAATCAGGTCCACATCCGGAGTCCCCCACCTGTGGCAAATCTGGTCGCAAACCTCTCTGTTTAGAGACCATTCGCCCGACGCCAGACCCTGTCTGCTGAGATAGTCTGCCGCCCAGTTTTCCGCGCCTGGGATATGTACCGCGGAGATCCTGGCGTTGCGAGACTCTGTCCACTGTATGATCCTCTTCACCTCTTTCATCACCATGACGCTCCTCGTGCCACCCTGATGATTGATGTATGCCACCGCCGTGGCGTTGTCAGATTGTATCCTGATTGGAGACCCTTGGAGAAGGCATTGAAAAGCTTGCAGGGCTCGAAGGACTGCTCTGATCTCCAAAACATTGATCGGGAGCCGGCTTTCCTGGCAGGACCACTGACCGTGCGCCGTGTGTTGCTGGAAGACCGCTCCCCAGCCCACAAGGCTGGCATCGGTGGTGACCGTCTTCCAGTGCACCGGTAAGAACGACGTTCCTTTGACGAGATTCTGGTTGTTGGTCCACCAGGGCAGCGAGTGGCGGACTTTCGGGGACAAACGTATCTTGCGATCCAAGGTGAATAGAGACTTGTCCCAATTGTGCAGCAGGAATAGCTGCAGAGGGCGAAGGTGAAAGCGGGCAACCGGAACCGCCTCTATTGCCGCCACCATCCGACCTAGGGCCCTCATACCAAATCATATGGACACCGCCCTGGAGTGGTGGAGGGACTGGACGTCTTTCCGGAGGGAGACAATCTTTTCCTGTGGAAGGAACACGCGACCTTGGATGGTATTGAACTCCATGCCTAGGAAGGTAATCCGGTGAGCCGGGGTCAACGAGGACTTCTTCCGATTGATGAGCCAACCGAGACGGGATAGAGTGTCGATGGTGACCTGGACACTTAGACGACAGTCGTTGAAAGAGGACCCTTTGATCAGTAAGTCGTCCAGGTATGGAATTACCAAAACACCTCTGGAGTGCAGGATCGACACGGCAGCAGCCATGACTTTCGTGAACACTCGAGGTGCGGAAGCAAGACCAAACGCTAGGGCAGTGAACTGATAATGATCGGGTGCTACGGCAAAGCGTAGGAATCTTTGGTGCTGGTGTGCAATCGGGATATGCAGATATGCGTCCTGTATGTCCAGAGAGGCGAGGAATTCGCCGATCTCCATGGAGGCAATCACCGATCGGAGGGACTCCATGTGAAATCTCCGGGTTCTGACGTACCTGTTGAGGATCTTGAGGTCAAGAACAGGGCGCACAGTGCCATCCTTCTTGAGGACAACGAAGAGGTTGGAGTTAACTCCTCTGAACCGCTATGAATCTGGAACCAGAATCACGACCCCTGAGCGGTGCAGAGATTCGATGGCATGAAAAAAGGGGCGAGCTCGCGCGTCCGACTCGGGAGGATGGGAAAGGAAGAAGCGGTTTGGAGGAATTGACGTAAATTCTATCTTGTAACCCGAGACTAGGATTTCTCTGACCCAAGCGTCTGTGATCAAAGGGAGCCAGACGTGTTGGAACAGAGAAAGGCGCCCCCCCACCTGGTCTGCGCTGACGCGCGAAGACCAGGAGTCATTTGGAGGAGTATCGCTGAGATCTAGATGCTGGTTTGGCAGGCTGGCGTGGTCTGAGACGCCAGAAGGGATTTGTTTTGAAACACGGGTTCTTCCTGCTTCTCTGCGGGGTTCTGTTCCCCCTAGGCTGTGCCGGGGAACTGAAGCTGCGAAATGGGCAAAAACCTGAGTTCAGCTGGCGGCGTGGGAAACACCTTGGTCTCAGCTGTGGAAGGGAGGAGCTCTTTCCTCCCGTAGTCTTGGCGATAATCTGATCGAGCCTGTAGGGCGGTAAGTGATTTCTTTGAAGCCGCGTCTGCATTCCAGGCTCTGAGCCAGACAGCTCGGCGGATTGCCACCGTGTTGCTGGCCGCTTGTGCTGCGCAATTGGCTGTAGACAGAGATGCGTTAATGATGTACTCACCCGCCAGGGCAATCTGTGCAGCCATGTTGACAAGCTCGGGATCGCCCGACTGTGAGCAAAGCCCTTTACGGAGGGTGTCGGCCCAGGTCACCATGGCCTTAGCTACCCAGACGGCGGCGAAGGCCGGAGACAGGGCCGCGCCTGCCGCCTCAAAAGCCGAACGGGCGAATCTCTCGATGTTACGGTCCGTGGCATCACGCAGCGATGTTCCCTGCGGCAGAGATAGAACTTTATGCGAGGCCAGACGGGAGACCGGAGGGTCGACCACCGGTGAGCCCGCCCATTCCTTCCTGAGATCCTCGGGGAAGGGATAGTGTAAATCAATCGACTTACCGTTGTTGAACGTCCTGTCCGGTTGCTGTCTGTGCTTGCGCAAGATCTCAGCGAACTCCGGATGATCGCAGAAATACCTGTGAACACGTTTAAGACGTTTGAAAGATAGCTGTGAGCTCTGGGTGGTTGCAGAGTCCGGCTGAAGCTTCAGCGTCGTATTCACCGCATCGACCAGGCTGTCCACCATACGCCTGACATCGGCTGCCTGATCCGAGTCCAGCAGGGAGGCTGCATCCGACTCTTCCCCTGAATCATCAGACGGTCTCGGAGACGAGTGGCACTCGGGCCTTGGAGGGGATAGGGACCTCTGGGAGGAATTGGAAGACGAGACCGTGCGGGTTCGCTTCCGCGCTCCAGTAGCCAGGTCGGGGTCAGCACGACTGTCGTCCTGCGATGGCTGGACCTGCGGGGCCTGGCTGAGCGTAGGGAGCGACTGCAAAGCTTGCGCGATGGTCAGGGATGCTCTTGACAGAGAATCCACCAACTGGGAGAGAGAAGTCAGCCATGGCGTCCTGTACTGCTGTAGTAGCAGCGTGGACGGGGGAGCTGGCGGCGTCTGGGGCAATCTGCGTGGGCTTCGGATCGGGAGCGCAAGCTGTGCAGAGGGAGGTTGCCTGGCATTGGGAGAATTTTTCGTTGCAGGACGAGCATGCAAAATGCATTATAAAGGGGGCCTGTTTGGATCGGGACGACTTAGAGTTAGGCATGGCTGCTCAGGGGACTCCTACTAGGGACACTAGGGAGGAGACCGTAGAAGATGGAAGAAAAAAAGTACAAAGTGTCGCTGGTTCTAATGAGGAGCAGCACTCACCCTGGCCTGTGTCCTTCCCGGGTCAGCAGGGGGCCTCAGAGAAGCTGGGACAGCCGCAGAGAAAAAATGCTGTTGCCCTCCGGCCTGTCTGTGCTGAGGTGAGCCGTTGGAAGAAAAATGCGGGCTTTTGCCTTTTTTTTTTTTTTTTTACTGCTGGAGGGGGCGTGCTGGCAGATGAGGTGGCTGTCTCTGGGCAGAAAATGCGAAAATGCGGAGGGCACGCGCAAACGGGAGGCGAAGCGCTCCGGCCCGAGGTAGGCCCGAAGCCGGGGACTAAATTAGTGAGCGGCGGCCGCCGGGAGTGCAGCGCTGCGCGCGGAGCAGCTCTTACCTGCGTCCACGCGTGTCGCTCGGATCCATATGTCCCCTTCATGATGCTGCGGCCCCCGGTAAGCATTGAGGGATGCTGAGGGGCCGTGCTGGAGACTGTGGAGCGCTACTGCGCTGCAGTGCCAGATCCTAAGCCTGGGCCCATGGTATCAGGTGAACGCTGGGGGAGGCCTGGTGACAGAGGACCCCTTGATGTGAGCGCTCCTGCGCTTTCACAGTCTGACATCCTCAGGGATTCCTCTTCACCTCCACCAGAAACACCCCCTGGGACGGTACCATGGGGGTCAACGGGGAGTGTGTGCCCTTAAAACAATAATATCGGTCCCCAATCAGCCCCTGGGGTGGTACCATGGGGCCGGAGGGGGATAGGGCCTGGCATCTCGAGCCCTCAGGCAACCCTGGGGCGAGAGTTCTCTCGGAAGCAGGGTCATTATCCCTGCAGAAGAGACAAAAAATGTAGAATGATGAGAATACTGAGCGGCGCCGTATAGCCCGAAAAAAACGGAAAAAACACAATAGCCTAGGCTGAGGTTGGTCCACAGAGATATGGGCCCACTTCAGCCTCCTACGATAATAAGCAAAAAAACTGGCATAGTCCCGCCTCCGGCTCGGGGTGTACACTGCCAGGGAGGAGCTAACTTTTTTTGTGTTCACTTAGTGTCAGCCTCCTAGTCACAGCAGCATACACCCATGGTCCTGTGTCCCCCAATGAAGGCGATAGAGAAAAAAGTATTTAGTCAGCCACCAATTGTACAAGTTCTCCCACTTAAAAAGCTGAGTAAGCCTATAATTTACATCATAGGTAGACCACAACTATGAGAAGGAAAATTAGAAAACAAATCCAGAAAATAGCCTTGTTTGATTTGGCAAGATTGTTTATGCAAATTATTTTGGAAAATAAGTATTTGGTCAATAACAAAAGTTCATCTCAATACTTTGTTATATATTCTTTGTTGGCAATGATAGAGGTCAAACGTTTTCTGTAAGTCCTCATAAGGTTGGTACACACTGTTTATGGTGTTTTGGCCCATTCCTCCATGCAGATCTCCTCTAGAGCAGTGATGTTTTGTGCCTGTCGCTGGGCAACACAGACTTTTAACTCCCTTCAAAGGTTTTCAATGGGGTTGCAGTCTGGATACTGACTAGGCCACTCCAGGACCTTCATATGCTTCTTGCGAGGCCACTCCTTCATTGCCCTGGCGGTGTGCTTGGGATTATTATCATGCTGAAAGACCCAGCCAAGTTTCATCTTCAATACCCTTGCTGATTAAAGGAAGTTTGCATTCAAAATCTCATGATACATGGCCCCATTCATTCTTTCATGTACACAGATCAGTCTACCTGGTCCCTTTTGCAGAGAAACAACCCCAAAGCATAATGTTGCCACCCCCATGCTTCACAGTAGGTATGGTGTTCTTTGGATACAACTCAGCATTCTGTCTCCTCCAAACATGAGGTGTGTTTCTACCAAACAGTTCTACTTTGTTTTCAGCAAACCATATGCCATTCTCCCAATACTCTTCTGGATAATCCAAATGCTCTCTAGTAAACTTCAGATGGGCCCGGACATGTACTGGCTTAAGCAGGGGAACATGTTTGGCACTGCAGGATCTCAGTCACTAGAGGCATAGTATGTTACTGATGGTAGCCTTTGTTACTGTCACGCTCCCGCCGTCACGGCACTGCTCCTTACCCACTGATCCAGTCTCACGGTATCACTCCTTACCCACTGATCCAGTCTCACCGTCACTGTATCACTCCTTACCCACTGATTCGGTCCACGGGCCCACCGATTACGGCTGCCACTCCCGCTCGTGCTTCCCTGCATCCTGCTCCCTTGTGTCTGACTCTGAGTGGTCTGACTCTGAGTTGTCTGGCTCTGATTCTGAGGCCCATGCATGTGTATTGGGCAAGGCCGCGCCCACTCACCTTACCTTATAGGCCCAGCACTCCTGAAGCAGGATATGACATGATACTGGGACAGGGTATATAAGGCTTCCCTTTCCATGTGGGCGGCGCCTGAGCAACGTGTTCCTTGAGCTAGATGTCAGGTCTCTCTGTGCATTGCATCCCTATTAACCCTGTGTCTTCCGCAGAGCCCGTCTGCCGTCCTGACCTGGTCCCAGAGTGCCGATCTTCCAGGAAGTGTCCTGGTGACTGTGTGCTGAGGATTCCGCCATCTCTTGTCGGTCTGAACCCATCCCCTGGACTTGGCCCGGCGACCTCAACCTTCACGCCCAGCTGGACCAAGATCCCGTCTGTTGTTCCAACCCGGCACCTGAACCTGATTTCGGCACTGTCTCCTGGAACCCTGTGGCCCCAGAGACTTTGTATTACCAGTCCCCTGAAAGACGCTGTTCCCGTACCTACTCGTGTTCTGGCTGCCGTGCATTTAGGCCCTCTGGTGTGGCGACCACACAGTTCCTGTATAGGGGTTAGCTCTTGGTTGCCCCTCCAGGGTAGTCCGGTGCATGGTCCAGTGAATCCACCACCAGGACAGTTATGGTGGTCCCAGCTCTATGCAGGTCATTCACTAGGTCCCCCTGTGGTTCTGGGATTTTGCTCACCATTCTTGTGATAATTTTAACCTCATGGGGTGAGATCTTGCGTGGAGCCCCAGATCAAGGGAGATTATCAGTGGTCTTGCATGTCTTCCATTTTCTTATTATTGCTCACACAGTTCATTTCATCAGGATTTGCTGACTAAAGTACAGACAGGGCCATATTGGTGCTGCTAATTATGGTACCTGCGGTGAAGAAATCCATTTTGTAGATTATGTGTAATGTGTGTTTGAAATTTGTTTGTAATCACAGCTTTGTACATTGGGGAGGGACTGCGCATTGTGTCTTCAGCTCTGCTGCTGCCATTCTGTTACTTTCTTTGTTTTCTTCCTGATTTAAATGTTGCACTGGTGCCATCATAGACTTGAGCACATTGATCATCTCCCAGATTTAAGGAAAATGGGGCCGACAGTGGTGCTTACGCAGATTGACCTCCTGTCAGTCTTTGGTAAAATGGCACCGGTGCATATACAGATTGAGATCTCATATTCATCATTGAGCTGAGATCTCAATCTATGAATGCGCTGCCACAGGCGCCATTTTTGTGAAGACTGCCAGGAGATCAATTTGCCAAGAACTGCTCGCTGCTAAGACAGCGTCAGGGCAAAACTTAAACCAGGAAAATGATAAAGTCACTAGAGGCATCAGAGGGGCTGGGGCAGAGCCAAAGACACTACCCACAGTCCCACCTCGATACACAAAGCTATAATTACAAGAAAACTTCAAACACTCATTACATAAAATCTACAAAACAGATTTCTTCTCCATAGGTATCTTTTTAAACAGTGTAACAGTGCCAATATGGTCTACGCTGTACTTTAGTTAGTTAAATCCTGCTGTCAGATTTGCTTAATAGTGATGAGCGAACCCATAGAGATTTGGTTCGATGCGTGCAGCCAAGCCATACCGCCACATTTTTGGACTTGGCCCAATACACATTGGAAGTCTCTGATTCACAGTGCAGATCTCCACCAACATGCAGCCAGCCATAAGCAGATTAGTTCCGGGGCAGGGTTTTTCTATTTTTGGGAGGTGGGGGTTGCACACTACATCTGAAAACGCAGTTGTAACCCCAGTGCAAGCCATTCAAACTTCTGCAAGTGGCTCGAACTGGGCAGAGCACCGATCATACCTGAGCATAGCAATGCTCATGCGAGTGAAGTTCATAAGTAAAGCACCAAAATTCCGAATCAGAACTGTTTTATTTAACCTTGGGTTTGCTCATCTCTACTCCTTAACTGTGACTGTGAATTTTTTTTTGCTTCTCTATTTTTCTAGTAAAATTCTAAAGTACATTTTATATATAAGCAAGCTAAAGTCTAGCTTGTTAAAATTTAATATGTACTGTTGGTGCAGTCCATCATGATTCTTAGTTGCCTTATGTCATCTTGTCCCAATCACTCATTACCTCTAAGACATTTGATTAACAGTGAAGAATACATGTGCTTGAATATTTAAATTGATTTTAGCAGTTTCAAATATTCTAATGCAGCTGTTCTTGGTGGATAAAAATTCTCATATACACAGACAGTGCATACAAATTGAATTTCTGAAAAACAGCTTTTTAACTAAAATACAATTTTCTACCAATTTAAATAATTGGCCCTGCTGTTATAATAAATTATCTTCAAGTAAATGTACTCCAAACACAAAACACTTGCATTTCCAGTTAAAAATATAACTATTCCAGACCTATTCATTCTCAATATTTTAATTATTATATTACATCTTAGCTACTGTAATGTGTACAGGTAAGTGGATCAACCAGCATAGCATCGCGTTCAGGTTAAATTTCCTGAAATTGTGGTTTCACACATATTTGAACACTTAAGGATTCGAGATCCCTCCCAAAAAAAAGTTGCCGGGCCCTGTTTTCCACACTGGTGATTTGTTAGAAAGCAGTCCAATGTTATTTTTATGTGGCTTTGTGAGTCTTCCTATAATGTCTTGCAGCAATGATATTCAGTGGATTTCATTGTACAGTAGTGCAAAGTAGCAAAGTACCTAGGGTATTTATAGGATCGTTCCCTGGGTCCTAAAATCTGAAAGTACATGTCTCCCCATATGACCTACCAGCCACGTAAAACAAGATCTATATATATATATATATACACAGGGTGGTCAAAAAGTAGGTGGACAGTATGTGTAATAGGGTTATCAAACATGGTGTTAAGTGAAACTGACTCAGTTGTCCTTAGCAACCAATCAGATTCCACCTTTCATTATCCAGAGTCCGTGAAGAATGAAAAGTGGAATCTGATTGGTTGCTAAGGGCAGCTGAGTCAATTTCCCTTGACACCGTGTTTGATAACCCTATTGCACATACTGTCCACCTACTTTTGAACCACCCTGTATATATATATATATATATATATATATATATATATATACATATATTGACAGTATACCACTATTGCTAAAACTAAAACACACTATACAAAGTCCAATATTGACAAATGTATTACTGCATAAGGACAAAATAATAGCATTACACAATTTCCATTACCATTGCAACTGCAAAGTGAGTACATAATATCATAATTAAATATAGGGAAAAAGTAAAAACTTTGGGTTTAAATTCTTTGTGCCAAATAATTTCTATTATTCGTGAATTCATACTGAATACTGAACCTAATGCAAGTCAATGGGAAATTTGAGTAATTTTCTGGAGGACCTTGGAAGTAGGTTTGGGAGGGCTGTAAAAATGCTGCAATGGATGGAAAAGTGTTGAAACTGAATGGGAACAGCATGAGGAAGATCCTTGGATGCATTTCTGACTCACAGTTGATTTCTGAGAATAATTTTGTAAGAGTATTACGTGGATTAAAGCAGGAGAAGTACACTTACTGAGTTTCCCATGGCTGTTACATTGCTTACTGGTCCAATCATTAAAAGTCATGAATATGCACTGCTTCCCCAACCTATTCTCTGTAACAGTATCTGTGATTGGTTGTGTTATTATTGCTGGCATAATTGGTTGCCCTCATAGTAGCTGTCTGAGTCCTTGAAGTGAAGTGAAAAAAAAATAATAATTGGAAAAAATGGAGCAGTGTCTCCTGTATTTTGATACCTAGTGCAGATAAAGCAGACAGGTAAAGGCTGCAGCACTCCGTTCTGCGTGTTATCTAGCTGTGTATCAAAATATGAAGAACCCCATACAATATTTTAAATTAAATAAATAATTTAAAAAAAAAACATTGTGATTTCCCCTCTATTTTGGAACATGGTCAAAATAAAGTGTACTGCTTGGGGCTGGCATTCTTGGGCTGGGGACCCCTATGGTTATTGGGCCCTCCCTAGACTAAAAAATTGCAGCCCAGCCAGCCAAAGTTGTTGCATCCAATAGATGTGTTAATTCTGTTGATTTACCCTTGCAATCAGGGTAATATCAAGGGTTAATGACAGCTGTCATTTGTCAAAAATCCCTGCTGCCACAAAGCCCTGGACTATTAATGAGTAGGGATTTATGAGACACCATGACTAATAATGAAAGTAAAAAGAAATAAACACAAAAGATAGAGAAAAATCCTTTATTTAAAAAAACAAACATCCGATTTCTCTAGTTTATCAACCACCTAAACACCCCTGCAGGTGAAACATACTGCATACCCTGACATTCCACAACAATCCTGTCTCTTCTACAGCTGAGATCACAGTGCACGGTCACATTAGAAAATGGGGATACACTGATGGAGCCGCAGCTGTGAGTGGTGGCGTCACTGAGATCACTTGAGTTGACAGCTGGCTGTTTACACAGTACTCCAGCTATGACCTCAGGTGAACCTACTTCAGGTTAACTCGTTGAAGTCAATGCCTGGTTACCAACTAAGAAGATATGTGCATGTTGAATATTTGATTGCAGACATTTTTGTTTCAAATCTGTATCTCCTGTCAGAAAACAGCATCAAAAACACATGCGGTTTTGGTGTGTTTTTGTGCCAGCAGATGCAAATTTGGTGCACAAATGTCTGCAATCTTATACTCAACATGTGCACATCTCCTAATCCGGGAATCCGTCATTCATTTCAATGAGTTCAAGTGAGATCACAGCTGGCATTCCCATGTAACCTCAAGGAAACGGACCTCGGGTGAACTTAATGAACTCAGTGAACTCACCTCAAGTGAACTTAAGTTCACTGGATCTCCTGGCAGAGAAAAGCACGAAAAGCGCATTGCAATTTAAACACATTTTTGGTATGTTTTTCAACCAAGAGATGCAGATTTAATTCCGATATTTCTGCAAAAAAATACTTAATGTGCGCACATAGCCTAATCTGGTGCTCCACTGAGTTCTATGAGTACACTTGAGGTGAGTTCACTGAGTTCATTGAATCTCCTGGCAGAAAAACGCACCAAGAACAAGTCAGAACTGCATCACGTTTTTGATGCCTTTTTGCAAGAAGATGCAGTGAACTCAGCAAAATTACCTCAGCTGATCAGTCACATTTTCTAATATGACCATGCACTGCAACCTCATTTGTAGAAGATATGGGATTGATGTGGTACATCATGGTGTGAATTAGGTTGGGCCTGCAAAGATGTTTTAGGGATTAATAAATTGAAGAAAATGGGTGTTTGTTTTTTTTAATAAATTATTTTATTTTTGTTTGTGTTTATTTCTTTTGACTTACAGGTTTAGTAATGGGGGGGTGACAAAGACCCCTCCCCATTACTAACCTCGGGGCTTCATGACAGCTGTGATTTTTTTTTTACATTAACTGCTTATATTACCCCAATTGCCAAAGCACCAGGGATATTGTAATGAGCTAGCAAAGCACCAAGATTGGCGCACTTAATAAATGCGCCAATTCTGAGGCGGCTGCAGGCTGCTATTTCAAGGCTGGGGAGGGCCCAATAACCATGAGCATTCCCAGACTGAGAATACCAAGGCCCCAGCTTTCTGTTTCATCTTGACTGGGTATCAAAATTGGGGGGTCCACTCGACTTTTTTTAAATTATTTATTTAAATAATTAAAAAAAAAGCTTGTGCTCCCTCAGCCAGCTAACGCACACAGCTGGGGGCTGCCACCTGTAGCTGTCTACTTTATCTGTACTGGGTATAAAAATATAGGGGACTCTGTGCCATTTTTTCCAATTATTTGTTTAGTTTTACGCTCCACTTGGGGGATCCAGGAAGCTACTATGAGGCCAACCAATCACAGAGTGTGGGTGAGGGAAGCAGTGCATATTCATAGGCATTAATGAGCAGACCTGGAAGAAGTGTTACAGCCATGGGAAAACTCAGTTAGTATAATTCTCCTGCTTTAATGACCACACATCTTTTTTTCACTGCACCTCCCAATCACAGAAAAAGAGGGCTACATCATTAATGTTATTGATAAGCAATCCCCTGCGTGTTTAGTGGCTGAAAATCAGGTGCCAAACATGTTGGGAAGGAATTTGAAACTCTTGAGGAAAATACCAAAATGCTTGTTGTGTAACAGATATGGCAAATACAATACTATTTGTGCGAGTTATGAATAGAGTCGAACATATTTGCTTATCACTAATTATAATATGACCATTACCTCTACAAAATAATACACATTGTACAAAAACCAATAATACCTTGATACACCTGTCACTACATAATTACTGAAATTCATTACGCTGTTACTAAACAAAAATAAGGAAAAAATAAGTGCTATTAGAAAAACTGATATTAACTCATTTGTTAACCACATCGTGGAAGATACCAGTCTGTTATGCTCTGGTCACTGTGGATGATCACAAAAATCCCTTCAGCAGAAAAAACACAAGAGTAGTTGGAACTTGAGCTGACCGCAATCCCCTATCTGTTAGACTACACTAGAAGTAGTTGTGGAGCTTTCCTAAACGTCACAGCCGGAGAAACTTACTACATCTCACAGATAGAAATGAGGAAACCTATCTTGCCTCAGAGTAGTCCCCAAAGGAATAGCAATCCCCCAACATATAAAGCCAATGGTGATGTAAGAAAACACAATACACAGGAATTATAGATTAGCAAAGGTGAGGCCCAACTTCCAAGATAGACCAGGACAGGACAGATAACTGATTGTGATCAGTGCAAAAGAAAAATACTGAGACCACACAGATTCTTCCCCACTGTATTAGGTACTCTTGTGAATAATGGGAGAAACAAAATACCAAAAAAACCCCACAAGAAAAGCAAAAGTTCAAATAATCAAATCGAGCAGTGGGACCTGCAGAGGGGAAACCCCCATGCTCATCAAAACAGAAAGACAATTCCTCTCCTGCAAGAAAACAGACTTTAAGCAAAACAAAAAAAAAAAATAAACACCCTTAGGTGTGGATCAGGCAATAAAGCAAATAACTTGTAACTTATTTGAAATGGGACAGACACAGGATAAATAGAAGGGCATCTCCAAGTCAATTCAGAGACAGAGGAACAACATCCAGCCAGCCAGCAGACACTGCTCTTCTATATAACCCAGGCTGATCTGAAATTGGGCTTCCCAAACTCCCAATTAACTCCTACACCTGTTAGGGCACAGTCAGCTTCATCCCCAGTCCTGACCACCAGAGGGACCTCCAAACCATCACCCCCTTGTATGACATTCACAACACCAGTCCTGCCAAACATATTACAGAGATTACAGTACAGATATATACAGTATAGGACATTACAGCTGACGTACTTTCTGGTGGAGTCATTCACTTTTCTCATCTTTTTAATCTGATCTGATCCAACAACCTCTTCCAGACAGGATTCACCTGCAGAGATTACAACAGACACATCTAACTTCTCACATTTAAAGCACCGTCCTCATCTATACCTAATCTGTGCAAACTCCTCATCCTGCCTGCTCTTCCAGCATGGAATAGTAACCCCAATACTCCAAAAAATATTCCATCACTACTATGATTACCCCTCTCCCAATAATGTTAAAAAGACAGTGCGCCAGATAGAGAGCCCTTTAAAAATAATTGTGCACAGAAAGTTGTAAAGCCCTGCCTGCTCTATCAAGCAAGTAATAATGCAATATGTTTCCTTGAAATTTATAATATCCCAACTTCTCCTTTCAAGAAACAAATACTATTGAGTATCCTTTTTAAGTAATAATTCTCTCTGAAAGCCTAATCAAAACTAAATGCACAGATATAAATAAACAATGTCTTGATTGTTCCCACAAGGCCCCTATATTGTATGATAGTCTCAACAGCTTCCTATATACTGCATAATGGTCCTTTCAGCTCCCTATATACCCTATATACAGTATGATGGTCATTACAGTACAGCTCCCTATAAACTGTATGATGGGCCTTCAGCTGTCTAAACATTATATGATGGTCCCTAGAGCTCCCAATACAATGTCTGATGGTTTCCACAGCTTGTTATATACAATGTGATGGTACCACAGCTCTCTATATACTGTATTATATTCTCACACACTCACAGACCCTCTGTATAATATCCCACACACACTGCCTCTCTGTATAATATACCCCCATAAACTGCCTCTCTGTATAGTATCTCTCAAATACACTGCCCTTCTGTATATTATCCCCTACACATGTTGCCCCTCTGTATAATATCCTCCCACCCAAACTGCGACTCTGTAAAATATTGTCTTATACACACTACCCTTCTATATAATTTACCACCATACGCATTGCCCCTCGCAACACTTGTTAGGAAAGAAGTAGTGGACACCACAGGGTAATACATATAAATAAAGGGAGGGGTGCTAACAAAAAGTATGCAAAAAATGAATTGTAACATGAGAGGAAAAACGATTCATATTAAAAAATGTGCACATTCAGCCATTTATATATAAACATGTTTTTTATTGCTACAAAACTTATAAGGCTGACAAAAACAAAGGTTAAAAGCATGATTGACAGGAGAAAAAGAATGAATAAAAAAGGGGGATAGACATAGTAATCCTGTACTTATCCCCAATGAAGTATCAGGGCACTAATAATAGAATGTACAATAAGTATATAAAACAAGGTAGTGTCTGCAGATAAATAATATAATCCCAAAACCTAGTTGTTGAGCCTCATTTTAAAGGTAATGTGGTAGTAAGTCTATAGAGGATATAGAAAAAGAATACGAAGACTTAAGAAGTAAATACAACACAAGCAATGAGATTAAACAATGCAAAAGATATATTACAATAAGAAACTGCAGGACTTTTTTATACCCTCTATTAACTTACTGTCACATTGCCTTTAAGGTAATGCTCTACAGGTGGTATTGTGTGTTTTGAGGATATATTATCTTTAGTCACAGTATCTTCAACTGAATCTTGCTAGGAGCCCAAGGTGAATGCACGAGGGTCCTCCTCTTCTGCCAGGGGTCTGCTCCAGAAACATCTGTCCACATTCCATACACACAAACGTGAGATCAATACTTCAGCATGCACGTGTCCCTTTACAGGGGGGGGAGTATCTGTCAAAATCTACTCTTATAGCGAGGACAGAGTGGCAACCCAGAAGTCAGCACTATTTCTAATCCTAAAAATTTGGGAATCATATTGCAGATAGTGCAGCAAAAAGGCACTCATGTGTCTGACACTTCCATGATGTCCAAGTCCATAGTGTGTTAGTGGCAGGGTAACAATCAAGCTTGCTTCCTCCGTCTCCTACCAACAACCACAGACAGCACAGAGGGGATCAATATCTTTTTCATCTCCTGACTGTTGCATGCCCATCACCTCATCTTCCTCATCCTCCTCTATTTGTTCCTAAGCTACTGCACCTTCACTAACAGTTTGTCTGGTACCATGAGCCCTCCTTGATCATTGTAGTTCAGGCTCCCATGCCAACCACCTGTGTGATGTCAGACCAGACCTTAGAGATATTGGTCTCCCTTCTGCATCCTTATCTGCTACCTCCCCTTTTTCTTGGACCACTACCTCCTCCCGCAGACTTTTCAAAGTTTGCTCCACCATGTAGATGACCGGAATTGTGATACTGATGACAGCATCTTGAGTGCTAACCATCTTAGCAGGCATTTTGAAACTCTGCAGAAGGGTGCAGAAGTACGTTTTCTGTGCGCACTTCACAAGCGTTATTTGCCCCTCGACCGGACTGCATTGGTCCAGGCTACACGTCATGACATACTGCAACAGGCCTCATCACTGCAGCTACAGTTAATGCAACATGTGCAGAGTGGAATCCCACCACATTGGCATGTCGCATAGCAATCAATTAACCAGTAGGCTGAAAGACCTCTGCAGTGATACAAGTCAAGTTTCTGCAATGTGCGAATGGCAGAAGTGAGTACACAGTGGCCATACCTTCTGCAGCAATGCATCCAGGCCAGGATAATGGCCAAGAAATTGCTGGACAACTAGGTTGAGAATATGCAAGGCATGTGTTTGAGATTGCCCCGACGTAGGGCCGCCACCAGGTTCGCACCATTATCACACATGGTCTTCTCTGGCTCCAGGTTCAGAGGAGAAATCCATTGCTGAAACTTGGCATGGGTAACTGTCCAGAACTCTTCAGCTGTGCGTCTGCATTCTCCAATGCATTTTAATTTCCCCACTGCCTGATTGCGGTGAGCCCTGGCTGTGCTGTATGGAGATGGGGGGGATTTTCTCTGCACTGTTGGAATACATATTAGCAAAGTGGATAATTACAGTCCTAAGTAGTGGCGTGGATGCCAAGTACCTGAATAAAGGACTATAGTGATAAGTGAGCGTGCTTGCCACAGCTTGTTACTCGATTGAGCCTGAAACATCTGAGTTTGAAATAGTTCAAGTTTCATATTAACTTACTCAGTACTAGAGTATCATCAGAATAACGAGGAGTGGCGAGCACACTTGCTCCTCACTACTGGCTTAGATGTCTGACATCACAGGTGTATGCCTGGTTTTCATGATAACTCGATGTGCACAGGAATAGTGAGAGCCTTCTATTGGGGGAGGAGGTTGGAGAGTACGGCATTGGAGACTGGTAAGTAGCGGAGAGAATTCTGAGCTGCAGAGTTGTAAATAAATTATACATACAGTACGATATGTTATGAGTGTAAGGGGTGCTGTGATGGAAAGTTGAGTTTCCACACTAGGTCTTCAATACTGGTAGAAAATATATAGAACTGGTAAAATTCACCAAATCCTTCAGAATAAGAAAGATCACATTTACAAATCACTTACGCTAAAGGCCACTTTACACGCAATGACATCTCTAACGAGATGTTGTTGGGGTCACGGAATTTGTGACGCACATCCATTCTCGTTAGCGACGTCAATGCGTGTGACACGTACGAGCGACGGCTAACGATCAAAAATACTCATCTTATCATTGATCGTTGACACGCTGTCCATTTCCCAAATATTGTTGCTGTTGCAGGACGCAGGTTGTTCGTCGTTCCTGAGGCAGCACACATCGCTATGTGTGACACCTCAGCAACGAGGAACCTCACCTTACCTGCGGCCGCCCACAATGAAGAAGGAAGGAGGTGAGCGGGATGTTCGTCCCACTCATCTCCGCCCCCTCTGCTTCTATTGGACGGCTGCTTAGTGATGTCGCTGTGATGCCGAACTAACTGCTTCCTTAGAAAGGAGACGGTTCACCGGTCACAGCGACGTCCCTAGGCAGGTAAGTATGTGTGACAAGTCCGAGCGATGTTGTGCGCCACGGTCAGTGAGATCGCAGTGTGTAAAGTGCCCTTAGGTTAAATGAAATTGTAGTTCATTAACTTTAATTTTAAAAGAAGCACAGTATTCTTATTGAAAACCACAAAAGAATCTGAGGGACCTCATTATTACAATACTTATGTTTAGCGGCTTCCAGTGTTGAACAAGAGCAACTGCGTAAAGGTGAACAGAACCTAATGTGCGCAGTCAGTTGAAAATCGTTAATTACACAACTTCTAATTGCATCAATCATGTCTTTGAAATTAGTTTATTTTGGTAGTAAATGGTTAATATGTTTGTGCTCCATTTCCATAATAAATCTGTAGTTATTTAAATTTCTCATATAATAATTGGAAGGAAAGTAAAAAGGATGGGGAAAGTCTAAGTGGTTCTCACATATCACCATCCAATTTATTACTCCCAAGATTCCCACATATAACTCCAACTTCTGCACATGTTTATTGCAGGTTAGAGAAAAGAGGCAGCGTGCTACAGTTCATCTAATGGGATATTGCCTTTTAATTAACTCATCCAGTTTGGTTGTTTTGTGTAATGAGTTTCTAGGAGTTATTTTAGCCACTTAATTTAAAAAGGCCACTGATATAAATTAGTGCAAATGAGATAAAGGATTAGAGAGTAGATTGGGGAATATGTTGAATGACACATAATGGAAATGGCACAATGAGGTTATAGAGCTATTCACCCTGATATTATAGCAAGAGTAATTACTACGGGTCAAATAACTTTTCTGAAAATTTCATGAATGGTGTTAAGGGGAATGGTTAAGAAAGTGGGGGGATTTTGCTATCTCATGTATTTATATGTTAGCCCCTTAATCTGCTTCTTGTTATTTTATTTGCTTTTATGATCCAAGAGTCTGAATAACAACTCTTGACTTATATTTTTTTTAATACATGTTTATAAATTGCTTCATAATTATTTTCTGATTGCTTACACAATATAAAGAGTAATTAGATGTGCACACAGTTTGTTAAATGAGGTGCAAGCGGAAGGGGGTTACAAAGTGCCCCTAATATATCCAAGTCAAAAAATGTCACTGCACACCCTTAGTTTTGCATTTTGTAGAAAAAAAATGTAATTATTTTTCAAACACAATGCACATAAGATTTGATAGAAAAGGTGCGGACTATACACAGGAGATGATGTGACACAATATATCTTCATAGCAGTAAGACGCTATTAACAGTGAGCAAACTCCAATTGCTTGCATAGACAGAAATTTAAATAGTAAGATCTTGGCTCAATTCAGCCACCACTAGAGGGAGGAACATAAAAGCCTACTGTATACTGTTATACTGTACATTGAACTTAGTCATACAGAATTTAGTCTTTTTTTCATTAAATCTTTGTATATGTACATGTAATATAATGCGAGTGTATTAATATTCTCACCTACCATTGGCTTTTCCAGAATGCAGTGCCATTCTTCTCTGCTTCTCAGGGATGTCACCATTCCCCAGACTAGCCACCTGTCATGAGAGACAGACAATCATGTGGTGTCCGTCAATAGAAGTTCTGGTGCTGGAAAACTTGCAGACCAGAGCAGACAGACAGGACCAACACACATCTAGGATCAAAACCTAATTTATTGCTCTGGCCCCTTTAATCAAGGAAGAGAGCCTTAAATACCTGGTGCCTCCCAGCAATAGGCTGGGGACACCAAAGCAAGGTTTCCTCTTAAAGGGACAAGAAGCGTGCGCACGCGCCTCCAAGGCTGTAGCCCAGTAAACCCCAGGCAGCATCTGCGGGGCCTGAGGCACAGGCAGCAGTTGAGGACTGACACACATGGTCATGCTCATCCGTGGGGGGGACGAGACAGGGAGTGCACCACACGTGGATGACAATGAAGGAAAATAGAGGACCACTTGACATGTGGGTGGCTACATGGAGGGGAGAGACGCGGACCACACAATACAAGGATTGCCATGTGGAGTTTATAGAACCACGCTACATGTGGATATCCATGCATGTAAATAAAGGACAATGCAGAAGGAGGATGGTCATGCAGGATATAGGAGGGAGCAGGGACATGGCGCTAGGACAGCGCTACACTGTCGCTCCATAAACTTACATTGGAAAATCCACTTGTGGGTCATACAGAGCGCAGTGTGACTCAGAGAGTCCAAAATGTACAGTCTGGCCCCTGTGCACTGAAATCTTATTAGCAGAAAACTTCAAATTGTGACTAAAAAAACAACAAAGAGGATTTCTTCTACAAAAACTATTAATGTACAGTATTCAGTATCACAGCAACAATACAGAATTGTCTTAAATTTACATTGCAAAACCATGCTGACAGATTCTTTTTAAGGCTTAATATTTTATTTGCATCTTCACAAGACTAAATATTCATATAAACAACAAGTCAGAGGCACATAGAATAATTATTTGTAGTGTAAAGAAAATAATGAGTGCAGTTTTACTTTTGGCCACACTGAATTGCAGAACTTCTGTAGTTCAAAAATATTCTTTGACCATTTACATGCATAGTATGCCTGAGACCTTGTCACTACATTAGTGGATGCTCGGGATTGATGACATTTTTTTCTGATTAACAGACAATTTTACATTTGACAGATGCTAGGAATAATAATATTTTAACTTATGCTTTAACTTATGCTAATTCACACTACTTGTTTGTCATAATTTACGGAGATTGTTTTTTCTCCCCTTCTTCTAAGAGCCATAACATTTTTATTTTTGATTCAATATAGCCTTATGATGACTTGTTTTGTGTATTTGAACAAAACCATTAATTTTACCATATAGAGTGCTAGAAATTGGGGAAAAAAATGCAATTCCACAATGTTTTTTTTATTTTTTATTTACCATGTTCACTAAATGGTAAACCTGACTTTCACAGTATAATTCTGCAGGTCAACACGAGTACGTAACTATCAAACATGAATAACTTTGCTTTCTTTTAATTGATGAAAAAAATCAAAAATTTGTTAAAATAAAAAAAAATGTTGCTTTTGTTGAATGTAACTTTTTCCCACAAAAATGTTATTTTAGCCCAACATTTTGCATTTTCACGAGAATGACAGGAGAAAATACATGTACTGTACAATTAATTGTGCATTTTCTACTGAGTATACCAATAACCTATCTGTGATGAAAAACTACTGTTTTGGTGTATGGCAGTGATCGGAAAGGAAAGGAGCACCATTTGACTTCTGGAATGCAAAATTTGCTGAAATCATTAGCGGACACAATGTCACTTTTGCCAAGCCGCTGATTTGCCTAAACTGTGGAGCCTCCTCAAAAGTTACTCCATTTTGGAAATAACACCCTTCAAGGAATTTATCTGGATGAGTGGTGAGAACTTTGAATCCCAAAAATTTATAACATTACATGAAGAAATAAATAAAATCATATATTTCCTACAAAAAAATAGTTTTTTCCCCAAATTTAGCATATTTACAAGGGTAACAGAAAAAATGCAACAAACAATTTGTTTTGAAATATCTCCTGAGAATGCTAAAAGCCCATATGTTATGGAAAACTACTGTTTGGGTGCATGGCAGGGCTCAAATAGGAAGAAGCACTAATTGATTTTTGATTTTTGGGTCACAAAATCAGTTTGAATCGATAGCGAATTCCATGTCTCATTTGGATAGTCCCTAACGTCATTTTGTAAAACAGACCCTCAAGGAATTTCTCTATATGTGTGGTGACTTGAGCACTTTGAACTTCAATGTAGGTGCTTCACAGATTTTAGAACGTAAAGCCGTAAAAAAAAAAAATCTAATTTTTTTTCACAAACATGTTTATTTACCCCCAATTTTTTTTATTTACAAAATGGTAAAACGAGAAAATGCACTGTAAAATGTATTCTGATATTGCTTGTAAGTACAGGGATAGCCCATATGTGGTAGAAAATTACTGTTTGGGTGCATGGCATTGTACTGTAGTGCTCAGTGCATGGTGCCCAGCTTTTGCTTCTGGAGACACACACCGTGTAAATTAAGCAGGGCCACCTCAATACAGAAATACCAAACATGTGGAAGCTAAATGTGGTTTAGGCACCTGTATGCATGTCTGATTGTTGTATTTTCTTTTTGTATATCGTGTGTAGTTTGCCTTTATGTCTATTTCCAGATCAGGAAAATGCCATCAATGTACCACATCCAGAGAAGGACAAAGTCCATTGACAACTCCCAATCTGATGGGAATAGGTCCCTCTCCCACAGATACAGGAACAGGTTGGCTTACGAGGCTGTTCACTGGAGCTCTAGGTAGAAGGACCGCTTGTAAACAAAAAAGTTGTGAGTCAATGCAAATTCCAGCAGTTCAAGAACAAAATGAGAAAGTTCCTCGGACAGATTAGATGAATTCAGAAAAAAACAAACCGACGCCAAGCCGTCAACATGTCAAATATTGGTGTACAGGGATTCTATATCACCTGTCACCAAAAATGGTATTGTCACCAATAAATAGTCTATCAATATTCTTTAGAAACCCACCTGTGTCCTTTATATAAGAGGGCAGACTCTCCACAAAATGTTGTTACATAGAGTCAATCCATCTGCCCACATGCTCCAAGAGATTACCCCTTCATGAGACAATGAGTCTGTAAGGTGGTACCTGAGAGTTCTTGTGTATTTTGGGTAGAAAGTACATGGTCGGATATGCTGGCGCGTAAATCTGCAGGGCCAAAGCCAGATCCTTAGTGATAATATGGTTAGCCATCGCTAAACTAATGATCTTCTGAAGCTGTGTTGCAAATGTAGATTGGGGGTTATATATTAACTTTCTATAACATATGTTCTTATTTAGCTGTTTAAACACCTCTTTCTCATACTGACTTCAACCATATTACTATAGTTCCCCCTTTATCAGCTTGTTTCAGCGCTACATCATCCAGAGCCCGCAACTCCGCAACTAGTGTGAGATGTGCAATGGGATTTTTTTCAAAATCCCTGCTTACCACCTGTACAAACAGGTCCACATTGGCACAGGAAGATAATGGGGGGAATCTCTTGGAGTGAGGATGGATTTAGAGAGGTATCATACCAAGGGAGCATCCAATTCTTTATAAATATTAGAGGTGGTTTTAGAGTTTAGATCCATTAAAAGTTCAAGAAACACCTTAGAACACTTATTGCACGCCTCTTCCCTCAGTCATCATCTGAAACCGGGAAGGTGGGAATCACCCAGACCCTCATTTCCCTCGGTATGAGATTTTTGGATACATATTTTTGTAAAAACGCTCAATTCCACCAAAGTTTGGTACATGTAGTGAGCAGTTGTAAAATTTAAAGCATCATCCAATGTGTGGTCACTGTTAGGCAATGTGTTACATTAACTCAGACCAAACAAATGATCAATTTGGCAAGCCACGCTTTTTCTTTGGCTCGATAATCCATAATGGTTGAAAAGAAACCTGTACAAAACACAGCAATGACAAGATAAAGAAGTTTTTTCAACATACATAAATACATTGTGATAAATGAATATAGTAATTAATCGTGATACGTGCTGTACAACCCACACAATGTAGAAAAAATGGACAAGGATAAACCGCAAGCTGACATAACCTGTTGCTAGGGCTGTAGGAGAGGGACCTCTTTCTGTCGGATTGGGAGTTGTCAATAGACCATGTCATTCTCTGGACGTGGTACATTTATGACATTTTCGTGATCTGGCAGGGGTCAGCAGAATCATTATTTTCTTGTATGTCATCATTGAACAATAATGATCAGAACATTAAGATTACTTATAATCATAGTAAGGTGAGTTTGAATTTCTTGGACGTTGCCATTAAAAGAGATTCTAATAACATACTCCAAACTGATATTTCTAGGAAAGGCACCGCCACCAATACGCTATTGCACGCCTCCTCTGCGCACCCCCATTATATGTTCCGTTCAGGTTTTATTGGGCAGTTCCTGTTTCTCAGCAGGATCTTCTCTACGGACTCAGATTTTGAACAGAGAACCCTTGATTTAAAAGAAAGATTCTATGAATGTGGTTATAGCTGGCAGATGATCAAGAAAGCCTATAATAGGGCTAGACATTCCTCTCATAATGATATTCTGTATGCATCTAGGACATCTAGCAGTATAGGAACAGTTAAGGTACCGTCACACATAACGAGATCGCTAGCGAGATCGCAGCTGAGTCACCGTTTGGTGACGCAGTAGCGATCCTGTTAGCGATCTCGTTATGTGTGACATCTACCAGCGATCAGGCCCCTGCTGTGAGATCGCTAGTCGTTGCAGAATGGTCCAGGCCATTTTCTTCAAAGGTGATGTCCTGCTGAGCAGGACACATCGCTGTGTTTTACACTGTGTGACTGGGTCACAGTGACTGCTGAGATCGTTATACAGGTCGCTACTGCGACCTGTATTGTTCCTGCATCGATGGTAAGATCTGACTGTGACATCTCACCTGCGATCTCCCAGCGACTTACCTGCGATCCTTATCAGGTCACATCGTTTTCGGGATCGCTGGTAAGTCATTGTGTGTGACTGGGCCTTTAGACTTATTACTGTTTCCCACTCATAGTTTCCCCTTATGAGACAATGTCTGGAAAAAGCATGGCTCATTTTAATGGCTGATCCGACTTTATCTACGATCTTACTGGAGAGACCCATTATCACGGTTCACAGATCTAGAAATCTCCAAGACCATTTGATCACCAGCCTCTACAATGGGAGTGATGTGCTACATTCCTGTCTTGACAACTCTACTTGTAGACGTGGGTGTAGCCCTTGAGGACATTGTGTAGCCTGTCCCAATATTGATAGGGCTGACACTTTCACTAATTCCTCTGGGTCAAGGACTTTCACTATAAATAGATGCATCACTTGTACCACCACAGGTATTATCTATTAAGCTGTTTGTCCTTGCACTAAAATTTATATCGGGCTCACCACATGTCAGTTAACAGTCCGTATTACAAACATATCAATGGTATTAATGCTGCCTCCGAAACTGCTAATATTTCTACACTTAAGACCTTACCGAAACACTTCAGGCTCTGTCATCAATTCTAATGGGGCTCTTCTTAGGGTCCAGGGTATAGCCTGCATTCCAACCAATTTCCGAGGTGGTCAAATTAGTCAAAAACACGCCTATCTGGAATCTAGGTGTATATGGACATTAAAAACATTACATCCCCAAAGTTTAAATGAGAATATTAGCTTTGTTCCTTTCTTCGGATATCTTACTACCATCAAGTCATGATTTTTGTTTTTTTTTTATTTTTATTAACTTTTATCCTCACTCTTTTCACTATTTTAATTTTTCTATATGATGTCCAGTCCTTGAACTATTCTCCTGCATGAAGTCATCTATGAACCTCCATCTCTTTTTGAAACAGTTGTATTGATGTTTTTTCATGAATTTTGTATCTATATTTATCTATCCCTTATGTTTTTCATGCAAATTATTATTATTATTATTATTATTATTATTATGGCGCCATTTATTCCATGGTATGTATTGGCCTGGTGTTATTGAATTTGGTGTTTCATATGTCCTTTTTGATAAAATTATTTGCACGAAACTTGTATATTTGGTATTTATTTTTAGAATATTCAATTTGAGGTCTATTACTATGCATTATCTCAATATTATATTATGTATTTTTACTAACAGAACCGTTGATCTGACTAGTTGATGGGTACTAGGGTGAAAAACAATAGTAGCAGTCCAGTATGCCATCTTTTGTTACGTATTTGGTCAATGATCAATTTTAATATATGTAATTTATGTATTGATTATTTAGTTATATATACTCATCACTGATTATATTTTATCTTTATTTGAACATTGTAATTTTGTCTTTATATTTATACAATCATTGTTTCTGTTATATAGCTCATGTTGACATCTGCCCGACTGTTGTTATTTATTCTTTGCTAATGTATTTGGTGACTTATATCCTCATTGTATATATTGTGGTCTATGTTATCTATATTATTATATTAATATTCATATGCTCAATATATGGCTATTGCTTGGCCATATTTATTCAATTAGCCATTTCACATTTAAATGACATACGTACTATAGTTGGTTTTGTTATGCACTATCACCAATAGATGACGTTTTCCACTGTTCAGGACATAGTCTTTCTCTTTTACCTATTCAGTTTCGGTATTGCTTTTATGCATGCGCATCTCTGCTGCGGGCTCCCTCATCCGTGCGCTGTGCTGTGTCATTCAAGGTCATGTGCTGTTGCACTTGACCTCCAGGATCTGACGTAGTACATGACGCGGCCAATGGGTGGGTCCATTTCTACGGATGCTCATGTGTCAATCATGGCATTCTGTTCACTGATTGATCAGTGGACCGAACTAAACTTCCCTCCTTGCACATGATGACACCCTCTGACGAAGGAATACACCGAAATGGCCATTGGATGGGCGATATTCCCTGATATACGTTGGCAGTACAGCTCAGTGCAGCACAGTGCATTGCAGTGCAGCACCTTACACCACTTGTAGTAAGTAAGATCACTGATTATGGTCTATTATTGACAGGTATACATCCATCTCTAAATGTGTTACATTACATCCACATCAACTGGACTATTACGTGTGCAGACTAAAGGGCCATTTACATGCTGGGACATCGCTAACGATTTATCGGGGTCACGGTGTTTGTGACGCACATCCGGCGTCGTTAGCGACATCGCGTGTGACACGTAAGAGTGACTTTAAACGATCGCAAAAGAGGTAAAAATCGTTGGTTTTGGAGAGGTCATTCATTTAGCAAAAATCATTGTATGTGCAGTAACAAGGTTGTTTGTCGTTCCTGTGGCAGCACACATCGCTATGTGTGACACCACAGGAATGAGGAACATCTCCTTACCTGCGACCGCTGGCAATGAGGAAGGAAGGAGGTTGGTGGGATGTTCAGCCTACTCATCTCCGCCACTCCGCTTCTTTTGGGCGGCCGCTTAGTGACGTTGCTATGACGCCGAACGAACCGCCCACTTAGAAAGGAGGCGGTTTGCCGGTCACAGCGATGTTGCCAGGCAGATAAGTATGTGTGACTTTTTCTAGCGATGTTGTGCACCACGGGCAGCGATGTGCCCGTGACGCACAACCGAAGGGGGCGGGTACGCTCACTAGCGATCTCGCTAGGGAGATCACAGAGTGTAAAGTACCCTTTAGAATATCTTGTCTGCCCTGTCCCTGTCCTAGGCAGTTGTTTTCTACAAACAGCTGAGCATAGTTTTTCTTGCACTCACGTTAGACCTGATCCCCCTCTGATGTGTTACATACAGTTGCTCATTGCCTATTGAATTATTTCTTATAATCTTACACTATCAGATTTTGTCATCTCAATTTACATATATGTACTTTGGCACTTTTTTCTCTGGGAATTGAGCTCCCCTCTTTGACCATAGGTATATGTTAGACATCTCCCATCTTCTCATCATTTTATCAATAAATATCACATTTTGCATTAAGGATGTCTGATAACTTTGGTTTTCTTTTTTTGGTTAGGTCAGTTTATGATTTATGCGTGTTCATTTTTTTTTCATTGTGTTGGTAGTATAGTACGTGTCAGGAACACTTACTATATTCATTTATCATAATGTATTTATGTATGTTGAAAAACTTCTTTACCAAGCCTGTCTGTGTAACTCAGATGCAACAAAGGCGGCATAGTTAGAAGTGTTAGACTCTGCAGTTTGAAGAGCCTCAGATGCCACCAATAGAGATGAGCGAACCTGAGATGAGCGACCCTGAGGTTCGGTTTTCAAACCGAACACCAACATAAAAAAATTAAGGTTCGGGTTCGGTGTTTGGATGCTTTACGTGTGAACTTCACTCACGTGTGCAACACTCTGCTCAGGTACACTTGGTTCTCAGCCTTGTGTGAGCCACTTGCAGTGTTTGAATTGCGCACACTGGGGGTAACAACGGAGTGCGTGGATTTAGTGTGCAGCAAAAAAAAAGTTTGAAAAAGCTTGCCCACCTTCCCTGGAAGTATTCTGCTCATGGCTGGCTGTATTTGGGTGAAGAATCAAACTGCCAATCAGTGACTTGATCCGGAGTTCAGGTCAAGCTTGAGCCTATGGAGCTAGGCTTGTCTGCTGCCAGCAAACCGAACTTTCACATGTTCGTTCATCTTTAGCCACCATGACACTTGGCGACTTTACAGCCAAACACCATGTGACAATTTCTTTTAATTCACACAATTAGTAATGGGGGGTCTCATAGACACCTCTCCATTACTAATCCAGGGCTTCATGGCAGCTTTGATTTTTTGACAACTTACAGCTGTCATTAACCTCTTATAATAGACCAACTTCCCCACTCCAGGGCAATTTGGGATGAGCCAGGTAAGTGCCAGGATTGGGGCATCTAATAGATGCACCAATTCTAGGGCAGCTGTGGACTGCTATTTTTAGATCTGGGAGGGCCCAATAATTATGGGTCTCCCCAGCCTGAGAATACCATCCCCAGCTGTCTGCTTTATCTTGGATGAGTATTAAATTTGATGGGACCTCACGATGTTTCTAAAGTTATTTATTTAAATAATTTTAAAAAAACTGTAATGGGGTTGCTTGTATTTTGATATACAGCCAAGATAACACTCACAGCTGGGGGATGCAGCCTACAGCTGTCTGATTTATCTGTGCTGGGTAACAAAATACTGTATGTGGGACCCTAAGCCATTTTTTTCAATTATTTATTTATTTTTACATTCTACTTGGGGACCATAAACAGCTGGTGTGAGTGCAGCCAATCACAGATGCAGGCATGGCAATCTAAATGCAACTAATCACAGATGCGGTGCCAGAGGGTGGGAAACACAGAGGGTAGGCGGGGGAAGCAGGGAATGTTGATGAGATTAAATGACCGGATCCGGAAGCAAAATGACAGTCATGCGGAAACTTGGTAAGTATAATTGTCCTGCTTTAATTCCCATTTCGCTTCTTTTTTTGTTTCTTTTTATCCAGATGGCCAACCTCGAACAATAATCAAGAATCTCTGAGAAGTGAGTGATCAGGGTCAGTGTACATGCACTAGGTGTCCAGAATGGACACAGAAATGTACAATTTGGTTTCGCCCATCACTACTACAGAGTATTTTGGGGAAAACTCAAAATTTCCTATCTTCCCATTGCAAGTGCCACATGCATTTTCTCAGTTTAGATAGATACTTTGAAAACTCTCAGACTCCGCTGCATCATTACTGCAGTGTGATGCCAATAATTAAAAAGTGATCTTGTACATTTTCATATATACTTTATTTTTCAATACTCTGTTTACTATATTAGTTTTTAATGACCTTGTTACAAAAAATAGTCCAATTAGTGGAATGCTGATGCCATGTCTAAATATCCTATTTGGGATACATAAAATTACGCCGTAATTTACCTGTACATGCTTATTAAGTGGATGTAATTAATTGTGTCTGGGCTTCAGATTCAAATAGTCTCAACTAATAAGACATGTGTTCCTTTTTATGCTGCTGTCAAGATTAAAAGCTGTAGAAACCGTAATGCAGCATTTCAGGATTTATGGTCAAATTGGGACATTTCAGAAGAAAACCTTTATCTTCAAAGCGTGAGACTCCTTTATAGACAGAATCTATTGATGCTGGAAAAGTGTATGACATGACAAGTCTGCGTCTGATGTGTTTTTTTTCATGCTTGAGATCTCTGATTGTTTTATTGCAGAGTGATAGAACTTGCCATGTGTGATTGTGCCAATCCACAATGTAATGTAGAATTTAATTTTTTTTTCAGCAAGTGTTTCTTTTCTGACTAATTTGAAATTCTGCATAATTTCAGATTTTGACATTTATGTACGTCATCTTTCATAGTAGTGTATTGTGTGCAGCACTTTCACAGAGTGTTCTAAGGACAGAGAATGTGCTGTATGTTCAACACATGAATATTAACCATCCTGTCAATAAATGATGCCTGCCTACAAAAGAACCAAAGTGTAAAGAAAGTTTAGTATATTTTTACAAAGAGAAATTACATAGTTACCTTGTCATTTGGATGTATAACTGAATAATCTCCCCAGGTAGGTTTGACATTTACGAATCTGCAAACGACATGTCAAAGAAGTTTTTATATATATATTTTCATCTTTTCACAACTAATGGCTGCATGTCAACATTTTAGTTGTGCAGTGGAGATGCATAGCTAGAACCTCATCTGATGTACCATGCTGTTTTGATGATTGCAAAAGATGTTTCAAGAATGAAAAAAGGACATAAAACTTGAGATGTAAATAATGGGATGGAGGTTGTACTAAATAGCTGCCTCTGTGGAAGAATGTGTGAATTCTACAGACTGGAAAGAAAATGATGCTACTCTTATTAAACCTTATTAATCAAATCTATTGACTGGAAGGGCTCAAAAACGCTGTAAAAACACAAAAGAATTGATAGGCTGTATCTTCAGAAACGCACCCAAGATACAGCCAAAAAAAGATGCTGTTATGATCCAGGCCGGCTTTTCCCTGCTTCTGGTTACACCCAGCTCTGGCCTGGTCATGTCAGGGGTTAACTTCCCTTGCCTCATTTCGGATCCCAGGGTGCTATCTATGGTTCAGTGCCAGTGATATTTATGTCTTGCAGCATGTATACTGGTTTGGGTGAGTGTTACTGATCTGTTCTGCCTCCCTGATACTGTGTCCTGACTTTGACCCTCCCCCATTCCTCTGCCTGTCCCAGTCCCTGGCTTCCCGCTCCTGGCTGTTGTTTGTGTTTCCCTCTGCATACCTGATTTCCCAGCTTCTGACTTGGTTCTGTTTTCTGACTTGATATTGATCCTCCCTTTGCAGTGACTCGACTTTCCTGGCTAGACCCTGACTATTTGACTACTTTATTTCCCCCTGGTGGTTCGCCTGTTAACTGCCTGCTAAAGTTACTCTGCTGTACTTCAGCTGTCTTTCCGTTACAGTGTTTCTTTGTCTCTCCTTCACTACTTTGCTGCCACCTAGTGGGGAATACGCTGTACTATGTCTTACTAGTCTTTGTACAGCTTGACACATGCACAGTTTGGACAGCAAAATAGAAATCTCATAGACTTTGCTGGGGGAAGGAAATGCATGCATTTTGGTACATCTTTGTGACCTAAAAAATGCACCAAAAACACAATAAAAGATGCACTGTTTGAACATAGCTGATCACAAGTGGCAGCTGAAACATGAAACATTTTTTTGGGACAATGGCTACATGTACCATTGAGGTTTGATCACATTGTTGATTCTACTGTTTTGATTGATTTGGTCTTTCTGAGCCTTCTTGAATGTTTTTTTATGGGGGTTTCATCTTATTAGCTAATGCCATAAGGATAGCCCCTTCAAGCTACAGTCATACTTCTGTTTGGGCCGCATGCCCTCATTATCAGTGTCAGTAAGGATTAGACTCCCACCATTCATAAAGTGCTGACATGACAATATACTATCACCTTTTAAATGGCAAAGAATAAGACCATATTTTACATGGACTTTTGAAGAAGACAAAATTTCCAAGATAATCCAAAATTAAAGCTGCCTCAAATATGTATTTTGGTCTTGTCAATTTATCTCCTATTTGAGGTCAGGGGTATATGATTTTATTAGCATATACAGTTTCAGTGTATTCATTTATAAATAAACTGCCTAACAAGCACTTTATACTGGATGATAAAGGCACATTAACATGTCCGAAAGCAAAAGAGAAGCCTGACGTCCATGCTGGGTTGCCAAGTGTCCATAAATGTACGGATAGTTCATAAATACCCAATGGTTTTCTCTTCTGTCTGTAGCATCTGGCATTAAAAAGCACTGTCTGTGATTTTCTTACTTTTTCCAGGGTTTGTACTGCGCATGCAGTAACGAGGCTGCCATGTGCAATACAAACAGGACCTTAGCAGAAGAAGAATGACGTAGCCGTAAAGACCAGAGAGTGCCAAAACTACGATTGAATCTTCTGCTTTCAGTGTCGGAGCCACCCATGGCTATTGAGAATGATCTGTGTTTCTGTCTGCGGGTTCCTGTTTCTGACACCATACTATATATACTGGTCACACTATATCCTTTATTACAGTATGTCTATACATACTATATATATATATATATATATATATATATATATATATATAGTCCGAATTAGGAGAACATTGAATCATGATTGCTATATAGTATTATTTTATTTACTACCAAAACAATTTAAGCAAACATATACAAAGATGTCACAAAAAAGGTACAAAAGTGCAAAAGTGCTCAATAAACACCTTAGTGATCCCAATTGTCTGGCCTTAAATGTCAATTTAGTCAGAAATCATTAAATAAGGGTAATCCATCTAGGTTATGCAGACTATGAGGTCTCCCACTGGCATGCATGGGTTTCCACAAATGGTAGGTGCTAAAAGTTGCTTAAATTACATTCAGTGTCCAGCTGCATGTCCAAATAGTGCATATATCAAAGGACCACAGTTTAACTTGTCTATTTGGCTAATATAAAATAGGTACATTACCCATAAAAGTCTTGTATAGTTGTGGATTGGGCAGTCAGGTCAGGAATCTCCGGATGCATCTTTTTGAGTTGTGCTTCTTCAGTGAGCAAAAGGGTACCAATATTTTGAATTTTTGACTTTCAGGCTCCATATCTTACCATCCACAACAGCTTCGAACATGAGACTACCTTCATTATAAAGACAATAATATTAGCTATCTCATACATAAATTTGACTTCCAACTATTTAGCATATAATTACTTATGCAGATTATTGTCCTGTCACTGCATTGTTACTGTTTTGCTAGTAAAAACCTAAATTTAAAATTTTTATATTTTGTAAATCCATATTTAGCTTTAAAGACTGCATGAATCCTTCTGGGCATGCTTTCAATGAGATTCAAGTATGTCACAACCAAAGTCTGATCCCAGGTATCTTCTACTTATTCACAATGTTGGTGCATATTGGTCGACTCACTTTGCTATGTATACAGCATTTTGTTCGCACAGTGTTCGCTCGTTCAAGTAATCAAAGACTTTTGCTATGAAACAACCCCATATCATCAGACTTCCTCCTCTAAACTTGTCAGTTCCTTCAATTTCTCGATCCATTAACCCTTTTTCCTTTCTTTGTTTCTTCCAGACATTTTTGCAGCCATCAGAGCCCAGTCTATTGACTTTTGTCTCATTGCTCCAAATCACCCGTTTCCAATCTTCTACTATCCACTTTTCTTACCTTTTTGCAATCTCGAGCCGGCACTTCTTACGATGATATTGAAGTTTGAGGCTTCTTCATCTTTTTGTGGGCCACCATTCCAGACTTGTGTAAAATGTGTCACCCAGTGTTTACATTAGTGTCTGTGATCGCACAATTATGAAGCATAAAGCCTGCTTTACACGTTGTAATTTCGCATACGATATCATAAGCGATTTGCAACGCCCCCATCGTATGTGCGGCACGTTCAATTTGTTGAATGTGCCGCACAAACGATTAACACCCATCACACGTACTTAACCGTCCATACGACCTCAATGTGGGTGGGGAACGTTCAGTTCCTGGAGTGGGAGGGACGTTCGGCGTCACATCGACGTCACGTGGCAGCCGGCCAATAGAAGCGGAGGGGCAGAGATGAGCGCGACGTAAACATCCCGCCCACATCTTTCCTTCCACATTGCCGGCTTGAGTCGCGGGAGGCAGGTAAGATCTGTTCAATGTTCCCGGGGTGTCACACACTGCGATGTGTGCTGCCTCGGGAACATTGAGCAACCCGACATGCAATTCGTCCGGATTCAACAACGTGTATGCGATGAACGTTTTAACGTTCAATCGCAATCGCACGTACCTGTCACACACTACAATGTACCTTACGATGCCGGATGTGCGTCACTTACAACGTGACCCTGCCGACACATCATAAGACATATTGTAGCATGTAAAGCGGCCTAAAGAGCCACTTCCATTACCATATCACGCCATAACTAATATCAACTTGTGATGAGCTGACTTGTTGACTCCAATATTTTGCCAACACATCCACCTCTTGGCTTTCAAATGGATTTATGGACTTAATTTTGTATTCTTCCAACTGTCAACTGTGTTCCATCACTCACATGATGCAGTTTGCAATTTTCTTGACCTAGAAGTCACTATTGATGACCTGGATGATGCTGTTTCTCATTTCTTGGGAAATCTTTTTCATGAGTGTTCCTCAATTTGAACCAGTGAGTTTTTTTTGTGTGACTCAATCTAATAACACACTACATTACTAGGGAATATGAGAACAGGTTTTAATTAATAGTATATAGGAAGAAAAAGATTTTTCCACCACCAGGAGCAAAACAGTAACGAAGCAGTGACACGACAAGAATCTGCATAACTAATAATATACTAAATAGTTGCAAGTCAAATTTATATTTGAGACAGTGAATATTATTGTCTATAAAATGAAGGTAGTCTTATGTTCAAAGCTGTAGAAGATGGTGAAATATGGAGCCTAAAAGTAGGGATGAGCAAACTCAAACTGTCAAGTTTGGTGTCCGTACCGAACACCTTCTGATCGGGGATGAAAAACGAACACAGACGTTTGACTGTATGTCCAGCTCCTATTTGGGTTTGTCACCCAAATAAAGCTTGTTGAAATGTTGCAGAACAGCCAGAGGAAGTTTTATAAGCATGGCCAGTCAAATAGACATAATCCATATACAGCACTTACATGCCAGAGCTACTGGGCAGTTATGAAAATGATCATTTTGATATGCAAAACATCTCCCGAACATTTTCTTCTAGATTTTTTTTGTTTTTTAGTAGTTGAAAGCTTTAGCACATAAGTCTTTTTGTCTGTTTGTAATGTATATGGATTATGTACATTTGACTGACCATGCTTCCAAAACCTCCTCTCCCCATTAGCCATAGGTGTTGTTGTCCTTTAATAGCAGGTCTCTTTTTGCAAATATATGTAGGTTTTAAAACCCAGAGAGATGCAGCAAGATAGAGTAGGACCCAGTACAAGGAGATTGTCGTAGGACCCAGTACAAGGAGATTGTCATGACGTGTCTACTGGGAAGGTATGAAAATGTCCATTTTCATATGTTAAACATTTTATTTTTTTGTTTTTTAGTAGTTGCAAGCTTTGGCATGTAATTTTTTTTTGTCTGTTTATAATGTATATGGGGTATGTCCATTTGACTGACCATGATTCCAAAATCTCTCCTTCCCTATTAGCCACAGGTGTTATTATCCTTTAATAGTGGATCTCTCTTTGCCCATATATGTAGGTTTTAAAACCGAGAGAGGCAGTAAGATAAAGTAGGACCCAGTACAATGAGATTGCCATGAAGTGACTAGTGGGCAGGTATGAAAAAGGCCATTTTATATGCAAAACATCTCAAATTTTTTTTTTTAGATCTTTTTGTTTTTTAGTCATTATCTGTAACAGAGTCTCTGATTGGCTGCAGTTAGATGGCTAGTGTGCCAACATCTCTGATTGGTAGCTCTCACAGAGGCTGCTGCCTGAATAAATAAATACAAAAGAAATAGAAGTCTTTAGTTTTGCCTGAGTAACCACAAGCCCCATAGTCAGGTTCAAAACACTCTCATACGCGCTGAAGTGCAGGTAAAAAATACATTTTTAATTGAACAGACAAGAATGATACAGGGCAAGCAAGGTGCTAGAGAGGTACAAAAAGGTTTCCGATACAACAGGGGTGAAAAAATTCCCCACATGCGGCTGCATGCAATAAAATGTTACAGGTAGCTATTAAAAGCTCACTGATGTGGTAGTGCTGGAACAAACAATAAATAAATACCTCCAGGTAAGAACCCCAAGGGGGTTATACTGCTGCATAGGACAGCGTACCAGCTGAGGATAAGTAACAAGTGAGCACAGCACACAAAAAACCCACATACAGCAAGGAGCTTACCGATTACACATGAAGGAGCATGCAGGCACACTTGGGGATAGTCCCAACACGTGTTTCGTGTGGTAACTTCTTCAGGGGACCGTGGAAAATAGGGAAGGAAGTGAGCTTAATATACCTGCCGTAACAACATGGAATCAGCACCACATGTCGCGGTTCCATGGGGCAGGGAAGCGAAGGCAGCTGTGTGGGCGGCTACTCCAGCGTCACCAGAGTGAGGGAAACTTCCTGCAGTGACGTCAGCTAACCCCGGGGACGCCAGAAGGAGAGCCGTACCCACCACGCATGCGCAATCCCGCAACCAGGAAGTGCGATCGCAAAAAAAACATATTGCGTCCTGGCAGAGGTAAGGGCAGATAGCGTTTAGTAAATAGCCATAAAAAAAGCGGACATATTGATGAACAGGCATTATATAGTGATAGATAACAGCCTATTTAGCAGCACATCTGATATAGATCTAAAATCGGACTAGAAATATCAAAACTATGCAATGTAAATGGCAACACATTGAATAAAAGTACAAAATTTGAGAAACTACAGCAATAGCTAGGATATACATTAGGTAAAAAACATCATATCATAATGCAGTTTAATATTGGCAAAGGTTGAATAATGAGTAGATTCATAATGATGATCCAACAGGCAATATTACTGCCACTAGCCACTCTCATTCATATTCATAGTAGAGACAGGAATCCAAATATGGTATACAAAAATCTGGCAGGGATAATAAAGCATTAAAAAGGGATGGACTGTGAAGAGAAAAAACACAAAAAAGTGACGTTAAAAAACATTAAAATATTAATAGGGATTAAAAAACGACTCAAAAAACACAAGCAATCAACAGCTAGGTACCGCAACCAACAACAAGATACCAATTAAATTCAAAATCGCCAACAAGAGACATACTGGCTTATAAGAAAGACGCAAAGGTTTGTCTCTCATTCAATCCGTTAGGTGCCACTGTGTCAAGGAGAAAAATCCAACGACACTCTGCCCTGGCCAACACCCTATGGATGTCCCCACCTCTAAGGCCAAGGTGCACCCGGTCAATACCCCTCACCTTCAACCCTGAGGGGTCCGACCGGTGATACAGCCTAAAGTAGCGGGGAATAGTCTTAAGGGTGTCAACATCATCGGGTTTAACCTGCTTAGAGGCAATAATGTCCCTTACATGCTCCCTCGTGCGGACTCTAAGTTCACGGCTCGTGAGACCGACGTATATCAAATTGCATTCACACGTGGCGTAATAAATTACGCCCGTGCTACTGCACGAGATATACTGTCGTATCTCAAACGTCCTGGAGCCGCTAGAGGAGGTAAAAGAGGTTGCCCGGATGATGTTGCCATGACGGCAAGCGAGGCATGATCCACAAGGAAATGAGCCACAGTCCGATAGGGAAAGGTAACTTAATCCTTGTGACGTAGTGGCTGTGGACCAGCATGTCACGCAGATTGAGGCCACGACGGGCCGTCATGGGGGGGGCGTTCCAGCAGGGTATCCCTAAGAGCAGGCTCTGTTTGCAACACAGGCCAATGCTTAGAAAGAATACCTCTAATTTGGTCCCACTGACGATTGAATGACGAGACAAAGCGTAACTTAGGTTCCATGCAGCGTGTCTTATCGGGATTGAATCTTAAGAGGAGTTGGTCTCGAGGGGTTGATGAAAAAGAAAAGACCTCGCATCACCTCCCATAGGTGCTCAGGAGAAATTAAACAGTCACTAGAAGATTAACTCCGGCACACTAAAATTTCCCATAGACCAAAAAATGAATGCAATAGTTGGATATCAAAATCTTTTTTCTTTTATTTTGTTAGTGCAAAACGTGAAAAAATGTGCTGTACAATTGTCCGCCAGGAGTCGACGTTTCGGCTAGCAAGCCTTCATCAGGTCGGACAGGCTAGTGACATTATTATTATTATTATTATTATTTATTTATAGAGCACCATTAATTCCATGGTGCTGTACATGAGAAGGGGGTTACATACAAAATACGTATACAAGTTACAGTAGACAGACTAGTACAGAGGGAAGAGGGCCCTACCCTTGCGGGCTTACATTCTATAGGATTATGGGGAGGAGACAATAGGTGGGGTGTAGGTCAGGCGGCGGCTCCGCACGGTGGTCGGGCGGCAGCTCCGCACGGTGGTCGGGCGGCAGCTCCGCACGGTGGTCGGGCGGCAGCGAGTTCATTGTAGATTGTAGGCATTTCTGAACAGATGAGTTTTCAGGTTCCGTTTGAAGTTTGCAAGGGTAGGGGATAGTCTGACGTGTTGAGGCAGCGAGTTCCAGGAGACTGGGGATGCTCGGGAGAAGTCTTGGAGTCGGTTGCGTGAGGAGCGAATGAGAGAGGAGGAGAGGAGGAGATCTTGGGAGGACCGGAGGTGACGTGTTGGAGTGTAGTGGGAGAGTAGTTCGGAGATGTACGGAGGGGAAAGATTATGCACAGCTTTGTAGGTCAGTGTTAGAAGTTTGAATTGGATACGGTGGAAGATTGGAAGCCAGTGGAGGGACATGCAGAGGGGAGAAGCGGGGTGGTATTGAGGAGAGAGGTGGATAAGTCGGGCAGCAGAGTTAAGGATGGACTGGAGAGGGGCGAGCGTGTTGGCAGGGAGGCCACAGAGGAGGATGTTACAGTAGTCGAGGCGGGAGATTATGAGGGCATGCACTAGCATTTTAGTAGATTGCAAATTGAGGAAAGGGCGGATTCTGGAAATATTTTTGAGTTGAAGACGGCAGGAGGTGGTGAGGGACTGGATGTGTGGTATGAAGGATAAGGCAGAGTCAAAGGTCACTCCGAGGCAGCGAACTTTGGGTACTGGCGAGAGCGTGGTGTTATTTATTGTAATAGATAGATCAGGTGGAGAGTGTAGGTGAGACGGAGGAAAGATATATACAAATGAGAAAACAAAACAAAGAAAAGAAGATCAATAATTTGTAATAAATGGCCGGATAAATTGTCCCGTGGGAATGGCGTTAATGGTGGATTTGGGATGGCCGGAGGATGCGTGAAGGAGAGCATTCATGGAAGAGGGTTTACGGTGGATATCAGTAGACAGGAGGCCCTGTTTATCCGGCTAAAACGGATTTGCTCCGAGACTGGTGTGTTTGAGGATCGGGCCGGTGAGATGCGTGATAGGTTTAGGGAAAGGGGTTACAGTATGAGATCTATAAAAAAGGCATATAGACATGCCAGGTAAACCCCCCGAGACCAACTCCTCTTAAGATTCAATCCCGATAAGACACGCTGCATGGAACCTAAGTTACGCTTTGTCTCGTCATTCAGTCGTCAGTGGGACCAAATTAGAGGTATTCTTTCTAAGCATTGGCCTGTGTTGCAAACAGAGCCTGCTCTTAGGGATACCCTGCCGGAACGCCCCCTCATGACGGCCCGTCGCGGCCGCAGTCTGCGTGACATGCTGGTCCACAGCCACTACATCACAAGGAATAAGTTACCTTTCCCTATCGGACGCCCTGCCTGTGGCTCATTTCCTTGTGGATCATGCCTCGCTTGCCGTCATGGCAACATCATCCGGGCAACCTCTTTTACCTCCTCTAGCGGCTCCAGGACGTTTGAGATACGACAGTATATTTCGTGCAGTAGCACAGGCGTAATTTATTACGCCACGTGTAAATGCAATTTGATATACGTCGGTCTCACGAGCCGTGAACTTAGAGTCCGCACGAGGGAGCATGTAAGGGACATTATTGCCTCTAAGCAGGTTAAACCCGATGATGTTGACACCCTTAAGACTATTCCCCGCCACTTTAGGCTGTGTCACCGGTCGGACCCCTCAGGGTTGAAGGTGAGGGGTATTGACCGGGTGCACCTTGGCCTTAGAGGTGGGGACATCCATAGGGTGTTGGCCAGGGCAGAGTGTCGTTGGATTTTTCTCCTTGACACAGTGGCACCTAACGGATTGAATGAGAGACAAACATTTGCGTCTTTCTTATAAGCCAGTATGTCTCTTGTTGGCGATTTTGAATTTAATTTGGCATCTTGTTGTTGGTTGCGGTACCTAGCTGTCGATCGCTTGTGTTTTTTGAGTCATTTTTTAATCCCTATTAATATTTTTATGTTTTTTAACGTCACTTTTTTTGCGTTTTTTCTCTTCACAGTCCATCCCTTTTTAATGCTTTATTATCCCTGCCGGATTTTTGTATACCACATTTGGAGGCCTGTCTCTAATATGAATATGAATGAGAGTGGCTAGTGGCAGTAATATTGCCTGTTGGATCATCATTATGAATCTACTCATTATTCAACCTTTGCCAATATTAAACTGCATTATGATATGATGTTTTTTACCTAATGTATATCCTAGCTATTGCTGTAGTTTCTCAAATTTTGTACTTTTATTCAATGTGTTGTCATTTACATTGCATAGTTTTGATATTTCTAGTCCGATTTTAGATCTATATCAGATGTGCTGCTAAATAGGCTATCTATCACTATATAATGCCTGTTCATCAATATGTCCGCTTTTTTTATGGCTATTTACTAAACGCTATCTGCCCTTACCTCTGCCAGGACCCAATATGTTTTTTTTGCAATCGCACTTCCTGGTTGCGGGATTGCGCATGCGCGGTGGGTACGGCTCTCCTTCTGGCGTCCCCGGGGTTAGCTGACGTCACTACAGGGAGTTTCCCTCACTCTGGTGATGCTGGAGTAGCCGCCCACACCGCTGCCTTCGCTTCCCTGCCCCATGGAACCGCGACATGTGGTGCTGATTCCATGTTGTTACGGCAGGTATTTTAAGCTCACTTCCTTCCCTATTGTCCACGGTCCCCTGAAGAAGTTACCACACGAAACACGTGTTGGGACTATCCCCATGTGTGCCTGCATGCTCCTTCATGTGTAATCGGTAAGCTCCTTGCTGTATGTGGGTTTTTTGTGTGCTGTGCTCACTTGTTACTTATCTTCAGCTGGTACGCTGTCCTATGCAGCAGTATAACCCCCTTGGGGTTCTTACCTGGAGGTATTTATTTATTGTTGGTTCCAGCACTACCACATCAGTGAGCTTTTAATAGCTACCTGTAACATTTTATTGCATGCAGCCGCATGTGGGGAATTTTTTCACCCCTGTTGTATCGGAAACCTTTTTGTACCTCTCTAGCACCTTGCTTGCCCTGTATCATTCTTGTCTGTTCAATTAAAAATGTATTTTTTACCTGCACTTCAGCGCGTATGAGAGTTTTTTGAACCTGACTATGGGGCTTGTGGTTACTCAGGCAAAACTAAAGACTTCTATTTCTTTTGTATTTATATGTTCCTCGAAGTTGTTGCCTTTTACTACTATTGAAATCCAATTATACTGTTCTGTGTTTTTCAATTTTTTTTTCTGCTGCCTGAATAAGTTGTAAAAATAAATAAAAAACGGCATAGAGTACTCTGTATATAGATACCCAGCAGAGATAAAGCATACGGCTACAGGCTACAGCCCCCATCCATGCACAATATCTTGGCTGTGTATCAAAATAAGAGCGACCCAATGCGGCCTTTTAATTGTTTAAATAAATCATTTAAAAAATGGTGTGCAATCCTCCAATTTTGATACCCAACAGGCTGCAGCCCCCATCCATGTGCAATTTTTTGGCTGTGTATCAAAATAAGAGTGACCCAATGCGGCTTTTTAAATATTTAAATAATTCATTTAAAAAAATGGTTTGCAATCCCCCAATTTTGATATCCAACCAAGAAAAAGCTGGGGGCTGGTTTTCTCAGGCTGGGGCAGGCTGGGGAGACCAATAGTTATTGTGCCCTTCCCAGCCTTATAATAGCAGCCTGCAGCCATCCAGATTTGACTCATCCATTAGATGTGACAAACCTGGCACTTTACCTAGCTAATACCGATTGCTCTGGTGCGGTGGTAATAGGGGTAATATAAGGGGTTAATTACAGCTGACATCTGCAACTAAACACCAGTTTAGTAATAGGAGGCATCTATGAGATCCTCTTGCCTGGAGATGAGTGAACCTGTTCAGTAAAAGTTCAACAATTTCAAATTTGGTACAAGCCTTAGCTTTTTAGTTTGGGCTTGGTAACCATGAGCTGTTTCCCCAAAACTTGGTAATGTTTGGTTAGCTTCGATCCCTGATCACATTTTTTAAAAAATGCTTTTTAATAACATGTTATGCTTTTGTATAGGATTGTGGGGCTGTATGATGAAAGGGGGGATGTGTTTATTGAGTGAAGGGGTGGGGACTCGAGATAAGCCAGATGCGCGCCATTTTGTTTTTTCTTTATCTCGTTCCGTTTTCGAGATAAAAATGCTATTTCTGATGTCTTCCACCAGGTGGCGCTATAGGTGGTTTCATTGCGTAGCGTATGGCTACTTTACTATACCTAGACACCACTTCTCTTCCTATAGCTGCCACAGTTTTCAAGTTAATGGCGGTGGACAGGATATGGGTGGATACACTGTATGTGTGTATATATATTAAAAAAAAATAAAAAAAAAATATATATATATATATATAGCAATCAGAAGCCCAAGAGTCATTCTAAATAGTACACTGGATATGTAATCTTCATTAATATTGCAATAACTAAATAAATAAACTAAACAAACATATAAACCATCCAAAAATGAACGGAAATATTGCAGTGAAAATTCAAATATCTGCCATTGAGTGTTTTTTCAGAAATTAAACTTCATACCAGCTGACAAACATCGCTTGAATGAAGGAAAACCATTGTAATATAGAATGAACAATTAGATGCAGGAAACTTGGCTGACTTACAGATTGTGGGTTGAATAAAAGATCTATTATTATTATTATTATTATTATTATTAATAAATACATAGTAAATACTGTAGTTGTCCTGGAAGTTACTAAATAATGATGCAAAAAAAAAAATAAAACGCAACCCCCCCCGCCCCCCCATAAAAAAGAAAAAAAAAACCCTGCCAAACAAAAATCAAAAATTTCGGTAGACATGAAAACTCTTAATAGAGAAAGAGCAAATGTGTTTTAAAATTTAAACTACGTGGATGTCTATTTTCTAACCTCAGAATTCATGATGCCTCCCTCTTAAGTAAAAGGGGTTCTAGGCACTGTTATATATACTAGTACCTGTTGTAAAGTTGCTAGTAAAAAGGTTATGCCTGGTGTTTTTGACCCTTGTGAGACACTGAGGCCACATCTTGTGTGTTGCATGTGTGCCACCCCTGCAGCGGTCGAACCGCTCGGATGCGGGGGTGATTACTCGTGGCTCAAGGGACTCCGGACCCGGGGGCTAGAGGCCACTCTTAAATGTAAAAAGGGGTTATTTACAGGGGAGATATAGTTCGTGATGCCACCCGTGGTGTGCGATAATAGGAAGTACCGCTGCTGTCATTGGAAGTACCCGGGGTGATGGAGTGGGGCAGCTAGATGACCTTACCCTCCACGAGTAGGGAAAGGCCTTGGGACCCTGGATGGTGGTATGGGGTGCAAGAGGAGCGCAGGCTCGCTGGTTGCAGGGGTTAATCAGATACTCAGCACAAAAGCAGACGCTGACAACAAGGTAAACCAAGTCCAATTGTGCCGCTGCCCTCTTGGGGGAGATCGTCCGGGTCCCGTCCCCTGCAGCACTGCCTGGTGGTCTGTGGCCTGCCTCCTGGCACAGTAGTTTAAAGTCTTCAGGTGGCCGTCAGCTTGGTGATTTCCGGGTCCCACTCCCTAACTGTAGCAGAGGAGCTTGCTCTGAGGAGCTCACACTTGGGATTTCAGTGGGCTGCTTTGCTTGGAAAGCCCTATCCCCCTCGTTGCGTTATTGCCCCTGATCTCTGAGTTTCATGGGAACAGTCCATATAGGCCCTGTCCTCCACAGGTTGTCGGGTTGCTTGAAGCTTCTCCCCAACCTAGTGTCCATGTACCCCGACGTGCCTTTGGTCCCAGCCCGGCAATTGAACTGTGGCTGCTGGCTATCCTCCAAGACTAGCCAAGCACCCAGTCCCAATCTCCCGAGACCGAGTCTCTGACTCCTTTGGGTCAAGACCACTGTCTGCGCCCTAGTCTGCTTCTCCCCTGGGAGCTCCAGATCCCAGCTTCCTTGAGCTCCTCACATCTCGAGGGCTACCACTGCACTGACTTGTCACCTCCCACCTCCCTGCCTGACCCCTAGGTGGGCGGCCCTATTCCAGCTCAGCAGCCCACTGGTGTGCCTAACAGGGTGTGGTCTGAAGTGTCATTAGGATTTCTGGATGCTGGTGGAGGCAGTACTGCAAGATGGGAACCCAGAACCATGGGGCTTGAGTCCTGCACTTGGAGAGACAGAGCGTGCAGTACCCTGTGACGACCTGAATAGTCCAGGGGCGTCACACATGGACCATACTTCCCTGGTGTGCAAACAGACTATGGGAAAATGGGGAGGTGGGAATTCATGCCAGTCTCCTGCTGTCTGCCTGAAAGGTTTTAAAATAGGAAAACTCCAATATGTGCCTCCAAGTTGTGTCTTGTGTGTAGTGGCAGGGTTCTATGAGCAAGAAGCCTACGCCATTCCCAAATTTTCCTCTCAATGTAATGTCTAAATGTGATGAGAACCTTAGGCGGGGTTTGCACACTAAGACATCGCAGGCCGATGCTGCGATGCCGAGTGCGATAGTCCCCGCCCCCGTCGCAGCAGCGATATGTGGTGATAGCTGGCGTAGCGAAAGTTATCGCTACGCCAGCTTCACACACACACTCACCTGCCGTGCGACGTCCCTGTGGCCGGCGACCCGCCTCCTTGTTAAGGGGGCGGGTCGTGCGGCGTCACTGCGACGTCACACGGCAGCCGGCCAATCAGAGCGGAGGGGCGGAGATGAGCAGGATGTAAACATCCTGCCCACCTCCTTCCTTCCGCATATCCTACGGAAGCCGCAGTGAGGCCGGTAGGAGACGTTCCTCGCTCCTGCGACTTCACACACAGCGATGTGTGCTGCCGCAGGAGCGAGGAACAACATCGGACCGTCGCGTCAGCGTAATCATGGATTACGCCGACGCTGCACCGATGATACGATTACGACGCTTTTGCGCTCGTTAATCGTATCATCCAGGCTTTACACACTGCGATGTCGCATGCGATGCCGGAAGTGCGTCATTTTCAATTTGACCCCACCGACATCGCACCTGCGATGTCGCAGTGTGCAAAGTGCCCCTTAGTTTAGTCTAAATGAACCACTAGTTTGAACATACTGTACATTTACAGTATATTTTCTTATTTCAACTTTAATGATAACTAGATATCCAAGAAATTCTAAGTCCGGTAAACATTTGCCATTAATTTTAACTTTTTTTATATAGCTCTTGTAGTTTGATCCATTTTTTGCACAAAAGCTGTATCACTGACAGTGCTGCATGACAGCAAATCTTTTAACTTACCCAGGGTCGAGTGGGTTATTTGCAAGTAGTTTTTATAAGTGACTCAACAGCAACTGTTTTCATAAATGCTGCACCAAGTGTTTAACATCAATGTAAAATTATGGAAAACCTCTTTATATAGTTGTCATAGTTTCATAGTCTTAAGGTTAAGAAAAGATACAAGCCCAGAAAGCTTAACCTATATTAATAGTGTTTTACACATAGGAAGATGAAAAAGACATGAGGCAGATGCTAATTTCCCAATTTCATGAGAAAAAGTATTTCTGTATTTTTCATATGGTAAACAGAATAGATCCCTATTACAAGATCTAATACTTATTACCTGTGATATACTGTTTCAACAAAGGCTTCCAGGTCCTCCTTGTACTTATTTAGAGCATTGACTTTTACATTTTGTGGCAAAGTTCCATAATCTCTCTGTTCGCACCATAAAGAATTATCATCTGTGATTATGTTTAAAATGTCATTCCTATAGATGAAAACGATGTCCCCAAGTCAAAATTGGAGATTTAGGTTTAAAACATCATTAAAAAACCTCTGTACTGACCCTTCATGTATGATTTTGCACATTGTAAGGCTAGGTTCACATTTCTGTTGTTTAGCATCAGTCACATGCGTTGCTTAACACTTGTGACTGATGCGTTGTACAACGGATGACAAGTATTGGAAGAGAAAACGGATTCCGTTATAAAACAAGAGACAGAGAGAACGATCAGCTGATCGCTCTCATTAGCCGGCCGCCAGCTTTTGAGAGCGAACAGATGATCTCCCAGCGACCGGCTAATGAGAGCGATCAGCTGATCGTTCACAATAGATGGCCGCCGGCTTTTGAGAGCGAACAGATGATCTCCCTGCGGACGGCTAATGAGAGCGATCAGCTGATCGTTCACAATAGCCGGCCGCTGGCTTTTAAGAGCGACCAGATGATCTCCCGGCGGCCGGCTAACGAGACTGATCAGCTGATCGCTCTCATTAGCTGGCCGCTGGGTGATCAGCTGATCGCTCACAGAAGTCAGCTGATTGTTCGGCCGCCGAGAGAGAGCATGCGCACTGGAATCAAAAGGATTCCGCTGCTCAGAAAACGCTACATGCTGCGTTCCTGCCGCCCAACGGTCAGTCGTTCTATGACTGATCAGTCGGGTGGAGGATGCAATGCAGCGTCATCAGTCACAATCTACCGCTCATACAAGTATATGGGAACAACGGAATACGTCAAACGAATTCCGTTGTTTACCAGAGCCACGGATTGTGACTGATACAAATTGATGGAAATGTGAACCTAGCCTAATATGAACGCCCAAAAGTCTTACAGTCAAAGGAGATAACAGTATGCAAAATTGCACAAAAAACATGAAAGTGTAGAAAAAAATACACAAAAATTGAAATAAAGCCTTTATTTTATGTTATATTAAATGTTGGAACAACTCTATCTGCAGTAAAGTCTTGGTTGATTACATGCTATTTCCAATAGACCCACATAATTCAGATTTGTATAGTCTCCCAAAAATCTCACAACTGCTTAAGAATTGTACATAATATTAATTACGGTAATACAGTGGAATCTCGGTTTACGAGTAACTTGGTGTGCGAGTATTTTGCTATACGAGCAAAGCTTGCTGTAAATTTGTAACTCACTTTACGAGCAATCTTTGCCGTATGAGCAAATACTCACCGCACACACTTCCGATTCCAGACTTTCACCGCACTCTGACCCGCTCTTGCAGTCCGCACTAACACACACAAGCACGCACAAACACACACAAACACACCCAAACAACTACAAACATTTTATGCTCACCTTACCTTCCGTTCCCTCGCCGGCCTCCTGGTTCTTGTAGTCCACCGGTACAGGATGTGTATCGGGTTACCATCGCAACGATGGAAGAGCTTCCGCTGTGAGCCGCTTCTCAAAGGCAGCGCGCTGACCAATCAGAGGCAAGCGGCTCATGCCTTTGACGTCAGCGGGCTGGCAATGGAAGCGCAGGCATCGGTCGTGATGGGTACCCAATACACATCCTACCGGTGGACTACAAGATCCAGGAGGCTGGCGAGGGAATGGAAGGTAAGGTGAGCATAATATGTGTGTTTGTGTGTGTTTGTGTGTGTTTGTGCATGTGTGTGCGTGTGTGGAATGGCACAATAGGGGACCAGGATGGGACATTGAACAAGTTGTGGAACGAATTGTCTGAGCTTGCATTATTTCCTATGGGAAATCTTGCTTTGCTAGACGAGTAACTTGGTTTACAAAGACGCTCCCAGAATGGATTGTTCTCGAAAACCAAGGTTCTACTGTACTGTAGTATTTTGAATTGATGTGGGGCACAAACTGCCAAAATACCAGGAAAAAGAGAAGCCTGCAAGACACTGGAGTCATCAAATAAAGTATTTTACATAAAGGTGACAGAGAAATACTGAAATATAGAAATATTATTCAATTTTATGGAGAGGTTTTCAGTATTCTTCATACTCTAAACTAACAAGAAGAATTGATTGGCTTAATATTCATGAAATTATATTCATGAAATATTCATGGTGTAAATATTGTTCATAGAAGTTTCTTTATTGCTATTTTGGTGTTTTTATACGTTCTATAACTAATTCTTTTGATCTTTAACTAGTATACACCTGATTGGGTATTACTCATAATTATACATGTGAATAAAAAGTTAGGCTCAGTAATAATAAACTGCTTTTTACTTCTACTAAATATATTATCATTGCGTACGTATTTAAGGAAACTCAGTATTCTAAAATGCTATGACATTGGTTACCTATACTTACCAGGTTTATTATTGACTCTAACACTATTCACAAGGGCACCACATCCACTGTGGAAAATTTTACACAACTTAAGGCCTTCAGGTAAAATATGAGAAGGTAAAGTAATGTGCCACGGGGGGATAGCCATGAACGAGGGACTCTGTTTCTTCGCCATAGCTTGCTACTGAAATATAGGCTTCCTGAGTGTGTGTTATGTTGTTACTGTGCACACTTTCACTTTAAGGCCTACCATGCTCTGTCCAGCATCTAACCCCTTGGTTTCTCAGTTGATTAACCCTAGAACGTATACCTGGGGCCTCGCAGGCCTGCTAGGTTACTTTTTTTTGTATGGTAGATTTCTATGGTACTGCATTCTAGTGTTAAATCAAACAAATTGGTAAAAACAGAGTTTTCTTTACTTGTCGATAAACTCAGGAACACAGGGCAGCAAGCATTGTACTTCAAAGTCCTGTGACGCACTGGCCTATCAGGTTGTCACAGGGTATTGTGCAATCTGCCCTTCAGCACAGTATCCACCCTCCTTGGTTACGGGTCCTGGTCCTTTGGTGTTGCCAACAGCTGAGCCAATCAAAACCCTAGGAACACTTATCACTCTACCCACCAGACACACTATTGGGGGGCCTGAAGGGAATAGGACCGCCCACATGGGAAGCTGTAGGGGAAAGTGAAAAGTCAGAGAAGAAGTGAAGTGGTAGTGGAAGGAAAAGGAGGTGAATTGACTGACGTCAGGAGAGGTCACAGGTGGAGCAGAGCTCCTGAGTACTAGGTGGCAGACGTTGGTCTGGGACTGGTAGAAGCTGGAATTCCGGTCGCAGGGGATATAGTCAGGGGGCACGGACTGCCAAGGAGGGCGGCCGGAGGCCTTGAGCTATCACCGGGCAGGGGCCAGAGCACGATGGGGTATGTGGACCCTAGGCCGGGAAGTAGCTTCATGCGTCCTGGTAATTTTCCCGACGGGGGTGAAGACTTCAAGTGTCATCCCCAACCCGCTCCAAAATCAGGGTACTAGTGCACCTATGGGATAGAACTTTCCCAATACAGTCCAAAGAAATCCTATGCGTGATCCCTGAGAGCAAGCTCACTCCGTTAGCCATACGGGTGAGCGGGACCCGAAAAGTTTCAGACTTGATATTCATGAAATTATAGTCATGAAATATTCATGGTGTAAATATTGTTCATAGACGTTTCTTTATTGCTATTTTGGTGTTTTTATACATTCTGTAACTAATTTTTTTGATCTTTAACTAGTATACACCTGATTGGGAATTACTCATAAGTCCAAAGAAGAAAACACAGGTGCCAAGGAAAGGGTCACAGACTAACCGCAACACCAAGGGCACGGACCCAAGAGTGCTCCCTCACAGCTGCAGTGGTGCTCAGAACTCTTGTTTACAAGCTGTCGGTGTGGTTATTTCTGGACTGAGTGAGTACATTGAAAACCCTTCTCCTACCCTCAACGGCACCCCTTTACCACCATCATCGAGCTCCCGGGGCAAAAAACTCCTACCCACAGAGGGGTTAAAACACCTTGCTGCCATACCACCATCACCGGGCGTCCCCAACAGCAGCGTTGGTAGACCATCTTACCACGCACCATGGGTGGTGGCACGAACTTTCCTAATCCCGTGTATATACCCCCCACTCCTTATTAATTTGAGTGTCCACGTGAACCCCCTGGGTCCGGAGACCCCTTGAGCCACTGCGGCTCCGGATCCGAGCGTCTCAGCTGCTGCTACAGGGATGGTACAGTCCCTTCTATATAATACAGAGGAACGTTCATCATGGTTACAGGCAATGGCACTTTACTTGTGTAAGGTAAAAAGGCTGAACAGATAAGGTGAACCTCCATCTTCTCGGTACAGGGCCACATGTGTTATTGTGTTACACTGTGAACCCTGCACCCAGACTAGTGACTTTGATCCCTAGCAAGGACTGCTCAGAGAGCCGCTACCCTCTTCATGTGTCCACAGCTGGGCAGATCCTTTTCCTCTGTAGGATCCAAGCATGTCTGGCTGACACCGGACTTGTTTCCCTAACAAATCTTTCCCTATAGCAGGTTTCACCCAATTGCCTGTGTGCTAGAGCTATGTCACCACCAATGGTTTATTTTTGCTGATCTTGCTTCCTTGTATAGTCTGCTCTCTAAAGGTCTATAACACACTAAATGAACCAGAAACTGACTTAAGGGCCATTTACACACTGCAACATCGCTAAAGATATATCGTCAGGGTCACAGTGATTGTGACGCACATCCGGCGCCGTTAGCGACATTGCAGCATGTGATAGGCAGGAGCGACCTTAAATGATCACAAAAGAGACAAAAATCGTTGGTATATGAGAGGTTGTTCATTTACCAAAAATCGTTGTCTCCTACGTAGCGAGGTTGTTCCTCGTTCCTGCGGCAGCACACATCGCTATGTGTGACACCGCAGGAGCGACGATCATCTCCTTACCTGCGTCCACCGGTAATGAGGAAGGAAGGAGGTGGGCGGGATGTTACGTCCCACTCATCTCTGCCCTTCCTCTGCTATTGGATGGCTGCCATGTGACGTCGCTGTGATGCCGCACGAATCGCCCCTTTAGAAAGGAGGCGGTTCGCCGGCCAGAGCGACGTCACAGGGAAGGTAAGTCCGTGTGACCGGTTTTAGCGATGTTGTGCGCCACGGGCAGCGATTTGCCCATGATACACAACTGACGGGGGGCAGGTACGCTTGCTAGCGATATCGGTACTGATATCGCAGCGTGTAAATTACCCTTTACACTGGTCTCTTTCACTCATCCCCCTCCCTGGCTAAGTATTATCCCTGGTTTTTCAAAACAATAGTTTATATAACAGTAAAAAGGAAGACAGTAACCTCATGTGGCTGATGATTAGTACTGCAGCCAACAGGGAAACCAAAACATGTTAACAACACTAGGAGTATAAAACATTAAATTAAATGACAATACAATAGTTGATTGGTGTTTTCAGGGGGAAAATACGACAACCAGATCACCTCCTCACAGTACAACGTAAAAGAAGTATCAGTTATTATGACACTGGAAGAATAACTAACTTTTTTTAACCCCTTAGTGAACAAAGCTAATTTGACCTTAATTAACAGGCAATTTTTTTTAAATCTGACCAGTATCATTTTATGTGGTAATAACTCTGGAATGCTTCACTGTATCCCAGTGATTCTGAGTTCGTTTGTTCTTTCAAGACACATTGTACTTTATGTTAGTGGTAAATTTAGGTTCTTATTTTTTTACATTTGTGAAAATATTAGAATTTAAGGAAAAATTTTAAAAAATCTTAATTTTCAAACTTTCATTTTTTGTATCCCTAAACCAGTTAGGCTGCGTGCCCACGATCAGTGTTTGCAGCGTTTTGGATGTAGCGTGTTTTCGCTGTGTTGTACAGGTCAAACACAATGCTTTTTTTTCCACAGCAAACACTGACCTGCGGTGTGGTTTTCCAAGACGCAGCATGTCAATTGTTTTCTGCAGATTCACATGCTTCCAACGTGAGGAAAACATAAGCGAGAGACCGCAGCACACTGAACCCTGATTGTGGGTACAAGCAGCTGCGGTCTCCTAGGTTCCCCTGTGGAGGAGACTCGCGGCCCCGCAGGTCAGGACCTGCTGTGCCTAGGATGCAGTCCTGATCGTGGGCACATACCCTTAGTCATGCTTGACAACATAATAAATGAAGTTTTTCATATGTTTACTTTACATCTGCATTATTTTTCAAATGTCATTTTATTTTGTTAGGATGTTAGAAGTGTTAAATGTTTGGCAGCAGTTTCTACTTGTTCCTAGATATTTACAAGACCTATTTCTTTAGGGACCTATTCAGATGTAAATTAACTTTGAGGTGGCCCATATATTAGAAAATTCTGAAAAGTGATACCATTTTAAAAACCTCCTTCCTCGGAAACTTCAAAACTGATGGCAGTAGTTTTATTTAAACCTTCACCTTCAAGTGCTACAATGGGATAAATGCAAAGTGAAATAAAAAGACAAAGTTTTTACTCTAAAATGTTGCTTTAGCCCCACGTTTTTCACTTTTAGGGATAGAATGACAAAATATACCCCACAATTTATTACCCAGCTTTTTATGAGCTCGCTGATACCCCAGATGTTGTAAAAAAAATGCGGTTGGACAAAAAGCAGGGCACAGAAGAAAAGCAATATTTGAATTTTTGAACACAAATTTGGCTGAAATAGATGGCAGGCACCAGGTCGCATTTTCAGGATCTAAGGCTATGTCCGCACGTTGCTTTTTACCTGCTTTTTACCTGCTTTTTTGCTGCTTTTTCAACTGCAGCGTTAAATGCCAAAATGGTTGTGTTCTGCTTTTCAAGCAAAGTCTTTGGGAATTTGGGTTTCTTGTCCGCACTATGCAGTTCAAACTGCAGCCTTTTTGTTGCAGAACTTTGGTCAAAAACTCAGCTTTGCAGGGCAAAACCCAAATGGCAAAAACAATTCACATGTCAGTTGTTTTTGCCATTTGGGTTTTGCACTGCAAAGCTGAGTTTTTTACCAAAGTTCTGCAACAAAAAGGCTGCAGTTTGAACAGCATAGTGCGGACAAGAAACCCAAATTCCCATAGACTTTGCTTGAAAAGCAGAACACAACCATTTTGGCATTAAACGCTGCAGTTGAAAAAGCAGCAAAAAAGCAGGTAAAAAGCAACGTGCGGACATAGCCTAAAGGTGCCTAAGCAGCAGATTCCCAGACTTGTGATCCCATTTTGGAAACTACTCCACTCAAGGATTTTATCCAGGAGTATAGTGAGCTTTTTGATCCCACAAGTTCTGCACAGTTTCATACCATTTGATAGTCATATTGAAAATTTACATTTTTCTCATAAAAATTTTGTTTTAGCCCAAAATTTTAAATGTTTGCAAGAGGTAACATGAAAAAGTGAACCCCAAAAGTGTTACCCACTTTCATATAAAACCAAAAAAGAAAATACCAAATAAGGAGTCACAAATAAAAATGTCTGTATTGATATTCAATTAAAAACAATATATATAAATGTTTTAAATATTTTAAAAAAACACAACCATTTGGTTGTGTTTTTTAAAATATTTAAAATATATAAAAACATTTTTTTAAATATTTAAAATATTTAAAACATTTATCTATATTGTTTTTTAATTGAATATCAATAAATACATTGTTATTTGTGACTCCTTATTCAGTATTTTCTTTTTTGGTGTTGTATGTTAATCTCCCAATGGTCCCATTGGTCCCATATATCCCCAAACCTATGACTATGATTGTATTATAAATTTACAATTTACCTATATTGTGGGTGTGACACGGGTTTGTTCTCTAACAATTGGTGATTACCACTTTCTTATAAAAAAAAAAAAACGATATCCCACATGTAGTCAAAAAGTTCTGTTTGGACACATGGCTGTGCATAGAAGGGAAGAAGCGACATTTGGTATTTGCAATGTATATTTGGTTATAATAGATTGCAAATACTATTTCTCATTTGCAGAGCCCCTGAGCTACCAAAGCAACAGAAACCCACACAATTGATGCTAGTTTGGAAAATGGACCCATCAAGAAATGTATTGAGCATGTAGAATCCGTAAATGCTACAAAGAACTTTTTAAAGGAAACCTGTCAGGTGCAATATGCACGCAGAACCACGAGCAGTTGTGGGTGCATATTGCTAATCTCTGTCTAACCACCCCTGTATACACTAGCATAGATAAAGGGATCTTTAGAAAAAGTATTTCTAAAGATCTTATATTGTATGCTAATGAGCGAACGGACTAGTCACCTGGGCATTAGCTCCCCTAGCTAGTTGGCTCCATTAGCATGTTAGTATGCCCCTGTGGGCATGCTAACATACTAATGAATGTACAGCCTCATCGGATGATCTAACTCACCTCTCTGCCGCAATCACGTCCGACACTGGATTTCGGCTCAGTGCACATGACCCCGAAGTTTTAGTCATGCGCACTACTTCAGTTTGAAGCCAGGTCGCATGCACCCAGCTTCATAGTGCGCATGACTGGAACTCCTGGGTCATGAGCACTGAGCTGAAATCCAGTGTCGGGCGGTGATGGCAGCAGAGAGATGAGTGAGATCATCCCCTGACGCTGCACATTCATTAGCATGTTAACACACCCACAAAGTCCAGAAAGAGCATGTGCTACACTGGATGGCAAGTGACCTCTTATCTTCTTTCTCAACCTTAGCATCACACACATTACAGTCCTCAGGTGTGGCACCCCAATTACCCTTGTTTCCCCTGTGTAAAAACTCTGCAACCACCCAATTGACTGTGAGGAGCCACAGATGGGCTCGTCTGCAGAGCAGTTCACACGTTTTATTTCATGGGCATCAGAGGTCTGCTCCAAAGATTCACAGACTCAATAAGAGGAAAGCATCTGCATTGATGCCCAAAATCTTTGTCAGTTGGATCTGGGGCTGGATGAAGTAAGGTCAGAGCAAAATCCTGACACTCATCACCAGATATTAACCCCCAGGGTGCAGGTGATCATGATGAGACTCAGATACTTGAGGTGCACGCGTTCTGTACTATACTGTTAGGGCAAAAAGAGTAGGAGGGTGACTGTCAAAGCGAAGAGTAGTAAAACAGAGAGCATGATACTGAGGTTCTAGATTCCAGTTTGTTTGAATCCAGAAGCGTGCAACTCAGTAGCTCCGCAGAGAAGGTAGAGGAAGAGGTGGAGTTTTCATTGCATCTTCCTGCCAAGATACCTAGTGATGCAACAATGACAAGCACTGCATCCTCAGCCACAATGCTGGCTGTGGCCAGCAGTGGTCGCAGATCTGCAGTTCACATAGGTGGCAATGGTTGCCTAGTTTGGACATTTTTTGAGACCACAATGGATGACCCAACCTATGTTATCTGCCAACTTTGTAAAAACGACTCAATAGAGGCAGAAATTTCAATAATTTGACTACCACATGCATGAATCGGCACATGCGCATACAACATGTGTTATTCGGGGAACATCAACTGTTATAGATATGGACATACCTGGTGTTTTTGACCAATCTCAGACACCGAACACAACACATCATTCTCAATCCACCATAACATCTCCGCCTACATCTCCTTCACAGTCCATCAGTTTGTCAGATATACCCTTCTCCACCCTCTCTTAGCACAGCAGCCAGCCCTCGGTCCCACAGTTGTGGTAACGTGAAAGATTGTTTCTTCCTACACATGCCAAAGCTAAGAGCTTGAACTTCATCATATGTTGGCCATGGAAATGCTGCCTTTCCTCCTGGCAGATATATATGGCTTCCAATTTCTGATGGCTGTCACAGTCCCCGAGTCCTAGTTGCCCACTCATTATTACTTTTCTAATAAAGTTGTGCCTTTACTACACCAGCATGTTGAAGACAAAACCTCTAATTCCTTGAAAAACTGTGTGTCTGACAGGGTGCTTTTCAGCACTGACACCTGGATGAGCAAGCGTAGCCAGGGGTGTTATATCTCACTGACTGGGCACTTGGTGACTCTGGTGGCTGCAGGGGCAGGTGGGGAAGGAGCTGCTCCGCAAGTCTGAAAATTTCCAAGACTTGCAGGAAAAACCTATGTATCTGCTACTTTCTCAACTGCTTCTGCCTCATCCACCTCTTCTAGAGCATTTACCTGCACCTTAAACCTCTCCCTTAATGTGAAATACATTCAAACAGTGCAGAGAGAATCCCCTTAACCTCTGCGCAGCCTGGGCTCATGGCAATCCGACAGGGTTGAAATAAAAATGCATGGGAAAATGCAGTCACACAGCTGCAGAGTTGTGGATAGCTATCCAGACTGAGTTTCAGCAATGGCTGTCTCCACTGAAGCTGGAGGGAAGAAATGCCATATCTGATAACAGTGCGAACCAGGTTGCGGGTGGCGGCCCTATGTCGGTACAACCTCACACACGTGCATTGCATGGCTCACATCCTCAACTTTGTTGTAAAGCAATTTTTAGGCCACTATTCAACAGAAAATGTTGCTTCCTGGTATTAGCTACGTTGGCTGAGGACCCTCCCCTTCTGGCCACATGGGTATGACATCAGCACAGGTCCTTCTAGTCACTTAGTAAAAGGGCAAGGAACAACAGGCGGGGGGGCGGGAATCACTATGAATACTCACCCCAGCTATTAGCTGATCAGCAGCTTCTGCCACTCAAAAAACTGCTCATTTTACAAACTTTACTTGCTTGTGTTTCAAAACCTATACATCCTAGCTGACAACTAAGGTATGTATACAATCAGCATGATAGTGCCAGTATAGCACTGTCTTTAGGTTATATAGGAAAATCCTGCTGATTGGTGTGCTGTAATCACGGAATCTAAACAGTCAGTCCCATCTATCATGGTACATAATGTACCCAATGATGTCACAAGATAAAACTAATCCACCACACAGTGATACAACAGTAGTAGTACAGTATATGGATAAGATCATAGCAATGTACTGTAACAATGCTTTTATTTGTCTTCTAGTAATGTGCATTAATTACTTCATGTTCTGCTAACATTGTCCATTCTCACTCTATCTGCACTTTACATTTTATTTCACTGGGCCCCATGGTTGCTAGACTCTATAGTAGCTGCTATGAATACTATTGTAGCAAAGGCACCTATAATTTTAAGTTTAGGGTTAAATGAGATGTCATTGCTATTTAACTGTTCTAAGCCACCTTTACATGCAAACGATTTTACATTTTACCCTGCAGCTAAAATGTTTAACATTATCCAATTATATATATATTATTGCTCTTTCATTTTACATAGCGGAAAAATGGCCTTAGATACTTCTATTTTGTAAGTGATTCCACTTAATATATGGAATTTGCATAACATGAGATGTAGAGAGAAAAAGTCAAACAAATGTTTGATCCTTGAAATAGGCAATGATATTAAGAAAATAATGAAACATTCAATCAAGTTCAATGTGACCCTGCTACATGGAGCATACATGCAAATGTGCATAATTGTATATATAGTCATTGCATCATTTAAATGACATACATTGTAATGACTCTTGTAAACAGTAGTGATAGGCGAGAATTGGGGTGCTCATTACTCTATCAAGTATTCTGCAACTCAGGCGCTATGCTTGAGTCGCCGCTCTACATGTTTTGCAGGGTTTTTTCAGCCACTAAACACGCGGAGATTGGCTGCCAATCATGGTAATGCTGTAGCCATGTTGGCTACTGGCATTACTGTGATTGGCTAAATGCAAAGCATCATTGGGTCTATATAAGATATGGTGATACCATGATTGACACTCGGTACCCGGAAATATTGTGGGGAGAGTTTCTGCTGCAGTGGGGATGGTGTTTTAAATTGTTACAACATCTGCTTATGTAAAATTAAACAAGCAGTCCTTTTCAGGACTAATTCCAATAGATTCTATTCTATCAAAACATCTCTCTTACCTGAAATTAGTATAGGGTTTGGTAATACAGTTGGGATGGTGTTTTAAAGGCATTAATGAAGGGTTCATTGCATTACAGTCTTTGGTGCTACCACCAGTTTTTGGTCCTTTTCAGGGCTAATCTAAATACATTTTATTCTCCAAAAATACCTCTCTTAGTCCGCAATTAGTGTAGGGTTAGCTTTTATATTAGGGATAGTGTATTAGAGGCATTTAGACAGGGTTAATTGCAGTACAGTCCTTAGTGCTGCCAAGTACAACCAAAAGTCCTTTTCAAGGCTAATTTAAATACATTCTACTCTCTAATATTAGTGCTGTTAGCTGTGTACATTGTACATATCTTAAAATGCAGAAGGCGTGTGGTAGGGGACAGAGAAGTAAACATCTCATTGATGGTGGAGCACGCAGAGGCCGTGGCCAAAACAAAGTGGACCTGCTACGGGAGCACACCAAACACATGCATCAAGTAGAACAAGCTTCCTGTCCCACTTCTAAGGGGGGCACTGGACACCACTACTGAAACAAGAACACTGTGAGCAGGTTGTGGGTTGGAAGGCATGTAATGTTCCCAGTCTGTTTCACATCACCACCCTGTCTTTTACATGGTCCAGTCTCAGTAACCTAGGGTCTAAACAACTTAACATTCACCCTGATCCTCTTTTCTCTCACAATAGCAAGTCCCAAGAGACAAGTGACCCCACAATTGTACACTGTGAGGAGCTCTTTCCCTTTCCATTTATGGCTTCTTCTGGCCTCTGACCATGCATGTTTCAAGAGACACATGAGTTGATTGTGGGCATTGATGTCCAATTATTTGATTTGAGCAGCAGAAGAAGCTGACAGAGGGTAATGAGGGGAAAGACAACAATTGTCTCAAGAGGTGGATGTAATGAGACACAGTTGCCAACAAGTCGTATTACGTCAACAAGTCAGGAGGAGGAGGAGGTGGTGGATGATGAATTCACTCACCCAAAATGGCAAAGTGGCATGCAGAGCGAGCACAGCAGCACAGAGAGGGAGGTGTCTGCAACACTGCAAAAGGCAGGAAGAGGCAGTGGGGTGGCCAGAGGGAGAAGGTGTCAAATTTTTCCCGGAGCGCTCACATGCGATTACATCCCAGGTCAATGCTTAGGTTTTCCGCAGTCTGGCACGTTTTTTTACAGAAAGTGCAGAAGACAAGAGAACGGTCATTTGCAACCTGTGCCACCAAGTTCAGCAGGGACCAAACCACTACCAGTCTGACTACAACCAGTAGGCTCAAGCACATGTTATCCAAACACCCAACTAGGTGGTCCAAATGCCTGGATCCATAATATTAATAATAATCTTTATAACGCCAACATATTCTGTAGCATTTTACAATTCAGAGGTTCATATACAAACAAACTTTCATAAGAAATAGTTAAGGAAAATACAACAATTATAGCAAAAATAATGACAAACCTTCTCGTAAGAGCTTACAATCTACAATGTGGTGAGGTGCGGGTGACACAAGGTATAAGTGCTTATTTATAACGACGATCCAGCTATCTCGAAGAAATAGGGGATAGATAAAGGCTGCATGAGCCAGTCACCACCCAATCTTTGTAATGTTTTTGGGTGCAGTGGAGTCTGATGGAGAGTTATGTTTTGGGAGGTAGTGAAGGGGCTCTATATGAATTGACTTCCATTAGGGAAGGTGTGATAGGCCAACCTGAAAAGATGTGTTTTTAGGGAGCATTTGAACCTGTCTAAGTTGTGGATCATACTTGGGGTAGAACATTCCTGAGGATTGGCACAGCTTGGGAGAAGTCTTGGAACCGGAAGTGGGAGGTTCGGATTACTGTGGATATTAGACGAAAGTCATTTGCAGAGCGTAGAGAATGGGTAGGGTGATAAACAGAAATGAGGGTGGAGATGTAGGGGGTTGCTGCACTGTGGAGAGCTTTGTAAGTGAGAACAAGCAATTTAAATTGGATCCTATGATGTATGGGCAGCCATTGCAATGACTGACACAGAGCAAAAGCGTCTGAATAACAATTAGCCAGATAGGTGACCCTGGCTGCTGCATTAAGAATGGACTGGAGAAAAGAAAGTCTAGTTATGGGGAGGCCAAATAATAACGAATTACAATAATGAAGATGGCAGTGGATCAGGGATACAGTGAGGGTTTTTGTAGTTTCCATGGTAAGAAAGGGGCAGATTCTAGACATGTTCTTCAGGTGCAAGTGACAAGAGCAGGAGAGAGATTGTATATAGGAGGTGAAGAAAAGATCATCAAAAGAAAAAATAGAAGCAGCTGCACTCAACATTTAAGTCCAAATGAAGGAAAGATTGCTGTCAAGCATAACACCCAGAAATCGAGCCTGCGGCCTAGGAGTTACTATGGACAGGAAGATATCGGGTTTGGGGAGGTTAGTACATGGAGGAATCAGAAGAAGTTCAGTTTTGTAAAGGTTAAGTTTCAGATGAAGAGCAGACATTATGCTGGAAACTGCGGACAGACAGTCATTAGTGTTCTGTACTACATCGGGGGTGAAGAGAGGGGATGAGGTGTATAATTGTGAGTTGTCAGCATAAAGATGGTACTGGAATCTAAATTTGCTGATGGTTTGCCAATTGGGGCAGTGTAAACCGAGAAGAGAAGAGGGCCAAGGACTGAACCTTGAGGGACCCCAACAGTGAGAGGAAGAGAAGAAGTTGTGGAGCCAGCAAATGATACACTGAAAAAGCGGTCAGAAAGATAGGAAGAGAACTAGGAGAGAGTGGTGTCTTTTAGGCCAATTGAATGGAGCATAGCAAGCAGGAGATGGTGGTCAGCTCAGCAGTGTTGAAGGCTGCAGAGAGGTTAAAGCGTTGGTTCACCCATTTTTTTTATTTTCTATATGAGTGTAACTTACCATTTTAGATGTTTTCTTCATTGGCTTCTATTTGCACTTCTGGCGCTGAGCGGTGCTTTCCTGCATGCTCACATGACCCCCTGGTGCTGTGGCCGCTAGTATCTTACGTCCCATCAAGTTCCGAGCTCTCAAACTGGACGGGTACATCAGAGGATGCTGGCGCCACTCACAGTGATTGACAGGGCTGTGGGTGGTGACTACCGCACATCACAGCCCAGCATTGAGGGGAGGATTCGGAGGGCGCCAGTGTGGAGCGGTGAAGAGTGCTGAGCATCCGGCAGATGTGTGAGGCACGGGGCGCCAGTTTGGAGTACAGGGAGAGTTTCTTCAGCTGAAACCCCCCATGTCACGTAAGTATCTGATCTCACTCTCCACCCGCCCGCTCTGCTCCAATGTCTGGAGAACAGGCGGTGTTGGGCGGTGTTATCATATGCTCCTCCCACCAGCACTACAGGGCGCAGCAAGAGACTGATAAGCTCTACTCTCTCCCCTCCTTCTCTTCCCCCCCTCTTTTCCCTCTCTCTTTTCCCTTTCTCTATTTTCCCTCTCTCTATTTTCCCTCTCTCTATTTTCCCTCTCTCTATTTTCCCTCTTTTTTTCCCACTCTCTATTTTTCCTCTCTCTTTTGCCTCTCTTTTTCCCTCTCTCTCTTTTCCCTCTCTCTCTTTTCCCTCTCTCTGTCTCTCTTTTCCTCGCTCTCTCTCTTTTCCCTCGCTCTCTCTCTCTTTTCCCTTGCCCTCTCTCTCTTTTCCCTCGTTCTCTCTCTCTTTTTCCCTCGCTCTCTCTCTCTTCCCTCACTCTCTCTTTTCCCTCACTCTCTCTCTCTTTTCTCTCCCTCTCTTTTCCCTCACTCTCTCTCTTTTCCCTCGCTCTCTCACTTTTCCCTTTCGTTCTCTCTCTTTTCCCTCGCTCTCCATCTCTTTTCCCTCGCTCTCTCTCTCTTTTCCATCACTCTCTCTCTTTTCCCTCTCTCTCTTCCCTCTCTCTCTCTTCCCTCTCTCTCTTTTCCCTCGCTCTCTCTCTATCTTCCCTTGCTCTCCCTCTCTTTTCCCTCGGTCTCTCTCTTTTCTCTTGCTCTCTCTCTCTTTTCCCTCTCTCTCTCTCTCTCTTTTCCCTCGCTCTCTCCTGGCATGGTCAGCAGAGATGATCCACCCCCCTAGCATTCGAGTTGGGTTCGGTTTGTCGAACGGAGGCTCTGCTCGACGAACGTTCGACGAACCACTCGAAACACATTGAAAACAATGGGAGGAAAACACAAACACAGAAAAACACATTATACATGTACACATACAGTTAATAAACATTGCCATAACACTTACAGGTCCCCGCGACGCATCTTGCACTCTGTCTCCTGCCGCTTTTCCTTCCGATAATCACTGCATCCTCCCGGTAACCAGCACTGATGATAGGACCTATCATGACGTCAAAAAAGCATGTGACCAGGCACGTGTCTATTATCTCACTGGCTACAGACTGGTCACATGGCTAGACGTCATGCTAGGTCCTGTCAGTGCATCTCTCCGGTACGCCGTGATCGTTCCAGCATCTCCGTGTACCGGCGAAATGCTCTGGCACTTGGTCGGCTTCCCCGTTCCTGTATGTGTGAGCTCTTTACAGAATCAGCCCACATGCAAGGACTGGTTGCCACAGTCAGTCAATAACGGAGATCACCGTTGCTATAGCAACTCACCTGTCAGCGGTGACGTCACCGCTTACAGCCCGCAGCTTCTGCTCATTCACTGAGTCAAACCTAAGAATTTGATCACTACTCAAAAAAAGAGCCAATGTGATCGCCAAAAACTCATGTAGTTCACAGTGAAACATACAACCTACAAAGAACTACAACGTTTTAATATACAAAATATCTTTATTCAAGATTTTATAAAACAAGATAAAAAATGCACAGCTACACAATGACATGAAAAAAGGGGACAGCTTCACTCTGATTAAAGTCTCATAGTGGCCAGCAATGACAAATGTATATCTCCTAGTCAGATGAAATGTAAACCAAGTACCCCCTGAAAAATTTCTTTCAGGAATTGTTTTCAAAAATTCATCCGACTGGATAAAAATTGAGAAAATGCATTAGCCAAACATACAATTATAAAAATGTCTCAGAGGCTGAACCCCATGTCTGTACACCCTGTACAGCAAATGGACGGTAAGAAAACTCAGGACAGCATGTCCATAATCAAGATAACATGTAACACTGCACTGACCGTAAAAATGCATTAAAAAAATGTGTTCAAAAAATGTGATGGGGGTGTCAAGAATCAAAACTATTTGAATAGGTAATACCATGACCAAATAAATGGAATATGGAAAAATTATGACAAAAAATGAGAGTCTCGACACGCCGCAACACATAAATTGGAAAGTCACATGCAAGTGTATGGAACATCTAAAGTAATCACATGCTATATCTTACCATGGAACACTCTGACGCGTTTCGCCGATGCTTTATCCAAGGGCGCTTCATGAATTTCATGAAATAATTAAAAAAAAAAAATTACGTGGGCTTCGCCCAATTTTTGTGTCCAGCCAGGTACAACTAGGCAGCTGGTGATTGGAATCCGCAGATAAGGGTGCCCAAGCTTTCTGGGCACCCCTGCTGAGAATTGCAGTCTGCAGCAGCCACAGAAAATGGTGCTTTCATAGAAGCGCCATCTTCTGGCGCTGTATCCAACTCTTCCAGCTGCCCTGGTAACGGGTGGCTCGCTGGGTGATAAGGGGTTAATACCAGCTATGTTTTATCAGCTGGTATAAAGCCCAAGATTCTTAATGTCAGGCCAAGTTTGACCCGGCCATTAAAAATCTCCAATAAAGGGTTAAAAAAAAGACATCACACAGAGAAAAATACTTTATTAGAAATAAATACACAGACACATTAGGGACGCCATGTTTATTACTCCCTCTCACCCCTCCACGATCGATAGATTTCTGTACTGAGCATTAGAGATGAGTGATGTTCGAGGTTCGCCAATTTCATGTTCGAGTGATTTTGGGGGGTGTTTGAGTCGTTTGACGAACTCGAACGATTTGCTAAAAGTTCGGCAGTTCGAGTTACGTTTAAGAACAGTTCGAGCAGCAAAAGCGTTGCTTTTTACAGTAAGTATGTGCGCACCTTTCATATCTGTATGTGTCCTGCGTCCCCAGCACAATCCCTCTCTCTTTCCTACTCACGGGTGTCTCGCTGCACAGCTGTCACAAATCTCCAGCGCCATTTCCTCTTTTGAAAATGGCTGCTGGTTCATTATTCAATTAGTTATTCCATGCTTTCCCCGCCCACCGGCGCCTATGATTGGTTGCAGTCAGACATGCCCCCATGATGAGTGACAGCTGTCTCACTCCAACCAATCACAGCCGCCGGCGGGCGGCTCTATATTGTGCAGTAAAATAAATAAATAAATAAAAAAATTAAAAAAATGTGGTTCCCCTCATATTTGCTACCAGCCATGATAAAGCCACATGGCTGGAGGCTGGTATTGTCAGGATGGGGAGTGCCACGTCATGGGGAGCCCACCACCCTAACAATATCACCCAGCAGCCACCTGGAATTGCTGCATCCATTAGATGCGACAGTCCCGGGACTCTACCCAGCTCATCCCAAATTGCCCTGGTGCGGTGGCAATCGGAGTAATAAGGAGTAATAAGGAGTTAATCATGGCAAGCGTCTCCCCGAGATACCTTCCACGATTAAACTGTAAGTGAAAATAAATAAACACACACAACGAAAAATCCTTTATTTGCCCCCCTGCATCCATCGCAGCGTGTGCGGTCTGTGAGGTCACCTGAGTTCAGTCCAGCACTGGAGTCAGCTGATCTGAATCCCAGCCCACACATGCTGCAATGGATGCAGGGGGACACAGAACAAGTAAGGCCTAAGCCACAAAGCGAGAAAATCGGTGCGAGTGGAGTGCGATTAAATATCGCATTCCATTCAGACCAATATTAGCCTATGTATCAGCGCACATGAGCGATTATTTCTCAGCCCTAATCGGACCGAGAAAACAATCGCAGCCTGCTGTGACTGTAATGCGAGACTCTTTCTCTTTTACCCATTCAAGTGTATGGGTTGAGAGAAAAATCGCACTGCACTCGTGGTATATCGGTGCCAGCTACAGAGGAGAGAGGGAGATAAATCCCTCCCATCCCTCCTCAGTGCCGGCCTGCCTGCCTCTCCGCACCCTTCCTGAGTGCCGGACCGCCCCCTGCAGCTGAGGTCCGCTCGCACAGTCAGACCTCAGTCACAGGGACACACGCATGACACTCGGCTCTGCTGTACTGCCAGCGTGAGCCGAGTGTAATGCGAGGGGATTGCAGTAATCCCCGTGTGGCCCTGACCTGATCGGCCGACACTGGAGTCTGCTGATCTGAACTCAGCTGAACTCCTGACCACACAGCCCGCACACGGTCACATGTGATCGGCAGCAGGCAGTGACTGCTGTTAATCTGCATCCATTGCAGCATGTGCAGGCTGTGAGATCAGGAGTTCAGCTGACTCCAGTGTCAGCCGATAAATTCTGTGTCCCGCTGGAGAAGGATCCGGTAAAATAACGGTTGCATGCATTGCACATTTAATCCACAGGATCCGGTCATATGCGGTTTGCGTTTTTTTGCCTACAGGCAAAAAAACGCTGATGTGAAAATAGCCTGCAAAATGCATGCCACACGGATGATACGGATGACACACAGAGACTATGCAAGAGGGAAAAAAGCAATCTCATGACCCCTTTATTTTTTTTTCCCCAATTATTTTTTTCACATGTTGCGCCGGCTAATAATCATAATTTCTGTACACACACACACACACACACACACACACACACACTATGAACTATATGAGAACAAGCAGAAGATAGATGCTTTCTTCCCCTGGTTGTGCAGAGCTGGGAGCTTCGGCTCTCTCTGCTGTGATTGTTCTCAATGCATCCACAGGGAAGAGGCAGGGAGGAGTCTTTGGGTGGAGAGGAGAGCTGAGTGGGTGTGTTAGATACGTTAGATACAGCCCTAGACCCACAAAGAATTATGGGAGTTATAGTAACTGAACATAGGAAGTCAGAAGAGAGATTAACCCCATCAGAGCTGAAGCCAGCAATGAGGATGTGCTGCTGGAGCACAATAAAAGGTAATATTGCTGAAAAAACATAATAGATGTGTGGAGAGGCACATATTAGCAAGATTTATGAGAAAAAAAATCAGTTTTGGTAACTGGACAACTTCTTTAAGAAGACAATTACTGTCTGTGAGTGATATTACTGCCTCTTCCCCTATACTACTTGCTGGGAAATCCCCTGTTCAGGATGTAGGCATGAATTCCTTCTGCTCTGTACCTGTCAATGCATATTCACAACCACTATCAGCAACCACTTTCATTTCCTTCTCTCATTAGAGCTATGGATAAAAAGCACAATAGGGTTTACCTAATAACATATATAAGATGATAAGATATTGTGCTCACCTTGTGTTGTTGTGTGACACACAATCAGTATTTAAACATGTAATCAAGATGCTGAGTCCATACTCTCAAAAGCCACAGATAATCAGAAACAGACACAAGTCAGAGTTCCGAGGGCTAAAGGTAGCCCTACTATATGCATGGCCAAGGATGTGAATAAAAACTATTATCTCATTTGGTAGGTAAAAAAAAGAAGTGTGTGGAAGATCATACTGATTGGTATGAAGGACAAAAATAAATGAAAAAAAGAGAAAAAAGAAGAAAAAAAAAACAAATTAAGATTAAGAAAAAAAATTAAAGATACAGACAGGGCCAGAAATATTTGGACAGTGACACAAGTTTTGTTGTTTTAGCTGTTTACAAAAACATGTTCAGAAATACAATTATATATATATATATAATATGGGCTGAAAGTGCACACTCCCAGCTGCAATATGAGAGTTTTCACATCCAAATCGGAGAAAGGGTTTAGGAATCATAGCTCTGTAATGCATAGCCTCCTCTTTTTCAAGGGACCAAAAGTAATTGGACAAGGGACTCTAAGGGCTGCAATTAACTCTGAAGGCGTCTCCCTCGTTAACCTGTAATCAATGAAGTAGTTAAAAGGTCTGGGGTTGATTACAGATGTGTGGTTTTGCATTTGGAAGCTGTTGCTGTGACCAGACAACATGCGGTCTAAGGAACTCTCAATTGAGGTGAAGCAGAACATCCTGAGGCTGAAAAAAAAGAAAAAATCCATCAGAGAGATAGCAGACATGCTTGGAGTAGCAAAATCAACAGTCGGGTACATTCTGAGAAAAAAGGAATTGACTGGTGAGCTTGGGAACTCAAAAAGGCCTGGGCGTCCACGGATGACAACAGTGGTGGATGATCGCCGCATACTTTCTTTGGTGAAGAAGAACCTGTTCACAAAATCAACTGAAGTCCAGAACACTCTCAGTGAAGTAGGTGTATCTGTCTCTAAGTCAACAGTAAAGAGAAGACTCCATGAAAGTAAATACAAAAGGTTCACATCTAGATGCAAACCATTCATCAATTCCAAAAATAGACAGGCCAGAGTTAAATTTGCTGAAAAACACCTCATGAAACCAGCTCAGTTCTGGAAAAGTATTCTATGGACAGGTGAGACAAAGATCAACCTGTACCAGAATGATGGGAAGAAAAAAGTTTGGAGAAGAAAGGGAACGGCACATGATCCAAGGCACACCACATCCTCTGTAAAACATGGTGGAGGCAACGTGATGGCATGGGCATGCATGGCTTTCAATGGCACTGGGTCACTTGTGTTTATTGATGACATAACAGCAGACAAGAGTAGCCGGATGAATTCTGAAGTGTACCGGGATATACTTTCAGCCCAGATTCAGCCAAATGCCGCAAAGTTGATCGGACGGCGCTTCATAGTACAGATGGACAATGACCCCAAGCATACAGCCAAAGCTACCCAGGAGTTCATGAGTGCAAAAAAGTGGAACATTCTACAATGGCCAAGTCAATCACCAGATCTTAACCCAATTGAGCATGCATTTCACTTGCTCAAATCCATACTTAAGACGGAAAGACCCACAAACAAGCAAGACCTGAAGGCTGCGGCTGTAAAGGCCTGGCAAAGCATTAAAAAGGAGGAAACCAAGCGTTTGGTGATGTCCATGGGTTCCAGACTTAAGGCAGTAATTGCCTCCAAAGGATTCGCAACGAAATATTGAAAATAAAAATATTTTGTTTGGGTTTGGTTTATTTTTCCAATTACTTTTGACCTCCTAAAATGTGGAGTGTTTGTAAAGAAATGTGTACAATTCCTACAATTTCTATCAGATATTTTTGTTCAAACCTTCAAATTAAACGTTACAATCTGCACTTGAATTCTGTTGTAGAGGTTTCATTTCAAATCCAATGTGGTGGCATGCAGAGCCCAACTCGCGAAAATTGTGTCACTGTCCAAATATTTCTGGACCTAACTGTATGTTATTTTATCATGAAGTGGACTAGAACTCACTAATGATCGTGATGGATACATTAAGAAGGTGAATGTTGCAGTGTGAGCTTTCATAGAGAGGAGGTGAAGGAGGAATAAGAGATGATTTCCTATGCTACAGCGAGTACTAGCAACACAAGCTTCTTGTCTGTTCAGTGTGAATGGCCTGAAGAGGAGGAGCAGGAGGGAGGAAACGGAGGAGGTGGAAGAAGAGATGGAGAGTCGTCCTTCTAGTGGGGACAGTCTTGCTTGTTGGGAGTCTGGCACACATGGTAGACTTTATGTTGCTCTGCTTTTCCCATGACACTCATGTAGCACCTCTGCAGTACCAGGTGCCACAAAATGTAAGTGAAAACCCAAACCCCGGAATATCCGTGCCAGTCAACACACCAGCACCTTCAGGCCACACACACAACCCCAACACCAAACTGGGAGACTGAGTAGCAACAGGTAAAAGGGATAGGAACTGACTGGATAGTGGCCACCCAATCTGTAGGGAGAGACCCAGCAAGGGGAGGGGGCAGTGGTCAGTTGGAAAGTTGGCGGGAGGAAGTGGTGTTCAGTCAGTGAGTTAGGAGTAGTTGAAGGAGAAGGAGAGTTGAGAGTAGTAGTTGGAGGAGTGAAAGAGTGAAAGTGCAGAAAGAAAGGAAAAGACCTGAAGTAACAACAGAGTGCTGTAGCAGGAGTGAGGGACTGTGGAGTAAGGATCAAGGACTTCTGGGACCGTGGGTTACCTGTGGAAGTGGAAACTCCAGTAACCTAAGTGTCTGGCTTACAGCCTATTAGTAATGCCCATACTATTAGACTTGGCAGGCTGCCCATCATTATATAAGTGCACCACACAGGAATGGGGACCCAAGTTTACAAAGCCTACATTAATGCACTTGGCTGCATTCTTCATAAACATATATAAAGTGCAGAAAAATATATATATGAGGTATTAGTTAATATTTTGGACAAAATACGCAAGCTTGCAACCCAAACTTCAAGTGTCCTCATGTCTTGCGAGTCCCTGTACAGATATAAAAGCTAACCACAAAAAGAGGAATAAAATTTTACTCCGAAATATCAAGAATTATTCACTGTAGCCTAGGCAGGTAAATACTGTTGCCCTTTTGTTGCTGTGAACAGTTTGGGACAGTGCTGCATTCAGGCCATGTGCGCAACCAGAAGACCAGAGGGAAGGTTAAAGAGGCTCTACTAAAGATCAACAATGTAAAATACCCTTTCATACAAGGTTAATGACATTGATGAGAAAAATATTTTTTTCAAGTACATGAATTTGATTTGTTTTAAGAGTAAAACATTATTACCAGCTTTCAATGGAGATATACTACTTGTATTCATAATTTGAGCAGAATGATCCTTCCAAGGGTTATCTCCAAATAGCATCCAAAACACTTTCCATCACCTGTGACAATCCCACTACTTCAAAATGGGAGTAAAATGTTTTCTGAGGCCCTCCTCTACGTATCTTGCAAGGTGTATTGCAGTCTATCCTTCTAAATTTTGTCAGCTCTTGCACTTAGTGCATAGGCTTTCCCAGTGTAGGACTCCCACTCCTTTAAAATGGAAAAAAAAATGTTTTCTGAATCTCAACTCTATGTGTATTTCAAGATGTCTTCCAAGATGTATTGTCCCCCATTCTAATTTTTGGCAGCTCTTGCACTTAGTGCATACTGTAGAAGGGGAAAAAGCACAATAGGGTCTTACCCGGTATGAGGGTAGACAGACAAGACAGAGATACACTCACCTGATGAGGCTGTTCCAGTCACAACCCCCTATGATAGCTTGTGAGTGCCTGGTGGTTTAGCAGCAGCCCCGGAAGAAATTGTAATATACAGGTAAAAGAGAAGACCGGGTTTATGCCGCGCTAGAAACCACAGATGCTTTGTTGAATTAAAAGATTTTCTTTTATTATACAGTTCCTACGCGTTTCAGAGACATCTCTGTCTCCTTCCTCAGGGAAAAGAAATAATTTTTACCCTGAGGAAGGAGACAGAGATGTCTCTGAAACGCGTAGGAACTGTATAATAAAAGAAAATCTTTTAATTCTACAAAACATCTGTGGTTTCTAGTGTGGCATAAACCCGGTCTTCTCTTTTACCTGCACTTAGTGCATAGGCTTTCCCAGTTTGTGTCCAACTCCTTCAAAAATGGGAGAAAAAATATTTTTTGAGGCCATCCTCTAACTGTGTTGCAGGGTGTATTGCAGTCCATCCTTCCTAATTTCGGCAATCCGTGCACTTAGTGCATAGACTTTATGCGTCTAGGAGTCCCAATACCTAACAATTTTAACATAATGTGTATGAGGCCCTCCTTTATGTCTAATGCAGGGAGTATCAGAGTCCCTCTTTTTTCATTGCATTGTCCGTATAGGCTTTGTTAGTTTCAGAGTCCTTAATTCATAAATTAAACATGATGTGTCTGATCATGCCACACACCACACACCCAGATAAAGTAGTTAAATGTTAAAATTACATTTACAGGTGACTACCAGTGGGTGACGTTTTATTTCCCCCACTACTATGTCATGTAGTGTAGTCATAGGTAACAGGGAAATATGCTGAGAGATGGAAGGTTTTTTTCTCTCTCTTTTTAATTTTGCTTATATACAGGTTTTTTATAAAGGAAATAATGTTTCCTATCAAGTTTTTCCTCTAAAATCCATTTTATCTTCCATATTGTATATATTCTATATTATTGTCAGGCTGTTAAAGTGGAGTAATTTCTCCTCAAATCTGCAAGTCACAAATTAGCAACATATGCATGATACTTCAAGAAGTGCACGGCAGTTATAGGATGTGCCTAAATGCATTAGGATTCACATCTTTGTTCTGCAATTTTTTTATTAGGATAGACATGTAAAACCAGGTGTAAAGAATAGTGGTCTTTTCATTTTGTTGATCCAAAAAAGTACTGGAGGTTTTATATACTGATGTGACGCCCTGGCTAAACCAGATAGTCACACATTAGGGCCCCGCATAACATCTTCCCTCACCTAGGAAACATACAGCCGACCTGAAACCCTAGTCACCCCCATAGGGCAAGACAGAAACACCAGTGGGCGGGACCAGGCACTTAGGAAATGCCCACCTAGGGGTCTAGACAGCCCGGGGCGGGAAAACAGTTAGTTTAAGTTGAAGTGGAGTTCAAGTCAGGAGGGGAGGTGGAGGTCAAGTTGGGAGTGTGGTCCTGAGCTGACAGGCGCCAGGGTTGGAGCCCTGGTACCTTGGCTATGTGGCAGACGGTGGTCTCCGTCGGCAGGCGACGGGAAGACAGCAGTCGGAGTTCCGAGGTGGACCGGGACAGGCTTGGAGCCCGCCGGTACCAACACCAGAGACCCGAACAGGAAACCATGTACAGAGGGGTTACTCGGACCCTGAAACCAGGACTGAAACCAACGGCCTAGCTAATCAACCAATTGAGGGCAGTATTATAGGTCCTGTCCCAACCAAAGTCCCGAAAAGTAGAAAACCACCCACAGAGAGGGATAAGGCCACCGCCAGGGCATGTAGATTCCACGGGTCAGCATCAGACGGGCACGGCTCCTCAGGCACACAAAAAGTCGGGAGTGGACTCCCGTGTTCCAGACCGGAAAGTCCAACCAAGCAACAAACTAGTGCAGAGGAAAAGACGGCGACCACCAACCCGAGTGGGGGACCAGAGTACAACCAGCCGTGGCGGCCAGCCACCAGCACCTTGGTTTACCAAAAGACTTGTGTGATTCCTTTGCTTGTTAATAACCAAACACCCCCTGATACTTCCGGGCGCGCAGGCCCCTGCCATTGCCACCCCCTGCACAGAGACACTGGGTCCCGGGGCAACCATTTCTACCCATGAAGGGGTTAACATCCAGCTGCCACTACATCTCCCCCGGGTGTCCCTCAACAGCAGCGGTGGTGCCACCTTTCACCACACACCGTGGGTGGCGTCACGAACCGAATACGGCCAAGGCCGTACAACTACGTTCCCCCTTCTATTTGGGATGTCCGCGTGACCCCCGGGTCCGGAGGATCCCTCGAGCCACACAGCGGGTCCAGATCCGAGCAGCCCATCTGCTACAGGTGTGGGGGCGGCACACCAAAAATGCACATTGATGTTTTTTACCAGTGTCCTCCAATGCATCCTGTTCCCTTGTTTTGCGTAAAATGTGACTTGAGCTTAATTTCAATGTTGACTGGAGCTCCTCTATGGAAAGAACTTTTGTACTTAAAGTACAATACAACTCATTCTGAAGATCAGGAATCAATAGAAATTGATGAAACTAAAGCCTGCTTTACACGGTACGACCGATTGTGCGATTTCACAATCGATCGTACCCGCCCCCGTCCTTTTTGCGTCACGGGCAAATCGCTGCCCGTGTCGCACAAAGTTAGTAAACCCCGTCACACATACTTACCTCTCGTGCGACCTCGCTGTGGGCGGCGAACGTCCACTTCCTGGAGTGGGAGGGACGTTCGGCGTCACAGCGACGTCACACGGGCGCCGGCCAATAGAAGCGGAGGGGCGGAGATGAGCGGGACGTAAACATCCCGCCCACCTCCTTCCTTCCACATAGAGACGGCGGCGGCCGCGGGAGGCAGGTGAGCTGCTCATCATTCTCGTGGTGTCACACGGAGCGACGTGTGCTACCACGGAAACGATGGTCAACTAAAGTAAACGATATTATGGAACCTAACGAGCAGTACCCGACTCACGATTTGTGAGCGATACTGCGTCGCTAGGAGGTGTCACACAGGCCGGCATCGCCAGCGATGCCGGATGTGCGTCACAAAAACCGTGACCCCGACGATCTATCGCACGATAGATTGCCTGGTGTAAAGCAGGCTTTACTTTGAAGGGAGAAGGGCACAATAGGGTAAAACTCTAATATAGTAGATAATGTAACCAATAGTTTTGCTCACCTTGTGTGGTTGTGTGAAGGCACAAGAACTGTAAAGGTTAAAATAGTCAGCTGCTGCTGCCCCGTGCCAGGGAGAAAAATAAATCGTATAGGAATTACTAAAACAGGACAAAAGCAGATTTAAAACTTGGCTGCACTGCTGGAAAGAAGTCTCTTGCTGTGGTTTTCTCTCAAGGGTCTTTATAATCTACTAGTCGACAATAAAAACAAGTGATGAGTGAGCACTAAAGTGCTTGAGTTCTTGTTACTCGAATAAATAAATCATTTAAGAAATGTTGTGGGGTACCTCCAATTTTTCATAACCAGGCAAGGTAAATCAGACAGGTGTGAGCTGATATTATCAGGCTCGGAAGGTCCATGGTTATTGGGCCCGTCCCAAAAATACCAGTCTGCAGCCACTCCAGAATCAAGGCATCGCATTAGATGAGCCAATTCTAGCTCTTCACCCTGACTCTTCCCGATTGACCTTGTGCAGTGGTAATTGGGGAAATGGTTAATGAGGTTGATGACAGCTGTGTAATGTCAACTGTCATTAAGCCCAGGGGTTAGTAAGGGAAAAAGGTCTGACATCCCCATTACTGACCCTGTAAGTTTAAAGTTAAACACACACACACACACACACGTACACACACAATAGTTCACTTGAATAAAAACTTCCACACAATTTCCTTCTTTCACCAATTTGTTAAAAAAAGTTCCCATGAAGATCTGATGTAATCCACAATCTAGGACTGCAACTAAGTGGACTTTTATTAGCAATAAAGTACAGCTATTCACAAGCGCCCAGTGACTGCAATTCTGATGAGAGCTACAGGATCTCACTGTGTACAGCGTTGACCTAGCAGTTCTGGAGATGAGCGTTGTGATCCTTCCCCGTGTATGTGAATACTTTACTGCTAATCATAGTCGCTGAAGTTATTGAGTTACTGACGTTTACAGCGCATGAGAAATTCTGGGTCAGGCACTGACCACGATGACCTATAGAGCCTCGTTCTCTGAAAGAGGATCCATAGGTTAGAGTAATAATTCAGGAAATGTCGTGGGACCACTACACCCTAAATTATGTTGGAGCTTTATGAATTTTTTTAAAATAATAAATTAGTGAACGAGGGATAGTGTGTGGGAGGTTTCAGTTCAAATAAACTTTTTTTTCTGTGGGTGTGCTTTTTTTCCTTTACACTTACTGAGTAAGTAATGCGGGCGTGTGATAGATGCTTCTACATTACCAACCCCTGGGTTTGATGCCATCTGGCATTATACATTCGACTTCAACCCCCCAAAATATTATCCCGATTGCCAATGCACCAGGGCAATAGGGAAATGTCGGAATTGTTGCAACTAATATGATGTGCCAATTCTGGAGCAGTTGCGGACTGATTTAGTAAGGCCAAATAACCATAGACCTTCCTAGGGAGAATATGTCAGCCCCTAGCTGTCTGTTTTACCTTGGCTGCTTATCAAAAATAGAAGGGACCCAAGACTTTTTTAAATTGTTTACTGTATTTATTAAGTTGAAAAAGGCTAAAAATATCCTTTAGTGCCACATGAAAAGTACGAAAGGGTGCAAGTGTACAAACCCTACTCTAACCTAACCTCTCCCTCCTACATGAACTCTGCCTGAACTGCTTCCAGAGGAAAGGGTGCCAAGTATCGTGCCCCCGAGTCCATATAAGATCCTATAACTTGATACATCCAGCCAATGAAGTAATGCCAGTAGCCAACATTGCTATGGCATTACTGTGTATGGGAGACAAATCCCCACATGTTTACTCGCTGTCTTACAGCCGAGAAACGTGTGGTGCAGGGAACTTCACAACCCTATGTATAGTACCTCATTCTGATTCAGAAAAATATTCCAACAAGACTTGCAAGAAAACACTCACATTTAATTACATTAAAAAAGGATATTCAAAAAATAGTATAGCAGCAATATTTCAGCCTATATATGTGGTTGGGCCTTAAGGCCTTCCAGATATATTATGACATGTCAGAAACATATATGGTATATTAGAAGAGTAAAAAGTAGTTTACTGATAAACACATTGGTTCAAAATCAGTAAATTAAATGCCCCAGAATTTTAACAAAACATTATCAGGACTGCAAATATGCATTATACAGTTAGTGTAATTAACTTTCTTGTGTTTTGTGCATATCATTGGCCTTTTCAAGTTGCAACTAATGTAGTTCTTTCTACTATACAGTTTGGTATTTATATCTTTACTAAAACGTATCTGAGACAACATGGAAGGATACAGGAAAGTAAAAAAAACAACAAATAAACTAAAAGTGGTAAGTGAAGCAATCAAATGTAAATGTTTTTTTCTGTATAGTAACAGTGTTTTGCTTTCAGAAACAAGATGTGCACAGCAACCAATTTTCTTGAACAGTCTCTTTAAATAGCCCCCTTTGAAAACACTTAACTGAGCAAAATCGACCGAGTTTTCAAACGATGGAAAACAGGTAAAATAGCAGCGGTATGTTTTATGGTCTGTTAGTGTTGCTTCTTTAGTTTCCATATTCCCATTAAATGTATTGTAACAGCAGACAGATCTTCCCTTTCAAAAAGTTCCAATTTTATGGCATTTTGTATATAGTAAGAAAATAACTTGAAGCAGTAGTATAGCTACTGAGGAGCAGAGGGTGCCGTCCCCCCAGACCTGGGGTGGGATTCAGCCAGTTCTGTCCGGTTCAAGAGAACCGGTTGTTAAATTAGCAGCCGGTTCCCCGAACCGGCAAGAAACAGCTCCGGCGATCCGGTTCCCTGTATTTATTTGTGCTAGTGTCTTTAAGACTCTAACACAAATGAATCCCCGTACCTCCGTACGCGCCGCACTTCCGGGTTCAGTGGAGCCTGTCTGCTCCCCACCCGGCGTGCAGCGACGCGCTGACGCTGCAGAGGTCACGACAGTGTGAGGAGGTAGCTCCTCCTACTGCCATCTATCAGCGTCAGTGTCACTGTGCAGAGACGTGCCGCGGAGGACGGAAGGCAGAGGAGAGGCGCCGGTGCTGGGGGCAGGTAAGCGCTCAGTGAGCCGAAGATGCAGGGAGAGGGGCAGCATAAGATAGGAACTATATGGGGAGAGGAGGCCACATAAAATGGGAGCTATATGGGGAGAGGGGATACACATAAGATGGGAGCTATATGGGGAGCAGAGGCCACATAAGATGGGAGCCATATGGGGAAAGGAGACAACATAAGATGGCGGCTATATGGGGAGAGGAGGCCGCATAAGATGGAAGCTATACGGGGAGAGGAGGCTGCATAAGATAGGACCTATTCAGGGAGAGGAGGCTGCATAAGATAGGAGCTATATGGGAAAAGGAGCCATATGGGACAGGATCTGCACGGGAAAAGAAGCACAAGCTATCTTCTTACTCTTATGACACAGTGAACAGCGAAAAAAAGATGCAGGGAGAGGGGTAGCATAAGATAACTATAATGAACTATATGGGGAGAAGAGGCCGCAAAAGATGGGAGCTATATGAGGAGAGGAGCCACATAAAGATGGCAGCTATAAGGGGAGAAGGGCCGCAAAAGATGGGAATTATATGGGGAGAGGAGCCACATAAGATGGGAGCTATATGGGGAGAGAGGCCACATAACATGGGAGCTATATGTGGAGAGGGGATACACATAAGATGGGAGCTATATGGGGAGCGGAGGCCACATAAGAAGGGAGCAATATGGGGAAAGGAGACAACAATATGGGAGCTACATGGGGAGAGGGGCCACATAAGATGGGAGCTAAATAGGGAAAGGGGCCACATAAGATGGGAGCTATATGCGGAGAGGAGGCCGCATAAGATGGGAGCTATATGGGGAGAGGAGGCTGCATAAGATGGGAGCTATACGGGGAGAGGAGGCTGCATAAGATAGGAGCTATATGGGAAAAGGAGCCATATGGGACAGGATCTGCAGGGGAAAAGAAGCACAAGGGATGGGATCTGCAGGGGAAAGAGGCCATAATGGTATTGGATCTGCAGGGGAAAGAAGCCATAATGGGATGAGATCTACAGGGGAAAGAGGCCGTAATGGTATGGTATCTGCAGGGGAAAGAGGCCATAATGGGATGAGATCTGCAGGGGAAAGAAGCCATAATGGGATGAGCTCTGCAGGGGGAAAGAGGCCATAATGGGATGGGATCTGCAGGGGGAAAGAGGCCATAATGGGATGGGATCTGCAGGGGAAAGAGGCCATAATGGGTTGAGATCTGCAGGGGAAAGAGGCCATAATAGGATGGGATCTGCAGGGGAAAGAGGCCGTAATGGGATGGGATCTGCAGGGGAAAGAGGCCCTAATGAGATGGGATCTGCAAGGGAAAGAGGCCATAATGGGATGAGATCTGCAGGGGAAAGAGGCCATAATGGGATGGGATCTGCAGGGGAAAGAGGCCATAATGGGATGGGATCTGCGGCCGTAATGGGATGGGATCTGCAGGGGAAAGAGGCCATAATGGGTTGAGATCTGCAGGGGAAAGAGGCAATAATGGAATGGGATCTACAGGGGAAAGAGGCCATAATGGGATGGGATCTGCAGGGGAAAGAGGCCATAATAGGATGGGATCTGCAGGGGAAAGAGGCCATAATTGGATGGGATCTGCAGGGGAAAGAGGCCATAATGGGATGAGATCTGCAGGGGAAAGAGGCCATAATAGGATGGGATCTGCAGGGGAAAGAGGCCATAATGGGATGGGATTTGCAGGGGAAAGAGGACATAATGGGATGGGATCTGCAGGGGAAAGAAGCCATAATGGGAGGAGATCTGCAGGGGAAAGAGGCCATAATGGGATGAGATCTACAGGGGAAAGAGGCCATAATAGGATGGGATCTGCAGGGGAAAGAGGCCGTAATGGGATGGGATTTGCAGGGGAAAGAGGCCATAATGGGATGGGATCTGCAGGGGAAAGAGGCCATAACGGGATGGGATCTGCAGGGGAAAGAGGCCATAATGTGATGGGATCTGCAGGGGAAAGAGGCCATAATGGGATGGGATCTGCAGGGGAAAGAGGCTATAACGGGATGGGATCTGCAGGGGGGGATAGACCACATGGGATGGGATCTGCAGGGGAAAGGAGCCACATGGGATGGGATCTGTATGAGGAAGGTCGTCCGTTCCAATTTTAGCAGGGCTCCTTTAGTAATAATTTTTAAAAATTGTAGAAAAAACTTTTAATAGAATATGATTGACAGTGACTGGAAAACTGGTGCTGGACAGGAGAGTGACGGTATAGGAAGGGAAGAAGGGGAAAGAGATTATACTTATAGTTGATTTTTTGTTTGAGAAAAGTGTGTGAAAATGGGTGTGGCTAACAAAATGGGTGTGGTTACAGAATGGGTGTGGTTTGCAAATGGGTTTACAGAGAACCTGTTGTTAAAAATTTGAATCCCACCCCTGCCCCAGACCTAGCAATCAAGAATCAAGGGCGTCCACCAGGAGCTACTGTCACTGTTAACTATATTGACACAGCGTGGGAGGCCCTTATACAGTGTGGAAGCTATATGAGGGTCATTATATAGCCATTTAAAAGTTGATAGGGACCATTATGCATTGTGATGGTCCCTTATTAAGTGTGGGAGCTATTGTGGGGGCTATTATACACTTGTGGGCTATCATACAATGTAGGGACAATTGTACAGATATGGGGTACTCTGGAGCTCCTCATAAAATGTGACTGCTACTTTGGGGTCCATTACACAGTGTGGGAGCCAATGTGAGGGCCAATATACAGTTTGGGGGACTACTTTGGTGGCCCTCATAAAATGTGAAGGCCACTTTCGGGGTCATTATACAGTTTGGGGACTACGATATAGATCTTTTAAAAGTGTGACAGCTACTGGAGAGGCTATTATAAAGTGGGGAGCCATTATACAGTGTGTGGACCATTATACTGTGTTTTGAGTGAGCTCTGGGCCCATCATTGTCTTTATAGGGGAGCTGTCGGTTCAGCATTCTTTTTATAGCGAAGATGTGGGCCAATCATTCTGTAGTTAGCTGATTTGTGGGTCCACTATACTGTGTCTAGGAGAGCTGTGGGCCCATCATAGAGTGTATATGATAGATGTCAGTCTGCCATACTGTGTATAGGGTTGCTGTGGGCCAATCATACTGAGTATGGGGTAGTTGTGGGTCCACTGTGGCGCCCCGGAGGCTTCCGTCGCCACAGAGATATTGCATCTCAGCCAGAGGTGTGATATCCCATCCTGGGTAAGAATGGGGTCACCTACCGGTCCACAGACTAAACTTACACACACCAATTGGTAGGCATACACTGGGTCAGGGATAGTGGCAGCAACTCCCTCATAGATGTATTCATGGGGCCATAAGTCCCATTTCTGTTCCCAATAGTGTGGGTGGGACCTAGTCAGTGGGTGTGTGGCAGGAGTCAGAAAGAGAGAGTCGATAAGGGAACCAGGAATTTCAAGTTCAGTCAAGTGAAGAGTCTAATCTGAGAGAGACAGAGTGAGGAGGAGAGGGAGGTAGTTACCTCAGGAAAGTGAAGGAGAAGAGAAAGTGACTGAAGGAATTTCCTGGTGGAGATCCTGGGGTCTAGTTAGGCCCAGGTGACAAGTAAAGAAAGAAAGGATCCCAGGGCCACGGAAGGGCATATTGGCTCGTAGCCTGTTCCACTGGAAGATCGGGTGGAGGAATCTGGCTGCATTTGGGGATGGTCCCCAGACAGAGGGAAGAAAGACAATTCCTCAAAATTAACACCGAAAGGCCTGGGGTGGTTGCAAGCGCCCAGGGCCACAACCTGCCACAGATCCCCTGTGAATGGGGCAAGATACAACTGCGGTTAGCTCCCTTTGTTCAGGCCCTGTGGTGGAGGCCAAGACCAGTACCACTACAACGGTCAAGGCTAGGAAGTCATTCAGGAAAGAGACACAAAGAGGGGTGCACCGGTACTGGCCCTTGAACTACCCGGGATCGGCGGAGGTCCCTGACAGTGAATCCCAGCATACTGTGGGCAACCGGTTTGCTGCAGCAACTGAAAGAGTGAGTAAACATCTGAACTGCAAGCCCTGTGTCGACTGCTTAATCTTGCACCTCAACTACAGCACACAACACCATAGAACCTACAAAGTAACAAAGGTTGCCCCGGGGTACCCGCTCTACCTGTGGAGAGCAAGCAACATCTCAGCTGCTATTACATCAGCCCTGGAGGTCCCTTCCAGCAGCTGCGGCCCTAAAGAGCTGCAATTTACCACAGGTGGCGTCACAAATCATTTATAAACATTATCACCATCTACCCCAATATTAGCTTTTAATTGACTCCACCAGGGTCATGGAGTCGGGCCCCACCACCGCTGACTACCCAGGACTAGTCCGGCCTGACACCGGGTCACCCAAAGGCCTGGGGTGGGCGAGTCACCACCATACACTGTGTAGGAGAGATATGGGCCCATCATACTGTATGTAAGAGAGCTTGCCCATCATACTTTGTATAGGGGAGCTGTGGGCCCATCATACTGTGCATAGGGGATGAGTGGGCTCGTTACACTTTGTATAGGTGAGCTGTGGGCCCACTATAACATGTATAGGGGAGGTGTGAGCCCATCATAATTTGTACAGGAGAGTTATTGGCCTATCATACTGTGTATGGTGGAGCTATTGATCTCATCATACTGTGCATAGGAAAGCTGTGAGCCCATCATACTGTGTATAGGGGAGATGTGGGCCTATTATACTGTGTAAAGTGGATCAATACATTGGGGGACTCAGAGGACATTACTAAATGTTAATTGGACACTTAAGCAATATTGTTATAGGAACACTCATGGTATTGTAATAGTAAAAGGTGCACATGAGGATTTTTTACTTTACAGGGAGCAAAATGTAGATACTTTTCCAGGGCACTTGCAAAGGGCATTAATATTTTCTAGAGGGCAATTTTATCATCTAGAAGCCCCAAATGAGACATTTTACTATGAAAAGGGCACAGTAGTGAGCATTATTATGGGACAGTAAGAGAAGACACTTATGGGAGCAACAACTCAGTATCCCGCTCCACCACTGCTCGCTGCTGGTATCCTCAGTCTTTTCTGTCAGTTCATGTGCGGCCACAAAATGTCATGACGCGAGCGCAGCCATATTATGCCATGACGTTATGAGACATTACCGGGCTTAATGATGCTCCCGGTCTCTCTTAGGCTGCAACAGCAGTTCAAAGCAACAGTAGACTCTGGATGAGGCAATGGTGAGCATGTCAACAGATAAGGCTCTGCGTGTCTTTCTCTGGCACACATGCCATTGGTTTACTATCACTGGTCTAGAATATTAATTCAGGAAGGACTATCAAAGCCACTATCTCAGTCTGTAAATAATAATTTAAAATTTAAGTCATACTTTGTCAGGATTTCACACACTGCTGATGACTTCAGCCGCCAGAGAGCAGGTCCATGATGTCACACAACCTACCGCATAATGCCTTACAGCTACTGCATCTCATCACATGGTCTAAACCAGCCAATCAGGGTGGACCATTACGGACAAGCCATTCATTGGAAGTTTAGGATTTTTAAATTTAGGGGAAAGAGGTCAGAGTGCACAGCTAAGTACACATAAAGCTAGAAAAGAACCTAAATCTGATTGTAATATACTATGGTAGTGCTGAATCACATTGAAAATGGGAGTGTTTTTCTCAATCTGTGAATAATATTATAATGTTTAAAGTGATATAGGGAGGTGCTGTACCTGCATAGTCGATGTGACTGTGAATTGATTGATCTGTGATATACTGCATCATCAGAGCCTTAATAACAGACTTTTTCTATATTAATCACAAGCTGCAAACATGGAGGGCAGTTTAATAAACCTGTTCCCTAATTTTGGTTCTGGACAAAAAACCTTGTGTGTCCAAATGTGTTTTCTGGAATGTAAGACATGCAAGCCATCATTTTATTTCCTGATTGATGTCATAATCACCAACATCGTCACATAGCACTACTTTTTTTGTAGTCCGAGGTCGCCTCCTCCTTCTCTATCACATTGGCAAATATCAATCCCTAATTGTGTGTTGAGAAAATAATCGAACGCCCGCAATGATCCAGTTGTGTGCAAGCTAAATTCTCACCTTTTGAAAGTTACTGCAGTCACTGGCGTGCCAACTTGTGAAGTTGGCTTCCTTTTGAGAAAAGTTGGCACATCCTCAGCCTTTCTGGAAGACACCCAGTCACCATTACAGCTTGCAGAAAGAGGTGCCCATTTTCTACTCTTTTCTATGAGCTGTAGACTGCATTACATTGTAGACACCTAGAGGAGCAACTATGAGCAGGAACAATACATGAGTTTCACATGAGAGAATATTTTGAGCAGCAGTGATGAACCAACACAATTAGGACAGGTGATGAAGATTCTGCGATTAAGTGTTACTTCTGTTTCCAGTTCCAGGTGGCAGGTATCTGTATGACATGACATGACATTCTTATCCCTCATGAAAGGAAAAGTACTGCCAAGCATTTGTTCAACTTGAAAGCATGGGAACAAAAGTCATGTAGCGCTTCCCACGCTGGTTGGCCTTCCGTCAGTTACAACTGTTAATTGTCTTAAGCAAAAGGCCTGGAACATTCTGGCTGCCTTACAGTCAGGAAAATAACTCAGGCTCTCTGTATGGTATATGTCCTGAAATGAAATTAATTTTGCAACATTTATTTCAGAAATAAATCCACTTGAGGAAGGTTGTGGATATGGCCAAGAAAGTGTTTGTTCATTTCAACCAATCTTATGTAAGTAAGCATGCCATCCTAGCTTTGAAAAAAAATTAGAAAGGTTTGCCATAGCACTGCCTGATTTGGGATACTACAACTGTCAGGAATTTTCTGCAGCATATGTCAGTGTGTCTACATGAGTAGCGTAAAGTGGTGATCGGCTTTATCATGTAGCAGCCAAACTACGGCATGGGTTACCTTGAGATCTGCCATTAGCTGCTAATAAGGGAAGCTTGTCTCAGACTGAAGCCCTTTAACCCCATTTACAACCTTGGACATACTAGTACGTGTTAATTTTTGTGTGCTTCCCTACCTAGGACGTGCGGATATGTTCTAGCAATCGCGGTAGCAAAGTGCGCTGTTACCGACAGCTGAGTTTGGCTCTTACAGCCAGGTACAATGCCTGCACCGTCCCTGGCTGTTTAACCCTCTAAAATGCTGCCATCAATATTGATCACCACACTTAGGGGATTGGTAAAGGGATCGGGCACGATCGGAATCTCCACAATGTAATGTGGTCACCTGACTACGGAAAGTCTAATTGATCATGCCTTTAGCATGATCACTCAGGCTTTTACAATGCAGCTCTGACATCTGCAATATACTGAAGTGATCGAGAATTGCAGAATATTGCAGCTGCGATCAGGGAAGTGAAAATTAGTGTCTATTATAGGGACTAAGTGAAAAAAAAGTTAAAAAAAAGTAACAATACAAAAAAAATCACAAAATAAAGAACAAAAAAATGAAATATTCCAATAAATAGATATTTATGTGCAAAATAAAAAAAAAAAAAGTACACATATTTGGTATCAACACATTTGTAACAACCCGATCTATTAAGCTGTCATACTAGCTAACCCCTTCAGTGAACACCGTAAAAAAATAAATAAAAAGCTCAGAAAACACTTTGGGTTTTCATTAAAGGGAACCAATCACCAGGATGTTTGGCTATAACCTAATGCCAGTGCTATACTGGCACTATCAGGCTGAGTCTATACATACCTGTAGTGGTCAGCTCTGATATATAGGTTTTGAAATCCAAAAAAGTAAAGATTATAAAATTAGCTGCTTGTTGAGTGGCAGTTGCACTGGAGCAGATCATATATTCATAGTTATCCCCTCCCTCTGTTAGAATTAGCATAAGTATTATACAAACAATTCACTTTGTCTGTTGCAGGACCTGTGTGAGGTCATACCCATGTGACCAGAAGGGGCGGGGACTCAGCCAACAAAGCTGGATACCAGATCACATGGGTATGACATCATACAGGTCCTGCAACAAAGTGAATCATTTGTATAATACTTATGCTAATTCTAACAGAGGGAGGGGATAACTATGAATATATGATCTGCTCCAGTGCAACTGCCACTCAACAAGCAGCTAATTTTATAACCTTTACTTTTTTAGATTTCAAAACTTAAACATCCGAGCTGACCACTACAGGTATGTATAGAATCAGCCTGTTAGTGCCAGTATAGCACTGGCTTTAGCCTATATATGAAAATCCCTGTGATTAATTCCCTTTAAACAGCTGACAAAAAAGTGGAATAACACAAGATCGAAAACTTAAATATGAATAAAAGTGGTGCAACTGAAATCATCATCTTGTCCAGCAAAAAACATTGCCACATCTCCATCAGCAAAAAAATAAAAAGCAGTTATAGCTCTCAGAATAAAGCAATGCAAAAACTATTTTATTCATCTACAAAATACTTTTTCTAGTGTAAAAGCGGCAAAACATAGAAATAACTATATAAATGTGGTATTGAATAAAGCTATCTTATTACTCTTATGACACAATGAATGGCTTAAAAAAGAATGTGATCAAAAAATGTTATGTGACCCAAAATAGTACCAAAAAACCCGCCAACTCATCCCACAAAAAACAAGCCCTCACATAACTCTGTCGGCATTAAAATATTAAAGCTTTAGCCTTCAAAATTCAGTGACGCAAAAAACCTTTAATTTGTAAAAAAAAAAACAAAAAAAAATTTTTTTGCCTGATTGTAGCCAAAGGTAAAAAACCTTTATAAACCTGGTATCACTGTAATCGTATTGACCAGATGAATAAAACTGATTAATCACTTATACTGCAGTGTGTACATCATAAAAAAAAAAATAAATAAATAAAGCCAATTCTTCAACTGCTGTTGATTTTTTCATTCTGCCTATGGTGCTGCTTATATTTATCCTGTGCTTTACACTGAACGTTTACTTCGGGATTACGTATAAATCTCTGAAAAACATGATTCAAACATAGTTTCCAAAGGGAAATTCACTGTAACGAGGCGGGGGGTGGTCACTTTGAACTCCTGTCTGGTTTGTGGTCTGGTGGTGTCCATCTTTTTACACCTCTTGTCAGACTTAAACAAAAGGGCAATCATCAACAGTTTTGTTCACCTTTGAAAAGACAAACACAGCTGAACAGAGGCCAAACAGAGTCTCGAGTAATGCGGGTGTCACACGGGACGATATATAGGGCGATATGTCATCAGGGTCACGTCGTTAGGGACGCACATCCGGCATCGTCAGACATATCGTACCGTGTGACACCTTGGAACGACTGTGAACGAGCAAAAATACTCACCTTATCGTTGCTCGTTGACACGTCGTTCATTTTCAAAATGTCGGTCCTCCTTCTGTGCTCCGGTTGTTCGTTGTTCCCGTGGCTGCACACATCGCTCCGTGTGACACCTCGGGAATGACGAACAACAGCTTACCTGTGTCCCGCCGGCAATGCGGAAGGAAGGAGGTGGGCGGGATGTTTACGTCTTGCCCTCCGCTTCTATTGGCTGGCTGCCGTGTGACATCGCTGTGACGCTGTGACGCCAAACAACAAGAGTATTTTCACAACACACCAGAATAGCATACAGCAGTTCACTAGAAGCTGGATAACCATGCACATAGACTGGAATCGCAAAAGTTATTATTGGCACGGAGTAGAAAATTTCACCATCTTTAAAGGGCGGAGGCAGCCTTTATAGGTCACCAGAAATCCATGACCCTAGGAACAATTCACAGGCCAGCAAAAATTAACTCCTGCTAGACCAATCATTAGTAAGCACACAAGAGGTTGATGCCTGGCTCTAAGTGAAAAACTTTAAAGCACCAGGTGCCATGTCAGACTCTGCAGAGTGAACAGGGTTAGAAGGCACCATGACACCTAGTGAGTTAAGAGCTGAACACCATCTGACAGTACCTCTCTCTAAGAGGGGCCACTGGACTCTCTGAACCAGGTCTTTCCGGAAAATGGCGATGGAATGCCCCATCCAGGCAATCCACATGGACATCAGAAGCTAGCACCTAAGTCCTTTCCTCGGGACCATAGCCCCGTCCATGCACCAAATACTATAGGGAATGACAAACTACCTGAGAATCAGCAGTTCTAGACACTTAGAATTCCAAAGAACCATCCATCAAACCGAAGGTGGAGGGGTGGAAAGGGAGGTTCCCTCACCCACAAACCTCTTCAATAGTGACTTATGAAACACAATGTTGATTTAATATACCACAGGTAAAGCCAAACAGAATGCCAAAGGGTTAATAATAGCAGTAATACTGAACGGACTGATTAATCAAGGTCCTAACTTAGGTGAAGGTATCTTAAACTTAATTTTCTTACTGGATAACCAAACCAAATCATCCACATGCAGGACCAGACCAGGCACACACAGTCAGCCACATGCTTGTACCTAGAACCCAAGCTAAGAAAATGTTGCTGAACCTTTCTCCAAGTAGGCGACAACTCTGACCACAAATGGCCCTTTTCAAGTACCCCAGAAGATTGACCTTTGATCAAAGCACAGAATTGAGGATGTTGACCATAAACACAAAAGAAGGAAGACACACCAGAGGACTCATGGCGGTGGTTATTAATAGCAAACTCTGCTAGGGAGAGGAAAGAGGACCACTCCTTCTGGTTATCTGAGAAAAAAACAGTGCAAATACTGCTCCAGGTTCTGAATCACGCCAATGAGTGAGATAATTTAATCCCTAGGTGAGAGCAAAATGCCCTCCAGAAATTAGCAATGCACTGAGTACAGCTATCATTGACAATGTCAAACGGGACTCCATGGAGTCTGACAATCTCCCATATAAACAAACACCTGAGCTAACGTCTTACCATTCAGTAGAGATGGCAAGGCAATAAAACTTAACATTTTGTAAAACCTGTCAACCACAAAAAAAATAACCTTATTACCAGCAGAAAGAGGGAGATCTATGATGAAATTATTACTATTATTGTTATTATTTATTATTATTATTATTATTATTATTATTATAGCGCCATTTATTCCATGGCACTTTACATGTGGAAAGGGGTACATATAGTAGGGATAAGTACAATAATCATGAACAAAACTAGGCACAGACTGGTACAGGAGGAGAAAGGATCCTGCCCGTGAGGGCTCACAGTCTACAAGGGATGGGTGAGGATACAGTAGGTGAGGGTAGAGATGGTCTTGTAGTGCTATATCAGACTGAGGGTTACTGCACGTTGAAGGCTTGTCGGAAGAGGTGGGTCTTCAGGTTCCTTTTGTAGCTTGTCAAGGTAGGCGAGAGTCTGATATGTTGTCGCAGAGCATTCCAGAGTATGGGGGATGCATGGGAGAAATCTTGGATGCGATAGTGGGAAGAGGAGATGAGAGGGGAGTAGAGAAGGAGATCTTGTGAAGATGGAAGGTTACGTGAGGGTAAGTACCGGGAGACTAGGTCACAGATGTAGGGAGAAGACAGGTTGTGCATGGCTTTGCAGGTCATGGTTAGTGTTTTGAACTGGAGTTGTTGAGCAATGGAAAGTCAGGGAAGGCATTGGCAGAGAGGAGAGGTGAGGGAGTAGTGGGGGGGACATGTGAATTAGTCGGGCAACCTAGTTTAAAATAGATTGTAGGGGTGTGAGACTGTTAGAAGGGAGGCCACAGAGCAGGAGGTTACAATAGTCCATGAAATCCATGGAAATATCTGTCCAAGGTTATCCGTCTATAAGAGACTATATCCCTCTGGATTTTGGGCCACAAAAAATGATGCAACAGGAGATCCAGTGTGCCTTTCACCCCAGGGTGACCAGCCAGGACAGAGTCATGATATTCCCTAACAATTTTAAGGCGAAGGTTCCTGGGCACAACAGACTTGTTACCTGGAACCACTGTCAGTGCCTCATCTTTGTACTCAGCAATTTTAGACTCAACCTGTGTACTGAGTGCCGACACCACTACTATGTTCTGCAGGATGGGCACCAACTTTTCATAGGGTTCTCAATCATAAAACTCCTGGATAAAGCATCTGCTTTAGTGCTTTTGGACGATGACCACTGAGCTTAACACAGAGAAAGACGCATTGCTGACTCAAGATACAGAAGATTTTTATGATCCGTAATGACAATAACAGGGTGAATGGCACCCTCCAAAAAGTATTGCCATTCTTCAAATACCAATTTGAAAGCGAGTAATTCCCTATTACTAATGTCAACATTTCTTTCCGCCGGCAATAACTTTTTGGAAAAGAATGTACATGGGAGAAAATTACCAACTTATAGACCCTGAGATAAAACAGCCTCCACCCCTAACTCAGAAGCATCAACTTTTACAATAAAGGGAAGTGACACATCTGCCAGTATAAGAACGGTGCTGACACAAAGCATTTTTTAAGAAAGTCAAACATGTGTAATGCACTTTCAGACCAGTCAGAAATATCTGTACATTTTTTCATCATGTCAGTCAGAGGTCTAGCTGTAGCAAAACATTTATTTAATAAAGTTTCTGTAATTGTTAGCAAAACCCAAGAACCTTTGCAGCGCGTTAACATTTTCAGGATGGTCCCATTTTACGATGGTACCATTTTACAATAGCCTGCAACTTGGCGGGATCCATCCTAAACCCAGAAGCGGAAATAATGTATCCCAGAAAAAGGCAGTTACTGAACAGCAAATACACATTTCTCAAGTACAGCTTGTTAGACAAAAAAAACAAGAAAGCCAGCTAAACTCAAAATGGCATGTATTATAATATGTGTATTGCACTAAAAATTCCAAACTGTGCTATTATAAATTTGATATATTTGGCAAAAATTTGCCATTTCTTGAGCTACCCCACCACATCACGGCAAATCTCTTTGGGGCAGTCGTACTCTAAAATATTTTGTATTTAAAATGTGCCATACAGCCTCACATATAAAAAAGTAGAACTGTTTATAGCAACACTTACCTTGTGCTTTTCAATCCCGTAGCCATGACTGAATGATGGCTGTTGGCAGGACAGGCCAAAGCAAATGCTGCATAAATTAAATTGCTTGTGGACAGAGCCTGATGGCTGAATGTGAACAGCTGCCAATTGCCAAAATCAAGACAGGTGGAAAAACAAACCAAATTGAGGTGCACGGCAAGGTGGGGGTCAGCCACCGACCAATTCAACAAAAAAAACAAAGCCAGCTAAACTCAAAATGGTATGTATTATAAAATGTGCACTGCACCAAAAATTCCAAACTGAACTATTATAAATGTAAGATTTTTGGCAAAGAATTGCAATTTTTAGCTGGCTTTCTTGGGTTTTTTTTACAGCTTGTTAGTTCTAAGTGTCTGCAACATTTTTTTAACATGTTCTAAGTGTGACCTGAGGTCTAGAGAATAAATGAGAATGTTATCCAAGTATATGATACAAATTTTCCCAACAGTTAAGTAAACACATCATTTACAAAATTTTAAAATACCGTAGGCGTGTTGTTAACCTTAATGGCATTACAAGATATTCAAAGTGGCCCTCCGGTGTATTGAATGCCGTCTTCCACTCATCCTCCTGTTGGACCCAAATCAGATTATAGGCCACCTGAGTTCGAGTTTGGAGGATCACTTTGCCCCAGAAATCTGGTTAAATAGATCTGAGATCAAAGGCAAAGGGGAAGGGTCATGAACCATAATTTGGTTAAGCTCTTGAAAATTCAGACACGGATGTAGTCCATCATTTTTTTTTTCAAAGTAAAAACCTCGCCACTACTGGAGAAGAGGACGTCCTAATGTGACCATTGGTCAAACTCTCAGTTTTGTATTCTTTGAAAGCTTGTCACTCAGGACCTGTTGGACCCAAATCAGATTATAGGCCACCTGAGTTCGAGTTTGGAGGATCACTTTGCCCCAGAAATCTGGTTAAATAGATCTAAGATCAAAGGCAAAGGGGAAGGGTCATGAACCATAATTTGGTTAAGCTCTTGAAAATTCAGACACGGATGTAGTCCATCATTTTTTTTTCAAAGTAAAAACCTCGCCACTACTGGAGAAGAGGACGTCCTAATGTGACCATTGGTCAAACTCTCAGTTTTGTATTCTTTGAAAGCTTGTCACTCAGGACCAGACAGATTGCACTTAGGCAACTTGGCCCCTAGCTTCAGCCTTATGGTGCAGTCAAATGTGTGGCGGCAACTCTTGACAACCTTTCCCAGAGAACACATCATAAACGGAATAACCTCAAATTCCAATTAAAAATGACTATCTTTATTGATATGTATTAAAAATGAAAAAACACCCCGTGATATTGCGCACATAGGGTCACATGAGAGGAGGGGCTGAAATATATGGGGTCCCTACTACCATTGTGTGGCCATTAAGAGTGTATTTATTTAATTCACTATTTAGTTAGGGTTTAGTGAGGGACAGCCGACGTGGAACGGGGGCGCCCAAAACAGTTACGGTGTCAAACCCTCCGTTGGCAGGTAGGAGCAAGGTCCCCCTAGGGAGTTGTAGGGACCCCATATATTTCAGCCCCTCCTCTCATGTTACCCTACGTGTGCAATATCACGGGGTGTTTTTTCATTTTTAATACATATCAATAAAGATAGTCATTTTTAATTGGAATTTGAGGTTATTCCGTTTATGTATATTGAACTCAATCCGACCACACTGAAATTGTTTCCAGAGAACACATCACAAAACTCTTACAATGTCTCATAGATCCTAGAGGTTAAGGTTGAGACACAGGTTCCCAGACAGTGTTTCTTACATTAGGAGTTCCTCTGAACAATGTCGTGGGTCTTTCAGTCAACTACTGAATCGTATAGTATGAACCATGGGAAGCCTAACATAATTTGTGCAGGTAGGTCTTTGAAAACATGGCATGTTATCAACTTGGAATGGAGTACTCCAAAGCAAAGTTCCAATCCCTGTTCACATTCTCTGAAGACCCCTTGGGGGGGAGGTGGTGAGTCGATAGCAAAAATTTGTATAGGACTGGATAACCCATTAACCCTTAACCCAGAGGAGTGGGCAAACTGTTCATGAATAATATTAGCTCCAGAACCACTATCAAGAAGCACTTTTATAAAAATAAAAAATAAATAAATAAATCTTTATTTTTATATAGCGCTAACATATTCCGCAGCGCTTTACATACATCAGGAACACTGTCCCCATTGGGGCTCACAATCTAAATTCCCTGTCTGTATGTTTTTGGAGTGTGGGAGGAAACTGGAGTACCCGGAGGAAACCCACGCAAACACGGGGAGAACATACAAACTCCTTGTAGATGGTGTCCTTGGTGGGATTCAAACCCAGGACCTCAGCGCTGCAAGACTGCAGTGCTAACCACTGAGCCACCGTGCCGCCCTGAGCCACTGTGCCTCCTGGTACCTCCTGCCTCCCTATTTTTACCCTGGCAGGTAAAAGACAGTGTGATGCCCTGGCAAAACCAGGTAGTCACAACAGTGTTCACCCTCCTTGTCACCACCAAAAGCCTACACCCAGGTACAACACACAGCCATTAAAGCCTAGCCACCCCCTCATGATAATAAGGACACATCAGTGTGTGGGATCAGGTGGATGAGAATGCCCACCTAGGGGTCCTGAGTTGTCAGGGGTGGGAACACGACAGAGAGAAAAGGAGTTTAGTCTGGAACACGACAAAGAAAAGAAAACAAGTTGAGTTCTGACAAATGAGTTTTGACAGCAGTCAAGTGCAGACTGTTGACAGCAGTGGAGTCAGGGGTAGGAGCCCCTGGACTACCTGGCTAGGTGGCCGACAGTGAACAGGGCCACAGGTGATGGAGATCCGGTTGCGGGAGACCTTAAGTGGACCGGGGCAGGGTCGTAGCCCGCCGGTGCCGACAGCGGGAATCTGGTCCGGAGGCCGGGCACAGACAGGGTGCCTGGACCCTAGGACAAGGAAGGTTGCATGCCCCTTGTTAATTAACCAGCAGAGGACGAGGTTTCATGCCTTGTTCTCCCGGAGCTCAGAGAGCGAAACGGAAGCCCAACGCAGGGGATAGGGTGTCTGTCAGAACCCACAGAGATCTGAAGGGTCAGATTTCATGGGCCACAGCTCCCAAATACACACAGAACCGGGAGTGGACTTTTCCGCTCCATGCAAAGTTGTCCAACAGAAGAGACAAACACAGAGTGCAGGAGGAAGGGACACCTGTTCACTAGCCCGGGTGTGGGACCCGAATACACCCCCCCTTAACAAGGAGGCGGGTCGTGCGGCGTCATAGCAACGTCACACGCCAGGTGGCCAATCGGAGCGGAGGGGCGGAGATGAGTGGGATGTAAACATCCCGCCCATCTCCTTCCTTCCGCATATTCTACGGAAGCTGCAGTGATGCCGGTAGGAGATGTTCCTCGCTCCTGCGGCTTCACACACAGCGATGTGTGCTGCCGCAGGAGCGAGGAATAACATAATGTTCGCTACGGCAGCTATCACAAGGATATCGCTGCTGCGACGGGGGCGGGTACTATCGCGCTCGGTATCGCAGCATCGGCCTGCGATGTCGCAGCGTGCAAAGTACCCCTTAGTTCCGAGATCCTTGGGAAGATTGTGGATGATTATAAGAAGGTAGTCTGGTTGTTCTTTATCCACTCTCAAGACTTCAATCACATTATCGTATTTTAGTAATTTATGTTCTATACCTGCTTTGTTGCAGTACTACCACCAATCACAAGAAGTCATTATCTCCCATATGATATGATGGAATTCCCCTTTCGGCTACAATATCCTGTATACATAAATGAAAGGATTAATATTTACCAAGCCAGGGAGTGAGTGGAGCTTCACGGCACCAACAAGAAATTAATTCCTGGTAGCAGAGATGGATGGAGGAAAAAGTAAAGTGGAAGGACTCTGAAGCCATCGGTATGTGTGTGGGAGACCTGGCCCAAGACTGAGAGAAACCCTGATCATCTAACAGCGACATTGGCAGGAGACAGAGATCTGAAGAACAAGTGAATTGGGGACACCTGTAGGAACAGTTTGGTAGTGTGGATTCCCTGTTAGCCAACCATAAGGGGACCTTGGGCAGATAAAATTTAGAGCCACACTGAGGAAATGAAGGAAAGGGTATCACCGGTCCTAGGTAAAATAAGTACAGCAAGTGTTTGGGGAATAGTGATGATCACAGCAATACATGTGGACCTGTGTGGCCCTATATCAGGAGGATGCTGGCACACCAACTATTTCCCTACTCTTTGGTAACCTCTGTTAAATAGAATAAGATACTGTCTGTAACTCTTGGAAAGAAGCTGGTTTATTGTAGAGAAGAAAATGGTGAATGCATTTCCTGTTACTTTCTGTACACTGGCTTGGGTGTTTATAAAAAAAGACTATGTTAATACAAGTTGATTTTGTTTTTGAATTATAGTGGCCAAACAGGACCGTACCACACGAGGTGCAGCAGATTGTAAACTGCAGACACTGCAGCGTGGTCACACACACACAGCCGAAAAAAAATATTATTCTGTAAGGTGCCTGGAGGTGACAGATGAGTTTCTGTCCCATGACTTCTACATTGGGCAATTTTATATGATCATAGGAGGGGTCCAGCCTCAAAACTGCATTCCTTTGGATACTCTTACTTTTACCGTGTGGAGATTTTAAATATCTATTTTACTGAGCTTTTTCGCCGCTACCTGCATAACATTCCTTTGAAGACGATAAAGCTCCTGATTACCTCACAGAAGATATTGGAGGCCATTATCTTAAAGAAGACCACTCAAATACCTGTTGATTTCTTGACACTTTAATCTGAGCATAGTCAATTAGCTGAAGCACATTACAATACAGGGAGAGTAAAAAAAGTGTAAAACAATGAGAGAAAGATAAGGGGGCTTTACACGCTACGACATCGCTAATGCGAACTCGTTGGGGTCACGGAATTGGTGACGCACATCCGGCCACATTAGCGATGCTGTTGCGTGTGACACCGATGAGCGATTTTGCATCGTTGCAAAAACGTGCAAAATCGCTCATTGGTGACATGGGGAATTCTCAAAAATCGTTACTGCAGCAGTAATGAGGTTGTTCCTCGTTCCTGCGGCAGCACACATCGCTCCGTGTGACACCGCAGGAACGAGGAAGCTCACCTTACCTGCCTCCCGGCTGCTATGCGGAAGGAAGGAGGTGGGCGGGATGTTACGTCCCGCTCAGCTCTGCCCCTCCGCTGCTATTGGGCAGCCGATCAGTGACGTCGCTGTGATGTCGCACGGACCGCCCCCTTAGAAAGGAGGCGGTTCGCCGTACGTCGCTGGGCAGGTAAGTATGTGTGACGGGTCTGGACGATGTTGTGCAGCACGGGCAGCAATTTGCCTGTGTCGCGCAACAGATGGGGGCGGGTACCCACACTAGCGATATCGGGACCGATATCGCAGTGTGTAAAGCCCGCTTAACTGTTATAAAGTGAAACAGGAGCAATGAGTATCAGTTACAGATAGATTAGATTGAAACAATCTCATCAGTGTTCTTTTACAGTTCCTCAGTCCATGAAAATAATAAATCTTTACTCTTGTCTTGTAAGCAGCATACCAAACTTCACATAAGTCATAGACAACCATAGATGAAAATATGTTCAACTAACAGCTATACAAGTATTTCTCCCACAGGGCAGTTAATTCAAGCACCTTCACCAATCCACTTTAGCACATAGAAAATAGCTAACAGCACAATAGGATGCTGAATACATGTGACTAGATCAATGAGAGTCTGTGTGCAGAAAAAAGAAAACACTACAACAACAAAGGACAGCATGGTAGCCCAAGGTCCAGGGGCATACCATCCATAGCAGTAGCCCACATAGCCTCTATGGTGTCCATGAGTCGAGAAGGCCCGGTACCTCTTGGCCTCAGGCTTCTTGCCCTTCTCCTATCATCACAATTTCAGCAGTATCCGCATTCTCAAGACAAAGATACCATTCAATAGAATGTTGGTTTTGGAAGCGGAAAGCTGCATTAGCCACCATTCAGCGTGTGATGGTGAGTCTTATACTCTGCGTACTGAAGTCACATTTTGACTGCGCAATCTAAGGGGTTAACAGGCATCGATGGATTGCGGATCCACCTGTGTCTCATAGCTGCACAAGTCTGCTGTACAAATCAACAGACATGTGCGGGACTCACTGCCAGCTCATCACAGCACCCAGTGGTGATTTTACCGACAAGATCAGGACATACCCAATTCGTGCAATGTAGGTAAGAGGTTAAAGCTTGCCCACGACTACCACCCTCAAGCATTCTTCAACTGAAATTGTGCTGGCCTAGGTTTAAGTACTTGTTTTTATTTATTGTCTGAAACGCATAAGGTGCGCTTATGCGTCTTCTCTAAAATTTGGATCTGTTGGATTTTTAATACCTAATACATTTTTGATATTTTAATATACTGGATTGTGGTGCTGGGTCCACCTTTCACTGTTTTTTTTTAAAGCAGCTCTAAAAATGAAGGTAGTTCTTGTATAGAAGAGTGGGAAAGACGGTTTTGTGTTATCTTAATTATAGACAATAAAAGAAAAAATAGCCCATGTATGCTAAAAAAAAAAATAAAGGTCAATATAAAGAGTAGCAAAAAATAAAAAACCTAGAGAAATGAAAAAAAATAATGTTTTTTTATGCAGTGATAAAATGAATTTACCTTTATCCAAATCACTTGCTATGCTCATACCTTTACATAAGACTCACCTAACTGTGTGCTTACCAATACGATCTACAGGTATTTAAAGGGAAATTGTCATCGGACTTTCCACGTATAAAGCAGGGCCACCATCTTTCATCCCTCTTTTCCATCATACTATAATGCTGTACATACAGTATAAACAAAAAAAAGTCTGCAGTTGTGGAACCATATATATGGTTATCACATGACCGCTCAAGCACGTCCTCGAAATAGAGGATAATAGATGAAGGAAACAAGGACTTAACATGCAGCAATTCAGTACCACCATGCTAGATCAAAATCACAACCACATGTATTTGTCGCGGGCTGCTGCTGCGGCTGCTGCTCGGTGGTGGCTCGAGCGGTGGGCCGGATCCTGGGGACTCGAGCGGCGTTCCTCGCCCGTGAGTGAAAAGGGTGGGGATTGATTGTGGGGATTTGATATTGTCCGTGACGCCACCCACAGTTGTGGTGAGATTGGTGACACCACTGCTGCTCTGGACGGGGATCCCGGGAGCAATGACAGGGAGCAGCCTGGATGTTAGTTCTCCCCTCCGTGGGTAGGGGGTTGGTTGTCCCGGGTCCCAGTGATGGGATAGGGAATAATGGCAGGCGGGTTACGAGGCCTGGCGAGGTGCAGGGTCGCGGGGGCAGCGCTGTGCCACACGGTACGGAGGTACTCCCTCAGCCAATGATGTACACAGAGTCTCCGGTAAAACAAACGGCTGGATGGACGGGTCCCACAGACGGCTGCGGTGTTTCTCCTCCCGGCAGGTTGATGGTGACTGCCTTTCCCTGCACCTGTGTGATGTGACGGTAACAATGGGTTCCCACTGGTAACCCGCTCCCCAGCTTGAAGGTTGCTGAAGGAGCCCTTTTTGCCCGCAGGCTCTGGCCCTGGGAACTTTAGCCTTGGCGGTGACTGTGTTTCCCTCTCTCGGTTGGACAGTTGCCTTCTGTCGGGACTTGGCTGCTGGGAAACCCAGGAGGTTCCCTTCGCTAACGGATTTGGCAAATTCACGGCGACTCCTAGCTTTGCCGGGGTCCGTAAGCCCCTGCCGGATGGTGCTGGCTTCTCTTTGCGTACCGGTCCGGTACCGCCGGGCCACCGCCCGTCCACGGTCCTTACGGCTAGCTCCAATAGGCCTCTCCTGCAGACGGTCACCACCGTCTGCCAACCTTGCTGATCCGTCCGGGCCACACACCCGGACCACTTCTGTCTGCTCCTCTACCACTTTCCTTCCTCTCACTTTCACTTCCAAAACTCTACTCCTCACTTTTCCCGCCTCCAGGACTGTGAACTCCTCGGTGGGCGGGTCCAACCGCCTGGCCCACCCCCTGGTGTGGACATCAGCCCCTGGAGGGAGGCAACAAGGGTTTTTGTTTGACTTAGGTGTGCCTGACCGGGAGTGTGGGGTGTGTTGGTGTTGTTCTGTGACGACCTGGCTTGTCCAGGGCGCCACATTCCCCCTTATTAAAGTGCAGACCGTCCGTGGGCTGCCCGTCCATCATCGGTTTTATTTTCACAAACTGAAAACATAAACGGTAAAACAGGTTACAATTATATTAACTTCTTCCCACATCGGGAGGCATATTCTTAAACGTTACTAAACGGTTTCGGTTTCCGCTCTCTCCCACCCCAGCAACCTGGCCCTGATGCTGCCACTAAGCAAATGGGCAGCACCCCTTGACCTTAGTCCAGCACAAGCTGCCCGAGTGGATTCTGTCCTTTTCAGGGGACCCATGTCCATGGGGAGCCCCTGAAACCCCCCGGAGGATCGCCACCGGTTGCGGTAGTGGCGGGCCTGGGCCATCACTTCCCTCCAGGCCCATCCTCCAAATCAGCCTCTCCGGAGGCGGTAAGGGTTGAGCCATAAAACAACATTTTTATTTACATACCACAAGTTCGTGGTTGCCCTGCCAGTTCTTGGGCTTGTCCATAGTAGTTTCTACGCATTGCTTGCAAACAGTCCCCATGGGGACAACAGCTGCCGGCAATGACCGATTCAATCAGGTTGTTTCAATCAGGTGAACTTCTCGGAAATTATTTTTTTACTTATCATTCAGAAACTCTTAGACAACGTTGCTGGTGGTCCCAACGGGGACAACTTTTAGGCGGAGGACTGCCGACTTTGAAGCGGCTACCACCGCAGGGGGTCAGCCCACTCGGGGACCGGTCGGTACATCGGGTTCTCCTTCCACAGGCAGTTCAGTCCAGAGCCACTGACGGCCGTTAAAAACGGTGGCGGGGGCAGCGTGGTCGGAACCCCCTCCTCCATCAGCGACATTCTCTCTGGACCTCTGGCTGCGGTGCCGGCCCCCGACTCCCATGAAATCAGGGCTGGTTCTGGGGTTTGGGTGGACTGGTCACGACGCGGCATGGCCGCAGTGGCCCCTTGCTCACGGGCCCCCACTACGGCAACCATCCTGCGCATCTCCGCCTTCCAGTCCAGCAGCTGTTGCAGGCTCTGCGCCCTCACCTTCAAGTAGAACCGACCCAGCTCCCAATCCAGCCACGCAGCGGTTCCGGCGGGGAGCTCACCCGGGCCGCAGTCCTCAAAGGCTACTCCTCCTCTGCTCCCCCAGAGCTTAGACGCTCCAGTAGCGGGTACTCCCGCGCTCCAATTCAAGGACGCCGCCATCTCTCCATCCGCGTCCCCCTTAGTCTCTTTCCGGCTCTCCCTCTACAGGGGCGGGGTTTAGGCCTTCACGCCTCCACTGCTCGAGGAGACGCTCGAGCAGGAAGTTTTCGCGCCCAAGATGGCGGCTTCTCAAAGTTTTCAGCCGGACACCTCTGGCGGTCATAAGGCGCACCTCTACCAGACGGCAGAGCGGTAAGATCCTGTTCATGACGCCAAGTTGTCGCGGGCGGAGGAGGGGACGCTGCGCTCTCCCACTGCTCGGGTCCGGCCACTGCTGCTGCGGCTCGGTGGTGGCTCGAGCGGTGGGCCGGATCCCGGGGACTCGAGCGGCGTTCCTCGTCCGTGAGTGAAAAGGGTGGGGATTGATTGTGGGGATTTGATATTGTCCATGACGCCACCCACGGTTGTGGTGAGATTGGTGACACCACTGCTGCTCTGGACGGGGATCCTGGGAGTGATGACAGGGAGCAGCCTGGATGTTAGTTCTCCCCTCCGAGGGTAGGGGGTTGGTTGTCCCGGTGCCCGGTGATGGGGTAGGGATGGATGGCAGGCGGGTTACGGGGCCTGGCAAGGTGCAGGGTCGCGGGGGCAGCGCTGTGCCGCACGGCACGGTGGTACTCACTCAGCCAATGATGTACACAGAGTCTCCGATAAAACAAACGGCTGGATGGACGGGTCCCACAGACGGCTGCGGTGTTTCTCCTCCCGGCAGGTTGATGGTGACTGCCTTTCCCTGCACCTGTGTGATGTGATGGATCCAATGGGCTCCCACCGGTAACCCGCTCCCCAGCTTGAAGGTTGCTGAAGGAGCCCTTTTTGCCCGCAGGCTCTGGCCCTGGGAACTTTAGCCTTGGCGGTGACTGTGTTTCCCTCTCTCGGTTGGACTGTTGCCTTCTGTCGGGACTTGGCTGCTGGGAAACCCAGGAGGTTCCCTTCGCTAACGGATTTGGCAAATTCAGGGCGACTCCTAGCCTTGCCGGGGTCCGTAAGCCCCTGCCGGATGGTGCTGGCTTCTCTTTGCGTACCGGTCCGGTACCGCCGGGCCACCGCCCATCCACGGTCCTTACGGCTAGCTCCAATAGGCCTCTCCTGCAGACAGTCACCACCGTCTGCCAGCCTTGCTGATCCGTCCGTGCCACACACCCGGACCACTTTTGTCTGCTCCTCTACCACTTTCCATCCTCTCACTTTCACTTCCAAAACTCTACTCCTCACTTTTCCCACCTCCAGGACTGTGAACTCCTCGGTGGGTGGGGCCAACCGCCTGGCCCACCCCCTGGTGTGGACATCAGCCCCTGGTGGGAGGCAACAAGGGTTTTTGTTTGACTTAGGTGTGCCTGACCGGGAGTGTGGGGTGTGTTGGTGTTGTTCTGTGACGACCTGGCTTGTCCAGGGTGCCACATATTGCATATAAAATTCATTTTTATTATAAGACATGTAAAAAAAGGGTTGGATTATTATCAGATATAAATATATCACAGTACAAAAAATTGGGATCACAGGGTAAACAAGGACAAAGAGAAGCAGCACATTGACCCAAGCATGAGAGATATAAAGGCTGACTAATAAATAACCCATGGGAAGTGTAATAAATCACATAATAATAAAGATAATGTTCCATGGGGAAGATGGGGTAAGCTAGATCAATTAACCCAATGGAGGTTGATTATAATCACAATCAAAACCCATGTAACTATAATCTCTGTATGCCGTCTAGTGTATTTACTTAACTAGCTTAACCATAGCTATAAAAGAAGGTCAAATGGAGTATTTTTAGGAGAACATAGTTCAGATTGGATCAGACTTACCCATGTGTAATGTCACGCCGATGTAATCGGAGATCGTGTGCCCCTACGCGTCTCGCTTAAAGCTTCATAAGGGGGAGGTAGAAAGGAAAAGGTGCCAGTAAGGGATAACTCGCCGGGTGAGGCTATTAAATCATGTTACCAGTGTTGATAAGTGATTCACAATGCCTACATTGTCCGGGTCATGGCGCGCGCGTCCATGTCCTCACCCCCACCCACATCACTTCCGGCTCTCCAGTGGTGACGCAATGGTGTCAGCTCCATGGAGGCCATCGGAGACGAGAACAAGGGATGGAAATGGAAGCACGCGCACAGGACAACATCGCTGCGTTTCCATGTTGGTCTCCAACCCCCCCCACCCCCATTTGGGTTTGGGTTAGGTTGTTTGCAAAAACCATGGATGCATCCACATACTATTTTAGATGTTCCATCTGCTCCACCCTCTTTGAATAATTAAGTATTACATATATCGAGGAAAGGGGTCAACACATATTTCCCCATATTGAGTAGTGGGCATGGATATTCATCTATTTGCTGTGTATTTTGGGCATCCCTTTTTTGTCAACCTGTGACTTTCTCATATAATTATAAAAACTCTTTCTGAACATATCGTATTTAGCCCCCATATGGATATTATCCACTATGTATATGTACATATATATACGATACACTCTGGAGAACTGCCACATATGAGATTCTCACCTGCCATCCACTTGTTTCTCTTCTTTCTGCTTTCTTCTCCATTACTATTGATGACTATTGAGGCGGGTTCTGCGTAGTGCGCATGTGCTGACCCGCTCTCTTTTGTCATTCATAGGATGCGATGTTGCTCTGTGCGGACGGTTCCATTTCCATCCCCCTGTGCTCGTCCCCGATGGCCTCCGTGGTGCTGACGCCTTTTGCGTCACCGCTGGAGAGCCGGAAGTAACGTGGCGGGGGTGAGGACATGGACGCGCGCGCTGTGACCCGGACAATGTAGGCATTGTGAATCACCTATCAACACTGGCGGCATGATTTAATAGCCTCACCCGGCGAGTTATCCCTTACTGGCACCTTTTCCTTTTTACCTCCCCGTTATGAAGCTTTAAGCGAGACGCGTAGGGGCACACGATCTCCGATGACATCAGCGTGACTTTACACATGGGTAAGTCTGATCCAATCTGAACTATGTTCTCCTAAAAGTTCTCCATTTGACCTTCTTTTATAGCCATGGTTAAGCCATTAATACACTAGACGGCACACGGAGATTATAGTTACATGGGTTTTGATTGTGATTATAATCAACCTCCATTGGGTTAATTGATCTAGCTTACCCCATCTTCCCCATGGAACATTATATTTATTATTATGTGATTTGTTACACTTCCCATGGGTTATTTATTAGTCAGCCTTTATATCTCTCATGCTTGGGTCAATGTGCTGCTTCTCTTTGTCCTTGTTTACCCTGTGATCCCAATTTTTTGTACTGTGATATATTTATACCTGATGACAATCCAACCCTTTTTTTTTACATGTCTTATAATAAAAACAAATTTTATATGCAATACATGTGGTTGTGATTTTGATCTAGCATGGTGGTACTGAATTGTTGCACGTTAAGTCCTTGTTTCCTTCATCTATTATCCTGTACATACAGTATGTCTCCAAGCCACTCTGCATAATGCAAGAAAGACCTTTTACTATACTCCCCTATGGGCATCACTGTTTTTTTTTATCTGGCGCTTCCTCTCTTCTTGCGATCGCCGTCCTCCTTCCCTGCTTCATGTGGATGATGTGTCCTATGTCATGTGGATGATGTATCCTCCATCGCACTACAGCACAGATGCACTTCACTTTGACCTTCCAAGTGTTGAGCAAAGTATTGTAATGCCCATGGCAGAAGGTCAAAGAGTATCAGCGCATGCACACTACAGTACTTTGTTCTGCTCCCAGAGCTGCAGTCATAACTGCACCTGCCCAGCAGCATGATGAAGGACACTGTCTGGATGACATAGGACGCGTCATGCACATGAACCAGAGGAGGATGGTGATTGCAAGACGATAAGAGGCCCCAGATCAAGACCAAAGACGCACTAGAGCACGCCATAGGTGAGTATATAAAAGTTTTTTTTTGCATTATGCACTGTGATTAGGGCATTTATATACAGTATTTTAGAATGCTGTTAAAGAGGGTTGAAAGATGCTAGCCTTAAGGCCACATCTCACTAAGCGACATCGCTAGCAACATCGCTACTGAGTCACGGTTTTTGTGACGCAACAGCGATCTTGCTAGCAATGTCGCTGTGTGTGTGACATCCAGCAATGACCTGGCCCCTGTTCTGAGGTCGCCGGTCATTGCTGAATGTCCTGGATCATGTTTTGGTCGTTGCTCTCCTGCTGTGAAGCACATATCGCTGTGTTTGACAGCGAGAGAGCAACGATCTGAATGTGCAGGGAGCCAGCTTCTGCCGACACTGGTAACCAAGGTACACATCGGGTAACCAAGCAAAGCACTTTGCTTGGTTACCCGATATTTACCTTGGTTACCAGTGTCCGCAGCTTCTAGAAGCCGGTTTCCTGCTCCCTGCACACGTAGCCAAGGTACACATCGGGTAATTATAAGCAAAGCGCTTTGCTTAGTAACCCGATGTGTACTATGGTTACCAAGCACAGCGTCATTACACGGGTCGCTGGTGGCTGGTGGCTGATCTCTGATCGCTGTGGAGATCTGCCTGATTGACATCTCACCAGCGACCATTTAGCGACGCTCCAGCGATCCCTGCCAAGTCAGATCGCTGGTAGGATCGCTGGAGGGTCGCTAAGTGTGACAGTACCTTTACTTTATATAGGGAAACGTGCTGACAGGTCCCCTTTAAGTCCCATAATGGATTGACTTAAGCGGGCTTTACACGCTGCGACATCGCTAGCCAATGCTAGTGATGGCGAGAATGATAGCACCCGCCCCTATCGTTATGCCGATATTTGGTGATCGCTGCCGCAGCGAACACTATCGCTATGGCAGCGTCACACGCACTTGTTTGGTCGGCGGCGTCGCTGTGACTGCCGAACAATTCCTCCCTCAAGGGGGAGGGACGTTCGGCATCACAGCGACGTCATCGCGAAGTCACTAAGCGGCCGGCCAATCAAAGCGGAGGGGCGGAGATGAGCGGGACGAACATCCCACCCACCTTCTTCCTTCCTCATTGCTGGCATGTGGCAGGTAAGGAGAGGTTCCTTGTTCCTGCGGCGTCACACGTAGCGATGTGTGCTGCCGCAGGGACGAGGAACAACTTCGCCCAAGCGACAGCAGCAATAATTGGGAGCGGACCCCCATGTCAACGAGGAGCGATTTTGAATGTTTTTGCAACGATCCAAAATCACTCCAAGGAGTCACACACATCAAGATCGCAACAACGGCCAGATGTGCGTCACAAAATCCGTGACCCCAACGAGATCACTGTAGCGATCTCATAGCGTGTAAAGCCCGCTTTAGACTTCAAATCAACAGATACAATTTACATCAATTGAAATATGCAGAGCCGCTGCCATAATTTCAGCAAACCTGGATCTAAGACAACATTCATTATGAAATAATCATTATTCAAATGTCTGAAATAGCAAGACAAGCACATTTTTCACTAATGATATTCACTCACTTGTTATGTTTGTTAATGTTAAATGCTTACCAGTTTTGCTAGAGGCTTTTGTTAAAATATTTTGCCAAGAAAAATGCTTATTCTGATATCTTGGAGAAAATAAATGTTTTTTTCCTTGTTCTTGTTTATTATTGCTGGAGGTATAAGTGCATCTTCCAAAACTAGATTGGACAAACAAAGCTTTGGGGTTTAATGTATCTAAAATGAGTGACAGTTCTGACTTTTACTTAGGATATTTGCATACATTATACTTATTATGTGTTCTCTAATAAATGTAATACAGAAGAGACAAAGTGGAGTAATAGGAAATCAGAACCAGAATAATAGAAAATCACCCAGGGCATAAGAAAACAAATTACTCTCTAATAGACTAATTTATTAAAGGTGTTTTCCACTGCCTTATGTTTTTTCACAACTTTTTCCTTTGCATACAGTATTTATTGAAGGAATGAATATACAAGGTAAAGTATATATTTTACACATTAACTCCGAGCATGCCACATTTGCAGGTTGGATATTGTAGTTTTGCAACAGCTTGAAAGTAACTGATAATAGATCAGTGCTATAGGAACACATTTCTATGAATTGGCTTGAGACACCAGCAAACCAGAATAAAAATCACACTAAAATTTGTAAAATTTACTAATTGTTATTAAAAACACATGTAGTAGGGAATAATTGCAGTGACTTGGATCTACATCACACAATTTACAACATTAGTCAGTTTAGCACAGATTGTCTTTGGAAGGAATAATTCATGTGCCAGTCCTTTGTATTGACCACACATGTATTTATACATATAAATGAGATCTCCAAGCTCTTTTTTCCAAGCTGAACATAGCTAACTTTTTCAACCTCTAATCATTTAATATATGTTCAGAAATAGGATTACTCCATCCTAGTTGCATTATTTTATATTTATCAACATTAAGCTCATTTGCCAAGTATCTGCCCATTCTGACATCTTATCTTTTTGTAATAATGTACTAACAAGGTCAGTTTTTAATATCCTACATAGTTTGGTGTAGTCAGCAAAGACTGACACTTTACTGTCAATTCCAGCCACAAGGTCATTAATACAAAGACTATAAAGAATCTGTATCCACCACTGTTGTGGGCGCCTCCAATAGAGGTGGATACCACTGATACTCTACCACACCACCAATCCAGGCAGTTCCCATAGTGGCATTACATTAAAACTAATTAAGGTCTGAGTGAAGACCAAAATGTCTTTTTTATTTCCACCTTTAACTGGACTTGCTATATGCTATATTGTTAAAAAAAAAATCCAATTTTTTTCATGCCATTGGGAGTGCTCGGTAATGTCTTCTAAATTTACAGAATGTTCTCTATATTCTCTATGGGCTTTGGAACCTACTAAAGCACCCCTACCTATGCCAGAAGTGGCACGCTATATTCTATTATTCTACTTTTTTTTCCAGTCTATGATGAAAAGATACAGTTTTTGCTATGTGTTTTATTTTATCTTTTATGGTTTTCACTGAAGGGATTAACTACTGTGACAGTTTTATAGATCGGGTTGTTCTGGAAGCATCAATACCAAGGAAATGTAATTTTTGGTTTATATTTTTAAATATGCATGTTTATTGGTATGTTTTTTCTTTTTTTTCAGATTTTTGAAAAAACATTTTACAATTTTTTTCACTTTTGTTTTGACATGTTTACTGAGTTCTTACAATGGGTATAGAAAGTATTCAGACCCTTTTAAATTTTCCACTCTTTGTTTCATTGAAGCCAGTTGGTAAATTCAAAAAAAGGTCTTTTTTTATCATTAATGTACACTTGGTGTCCCATCTTGTCAGAAAACAACAGAAATGTAGAATTTGTTGCAATTTTTTTTAAACAAGAAAAACTAAAATATCACATAGTCATAAGTATTCAGACCCTTTGCTCAAACACTCATATTTAAGTCACATGCTGTCCATTTCCTTGTGACCCTCCTTGAGATGGTTCTACTCCTTCATTGGAGTCCAGCTGTGTTTAATTAAACTGATAGGACTTGATTTAGAAAGGAACACACCTGTCTATATAAGACCTCACATCTCACAGTGCATGTCAGACCAAATGAGAATCATGAGGTCAAAGGAACTACCCAATGAGCTCAGATACAGAATTGTGGCAAGGCACAGATATGGCCAAAATTACAAAAGTATTTCTGCAGTACTCAAGGTTCCTAAGAGCACAGTGGCCTCCATAATCCTTAAATGGAAGACGTTTGGGACCACTAGAACTCTTCCTAGACTTGGCTGTCCAGTCAATCTAAGCAATCATGGGAGAAGAGCCTTGGTGAGAGAGGTAAAGAACCCAAGATCACTGTGGCTGAGCTCCAGAGATGCAGTAGGGAGATGGAAGAGAGTTACACAAAGTCAACTATCACTGCAGCCTGCAGGAGTGGCCTGACAGAAGTGTACCGTCCCAGCGTCAGCAGCCGGGCTGCTGCTCGGATCCGGATCCGCGGTGGCTCGAGGGATCTCCGGACCCGGGAGCAGCCGCGGGGACACCTGAAATAAAAGGGGGGTAATTACAAGGTATTTGGTTGTTAGAGTTCGTGACGCCACCCACAGTGTGTGGTAAGGTGTACTATCACCGCTGCTGTGGAGAGTGCCCGGTGGCAATGGTGTGGCAGCTAGGTGTTTAACTCCTCCATGGGTAGGGGAAGAGTGCCCCGGGGCTTGGTGGTCGTGAGAGGGGAGTACCGTTGGGGAGGAAAGGGTCACTGCGTACTCACTCAGTCCAGTAACACTGACTCCGACAACTTGTAAACCGGAATTCTTAGCACCGCTGTAGCAGGGAGGGAGTACGCTGGGATCCGTGCCTGCTGGTGTTGCTTGTTAGCCTGTGACCTTTTCCTTGGCACTTTCTTTACTGGTTGGCCCCTATAGTGTAAAACTAGTTGGGTCCCGCTCACCCGTATGGCTAACGTAGTGAGCTTGCTCTCAGGGTTCACGCTTGGGATTTTTTGGACTGTGTACTGGGAAAGTCCTATCCCCCTTGTTGCACTAGTACCCCGATTTTGGAGTGGGTGGAGGACGAATCATGAAGTCTTCGCCCTCGTCGGGTAAATTAACAGGATGCATGAAGCTGCTTCCCGGCCTAGGGTCCACGTACTGTGCCCAGAGATGGCTCAAGGCTGCCGACTACCCTCCTCGGCAGTTCCGTACCCCTTGACACAATCCCCTGTGACCGGGGTTCCAGCTCCTACCAGGCCCAGACCAATGTCTGCCACCTAGTAACTGAGGAGCCCAGCTCCGAACCTCCTCCAACTACTTGTGACCTCTCCTCTCGAGAGTCACCACTTGACTGACCTACTCCTGACACTCCTGACCCTCCCTTTCAAAACCCCCAAGTGGACGGCCCTATTCCCTTTAGACTACCCATTGGTGTGTCTGGTGGGTGTGGTGCAGAGTGTTTCTAGGATTTTTGATTGGCTTGTTCTCAGCAACACCAAAGGCCAGAGACTCGTAACTAAGGAGGAGATGGACACCATGAAGAAGGGCAGATTGGACAATGTCCTGTGACAACCTGATAGGCCAGAACATCACAGAAGCCTCTCCTCAGTGCAAAACATATAAAAGCCCGCATAAAGTTTGCAAAAAAAAACACATGAAGGACACCATACTATGAGAAATAAGACTCTCAGGTCTAATGAGAAGAAGATGAAGATAGAACTTTTTGGTGATAATTCTAAGCAGTATCTTTGGAGAAAACCAGGCACTGGTCATCACCTGCCCAATGCAATCCCAACAGTGAAACATGGTGGTGGCAGCATCATGCCACCACCATTACGACAGGACGACTGGTTGCAATTGAAGGAAAGATGAATGCAGCCAAGTACAGAGATATCCTGGAAGAAAACCTCTTCCAGAATGCTCTGGACTTCAGACTTGGCTGAAGGTTCACCTTCCAACAAGACAATGACCCTAAGCACACAGCTAAAATAAAAAATGAGTGGCTTAAGATCAACACTGTGACGATTCTTGACTGGTACAGCCAGAGCCCTGACCTAAGGGTAATCCAAGCAGCTACTGGCTGCTAACCCCCACTGCTTGGTGTTACCTTCACTGGCAATGGAAAATCCAGGGAAGCATTGTTTATTTTTTTTGCCAAAAAAAAAAAAAAATGACATGGGCTTCGCCATATTTTTGTATGCTAGCCAGGTACAGCAGGCAGCTACGGGCTGCCTCCAACCCCCAGCTGCCTATTTGTACCCGTCTGGGAACCAAAAATATAGGGAAGCGCTTTTTTTTAAATTATTTCACGAATTTCATGAAATAATTAAAAAAAAATGATATGGGCTTTGCCCAATTTTTGTGTCCAGCCAGGTACAACTACGCAGCTGGGGATTGGAATCCCAGAGCAGGGTGCCCAAGCTTTCTGGGCACTCCCTCTGCGAATTGCAGTCCGCAGCCGCCCCTGAAAATGGTGCTTTCATAGAAGCGCCATCTTCTGGTGCTGTATCCAACTCTCCCAGCTGCCCTGGTGACGGGTGGCTCGCTGGGTAATAATGGGGTAAGGGCAAGCTGTATATTATCAACTGGCCCTAAGCCCGAAATTCATGGTGTCACGCCAATATTAGACATGGCCACCATGAATTTTTAGTAGAGATAGAATAATACACAACACACAGAAAAATATTTTTATTAGAAATAAAACACAACACAATTAGTGACTCCATCTTTATTGAAATAAAGAACCCCCCCTGCAGTAATCCTGGGTCAAGGGTTCCGTGCCGTCCAATCCGGATCCAATATCATTTGATCGGTTTGCTGGAAGACAAAGCGATCAGATGATGTTTCAGGTTCAAGGATGTGAATCACATCACACATCAGCTGATTGTATAAAAGCCATTTATACAATCAGCTGATGCATCAGTGCAAAAAAAAAAAACTACTCACTTCTGTGCAGACTCCCGTCTGATTGCTGCAGGAGCCGGCGGTAATCATCTGATGAAGTCTCCTGATGGCATCAGCAGATAGTTTAGCCGGCCGGGCAGTAAAAAGCCGGCCTCACCGATGCACTTATACTGTCAGCTGATTCCATCAGGTGACCGCACCAGGTGATCATCGCCAGGTCCTGCAGCTATCAGACGTGTCCAGGGAGTCTGCACATAGCCAGAGCAGGGGTGGCGGTATCGGGAAGAGGAGCTGGGAGCGGACATGTCGGGAGTCTGCAGACAGGTGAATATGACTTTTTTTTCTACTGTTGACTTTTGATTTCGCAGCTGCTTCCATCTCCTGTCTGGACATGGCGCCGGACGGGAGGTGGAAGCAGGGGTGGCAGTACCGGGAGGATCCACTCTTCTGTGTTTACCAACCTGAGGAATCCTCTTCCTGTACACGTGATTGTACTACCCACCCCTTGCATTTATAGCTATGTTTATAATCATAGAAACGCTTAAGGAACCGTCATACATAGCGACACACCAATGATCCGACCAGCCTGGCAGGAATCGTTGGTGCGTCGCTACATGGTCTCTGGTGAGTCTTCAATCAGGCAGATCACTATAGCGACCAGCGACCAGCCACCAGCGACCCGTGTACCGACGCTGTGCTTGGTAACCAGGGTTCACATCAGGTTACTAAGCTTGGATACCCGATGTGTACCCTGGTTACCAGCATATGCCGCTCTCAGGCTGCCAGCACTGACTCCCTGCACATGTAGCCAGGGTACACATCGGGTTACTAAGCAAAGAGCTTTCCTTGGATACCCGATATGTACCCTGGTTACCAGCTTACTGCAGGCTGCCAGCACTGGCTCCCTGCACATGTAGCTGTAAAAAGCTACAGCTATGCTTTTGGTGATCGAACCGTTATCGAACGGTAACTTGAACGGTCGAACGTTAAGCAAATCGTTTGAGTTCGTCGAACGACTCGAACATCGCCAAAAACAACTCGAATTTGAAATTGCCGAATGGTTGAATTCGAACAACGCTCATCTCTAGTAGTAACTAGTGTTACATTGGTGCAGTATATACTGAAGTAGTGGTAAACCAAAAGCAAACATATGACAGCCGATTACAATGCACATGAAATATGGCAAAATATCATATATGTATGACAACTATAAATCAGAAAAATAACTATGATGCAAATAGCAGTAAGAATCTAAAAAAATGAACTTCACTGTACAACTACATCCTTTGTGTGGGGAAACACAGCCTTGATGTACGTTTCACTTTTATCCTGTGGTTTCATCAGGATATCTTTTTCTGTGCCCCGTATATTATATTTTACTTGAATGATAATTATGTAATGCTAAAAAATATTGAGCCTTTGTTTCTATATACCAGTCTGCAAATTTTATTTTAATTGGTATAGGTGTATATCCCACAGTTAAAACTGTGATGTCACCAAAGGTCCTTAATAAAGTTGAGCGCGGTTCGCGGTTCGTGGTTCTCCAGTTCGCGGCTCGAGTGATTTTGGGGGCTGTTCTAGATCGAACTAGAACTCGAGCTTTTTTGCAAAAGCTCGATAGTTCTAGATACGTTCGAGAACGGTTCTAGAAGCAAAAAGCAGGGCTTTTTACAGCTACAGTGTGCAGGAGCCATCGCTGGCAGCCTGCCAGAAGCTGGTAACCAAGATAAACATCGGGTATCCAACCAAAGTGCTTTAGTTAGTAACCCGATGTTTATCCTAGTTACATGCAGGAAGCCCACACTTCCCCGCTCAGCTCACTCCACCCCCTCCTGCCCGCGGCATATACACACGTACACACACACACACACACTCTGCACACATGGCCCCGCTCGGCTTACCTGCGGTGATGAAGTCCCGCCATCCCGACCTCAGCGCTGTCACTGTCCTCCATGGCCGCCGCTTGTCACATCACCTTCTCTCGCTTCCGACCCGAGACTGACTAGCGGTGACGTCACTTGGCTGTGAAGGCAGCGGTCATTGAACTCAGTGACAGGTGCTGTCGACAGTGCAGGAGATCAGCGCAGGTAATGTACCTCGCTGACAGAAGCACTTGTCATGCCCTCCAGTGACCTGGGCTGACCTATTGATGTTAGCTCAGGTCACTGCACTGCTCTCCCAGCCAATGGGGAACATTCTGCTCTTCATTGACTGGGACAGTGTGGATCGTCATGGCAACCCCTTGGATTACACCAGACCTGGATTTGTTTTTCTTTCTAATAAATTGGTTAAAGAGGGAATGTTTTGGGGAGTGTTTTTTCAAATAAAAATGTGTTTGTCATCTATTTTTTTTATTACTGACTGGGTTGGTGATGTCGGGTATCTGATAGACGCCTGACCTCACCAACCCCAGGGCTTGATGCCAGGTGACATTACACATCTGGTATTAACCCCATATATTACCCCGTTTGCCACCGCACCAGGGCGCGGGATGAGCTGGGGCGAAGCACCAGGATTGGCGCATCTAATGGATGCGCCACTTCTAGGGCGGATGCGGCCTGCTATTTTTAGGCTGGGGAGAGTCCAATAACCATGGACCTCCCTAGTCTGAGAATATCAGACCCCAGCTGTCTGCTTTACCTTGGCTGGTGATCCAATTTTGGGGGGACCCCTACGTGTTTTTTTTTTTAATTATTTATTTAATTTAAAATAACAGCGTGGGGTGCCCTCAATATTGGATTACCAGCCAAGGTGAGGTTGCCAGCTGTGGTCTGCAGGCTGCAGCCATCTGCTTTACCCTAGCTGGCTACAAAACTAGGGGGAACCCTACGTCATTTCTTTTTTCATTTTTTTGGCTAAATACAAAGCTAAGCACCCCTTAGTGTCGCATGAAAGGCACCAAAGGGTGCAAAATTACAAAATGCAGGAGAGTGGGACATTATGTGTCTTTCTGCCATTATAATGACAGAAAAGACTGATATGAAGTGCACAAGCACAGGAAAATCACCAGAGCGCTCTACGCTGTGAAAAGCAGTAGAAAATGGCATTGGAGGGAACATGTGACCGCCTCATGTAGGATGAAGCTATGGATCCTGGGTAAATTTATGCATTTACCCTCCTTCAGTTTTTTTGCAGTACACAAAAAAAACGGAAGGCACACGGATGACAAACAGATGACATACGGACCGTCTACGGAACGGAAATGGATGCCACACGGATGCACCCGTGAAAAAAAACGGACTGGTTTTGCAGACCGCAAAAATGGATCGGTCGTGTTAATGTTGCCTTATTCTGATCTGCCGTTTATAAACAGCAGGCAGAAATAAGTGAATAACGCCCCCCAGCGTCAGAAAATCTCCGGGGTTTCAGGGCTAGCTGAGACCCTGGAGATCATGATTCAGGATGGTTTTTCCGGTCCCCGCTCACGTGATCACAGGTATACATAGTACACCGATGATCACGTTACAGTAAATGACAGCGCCAGTAAAAAATTATTTATCTCCCATCTGGCATGAACAAACACTTCTCCACTTTTTCTCCACTTTTTCTCCACTTTTTCTCCACTTATTCTCCACTTTTTCTCCACTTTTTCTCCACTTTTTCTCCACTTTTTCTCCACTTATTCTCCACTTATTCTCCACTTTTTCTCCACTTTTTCTCCACTTATTCTCCACTTTTTCTCCACTTTTTCTCCATTTTTTTCTCCATTTTTTTCTCCACTTTTTCTCCACTTCTCCACTTTTTCTCCACCTTTTCTCCACTTTTTCTCCATTTTTTTTCTCCACTTTTTCTCCACCTTTTCTCCACTTTTTCTCCACCTTTTCTCCACTTTTTCTCCATTTTTTCTCCACTTTTTCTCCACTTTTTCTCCACTTTTTTTCAACATTTTCTCTATTTTTTCTCCATTTTTTCTCCACTTTTTCTACATTTTTTTTCTCCACTTTTTCTCCAATTTTTCTCAACTTTTTCTCCCTTTTTTTCTCAATTTTTTTTCTCCATTTTTTCTCCACTATTTCTCCACTTTTTCTCCACTTTTTCTCCGTTCTTTTTCTATGGTTGGTCTTCCCATTAGCTCTGCCATGCATAGTTTAGCTCTACACCTACTGCAAATGTTACTTTATGATTGACATCTCTTTCGTACCAGAGCTGTCTAAGCCTACTCTGGCCCCATATTTGTCATTACTATATTGTCCTTGTACTGTATTATGGCATTTGTATCATGTGTTTTATTTCTTGCTGTGTTGCAATTTTTTTGCTGCATCCCAATTGTACCTCTACATTGTTCGAGTTTATGTTATTGTTCTCTCACTCTTATGTGATACTGATTATTGTCATTTTTCATGATTATATGCAGATAAGTCCAATCTGACGAAGGCTCAGGCCGAAACGTCATTTGTAACTTGTTTTGGACAAAAACATATATACTTATGAAAAAATTTTTTTTCTTAATACGGACCAATAAAGAGTGATTTTGCATTACTATCCGTTGTGACTTACTGACTTAGTCTGGGAGATTTAGAGTGCCGAGGTTACTCACAAATTTTATCTATTATTACCTCTGAGCACCTATATACCAGTGAGCAGAGCTTCCTCTACAGTAGTTCTCCTGATTAGGCATGCCCTTACCTCATGAGCAGGGCATTGCAGCTTTGGTGGCAACCATTACGACATGGACTCTGCTGCTGTGGACCCGGGGAGAGTGAGTGCAGATTCATTCCACCCTTACACCTCACATGAAGGGTCTGCACTCCTAGAAAATGGGGGATACGTTCCCTGAGTGTCTCCCCCCCATATTCTAGACGGTCCAGAATCGTCGTGGGACCCCTTTATTTTTTTTCTTACAATAAATTGGTGAAAGAGGAAATGTTTTGGGGACTGTTTTTTCAAATAAATTTCTTTTGTCGATTTTTTTTTTTGTTAGTACTGACAGTTTATGGTGTTGGGTATCTAGTGGATGCGCCACGTCTGGGGTGCCTGCGGCCTGCTATTTTTAGGCTGTGAAGGCCCAATAACTATGGACCTTTCCACCCTGAGAATACCAGACCACAGCTGTCCGCTTTACCTTGGCTGGTGATCCAATTTGGGGGGGACCCAACTTTTATTGTGTAATTATTAATATTTATAAAATAATTATAAATAAGAGCCTGAGGGGACCTCCACATTGGATCCCCAACCACGGTAAAGATGCCAGCTGTGGTTTTCAGGCTACAGCCGTCTGCTTTACCCTAGCTGGCTATCAAAAATGGGGGGACCCAACGTCATTTTTTTTTTAACTATTTTTTAAATAGAAAAAATTAATGGGCTTCCCTGTATTTTGATTGCCAACCAAGGTAACGGCAGGCAGATGGGGGTGGCAACCCATAGCTGTCTGCTTTATCTGCGCTGAGAATCAAAAATACCGAGGAGCGCTACTTCTTTTTTTTAAAGATTTATTTTTACAGCACTGTGATGTCCAGCAATCAAAATACAGGGAAGCCCATTTTGTTTTTAGTTATTTAAATAAATAATTAAAAAAAATATATATGGGCTCCCGCTGCATTTTTTGTATTGCTAGCTAAGAGTAATCCAAGCAGCTACTGGCTGCTAACCCCCACTGCTTGGTGTTACCTTCACTGGCAATGGAAAATCCAGGGAAGCATTTTTTATTTTTTTTGCCAAAAAACTACAAAAAAAGGACGTGAGCTTCGCCATATTTTTGTATGGTAGCTAGGTATAGCAGGCAGGTGCTGGAAGAGTTGGATACAGTGCCAGAAGATGGCGCTTCTATGAAAATGCCATTTTCTGAGGCAGCTGCAGACTGCAATTCGCAGCAGTGGGGCCCAGAAAGCTCAGGCCAACCTGTGTTGCGGATTCCAATCCCCAGCTGCCTAGTTGTACCTGGCTGGACACAAAAATGGGGCGAAGCCTACGTCATTTGTTTTCTAATTATTTCATGAAATTCATGAAATAATAAAAAAAAGGGCTTCCCTTTATTTTTGGTTCCCAGCCGGGTACAAATAGGCAACTGGGGGTTGGGGGCAGCCGTACCTGCCTGCTGTACCTGGCTAGCATACAAAAATATGGCGAAGCCCACATAATTTTTTCAAGGGCAAAAAACTTCTGCATACAGTCCTGGATGGAGTATGCTGAGCCTTGTAGTTCTGCAGCTGCTGTCTGTCTGTATGGAGAAGAGCAGACAGCAGCTGCAGAACTACAAGGCTCAGCATACTCCATCCAGGACTGAAATTGGTGAAAGGATTTCACCAGCACAAAACTCCAGGCATTTTGTTCTTTAAAATAAAACTTCCTTTATTTTCTTATCATTAAAAAGTCCATGCTATGGTGGTCAAACCCATGTCAGAGAGGACGCGTTTCGAACATCCAGTTCTTATTCAGTCTCTAAACCATCTAGTCACAGAACTGTTTAAAAAGGGCTGAACCCAAACATGTGATCAAATGCAAGGAGAGAGCAAGACAATTACAAAACCATTTTAACCCCTTGAGTTATATCACTCCATATAATGCTTATAACACTTATATATATACAAAGTATTTTTTTAGCCAGATTAATATGCAAACATCAATTCATTTCTTTTATTTAAACCTTTCGGAAATCTTGTGCCCATTAAAAACATCCATTTTATTTCTCTCTGAAAGAGGATATCTTTCAAATTTCCACCCCTTCTAGGTAGTTGAATTTTTTCAATGGCATTGACTTTCATGCCTGTTAAATTACCTGCATGTGCGTCGCGAAAATGTTGAGACGCTCCTGATAATTTTCTGGTGGTGGCATTATTAACATCATAAATGTGTTCAGATATCCTCTTTCTGAGAGAATGACAAGTGCTACCTATATATTGTAACTGGCAAATAGTACACGATATTAAATAAACCACATGGTCTGAACTGCAGTTTATGAGTGACATTATTTTATACGTTTTTTTATCTGTAAATGAAGAAAATTCCTTCACATTTGACATATAACCGCATAGTCCACACGATCTGTGGCCACATTTGAAAGAGCCTGTGCTGGGTAACCAATTGCCAGTGTTTTTTTCTTTTTTAGTGGAACCGCACCTATTCATATGATCACTAGGTGATAACATGGATCCCAATGTAATGTTCCTTTTTGAAACAAATTTAACTCCATTTTTTAAGATTTTGTGTAATGTGTCATCTGTAGATAAAATGGGTAAATATTTTTTAATAATTTTGATTACATCATAATAATTTTTACTGTATGTTGTTGAAAAAACAACTGACAATTCTTTCTGGGGATTATCTCTGGTTTTATTCATGTCCAAATATTGTGACCTACTCACTTTGATTGCCTTGGTTTTGGCTTTCTGGAGATTTGTCATTTTATACCCTCTTGCCAAAAACCTTTTTTCAATAGTGCTGCATTCTACCTCAAAACCATTTTGGGTGTTGCAACACCTCCTAGCACGGACATATTCACCTGTAGGGATGTTATTTATAACATGCTTTGGATGGCAACTTCCCGCATGTAATAGTGAGTTGCCTGATATGGGTTTTCTATAAAGACTACAATTAATTTCTCCATTGTCACCCTTCCCATGGAATTGTATATCCAAAAAATTAATTTTTGATACATCATGAAAAAAAGTGAAAAAAAGATTATGGGCATTATTATTAATGTATGATATGAAATCCTCAATTTTTTTGTTTGGATTTTGCCATACAATAAGTACATCATCTATAAATCTCAGATATAATGCTATATCCGAGAAAAAAGGATTGCACTGATTAAAAATATATTGTTCTTCCCACCAAAACATAAATATGCCTGCTAGAGAGGGGAAAACCGTGCGCCCATTGAACATCCCTGTAACTGAATATATCCTTTATTTAAAAAGGTAAAATAGTTGTTTTTGAGTAAAAACTCAGTTACGTCAATCAAATAGTCCTGTAATTCAAGTGAGTAGTCAGAATATTTTTGAGCAAATCTTTCAACGCTAAAATGGCAAGAGAATGTGGAATGGATGTATACAATGATTGCACATCACAAGTTAACCAACTAAAATTATCCTGCCATTTCATCTGAGAAATAATATTCAACACATGTTTGCTATCCAGGACATAGCCAGGAGACATTTTAGGAAGAAATTGAAGGTGGTTATCCAACCACTCTGCTAGATGTTCAGTATAAGAATCTATACCTGAGACAATCGGTCTCATTTTTGGGGGAAATTGATTTTTAGGTGACTTGGGTAAGGCATGCAATAATGGTATTAAACAATAAGATGGATTAAGATAATCTCTCAATCTTTCATCAATTAAACCCAAATGTAAGCCTTCTTCTAGAATTTTTTCCAAGGATTTTTTTATATCTGCAGAGGGGTCATGATCGACTCTCCTGTATGTATCACAATCTGTAACATAGTCAATACCTCCCTTTCATAAAGTCCAGTATCCAAAACTACGACTGCCCCCCCCCCTTGTCAGAATTTTTTATTATGATGTTAGAGTTTTTTTGCAAGGAAATAATCGCATCCTTCTCAGTCTTAGACAAATTTTGAACCATAGGTTCTTGTAAATGAGAAAGAGCAGTTTCTCATTTACAAGAACCTATGGGTTCAGCCCTTTTTAAACAGTTCTGTGACTAGATGGTTTAGAGACTGAATAAGAACTGGATGTTCGAAACGCGTCCTCTCTGACATGGGCTTGACCACCATAGCATGGACTTTTTAATGATAAGAAAATAAAGGAAGTTTTATTTTAAAGAACAAAATGCCTGGAGTTTTGTGCTGGTGAAATCCTTTAACCAATTTCAATGCACATGGACTGGCTCTCCAAACCTCTTCTCCGTGCACAGCCCAGGATTACTGGCTTCCATCACACAGGTGAGCTGGGCAAAAAACCTCTTTCTACCTTCACCTTGAGCTGCTATACCCGTGCTCCCTGTGATTCATGAATAGGAACTGTCAGTAAGTCAATTATCATTGTTTTGGATCTTTTCAATAAGAGACATTGTATACTATATATGATGAAATTGCATGACTTATAGTTCCTTATATAAAAAATTGTGTCATAAAATGGAAGACCAGAGGAATGAAGCTAATAGCAATCAGATTTTTGTTACTTCAGATAGACTACGTATGGAGAGAGCAGCAAAAATGTTTTCATTGAATAAGCAAAATACCCCCTTGGAAACGCACACAGAAATGAATCAAATTATGTGGGAATTAGAAAAAGTGATGTCAGCGAGAATTCGTACCTGGTGGGACAGTGAGACCTTGCAAGCATATCTTGACAAAAATATGGTTCCCAGGGGACTTCGGCTGAACAAAAGACCCACAGTTGAATTTAATCAAGAATTTGTTGCAAAATGGGACACTATCTTATCTGAATGCTCCAAAAAACTTATTCAATTAATTATAGAACAAGAACGAAATAAAATAGGTGTGTTGGAGAATAAGATTAAAGAAATTGAAGTTTCCCTTGCACAATATTCAGGTCTGGATGCTTATAAGACCACGAAAGACCAGATCAACACTAAAATCATTGCCCTTGAGGATACAATCACTGCATTCAAAGAAAAAAAGTTTGTTCGTGATTTAAGGGACTATGAGGATAATAAAATCTACAATTGGCATAATTCCAGGAGATTTTTCCAAGCTGGTCCCAGATCCATATTGAAAAATCATAAAAGACGCAACAATTCTACCCGTGTCAATTTTTCTTCTACGGACTTTGAAACGACTGATGTGGACTCTACAGACTATAATACTGACACGTCCGATAATAATTTTGACACCCCATCCACTTCTTCAAGTGTGTCAAAAAACTTGAAAAACCAGCCGTTTTTTCAAAAAAATCGAAAAAAACAAGGAGGAGCGGCCGCAAACATAGAAAGTCATGTGTACCAACACAATCATTTCACGAGGGGGAAAAGGAAATGAATATTGATAATAATAATTTTTCTGTTATAAATATGTCAGCATGCATTTTAAACTGCAGTGAAATTAGTGTTTTGAAAAGGGGTTTAAATTTTGTTCCCAACAAGAGGTTTGATCTTTTTAAAACAATACTAGATGTTAATAAGTTTATCCGAAAATTAACAGTAAAAAAGCACTTCTTTCACGATGAAAATGAGGTTAATGTTCCTAATGTTTCAAATGCATCAGCTGACATTTTTTTCTCTCCTATGTCATTTAAAGAACAAATGGCTTTACAAGATTTGCATGATTTGTCAAGTGATAGTGGTGCCGGACCCAATCCACATTGTGCGGTTTCCCACTTTAATGTTCCTAATCCCAGTTTTTATCCCATACCTTCGAGGTGTGATCAGATGACTGATTTCCAGAACATAGTAGAAAAGGAGTTAACTGCTCTTTCTCATTTACAAGAACCTATGGTTCAAAATTTGTCTAAGACTGAGAAGGATGCGATTATTTCCTTGCAAAAAAACTCTAACATCATAATAAAAAATTCTGACAAGGGGGGGGCAGTCGTAGTTTTGGATACTGGACTTTATGAAAGGGAGGTATTGACTATGTTACAGGATTGTGATACCTACAGGAGAGTCGATCATGACCCCTCTGCAGATATAAAAAAATCCTTGGAAAAAATTCTAGAAGAAGGCTTACATTTGGGTTTAATTGATGAAAGATTGAGAGATTATCTTAATCCATCTTATTGTTTAATACCATTATTGCATGCCTTACCCAAGTCACCTAAAAATCAATTTCCCCCAAAAATGAGACCGATTGTCTCAGGTATAGATTCTTATACTGAACATCTAGCAGAGTGGTTGGATAACCACCTTCAATTTCTTCCTAAAATGTCTCCTGGCTATGTCCTGGATAGCAAACATGTGTTGAATATTATTTCTCAGATGAAATGGCAGGATAATTTTAGTTGGTTAACTTGTGATGTGCAATCATTGTATACATCCATTCCACATTCTCTTGCCATTTTAGCGTTGAAAGATTTGCTCAAAAAATATTCTGACTACTCACTTGAATTACAGGACTATTTGATTGACGTAACTGAGTTTTTACTCAAAAACAACTATTTTACCTTTTTAAATAAAGGATATATTCAGTTACAGGGATGTTCAATGGGCGCACGGTTTTCCCCCTCTCTAGCAGGCATATTTATGTTTTGGTGGGAAGAACAATATATTTTTAATCAGTGCAATCCTTTTTTCTCGGATATAGCATTATATCTGAGATTTATAGATGATGTACTTATTGTATGGCAAAATCCAAACAAAAAAATTGAGGATTTCATATCATACATTAATAATAATGCCCATAATCTTTTTTTCACTTTTTTTCATGATGTATCAAAAATTAATTTTTTGGATATACAATTCCATGGGAAGGGTGACAATGGAGAAATTAATTGTAGTCTTTATAGAAAACCCATATCAGGCAACTCACTATTACATGCGGGAAGTTGCCATCCAAAGCATGTTATAAATAACATCCCTACAGGTGAATATGTCCGTGCTAGGAGGTGTTGCAACACCCAAAATGGTTTTGAGGTAGAATGCAGCACTATTGAAAAAAGGTTTTTGGCAAGAGGGTATAAAATGACAAATCTTCAGAAAGCCAAAACCAAGGCAATCAAAGTGAGTAGGTCACAATATTTGGACATGAATAAAACCAGAGATAATCCCCAGAAAGAATTGTCAGTTGTTTTTTCAACAACATACAGTAAAAATTATTATGATGTAATCAAAATTATTAAAAAATATTTACCCATTTTATCTACAGATGACACATTACACAAAATCTTAAAAAATGGAGTTAAATTTGTTTCAAAAAGTAACATTACATTGGGATCCATGTTATCACCTAGTGATCATATGAATAGGTGCGGTTCCACTAAAAAAGAAAAAAACACTGGCAATTGGTTACCCAGCACAGGCTCTTTCAAATGTGGCCACAGATCGTGTGGACTATGCGGTTATATGTCAAATGTGAAGGAATTTTCTTCATTTACAGATAAAAAAACGTATAAAATAATGTCACTCATAAACTGCAGTTCAGACCATGTGGTTTATTTAATATCGTGTACTATTTGCCAGTTACAATATATAGGTAGCACTTGTCGTTCTCTCAGAAAGAGGATATCTGAACACATTTATGATGTTAATAATGCCACCACCAGAAAATTATCAGGAGCGTCTCAACATTTTCGCGACGCACATGCAGGTAATTTAACAGGCATGAAAGTCAATGCCATTGAAAAAATTCAACTACCTAGAAGGGGTGGAAATTTGAAAGATATCCTCTTTCAGAGAGAAATAAAATGGATGTTTTTAATGGGCACAAGATTTCCGAAAGGTTTAAATAAAAGAAATGAATTGATGTTTGCATATTAATCTGGCTAAAAAAATACTTTGTATATATATAAGTGTTATAAGCATTATATGGAGTGATATAACTCAAGGGGTTAAAATGGTTTTGTAATTGTCTTGCTCTCTCCTTGCATTTGATCACGTTTGGGTTCAGCCCTTTTTAAACAGTTCTGTGACTAGATGGTTTAGAGACTGAATAAGAACTGGATGTTCGAAACGCGTCCTCTCTGACATGGGCTTGACCACCATAGCATGGACTTTTTAATGATAAGAAAATAAAGGAAGTTTTATTTTAAAGAACAAAATGCCTGGAGTTTTGTGCTGGTGAAATCCTTTAACCAATTTCAATGCACATGGACTGGCTCTCCAAACCTCTTCTCCGTGCACAGCCCAGGATTACTGGCTTCCATCACACAGGTGAGCTGGGCAAAAAACCTCTTTCTACCTCCATCCAGGACTGTATGCAGACGTTTTTTGCCCACCAAAAAAATGACGTGGGCTTCGCCATATTTTTGAATGCCAGCCAGGTACAGCAGGCAGCCACGGGCTGCTTCCAACCCCCAGTTGCCTATTTGTACCCGGCTGGGAACCAAAAATATAGGGAAGCCCGTTTTTTTTTAATTATTTCACTTATTTCATGAAATAATTAAAAAACAAATGACGTGGGCTTCGCCCCATTTTTATGTCAAGCCAGGTACAACTAGGCAGCTGGGGATTGGAATCCACAGCACAGGTTAGCCCGAGGTTTCTGGGCGCCTCTGCTGCGAATTGCAGTCTGTAGCCGTCCCAGAAAATGGCGCTCTCATAGAAGCGCCATCATCTGGCGCTGTATCCAACTCTTCCAACAGCCCTGGAGCCAGGTGGCTTGTTGGGTAATCATGAGTTAATACTGGCTTTGTTTTACTAGCCAGTATTAAGCCAGAGATTCTTAATGTCAGGCACGTTTGACCCGGCCATTAAGAATCTTCAATAAAGGGTTAAAACAAAGACACCACACAGAGAAAAAATACTTTAATAGAAATAAATACACAGACACATTAGAGACTCCATCTTTATTACCCCCTGTCAGCCCTCCACGATCCATGGTCTTCTGTCTTTCTCGTTCAACAAATGCAGCTCTGCTACATCACTGCTGCATGGGGGAAGACGCTGTTTCCCGTGGAGCATTCACTCCGTGAAAGCTGCACGAGAAGCAGCGTGCAGCCTTCACTCCGTGAGTGATCAGTGCTGCTAGCAGTAACAGCAGTAACGCTGACAGATGCGTTACCATAGCAACGGTGCTCCCGGAGCCGCGGTTAGTGGTGACATCACCGCTAACTGCGTTGCTATGGCAACGGTGATCTCCGTTAATGACCGGCTGTGTCAGCTGGTCCCTAACGGAGCGGGGAGTCGACCGTGTGCTAGAGCATGTCGCCGGTACACGGCGATACACAAATGTGCACCGTGTACCGGAGAGATGCACTCGCAGGTCCTACATGATGCGTCATAGTCATGTGACCAGTCTGTAGCCAATGAGATAATAGCCACGTGACTGGTCACATGGCTATTTTGATGTCACGATAGGTCCTGCATCTCTGCTGGCAGTGCCGGTCACCGGGAGGATTCAGCGATCATCGGATGGAATAGCGGCAGGAGACAGAGTGCAGGAGGGATCGTGGGGACCGGTAAGTGTTATGGCAATGTTTATTAACTGTATGTGTACATTTATAATGCATTTTTATGTGTTTGTGAATGCCTCCCATTATAGCCTATTGGTTTGAGTTTGGTTCGTCGAACGTTCGACGAACCGAACTCGAACGGGACCCCGGCTCGGCGAACCGACCTCGAGCCAAACCGCGACCGGTTCGCTCATCTCTAGTCGTTAAGCAGTCTTAACCACAGAAAATAAACAATGTGGGACCTAATGAGAGTGGAGGGCTCTAGTTCATTGCCCAATTTATTTCCCTCCCATAATGCCAGCCCTGATCTGACTGCTTTATTAAGAACACAATTTTAGCACAGGGTTTGACCTCTGAATATCAACAATTTTGCATCATATGGTTGCAACTCCCTACTGGATATACTAATAAATATTAAAATAACATCACAATTAAAAGAGTGGTCTGACACCTAAAATGTATTTTCTAAATATCTATCCATGCACCCTAATCACTTTTGTAATTGGCTTTATTTTATATTACCATACACTTATCCCTATCTAGCTAATCCATATATGTGTATTTGTTTTTTTTTTTTTATTGCACTTCCCTTCACATTTCGTTTAAGAGGAGTATAATACGTGACATAACAGGATGCTGAAGCTGCTCTCATTCCTTTCATCATCCATCTCCCCTCCCAGAACAGAACTTCATCAGGGGCCGGCGCTGCAGTCACTTACTAAAGTTTCTTCCATCAGCACCCTATGAAGGCTTCTTGGATCCATGATGATAGACAATGGGGAAGATGTGAGTTCAGCACCGAAACTCTGTTTCTATCTCTGCTGCAACCGAAGCTTCTGTGAAAGAAGACATTATCAGGGGGGTGATAGAAGTAGTGAGTGACACAAGCACCACCCTACAGTTTCTAGCAACACTCTTAAATGGATTGGCATCAGTAGCTGATGATACTGGGGTCACTAACTGCTTCTATCATATCCCCATGATGACAATTTGTTTGAGAGCTTCTTGTGGCAGCATCTAAACGTTTTTCTGTACATACAAGGGATGCACTATTCACGTCAGTGTTTCTTTTTTCCCTTGTTTTACTGTATTATTTAAACAGAAAAAGAGATAATAGAAAGTGATGAATCCATCCACCTGATGGTCACCATCCAAAGAACCCTGTAAAGTATAATGGCATACATAAGGTTTCCGTCCTGTGACAGGACAATATAATGTGGCATTCTGCATAATCCTCCCAGATGTGTTTGACAGATCTCTGCTGTGGAGACTATCATGGTACTTTAAACTGAACATTTTTCTGAGGGATACTCAATGCAGATATAGGGAAGGAAAAAGTGACTGAAAGTAGAAACTTAGATATTTTTGTCAAAAAATATATACTGCAAAGTGACCTATCTTCACATACGCTCTTGATATAAACAAAAAATATTTACAGTTTAAAATGTTTTTTTCCATTACAACACATGCTAATTTATTCACACTTTATTCACTTTATTCACAACACATGTTAATTTATTCACACTTCCTAAAAGTAATTAAAGGGAACCTGTCAGGACATAAAAGTGTTCTGACCTACAAGTAGGAGCCTGTGTGACCTGTTAACCCCTTCTACCCATCTCTGTGTTGTTATATTGTGTAATATGAAAGTAATAAAATACATTTTTATTACTTTCAAATTTCCTATGTAAATGATAGAGTCTCTAGCTCCATGGGTGTCTCATTGCCCTGTGGGCATCTAGATGCTTTCCATGGTATCACACCCCTGTGGGCATGGTATCCTCAATTTACATATGCAACGTGACCATCGCTACTTCAGAATCTCGAGTGTGCACGCTTACCATTCTGGCCACCTCTTCCTGGTGTTTGCTGGTCGGTTTCTGACGCGCACTGCACATGCTCAGAAGACACCTGTGGTTCCGGTCATGCACAGTGCGCGTCAAAAGCCGAGAAGCAACCGCCAGGATAAGGCGGTGAGAATGGTAAGCGTGCACACGCGAGATTCTGAAGTAGCGATGGTCACGTCGCTGATGTAAATACATGGTATCACGCCTACAGACATGTGATACCATGGAAAGCATGTAGATGCCCAAAGGGCGATGAGACGCCCATGGGGCTAGACACACTATCATTTACATAGGGAATATGAAAGTAATAAAACATTATTTTAATACTTTCATGTTACACAAAATAACAACACAGGGATGAGTAGGAAGAGGTTAATAGCTCACACAGGCTCCTGCTTGTAGGTTAGAATGCTTTTTTGAGCTGACAGGTTCCCTTTAATGCATACCCCTTCAACTGAAAGCACACAAACACCACCTCGGAATATGATATAGTTGCAGAATAGAAGGAAACTTATGCTAAATACATAATGAAATTATTTATTTTACTAAGATAATAAAAATACAAAACATAATTAAAAAATATTTGCGGGGAACACCTAGAAACTAAGGGGCACACAGCAAATGAATGACAGAACTAAATTAGAGTATTTCACTGGGGAACAATTTGAAAAAAAAATTCTGTTGAGTTAGGTTTTTGAGCTGATTTATACTAAAATTGGCATGCTGATTCCAAAAATGTAGTCAAGTTTTTCCTCCTCAACTTACCTGCCATAGAAGCACAATTGCACTGATTTCTGTAATAAGACTTGTTATCTGAGTACAATTCGACTCATATAGAGCTACGTGGCAACTTGTAAGAGTAGTCACAACTGAGACAGTGTGGTGAGAGGTGTGTGCAGCTCCCAATTAGAGATGAGCAAACCGGTCGTGGTTCGGCTCGAGGTCGGTTCGCCGAGCTTTCTTGGCCCCACTGCTGCGAATTGCAGTCTGCAGCCGCCTCAGAAAATGGCATTTTCATAGAAGTGCCATCTTCTGGCGCTGTATTCAACTCTTCCAGCACCTGCCTGCTATACCTGGCTAGCATACAAAAATATGGCGAAGCTCACGTCCTTTTCTTGTAGTTTTTTGGCAAAAAAAAATAAAAAATGATTTTACATTGCCAGTGAAGGTAACACCAAGAAGTGGGGGTTAGCAGCCAGTAGCTGCTTGGATTACCCTTAGCTAGCAATACAAAAAATGCAGCGGGAGCCCATATATATTTTTTTTAATTATTTATTTAAATAACTAAAAACAAAATGGGCTTCCCTGTATTTTGATTGCTGGACATCACAGTGCTGTAAAAATAAATCTTTAAAAAAATGACGTAGCGCTCCGCGGTATTTTTGATTCTCAGCGCAGATAAAGCAGACAGCTATGGTTTGCCACCCCCATCTTCCTGCCGTTACCTTGGTTGGCAATCAAAATACAGGGAAGCCCATTAATTTTTTCTATTTAAAAAATAGTTAAAAAAAAAAATGACGTTGGGTCCCCCCATTTTTGATAGCAAGCTAGGGTAAAGCAGACGGTTGTAGCCTGAAAACCACAGCTGGCAGCTTTACCGTGGTTGGGCATCCAATGTGGAGGTCCCCTCAGGCTCTTTTTTTATAATTATTTTATAAATATTAATAATTACACAATAAAAGTAGGGTCCCCACCAAATTGGATCACCAGCCAAGGTAAAGTGGGAAGGTCCATAGTTATTGGGCCTTCACAGCCTAAAAATAGCAGGCCGCAGGCACCCCAGACGTGGCGCATCCACTAGATGCGCCAATCCTGGCGCTTCACCCCAGCTCATCCCGTGCCCTGGTGCAGTGGCAAACGGGGTAATAAATCGGGTTGATACTAGCTTTAAAGTCACCTGAGATCAAGCCCAGCAGTTTGTAATGTCATGGCGTCTATTAGATACCCAAAATCATAAACTGTCAGTACTAACAAAAAAAAAAAAATAGACAAAAGAATTTTATTTGGAAAAACAGTCCCCAAAACATTTCCTCTTTCACCAATTTATTGTAAGAAAAAAAATAAAGGGGTCCCACGACGACTCTGGACCGTCTAGAATATGGGGGGGAGACACTCAGGGAACGTATCCCCCATTTTCTAGGAGTGCGGACCCTTCATGTGAGGAGTGCGGGTGCAATGAATCTGCACTCACTCTCCCCGGGTCCACAGCAGCAGAGTCCATGTCATAAAGGTTGCTACCAAAGCTGCAATGCCCTGCTCATGAGGTAAGGGCATGCCTAATCAGGAGAACTACTGTAGAGGAAGCTCTGCTCACTGGTATATAGGTGCTCAGAGGTAATAATAGATAAAATTAGTGAGTAACCTCGCCACTCTAAATCTCCAAGACTAAGGCGGGCTTTGCACGTTGCAACATCGGTAACAATGTGTTACCGATGCTGCAGCGATAGTCCCGCCCCCGTCTCACGTTCGATATCTAGTGAAAGCTGCCGTAGCGATTATTATCGCTACGGCAGCTTTACACGCACATACCTGCCGTGCGACGTCCCTCTGGCCGGCGACCCGCCTCCTTCCTTAGGGGGCGGGTCGTGCGGCGTCACAGTGACGTCACACGGCAGGCGGCCAATTGAAGCGGAGGGGCGGAGATGAGCAGGATGTAAATATCCCGCCCATCTCCGTCCTTCTCATTGCAGCCGGCGGCAGGTAAGGTGAAGTTCCTCGCTCCTGTGGCTTCATACACAGCGATGTGTGCTGCCGCAGGAGCGAGGAACAACATCGCACCTGTCGGTGCACCGGCATTATGGAATTGTCAGAGGCTGCAGCGATGATACGATAACGACGCTTTTGCGCTCGTTCATCGTATCAAAAAGGATTTACACGTTGCGATATCGACTGCGACGCCGGATGTGCGTCACTTTCGTTTTGACCCCACCGAAATCGCACGTGCAATGTCGCAACGTGCAAAGCCGCCCTAAGTCAGTAAGTCACAACGGATAGTAATGCAAAATCACTCTTTATTGGTCCGTATTAAGAAAAATTTTTTTTTCATAAGCATATATATTTTTGTCCAAAACAAGTTACAAATGACGTTTCGGCCTGAGCCTTCGTCAGATTGGACTCATCTGCATGTAATCATGAAAAATGACAATAATCAGTATCACATAAGAGTAAGAGAACAATAACATAAACTCGAACAATGTAGAGGTACAATTGGGATGCAGCAAAAAAATTGCAACACAGCAAGAAATGAAACACATGATACAAATGTCATAATACAGTACAAGGACAATATAGTAATGACAAATATGGGGTCAGAGTAGGCTTAGACAGATCTGGTACGAAAGAGATATCAATCATAAAGTAACATGTGCAGTAGGTGTAGAGCTACACTATGCATGGCAGAGCTAATGGGTAGACTGACCATAGAAAAAGAACGGAGAAAAAGTGGAGAAAAAGTGGAGAAGAAGTGGAGAAAAAGTGGAGAAAAAGTGGAGAAAAAGTGGAGAAAAAGTGGAGAAAAAGTGGAGAAAAAATGGAGAAAAAGTGGAGAAAAAGTGGAGAAAAAGTGGAGAAAAAATGTAGAAAAGGTGAAGAAAAAGTGGAGAAGAAGTGGAGAAGAAGTGGAGAAGAAGTGGAGAAAAAGTGGAGAAAAGTGGAGAAAAAGTGGAGAAAAAATGGAGAAAAAGTGGAGAAAAAGTGGAGAAGAAGTGGAGAAAAAGTGGAGAAAAAGTGGAGAAAAAGTGGAGAAAAAATGGAGAAAAAATGGAGAAAAAGTGGAGAAAAAGTGGAGAAAAAGTGGAGAAAAAATGTAGAAAAAGTGGAGAAAAAGTGGCGAAAAAGTGGAGAAAAAGTGGAGAAAAGGTGGAGAAAAAGTGGAGAAAAAGTGGAGAAGAAGTGGAGAAGAAGTGGAGAAAAAGTGGAGAAAAAGTGGAGAAAAAGTGGAGAAAAAATGGAGAAAAAGTGGAGAAAAAGTGGAGAAAAAATGTAGAAAAAGTGGAGAAAAAAATGTAGAAAAAGTGGAGAAAAAATGGAGGAAAAATGTAGAAAAAGTGGAGAAAAAATGGAGAAAAAGCGGAGAAAAGGTGGAGAAAAAGTGGAGAAGTGGAGAAGAAGTGGAGAAAAAGTGGAGAAAAAGTGGAGAAAAAGTGGAGAAAAAGTGGAGAAAAAATGGAGAAAAAGTGGAGAAAAAATGTAGAAAAAGTGGCGAAAAAATGGAGAAAAAATGTAGAAAAAGTGGAGAAAAAATGGAGAAAAAGCGGAGAAAAGGTGGAGAAAAAGTGGAGAAGAAGTGGGGAAGAAGTGGAGAAAAAGTGGACAAAAAGTGGAGAAAAAGTGGAGAAAAAATGGAGAAAAAGTGGAGAAAAAGTGGAGAAAAAATGGAGAAAAAGTGGAGAAAAAGTGGAGAAAAAATGGAGAAAAAGTGGAGAAGAAGTGGAGAAGTGGAGAAGAAGCGGAGAAGAAGTGGAGAAAAAGTGGAGAAGTGGAGAAGTGGAGAAGAAGTGGAGAAGTGGAGAAGAAGTGTTTGTTCATGCCAGATGGGAGATAAATAATTTTTTACCGGCGCTGTCATTTACTGTAAAGTGATCATCGGTGTACGGTGTATACCTGTGATCACATGAGCGGGGACCGGAAAAACCATCCTGAATCATGATCTCCAGGGTCTCAGCTAGCCCTGAAACCCCGGAGATTTTCTGACGCCGGGGGGCGTTATTCACTTATTTCTGCCTGCCGTTTATAAACGGCAGATCAGAATAAGGCTACATTAACACGACCGATCCATTTTTGCGGTCTGCAAAAAACAGTTAGTTTTTTTCACGGGTGCATCCGTGTGGCATCCGTTTCCGTTCCGTAGACGGTCCGTATGTCATCTGTTTGTCATCCGTGTGCCTTCCGGTTTTTTTGTGTACTGCAAAAAAACTGAAGGAGGGTAAATGCATAAATTTACCCAGGATCCATAGCTTCATCCTTCATGAGGCGGTCACATGTTCACTCCAGTGCCATTTTCTACTGCTTTTCACAGCGTAGAGCGCTCTGGTGATTTTCCTGTGCTTGTACACTTCATATCAGTCTTTTCTGTCATTATAATGGCAGAAAGACACATAATGTCACACTCTCCTGCATTTTGTAATTTTGCACCCTTTGGTGCCTTTCATGTGGCACTAAAGGGTGCTTAGCTTTGTATTTAGCCAAAAAAATGAAAAAAAAAAATGACGTGGGGCTCCCCCTATTTTTGATAGCCAGCTAGGGTAAAGTAGACGGCTGCAGCCTGCAGACCACAGCTGGCAGCTTCACCTTGGCTGGTAATCCAAAACTGAGGGCACCCCACGCTGTTATTTTAAATTAAATAAATAATAAAAAAAAAAAAAACACGTAGGGGTCCCCCCAAAATTGGATCACCAGCCAAGGTAAAGCAGACAGCTGGGGTCTGATATTCTCAGACTAGGGAGGTCCATGGTTATTGGTTATCTCCCCAGCCTAAAAATAGCAGGCCGCAGCTGCCCCAGAAGTGGCGCATCCATTAGATGCGCCAATCCTGGTGCTTCGCCCCAGCTCATCCCGCGCCCTGGTGCGGTGGCAAACGGGGTAATATATGGGGTTAATACCAGATGTGTAATGTCACCTGGCATCAAGCCCTGGGGTTGGTGAGGTCAGGCGTCTATCAGATACCCGACATCACCAACCCAGTCAGTAATAAAAAAAAATAGACGACAAACACATTTTTATTTGAAAAAACACTCCCCAAAACATTCCCTCTTTAACCAATTGATTAGAAAGAAAAACAAATCCAGGTCTGGTGTAATCCAAGGGTTGCCATGACGATCCACACTGTCCCAGTCAATGAAGAGCAGAATGTTCCCCATTGGCTGGGAGAGCAATGCAGTGACCTGAGCTAACATCAATGGGTCAGCCCAGGTCACTGCAGGGGATGACGAGTGCTGCTGTCAGCAAGGTACATTACCTGCGCTGATCTCCAGCACACTGACAGCACCTGTCACTGAGTTCAATGACCGGCGCCTTCACACCAAGTATCGCGAGAGGCCCGTGACGTCACCGCTAGTCAGTCTCGGGTTGGAAGCGAGAGAAGGTGATGTGACAAGCGGCGGCCATGGAGGACAGTGACAGCGCTGAGGTCGGGATGGCGGGACTTCATCACCGCAGGTAAGCCGAGCGGGACCATGTGTGCAGAGTGTGTGTGCAGAGTGTGTGTGTGTGTGTGTGTGTGTGTACGTGTGTACATGCCACGGGCAGGAGGGGGCGGAGCGAGCTGAGCGGGGAAGTGTGGGCTTCCTGCACGTAACTAGGATAAACATCGGGTTACTAACCAAAGCGCTTTGCTTGAATACCCAATGTTTATCTTGGTTACCAGCTTGTGGCAGGCTGCCAGCGATGGCTCCTGCACACTGTAGCTGTAAAAAGCCCTGCTTTTTGCTGCTAGAACCGTTCTCGAACGTATCTAGAACTATCGAATTTTAGCAAAAAAGCTCGAGTTCTAGTTCGATCTAGAACAGCCCCCAAAATCACTCGAACCGCGAACTGAAGAACCGCGAACCTCGAACCGCGCTCAACTCTACTCCCAATACGTCATAATTATCAATATCTTTATACAAAAAATGTATCATAGTAGGGATAAATAGGATTTGTGATAGCTTTTCTCTTTACATTGGGCGCTTAGTTGTAATTTATATATCTTTTATGATTTTTTTGTTTGTTAATTTTCAAAGCTTGTAACTTTCCATCTCAGTGTTTTATTTACTTATGTACATATTTCCTTTGTTTCAGATCATGTCTGCTCCTTTTTCCTCTCGTCGTAAATGCCTAAACAACCCTGACTCCTGCTATATTTGTGGTGTTTTCACCATTCCAGTTCAAAGGGCAAACATCAGTGCATTTGTCAAACAAGCATATTTTGCATATTTTAAAGTAAAACTCGGTGATCAAGATAAGCCGTGGGCCCCTCACATAGTGTGCAAGCAGTGTGTCGAGAGTTTACGGATGTGGACCAAAGGAACACGTGAAAAGTTGGCATTTGGTATCCCCATGGTGTGGAGAGAGCAAAAAAGTAATTCCAAAGACTGTTACTTCTGTTTAGTGAAAACATCAGGATTTAACAGGAAAAATAAAAAGTAAAATAGAATATCCAAATCTACCGTCAGCTATCAGACCAATGCCTCATTCAGCTGAAAATCCAGTGCCAGTTTTCGAGCAGCTACCATCTCTAGAAGTTCTGAGTGATGTTGACGAACACAGTGACAGCAATGATGCAAAATTTGAAATTCACAAGGATTCAGTTCGTAAGGGATTTGATCAGCACGAGTTAAATGATTTAGCACGTGAATTGGGCTTATCAAAAAAAGCTTCAGAATTACTAGCATCAAGGCTGAATGAGAAACAGTTAGTTGAACAAGGAGCGAAGGTATCATACTTTCGTACTAGAGAAAGTACATTTTTGCAGTACTTTCGGTGTGACAGCGGTTTTGTGTTTTGCCATAATATTCCTGGTTTACTACAAGAATTAGGGCTTTCAATGTACAATCCAAATGAATGGCGACTGTTTATTGATAGCTCAAAGCGGAGTCTTAAGTGTGTCCTTCTACACAATGGCAATTTATTTGGTGCAGTCCCTATTGGGCCTTCTGTCTCTCTTCGTGAAGAACATGGAGATGTAAAGAGAGTTATTGAGTTATTGAAATATGACACACACAATTGGATCATCTGTGTTGACCTTAAAATGGTTTGCTTCCTTCTTGGTCAGCAACGTGGGTACACAAAGTATCCCTGCTTTCTCTGTATGTGGGATAGCAGAGCTCGAGAAAAGCATTGGGTTGAGTCGAATTGGCCTCCAAGATCTGGTCTTAAACCTGGAGATCCTAACATTCTACATCAGCCACTTGTTGACAGGAAGAATCCCACAATTCCCACCTCTGCACATAAAACTAGGTCTCATGAAGCAATTTGTAAAAGCATTGCCAACTGACGGCGACTGTTTTAAGTACATCATGTTGGCACTTCCTGGACTGTCCATTGAAAAAAATCAAGGCTGGTGTGTTTGATGGTTCACAAATTCGACAGCTCATCAAAGATGAACATTTCACCGGGACTATGTCAGATCTTGAGATGAATGCTTGGTTATCATTCAAAGACGTCGTCAAGAACTTTCTTGGAAATACACGTGCAAGTAATTACAAAGAAATTGTTCAGAAACTATTGGAGAGCTACAAAGCGCTTAGTTGCAACATGAGTATTAAACTACATTTTCTGCATTGCCATCTTGCCAACTTTCCGGAAAATCTTGGTGCTGTTAGCGATGAGCAATGTGAACGATTTCACCAAGATTTGAAGGTTATGGAAGACCGTTACCAGGGTAGATGGGATGTACATATGATGGCTGACTATTGCTGGAGCATCAAACGTGATTGTCCTCAAGTTAAACACTCCAGAAAAAGCTATAAATGTACATTTTTACCTTAAATACTTGAATATATATATATATATATATATATATATATATATATATATGCAAAAAGGAGGGGAGCCAGCACTGCTTATGAGTGGCATGCAACAATGAGAAGGTAAAAAGTGTAATATTCACAAATTCATTCCTACTGTGACAATTCAATGAGATTTTTGGCAAATAATTGATCAATAATTTGAGCCCCCCTGCCCCGTCACGGCAAATCTCTATAAGGGGGTCCCTACACTATATTTTTAATTTATATACGTACCATAAGGTCTCGTGTAATGCACAGGACCGTATAAGAACATCACTTACCTGAGAAGTGTCAGAACCGCTCCCATGCTGCAAGGGCTGACAACTGCGAGTAAAAGGACAGTCCAGGTGCCAGTGTGTGTGGCAGAACCACACACACCAGCACAATGTCAGAACTGGCCCCCACAGTGCCAGACCAGCAAGCATGGATGAAGGGCGGAACAGCCCCAGGCAGGTGGTGCTTAAGTAATAATTAGAGATGAGCGAACCGGTCCCGGTTCGGCTCGAGGCCGGTTCGCCGAACGGGGGTCCCGTTCGAGTTCGGTTCGTCGAACGTTCGACGAACCGAACTCGAACGTATAGGCTATAATGGGAGGCAATCACAAACACATAAAAATGCATTATAAATGTACACAAACAGTTAATAAACATTGCCATAACACTTACCGGTCCTCGCGATCCCTTCTGCACTCTGTCTCCTGCCGCTATTCCATCCGATGATCGCTGAATCCTCCCGGTGACCTGCACTGCCAGCAGAGAAGCAGGACCTATCGTGACGTCAAAATAGCCATGTGACCAGTCACGTGGCTATTATCTCATTGGCTACAGACTGGTCACATGACTATGACACGTCATGTAGGACCTGCGAGTGCATCTCTCCGGTACACGGTGCACATATGTGTATCGCCGTGTACCGGCGACATGCTCTAGCACACGGTCGACTCCCCGTTCCGTTAGGGACCGGCTGACACAGCCGGTCATTAACGGAGATCACCGTTGCCATAGCAACGCAGTTAGCGGTGACGTCACCGCTAACCGCGGCTCCGGGAGCACCGTTGCTATGGTAACGCGTCTGTCAGCGTTACCGCTAGCAGCCAGCAGTGATCACTCACGGAGTGAAGGCTGCACGCTGCTTCCCGATTGTAGTGAGCATTGTAGTTAGGATGGAGGTTCCCCAGCCCCAAGTGATGCCCCTCACTACAATCGTCACTACTACTACACTAGAAAGAAAGAAGACAGAAGAGCAGGATCGTGGAGGGCTGACAGGGGTAATAAAGATGGAGTCTCTAATGTGTCTGTGTATTTATTTCTATTAAAGTATTTTTTCTCTGTGTGGTGTCTTTTTTTAACCCTTTATTGGAGATTCTTAATGGCCGGGTCAAACGTGCCTGACATTAAGAATCTCTGGCTTAATACTGGCTGGTAAAACAAAGCCAGTATTAACTCATGATTACCCAACAAGCCACCCGGCTCCAGGGCTGTTGGAAGAGTTGGATACAGCGCCAGATGATGGCGCTTCTATGAGAGCGCCATTTTCTGGGACGGCTGCGGACTGAAATCCGCAGCAGAGGCGCCCACAAACCTCGGGCTAACCTGTGCTGCGGATTCCAATCCCCAGCTGCCTAGTTGTACCCGGCTGGACACAAAAATAGGGCGAAGCCCACGTCATTTGTTTTTTAATTATTTCATGAAATAAGTGAAATCATTAAAAAAAACGGGCTTCCCTATATTTTTGGTTCCCAGCCGGGTACAAATAGGCAACTGGGGGTTGGAGGCAGCCCGTGGCTGCCAGCTGTACCTGGCTAGCATACAAAAATATGGCGAAGCCCACGTCATTTTTTTGGTGGGCAAAAAACTTCTGCATACAGTCCTGGATGGAGTATGCTGAGCCTTGTAGTTCTGCAGCTGCTGTCTGCTCTCCATACAGACAGACAGCAGCTGCAGAACTACAAGGCTCAGCATACTCCATCCAGGACTGTATGCAGAAGTTTTTTGCCCCCTGAAAAAATTATGTGGCTTCGCCATATTTTTGTATGCTAGCCAGGTACAGCAGGCAGGTACGGCTGCCCCCAACCCCCAGTTGCCTATTTGTACCCGGCTGGGAACCAAAAATAAAGGGAAGCCTTTTTTTTATTATTTCATGAATTTCATGAAATAATTAGAAAACAAATGACGTAGGCTTTGCCCCATTTTTGTGTCCAGCCAGGTACAACTAGGCAGCTGGGATTGGAATCCGCACCACCGGTTGGCCTGAGCTTTCTGGGCCCCACTGCTGCGAATTGCAGTCTGCAGCCACCTCAGAAAATGGCATTTTCATAGAAGCGCCATCTTCTGGCGCTGTATCCAACTCTTCCAGCACCTGCCTGCTATACCTGGCTAGCATACAAAAATATGGCGAAGCTCACGTCCTTTTTTTGTAGCTTTTTGGCAAAAAAAAAAAAAATGCTTCTCTGGATTTTCCATTGCCAGTGAAGGTAACACCAAGCAGTGGGGGTTAGCAGCCAGTAGCTGCTTGGATTACCCTTAGCTAGCAATACAAAAAATGCAGTGGGAGCTAACATATATTTTTTTTAATTATTTATTTAAATAACTAAAAATAAAATGGGCTTCCCTGTATTTTGATTGCTGGACATCACAGTGCTGTAAAAATAAATCTTTAAAAAAATGACGTAGCGCTCCGCGGTATTTTTGATTCTCAGCGCAGATAAAGCAGACAGCTATGGGTTGCCACCCCCATCTGCCTGCCGTTACCTTGGTTGGCAATCAAAATACAGGGAAGCCCATTAATTTTTTCTATTTAAAAAATAGTTAAAAAAAAAATTACGTTGGGTCCCCCCATTTTTGATAGCCAGCTAGGGTAAAGCAGACGGCTGTAGCCTGAAAACCACAGCTGGCAGCTTTACCGTGGTTGGGGATCCAATGTGGAGGTCCCCTCAGGCTCTTTTTTATAATTATTTTATAAATATTAATAATTACACAATAAAAGTAGGGGACCCCCCAAATTGGATCACCAGCCAAGGTAAAGCGGACAGCTGTGGTCTGGTATTCTCAGGGTGGGAAGGTCCATAGTTATTGGGCCTTCACAGCCTAAAAATAGCAGGCCGCAGGCACCCCAGACGTGGCGCATCCACTAGATGCGCCAATCCTGGCGCTTCACCCCAGCTCATCCCGTGCCCTGGTGCAGTGGCAAACGGGGTAATAAATCGGGTTGATACTAGCTGTAAAGTCACCTGAGATCAAGCCCAGCAGTTTGTGATGTCATGGCGTCTATTAGATACCCAACATCATAAACTGTCAGTACTAACAAAAACAAAAAATCGACAAAAGAAATTTATTTGAAAAAACAGTCCCCAACACATTTCCTCTTTCACCAATTTATTGTAAGAAAAAAAATAAAGGGGTCCCACGACGACTCTGGACCATCTAGAATATGGGGGGGAGACACTCAGGGAACGTATCCCCCATTTTCTAGGAGTGCGGACCCTTCATGTGAGGAGTGTGGGTGCAATGAATCTGCACTCACTCTCCCCGGGTCCACAGCAGCAGAGTCCATGTCGTAATGGTTGCTACCAAAGCTGCAATGCCCTGCTCATGAGGTAAGGGCATGCCTAATCAGGAGAACTACTGTAGAGGAAGCTCTGCTCACTGGTATATAGGTGCTCAGAGGTAATAATAGATAAAATTAGTGAGTAACCTCGGCACTCTATATCTCCCAGACTAAGTCAGTAAGTCACAACGGATAGTAATGCAAAATCACTCTTTATTGGTCCGTATTAAGAAATTTTTTTTTTCATAAGCATATATGTTTTTGTCCAAAACAAGTTACAAATGACGTTTCGGCCTGAGCCTTCGTCAGATTGGACTTATCTGCATGTAATCATGAAAAATGACAATAATCAGTATCACATAGGAGTGAGAGAACAATAACATAAACTCGAACAATGTAGAGGTACAATTGGGATGCAGCAAAAAAATTGCAACACAGCAAGAAATGAAACACATGATACAAATGTCATAATACAGTACAAGGACAATATAGTAATGACAAATATGGGGTCAGAGTAGACTTAGACAGCTCTGGTACGAAAGAGATGTCAATCATAAAGTAACATGTGCAGTAGGTGTAGAGCTACACTATGCATGGCAGAGCTAATGGGTAGACCGACCATAGAAAAAGTAGAGAAAAAGTGGAGAAAAAGTGGAGAATAAGTGGAACATAAGAGGAGAAAAAGTGGAGAAAAAGTGGAGAAAAAAGTGGAGAAAAAGTGGAGAAAAAGTGGAGAAAAAGTGGAGAAAAAGTGGAGATTAAGAGGAGAAAAAGTGGAGAAAAAAGTGGAGAAAAAGTGGAGAAAAAGTGGAGCATAAGTGGAGAAAAAGTGGAGAAAAAGTGGAGAAAAAGTGGAGCATAAGAGGAGAAAAAGTGGAGAAAAAAGTGGAGAAAAAGTGGAGAAAAAGTGGAGCATAAGAGGAGAAAAAGTGGAGAAAAAGTGGAGAAAAAGTGGAGCATAAGAGGAGAAAAAGTGGAGAAAAAGTGGAGCATAAGAGGAGAAAAAGTGGAGATTAAGAGGAGAAAAAGTGGAGAAAAAGTGGAGCATAAGAGGAGAAAAAGTGGAGAAAAAGTGGAGAAAAAGTGGAGAAAAAGTGGAGCATAAGAGGAGAAAAAGTGGAGATTAAGAGGAGAAAAAGTGGAGAAAAAGTGGAGCATAAGAGGAGAAAAAGTGGAGAAAAAGTGGAGAAAAAAGTGGAGAAAAAGTGGAGAAAAAGTGGAGAAAAAGTGGAGAAAAAGTGGAGCATAAGAGGAGAAAAAGTGGAGAAAAAGTGGAGAAAAAGTGGAGAAAAAGTGGAGCATAAGAGGAGAAAAAGTGGAGAAAAAGTGGAGAAAAAGTGGAGAAAAAGTGGAGCATAAGAGGAGAAAAAGTGGAGAAAAAAGTGGAGAAAAAGTGGAGAAAAAGTGGAGAAAAAGTGGAGATTAAGAGGAGAAAAAGTGGAGCATAAGAGGAGAAAAAGTGGAGAAAAAAGTGGAGAAAAAGTGGAGAAAGTGGAGAAAAAAATGGAGAAAAAGTGGAGAAAAAGTGGAGAAAAAGTGGAGAATAAGAGGAGAAAAAGTGGAGAAAAAGTGGAGAAAAAGTGGAGAATAAGTGGAGAAAAAAATGGAGAAAAAGTGGAGAAAAAGTGGAGAAAAAGTGGAGCATAAGAGGAGAAAAAGTGGAGAAAAAGTGGAGAAAAAGTGGAGAAAAAGTGGAGCATAAGAGGAGAAAAAGTGGAGAAAAAAGTGGAGAAAAAGTGGAGAAAAAGTGGAGCATAAGAGGAGAAAAAGTGGAGAAAAAGTGGAGAAAAAGTGGAGCATAAGAGGAGAAAAAGTGGAGAAAAAGTGGAGAAAAAGTGGAGAAAAAGTGGAGCATAAGAGGAGAAAAAGTGGAGAAAAAAGTGGAGAAAAAGTGGAGAAAAAGTGGAGAAAAAGTGGAGAAAAAGTGGAGAAAAAGTGGAGATTAAGAGGAGAAAAAGTGGAGAAAAAGTGGAGAAAAAGTGGAGCATAAGAGGAGAAAAAGTGGAGAAAAAAGTGGAGAAAACGTGGAGAAAACGTGGAGAAAAAGTGGAGAAAAAGTGGAGAAAAAGTGGAGCATAAGAGGAGAAAAAGTGGAGAAGAAAGTGGAGAAAACGTGGAGAAAAAGTGGAGAAAAAGTGGAGCATAAGAGGAGAAAAAGTGGAGATTAAGAGGAGAAAAAGTGGAGAAAAAGTGGAGAAAAAGTGGAGAAAAAGTGGAGAAAAAGTGGAGCATAAGAGGAGAAAAAGTGGAGAAAAAAGTGGAGAAAAAGTGGAGAAAAAGTGGAGAAAAAGTGGAGATTAAGAGGAGAAAAAGTGGAGCATAAGAGGAGAAAAAGTGGAGAAAAAAGTGGAGAAAAAGTGGAGAAAGTGGAGAAAAAAATGGAGAAAAAGTGGAGAAAAAGTGGAGAAAAAGTGGAGAATAAGAGGAGAAAAAGTGGAGAATAAGTGGAGAAAAAAATGGAGAAAAAGTGGAGAAAAAGTGGAGAGAAAGTGGAGAAAAAAATGGAGAAAAAGTGGAACACCCTTTGGTACCTTTCATGTGGCACTAAGGGGTGCTTAGCTTTGTATTTAGCCAAAAAAATGAAAGAAAAATGACTTAGGGTTCCCCCTAGTTTTGTAGCCAGCTAGGGTAAAGCAGACGGCTGCAGCCTGCAGACCACAGCTGGCAACCTCACCTTGGCTGGTAATCCAAAACTGAGGGCACCCCACGCTGTTATTTTAAATTAAATAAATAATTAAAAAAAAAAACACGTAGGGGTCCCCCAAAATTGGATCACCAGCCAAGGTAAAGCAGACAGCTGGGGCCTGATATTCTCAGACTAGGGAGGTCCATGGTTATTGGAATCTCCCCAGCCTAAAAATAGCAGGCCGCAGCCGCCCCAGAAGTGGCGCATCCATTAGATGCGCCAATCCTGGTGCTTCGCCCCAGCTCATCCCGCGCCCTGGTGCGGTGGCAAACGGGGTAATATTTGGGGTTAATACCAGATGTGTAATGTCACCTGGCATCAAGCCCTGGGGTTGGTGAGGTCAGGCGTCTATCAGATACCCGACATCACCAACCCAGTCAGTAATAAAAAAAAAATACACGACAAACACATTTTTATTTGAAAAAACACTCCCCAAAACATTCCCTCTTTAACCAATTTATTAGATTGAAAAACAAATCCAGGTCTGGTGTAATCCAAGGGGTTGCCATGACGATGCACACTGTCCCAGTCAATGAAGAGCAGGATGTTCCCCATTGGCTGGGAGAGCAGTGCAGTGACCTGAGCTAACATCAATGGGTCAGCCTAGGTCACTGCAGGGGGGTGACAAGTGCTGCTGTCAGTGAGGTACATTACCTGCGCTGATCTCCAGCACACTGACAGCCCCTGTCACTGAGGTCAATGACCGGCGCCTTCACATCAAGTATCGCGAGAGGTCCGTGACGTCACCGCCAGTGTCAGTCTCGGGTCGGAAGCGATAGGTGATGTGACAAGCGGCGGCCATGGAGGACAGTGACAGCGCTGAGGTCGGGATGGCGGGACTTCATCACAGCAGGTAAGCCGAGCGGGCGGGCGGGCGGGGGAGGGGGGGGTGTATGTGTGTGTGTGTTTGTGTATGTGTATGTATGTGTACATGCCGCGGGCAGGAGGGGGTGGAGCGAGCTGAGCGGGAAAGTGTGGGCTTCCTGCACGTAACTAAGATAAACATCGGGTTACTAACCAAAGCGCTTTGCTTGGATACCCGATGTTTATCTTGGTTACCAGCTTGTGGCAGGCTGCCAGCGATGGCTCCTGCTCACTGTAGCTGTAAAAAGCCCTGCTTTTTGCTGCTAGAACCGTTCTCGAACGTATCTAGAACTATCGAGCTTTTAGCAAAAAGCTCGAGTTCTAGTTCGATCTCGAACAGCCCAAAAATCACTCGAGCCTAGAACTGGAGAACCACGAACCACGAACCGCGCTCAACTCTAGTAATAATGCCTATGGAACAGGAGGCGGTGGCTGTATGTGAACAGGCACCAACATAAATTTTGATGGCAACAGAAGGAATTTGCAAACCACACTGGGCGTGCATGGCAAGGTGGCGGTCAACCACCGACCAGCTAAATGCAAAAAGGAGGGGAGCCAGCACTGCTTATGAGTGGCATGCAACAATGATATATATATCCTTTGTAAAAAACATGATAGTGTTAAAAAACATATTTGGCATGCCTATTTCTTATATATTTCATTTTTTGTTCATATTTGTACTATTTAAAAAAAAACAAACACTTTTTAGGTACAGTAGTTTACATATTTTTGAGAAGACAAAAATCCTATAGTTCAAAAACTTGACGTGATAGAGAAAAACTGAGATCATTTCTGGATTCAGCATCCAAAAATTAATTAAGAACAGTTGTCTGACCTAACTCCTAAAAAATTGCGTTCTCAGTGTTATGAATAGATCAATCCACATAGTAGTAGGGTACAAAAAATAAGTGAATGCAAATGCTATGAATATATAGTTATCCACCATTTATAGTCCCCAAAGTGGTCGTTTAACCAGAGGCAATCATATTGAAAATAAATAAGTGGCATGTTTCCTCAATAACAGTATGATGATATAAGGATAAAGTTACCTAAGTTGATTTAGTTAGCTGTATAAAGTGTTCTGCCACATTTGTCCCTCCACCCCAACGCCGAATCGGCACCCTTCTTCCGGAAGGACTTTTTCTTATGTATTTGGCACATGGTCCCTTCTATCCTGAGACTATATCATATTCCTACGTGAAGTTTGTAACATTGGGGGAAAGAAATGGAATTCGGCCATGGCTTTTTGTGTTTTGTTGTTACAGCATACATTCTCTTGTAAATGTTAAGCCTGCTTTTCACGTTGCAGTTTCGCATACGATATCGTATACGATTTGCAACGCCCCCATCGTATGTGCAGCACGTTCAATTTGTTGAACGTGCCGCACAAACAATTAACCCCCGTCACACGTACTTACCTTCCATACGACCTCGATGTGGGCGGCGAACATCCATTCCTGGAGTGGGAGGGACGTTCGGCGTCACATCGACATCACGCGGCAACCGGCCAATAGAAGCGGAGGGGTGGAGCTGAGCGGGACGTAAACATCCCGCCCATCTCCTTCCTTCCGCATTGTGGGCCAGGAGCCGCAGGAGGCAGGTAAGATCTGTTCATCGTTCCCGGGGTGTCACACACTACAATGTGTGCTACCCCGGGTACGATGAACAATCTGACGTGCAATTCTAGAGAAAGGTACAATGCGTATGCAATGAATGTTTGAATGTTCAGTCGCAATCGCACGTACCTGTCACACACTGCAATGTACCTTACGATGCCGGATGTGCGTCATTTACGACTTGACCCCGCCGACACATTGTAAGATACATTGCAGCGTGTAAAGCAGGCTTTACTCTAAAATCATAATCCTCCAAGTCAGTACAATTCCAAACTAATGTAGATTATTTTTGTTTAAATGTATACAAAATTTCAGAAATTTTAAAAAAAAATATATATTTTGGTTTACATCACCAAATTCCAAGACATTTAATATTTTCCATTTTTTCATCAATTGAGCTGTGTGAGGGTTTGTTTTTTACGTGATGAGCTTGTTGATACCATATTGCTCTATTTATGACTTTTTTGACCTGTTTTTACAACTTTTTTTATGGAAGGAGTAGTAACGAGTTTCTGTAGTTTTGATTTTCTTTTTCTCGTTACAGCATTTACCAATCAGGTTCAATTTTTTTATATTTTGATAGATCAGGCTTTCATGAACATGATGATACCAAGTACAGTATGTTTATTTCTCTATTTCTTTATTTTCAGTGGGGGAAGGAGGGTGATTTGAAATTTTTTGTTTTTTATTTTTATGTTTTTGAAACTTTTCTAATTTTTGTCTTTAATTTTTAGCCCCTTTAAGGGATGTCAACCTGGGATTGTCCAATTGCTTAGTCTATATACTTTATTACTGCAGCATTGCATTGGGTCGTGTAAATCTCAGTCTTATTTGAACCTCATCATATAGCTGAGCTTTAGAGGCGTACCAAGATGATTCAATGGGAGTATCTAGCTAGCCGCTGGTTGCCATAGTAGCCCACCGTCACCCCACGATTGTATCACAGGGAGCTGATGGAAGCCCATAAGCGCAAGCAGCGGGATACATTCCATTTTTTTGAATGCCGCTGTAATACATTGATCTGTCTGTTAGAGACAGATGATGAATTTTTAAGATTACTGGTTTCTGTTTTCTGGGGGAAATCTGAGCTATTGAGCCTTCTCCATACACAAGCACTCTCACAATCATGTACATGTATGGGACATTGCAGGGGTTAAGCATAGTTCAAAGGTCACTAAATGTACTGAATGGAAAAACCACAACCCAGATAATTATTTTGATAAGCAGGTGTTCAACCATAGGCATAATTTCCTGATCCAAACTGAAAGGAGTATGACACGCTGTTGCTGATGCAAGCGTTTCTTCTATTCATTCACATTGAGACACACATTTCAAGATACCGATACTGTAACACTTGGCTATTTTAGTTATTGTCACCTTCCTTTCAAGTGGAAACAAGCTGTTCATTCTCTCTCTGACCTTTCTTATTAGCAGGACATTTTGCCTACAAGACTGATGCTCACAGGAGGTTTGTTCTGCACTCTAAGTAAACTCTGGAGAGTGCAAGACTCTCTTGACCTTGTCATTTTTCTTTTATTCATTGAGCTACTGCCACATTGATAGGCTATGTGCATTAGCAAGTAAATGTCTAAAGCTACCTAACAAATTGACCAATGAGTATATTCTTGTACTGTGGCGTATGGTATTTCAATTCATATAGGTAAACCTCTACTTGAATAAATATAAGTTAGTGTTTCCAATAGATATTAATCATCTCAAAATCAAACTGTTTTTAAAGACATCTTCCAATGTTAAATGAAAAAAAGCAATTCTAGGAAGATGTGGGACAAACAACATGATCTATTGAAATGTCTCTCATTCTCCAGTAGCAGAATTGTGCTTTAGGCTGTGTGCACACGTTGCGTTTTTTACCGCGGAAACGCTGCGTTTTGAACCACAGCGTTTCAGTGGCAAATTGCATGTGTTCAGCTTTCCCAGCAAAGTGTATGGGAAAGCTGAAAAATCAGTGCACACGCTGCGTTTCTAAACGCAGCGTTTTTGATGCCAAAAATCGCTGCGGAAAGAAAAGCAGCATGTCACTTCTTTTGTGCGTTGTGGCTGCGTTCTCTCCCCCATTGAAATCAATGATGTGGGTCAGAACGCAGCTACACCGCATGGACCTGCTTTTTTGTTGCGGTCCGCGGACTTTGTCGGCATGCCAGAATGCAGGCATTTACCTGGAAGTGAGGTCAAGAGGTTTCCTGTTGACCTCACTTCCTGGCAAAGTTCAGGAAAGCCCCCGGTGTCGCCAAAGTGCCCGCCCCGACCCCCGACCCCCCTCCCGAAAATCCAACATGGCCGCGCGCACAGTAGCGCACCGGCCGCCCTGCTCCTATGTTATCTGTCGCATGTGCCTTGAGACATGCGACAGAAAAATGCACCCAGGCCCTGCCCGTTCACCCCAATTCCCCCCGGTGTCATACATACCTGTCCGGTCACAGCGCTGATCCCCCGCGGCTCCCTCCTCCTTCACAGCAGACGCCAGCCGGTCACATGTGCCGAGCAGCTGACAGCCAGCACTGTGTTCAGAGAGCTGTGCTGGCTGCTCGGCACTCTGCAGCTGTGACCCGGGGAGAGTGGGTGCAGATTTTTGCACCCACTCTCCTCAAATGGAGGGTCTGCCCTCCTAGAAAATGGGGGATACGTTCCCTGAACGTGCCCCCATATTCTAGAAGGTCCAGAGCCGACGTGGGACATCCAAATGGATTTCTGCGGACCCATTTTTTTTATTAAATTGGAGAACAAGGGTATGATTTGGGGATAGTCAGACAAGCCGGGATCATAAGCCAGGAGGTAACGTATAAGGTTAAGGGAGCAGACAGTGACGTGGTCAGGAAGAGGTCCGAGTTCAGAAGCCAGGAGGTAACATATAAGGTTCAGGGAGCAGACAAAGACGTGGTCAGGAAGAGGTCCGAGGTCAGAAGGCAGGAGGTAACATATAAGATTCAGGGAGCAGACAGAGACATGGTCAGGAAGAGGTCCAAGGTCATAAGCCAGGAGGTAACATATAAGGTTAAGGTTGCAGACAGAGACGTGGTCAGGAAGAGGTCCGAGGTCAGAAGCCGGCAGGTAACATATAAGGTTCAGGGAGAAGACAGACGTGAGCAGGAAGAGGTCTGAGGTCAGAAGCTGGGAAGTATAAGGTTCAAGGAGCAGACTGAGATGTGGTCAGGAAGAATTCCGAGGTTAGAAGCCAAGATCAAAACACGAAGGGGCACTTTGCACACTACAACATCGCAGGTGCGGTGTCGCAGGGGTCATATCGAAAGTGGCGCACTTCCAGCGTCGCACTCGACATCGTAGTGTGTAAATCCTAGATGATATGATTAACGAGCGCAAAATCGTCGCAATCGTATCATCGGTGTAGTGTCTGGGAATTCCATAATTACGCGACTGCGACAGGTACGATGTTGTTCCTCGTTCCTGCGGCAGCACACATCGCTGTGTGTGAAGTTGCAGGAGCGCGGAACATCTCCTACTTGCGTCCTGCAGCTCACGCCGGCTATGCGGAAGGACAGAGGTGGGCGGGATGCTTACGTCACGCTCATCTCCGCCCCTCCGCTTCTATTGGATGCCTGCCGTGTGACGTCGCTATGACGCCGCACGACCCACCCCCTTAATAAGGAGGCGAGTCGCCGGCCAGATTGACGTTGCAAGGCAGGTGAGTCCATGTGAAGCTGCCGTAGCGATAATGTTCGCTACGGCTGCTATCACAAGATATCGCTGCTGCGACGGGGTGGGGACTATCGTGCTCGGCATCACAAGCATCAGCTTGCGATGTCGTTGTGTGCAAAGTGCCCCTTACACCAGACAGGAGCCAAGAGCACACTGAGTAAAAGGGAAGTATAACAGGCGAAGTTCAGACAGAGCAAGCCCAGTAAGGCTATGTGTCCACGTTGCTTTTTACCTGCTTTTTTCCTGCTTTTTCAACTGCAGCGTTTAATGCCAAAATAGATGTGTTCTGCTTTTCAAGCAAAGTCTATGGGAATTTGGGTTTCTTGTGCCCACTATGCAGTTCAAACTGCAGCCTTTTTCTGGCAGAAATTTGGTCAAAAACTCTGCTTTGCAGTTCAAAACGCAAATGGCAAAAACAATTGACATGTCAATTGTTTTTGCCATTTGGGTTTTGCACTGCAAAGCTGAGTTTTTGTCCAAAGTTCTGCCACAAAAAGGCTGCAGTTTGAACTGCATAGTGGGCACAAGAAACCCAAATTCCCATAGACTTTGCTTGAAAAGCAGAACACATCCATTTTGGCATTAAACACTGCAGTTGAAAAAGCAGCAAAAAAGCAGGTAAAAAGCAACGTGGACACATAATCTAAAGAAGCAGAGCAATCACCAGGAATGAGACATATCTGTGAAGGCACCTCCCAAAACCAGCATGGACCCTAGTGCTGAAAGAAAATCTGTCAGCAAGTGCACAAGATACATAGCAGAGCATTTTCAACTACAAAATGCTCCACATAGCAGAGCCGTGACAAAAGTATTCCAGATGCAAAATGCTCCTCATGGCAGAACAGTGATAGACCAATTGTTTAGAATTGTTTTTAAAGACAATTGTGTATTGCTTTTTAGTTTTGTCTTTTAATAAATATTAACTATATGAAGGTTTGTCATTTAGACTAATATTTATACATTTCCAGTTATTAATTTCCTCTTTCTTAGCCATTTTCCTTTTTTATTTCACAATTGCTTCCCATTTCCAGAGCTTCCCACATCCCCAACTCTGCAACTAGCAGAGACATTTATTAATGTAATATAGACTAATGAGTCTTTTCCACCAAGTGACACATTTTTAAAGTTCTGAATAGATTTTCTTCTTTTATGATTATTACTATGGTGGCAGTAATCATTGTATAATTATTCTCGAGTGTTAGAAGCCCAGACCAAGTAAAAAATGTAAATGTTTTCTATATATCTTGCATTTTTAAATGACAAAACATTATCATAGTTGTAGCAATGTGCATTTTTTAGTGTTGGCAGCAATAATATTCTGCACCATTTCTATCTGCTTGATAATAATTATGTAAGCCATTAGTGAGCTTGTGTTTATAGGAGACATATTACAGGATATTAATCTTTGCATTATTCTCCTCTTTCATTAGAATTGACCAGACAAGATTCAACAGGAATAATTACTGTGATTTATTACAGTGTTAAATGGTTGGTTAATCCGCCCTCTATATTCCTATTATTGACATAGGGTTATAACTACAGCTTCTCCTGCTCTGTTTGCACAACTGTACAGGACTGATCACACTGATTTATCTCGCTGTAGCATTTTATTGAGCCTGTTATGCTTTCGCCACTAATACAAGGTAACAATTATGTTATTTTCCTATGCCTCCAGACCTGCAAGTCCCTAGTGCTTAGATTGATTACAGTGACATTTCATGTTTGTATCAGCCCAGAATTATCCATTATCATTGGGCCAGAGCTGTATATTATTTGATTTGCCAGTTGTATACTAGTCCTATCAGCTGTAAGTGACACAATGATTGATTCTGTGCATTTTCTGTCCCTGATCACAACATTGTTTGCAGTCATCTTTAATATCCTATAACAAATAATATTAGTGCATATTCGGTTTCTTAATTGAACTTGTTTTTTCTACTATTATCTCATGAAAAGAAGATGAAGATTCATGTCTTTTGTCACTGGACATTTAATTTTTGTCACTCATGCAAATTATTTACAAATAACAAACAAATTGGCAGTTAGGAGAGTCAGTCAGTCAGGAGGAGGGAGGAATGCAAATAAGAAAGCCGCGGAGACACCATCACGTGTTTCTCAACGCTGGCAGGAAACTAGCCAGGTCTTTCACCGGGAAGGAACAACCACGGGAAGGGCAGTCTCCAGTCAAGGAGACCACCTATACCAAACATGGTATCCATCCACAGACAGCCGTTTCGGGGTATTTGCCCCTCATCAGTGTGGAGTAGGAATCTGGCTAGTGGGGGCAATGCCTAGTATAAGACTACTTAAGCAAACATTGTTGACCTTAGGGAGATCAACATATCCACTGCGGAGACACCATCACGTGTTTCTCAACGCAGTGATTCTAGAGCATTGCCCCCTGGGAAGTATGCAAATAAGAAAGCCGCGGAGACACCATCACGTGTTTCTCAACGCTGGCAGGAAACTAGCCAGGTCTTTCACCGGGAAGGAACAACCACGGGAAGGGCAGTCTCCAGTCAAGGAGACCACCTATACCAAACATGGTATCCATCCACAGACAGCCGTTTCGGGGTATTTGCCCCTCATCAGTGTGGAGTAGGAATCTGGCTAGTGGGGGCAATGCCTAGTATAAGACTACTTAAGCAAACATTGTTGACCTTAGGGAGATCAACATATCCACTGCGGAGACACCATCACGTGTTTCTCAACGCAGTGATTCTAGAGCATTGCCCCCTGGGAAGTATGCAAATAAGAAAGCCGTGGAGACACCATCACGTGTTTCTCAACGCTGGCAGGAAACTAGCCAGGTCTTTCACCGGGAAGGAACAACCACGGGAAGGGCAGTCTCCAGTCAAGGAGACCACCTATACCAAACATGGTATCCATCCACAGACAGCCGTTTCGGGGTATTTGCCCCTCATCAGTGTGGAGTAGGAATCTGGCTAGTGGGGGCAATGCCTAGTATAAGACTACTTAAGCAAACATTGTTGACCTTAGGGAGATCAACATATCCACTGCGGAGACACCATCACGTGTTTCTCAACGCAGTGATTCTAGAGCATTGCCCCCTGGGAAGTATGCAAATGTCCTGCCAGCGTTGAGAAACACGTGATGGTGTCTCCACGGCTTTCTTATTTGCATACTTCCCAGGGGGCAATGCTCTAGAATCACTGCGTTGAGAAACACGTGATGGTGTCTCCGCAGTGGATATGTTGATCTCCCTAAGGTCAACAATGTTTGCTTAAGGAGGAGGGAGGAGACAGACTAAAGGTGAGGACCCCAGGGGTCCTGTTCAACTCTGAGGAGATGGAAGAAAGAATCCCAGTGACTTAGGGGAAGTGTTTCAGACACCCCTATAGTCACATTTCACAGGCAACAGCTCAAGGTGGAGGGATTGGTCGCAAACGGGGTTCCGGACTCTAGGCTAGGAAGATACTTCAGGACTTCCTAGTAACACCGGAGGCCAGGGGGGCTGTACGCACCTTCAGGCCATAAGCAGCACACAAATCCGCTGGAAGATGGCCACAGAGGACCAGGTCCTCTGACAGCCATTTTAGTTCATCCACAGTATGCTGGGATCCCTAGTGATGGACAACCACCGATCCCGAGTAAGTCTGAGGCCATTACCGATACACCTTTTGTTTGCGTTTTCCTGGCCGTCTCTCTGCACTGACTTTCGACCTCCTGTCCTACGTCTCCACACACAATGCCCTGAGTCAGGGGCCGTGGACCTGCAGAAGGATTTCTGCCTGCCTGGCTCCCTTCGGGGAACTTCAAAGGGATTTCTGCCTGCCTGGCAGGCAGAAATCCTTCTGCAGGTCCACGGCCCCTGACTCAGGGCATTGTGTGTGGAGACGTAGGACAGGAGGGCGAAAGTCAGCGCAGAGAGACGGCCAGGAAAAGGCAAACAAAAGGTGTATCGGTAATGGCCTCAGACTTACTCGGGATCGGTGGTTGTCCATCACTAGGGATCCCAGCATACTGTGGATGAACTAAAATGGCTGTCAAGCTTGAACTAGTACAGTGAGTAAAAGACTATTGTTGCAAAGCCCTGGTGTCATCTCCATTCCTCCTGCGTCACAACCTGTGATCATGGACTTTTCATATTATCAACCGTTATCTCGGGGCCTCACTCCACCTGTGAGGAATAAGAACACCTCCGGTGGGCCATCATCACCTGCCTCGGGAAACCTACAGCGCAGTGGTGGCTCACATAGCCGCACAACCACAGGTGGCATAGCAAACTTTATTCCTCTGTAATATAATCATCATCCTCCATTATTTGAAAGACACTGCCAGGGTCACGGAGCCGAACCCCACCACTGCTGATGTTCCTGTACTAATCCAGCCCAGTTCCGAGTACCTCCGACCCTGGAGTGGGTGTGTCACTAACCATGAGCTAACCCCTATACAGGGACTGTCAGGTGCAACCCCAGAGGGCCTAAATGCACAGTAGCCGGGACCAGGGTAGGACACTCAGATAGACTGGATAGCATCCTGTTTGGGTCGCCAGGCGAGATGGTAGTAGGTCCAGGACAGGAACAGGCTGGCAGGGACAGGTGAAGACTGAAACTGGAAGGCACGGGTGGAAGCTCTTTGGCAGAGGAGACTCGCAGGAGGGATGGGAAGATGGCCGCTCTCAAACTGGCACATGTGGTCTGTAGGCAGAGACAGAGTTAACACAGAATGGAGTACAGGGGAACCTAAGCAACTAGCACAAGAGACAAGCTACAGGAACACTTTATAAAATCACCACACAATGGGGCAGGATGTCTTAAGTACCAGTACCTGTCAGAGGTCAGCAGAGGCACATCTGGGTCAAGAGATGCTAGCCCTTTAAGAAAAGGAAAAAATGTGTGCCCGTGCCCTAGTGTGCTTGCGCGAGCCCCAAGACTCAGACTTCAGAGCAGGAATCGCGGGAGAGGAGGCTGAAGTAGACCGCTGGCGCGCATGAGCGGGGACCTGCTGGAATGGAATTCTGACAGAAGTGTGGAGGGAAACCAAGTGGCGAGTGCTGACGGTGCCAGCGGGGAGACCCAAGGGCAGTGGCCTGGAGTAGAAGGCATGGAGGCCGGGGCAGTGAGTTACAAGCGCTGCTGATGCCTCTGGGCTGGTGGCATGACACATATGTGTATATAATCCAGCTCCTCACCATGCAGTTTGCTTTTACTAACAATTGTGAAAGATTGCTCATTTATAAACAGCATCACTAAAGTTGAGCATTATTCTGTAATATGTTGTAACATATCAATTCTAGAAATTAGTGGATTGCTTCACGCAAATCCTGTCCACAGACCAGGTCAGTGCACTCTGGCCATGGATGGGAGCTGTGAGAATTTCCTTACAACTCCGCCTTGGCTCATAATTAGCCAGGATGGTCACATGTCTCCTGTGCACCACACAGATGATGTCATGCTAGGAAGGCAAATAAAATATTACACAGGGAAACTCAGAAACTGAGGAAATTCATGCAGCTCCTCTCCATGACTGCAGAGCACTGACCTGGTCTGTGGACTGGCTTTATGTCTGCTCATCTCTAGTCAGTTTATTAATTTTCTTCCCTTCTAAATATACCATGACAAACAGAGTGGTATAATTGAAAAGTTAAAGCATTTAGGAATATAGATCAATAGATCAAGCAAAAATCAAATGTGCTTATTCGTGCATTTTTTCCTTGCAAATTTGATTTGCGAAGCAGCTTGTTGACTCAAATTTAACGTCTCATTTAGTTTTTTTCCAGACCATAATAATTATAAGATTTAAAAAATATAAAAAAATATATACTTACCTCTCTGGTCCCACTGCTTTTCACCATCACCCCTCTGGTCCTCATCACATCTTTTGATCCTTGGCAATTGCACTGAAATCCCTGGGCCTCTCACACTGTGATAGGATTTCTGGCTTTGAGGAGGCTCAGAATGGTTCTATGCAAGTGCATGGAATGTCACCACATCATTGCATCGAGACAAAAGTAGAACATCTCAAGCCTCATCAGAGCCAAAAGTTCTGGGTCAGGGATAGAGATGCAGTGATTTCAGAAAAAGTGAAGGGGATTAGCTCGGATTCTGATAATATCTTCACAATGAAAGGGCAAAGTAAAATAAAAAATATGTATTCCACTCTGCCAGCCATTATTACGTTAATAGTTCAGTGGCAGTCGGGGTAACAAGGGGTTAATAACAGCCAACAGCTGCCACTAAGCCATAGATTAACCATGGGGAGGAATCTATGAAGTAGGACCCATAAGTACTGCTGCAGGAGAAATTACAGCTGCCGGAGCCATCACAGCTATGAGAGCAGTTACAGCCATGCCGGAGACTCAATAAGTGTGTCCTGCTTTATTTTATTTCTTTTACAGCCCCCTACACCATTTTACAATACATAAGATTCACTTATCTGTATTCAGGAAGACCATGATTTCTTCCTTGTTCAAAGAAAAAACGGTCATCATGGAAGCATGGGACAACTAGACAGAAAGCTGGACAAGGTCAAGGAAATAAGATTTATAGGAGCATTCCAGCCAGAGAAACAAAGAAAACTGTCCGAGTTCAGCAGTCGACAGCATCAGCTGAACTTTGCAGTAGTAGTAGCAGTGTCAAATAACGACGCTTCCAACGATAGTGATGAGGGAGAAAGGCATTTTCGTCCCAAGAACTTTAAGTCGGTAAGAACTTTCAACATTGTGACTCCATCTCTAAACAGACATAATACCAGTGTTAGAAAAGGAACTTACCTGCTTGCTGCTGCTTCAGTCTCTTGGCTATGATCGAGACAGTCTCACGTTGAACAGGGAATCTTAGAGAGGCTCATTCCCAACATTAAGAGATTTCAGCAAATGCTATTAAAGCTTCTTTCGATAGCAGTGATCCACTGACTGTACAATGCTACGAAGAAAGTGTTATAAGCCAGAACCGCAATGAAACTTCTGAGCAACTGACAATACTAATGTCAGAAGATGAAATTGAAAGGTTGTTATCAATTCCACTTACACATAACAGCACAGTATCAGCACAAGCTAATGCTGTATTCAAGGTTATGCAGAATTAGCATTTCTTGGATAAAATTAAGTTTATGTCATTTCACACGACCACTAGTAACTAATATATGAAGGCTGGTTCTTGTGTTATCTTCCAAAGGAAACTGCAGAAAGAACTACTGAGTTTGCCATGTAGGCATATTACATTCAAAAGCTAATTATTGCAACTGTATTTGACAAATTGTGGCTGGCATCAACAGGTCCAAATATAACGTTGTTTGAGACATTTTTTGCGGCCAGAAATCAACTGAATATAACCAAGTTTTCCCACTGGAATGTAAAGATGACATACAGCGTGTGCAGAATTATTAGACAAATTAGTATTTTGATCACATGATACTTTTTATACATTTTGTCCTACTCCAAGCTGTATAGGCTTGAGAGCCAACTACCAATTAAGTAAATCAGGTCATGTGCATCTCTGTAATGAGGAGGGGTGTTGTGTAATGACATCAACACCCTATATAAAGTGTGCTTAATTATTAGGCAAATTCCTTTCCTTTGGCAAAATGGGTCAGAAGAGAGATTTGACGGGCTCTGAAAAGTTCAACATTTTTAGATGTCTTGCAGATGGATAAAGCAGTCTTGAAATTGCCAAACTTTTGAAGCGTGATCACCGAAAATCAAGTGTTTCATGGCAAATAGCCAACAGGGTCACAAGAAGAGTGTTGGGCAAAAAAGGCGCAAAATAACTGCCCATGAATTGAAGAAAATCAAGCGTGAAGCTGCCAAGATGCCATTTGCCACCAGTTTGGCCATATTTCAGAGCTGCAACATTACTGGAGTATCAAAAAAGCACAAGGTGTGCCATACTCAGGGACATGGCCAAGTTAGGGAAGGCTGAAAAACCACCGCCTTTGAACAAGACACACGAGATAAAACATCAAGACTGCGCCAAGAAATATCTTAAGACTGACTTTTCAAAGGTTGTTTGGACTGATGAAATGACAATGAATCTTGATAGGCCAAATGGATGGGCCAGAGGCTGGATCAGTAAAAGGCAGAGAGCTCCACTCCGACTCAGACGCCAGCAAGGTGGAGGTGGGGTACTGGTATGGGTTGGTGTCATCAAAGATGAACTTGTGGGTCCTTTTTGGGTTAAGGATGGAGTGAAGCTCAACTCCTAGACCTACTGCCAGTTTCTGGAAGACAACTTTTTCAAGCAGTGGTACAGGAAGAAGTTGGTATCGTTCCAGAAAAACATGATTTTTATGTAGGGCAATGCTCCATCACATGCATCCAACTACTCCACAGCATGGCTGGCCAGTAAAGGTCTAAAAGATGAAAAAATAATGACATGGCCACCTTGTTCACCTGATCTGAACCCCATAAAGAACCTGTAGTTCTAAAATGTAAGATCTACAAGGAGGGAAAACAGTACACCTCTCGGAACAGTGTCTGGGAGGCTGTGGTGGCTGCTGCATGCAATGTTGATCATAAACAGATCAAGCAACTGACAGAATCTATGGATGGTAGGCTGTTGAGTGTCATCATAAAGAAAGGTGGCTATATTGGTCCCAAATTGTTTTGGGTTTTGTTTTTGCATGTCAGAAATGTTTATTTCTAAATTTTGTCCAGTTATATTGGTTTACCTTGTGAAAATAAACAAGTGAGATGGGAATATATTTGGTTTTTATTAAGTTGCCTAATAATTCTGTACAGTAATAGTTACCTGCACAAACAAATATCCTCCTAAGTTAGACAAATCTAAAAAAAACACACCTACTTACAAAAATATTAAGCTTTGATATTTATGAGTCTTTTGGGTTGATTGAGAACATAGTTGTTGATTAATAATATAAAAATCCTCTAAAATACAACTTGCCTAATAATTCTGCACACGGTGTAGTTTCAACTGAGTTAGGTCCACCTAAGAAGTGTCTAGTTGACGTTTACACCAACCAGCCTGCATAATGCCATCCAAGAGATGATTACAAACAATTGTTATCACTGGCACTCCTGTTCCTTGGGTTGCCGGCAAACTTAGACATACACATCAACACTCCAGGTGCCTACCATCAGGCCCAATGGATGACCAAATATGCTCTCAAGATCTTAATGAATCTTAACGTTTCATCACAAAATTCGTTTAACTATGCCAGAGTTTTAAAATCTTCATCAATTTTGCACTTTTACTGTCCGCTTACACTAGAAGGTTTGGTACCTATGTCAGATCCCATTCCCATTGCCATGAAATTACTTGACATTCCTGCAAGACCACATAGTATACAAAGGAATCTATGCGCCTATTGCTGAGGCTGAAATAAAACCTTTCAACAAACACCCGTAGTACCTCAATGAGATTATGTCGGGTTTGGCTTTTTTTGACAATGAGGTTGCAACCACAGAAAAGGTGGGGATTGAACTGGCTCAGCAGAAGGAAGGCTACAATATTTCCTCAACTTGCGTGCAGCTTGTCGTCACGCAAGAAGGTTCCTCACTTCATGTTGTCCAGAACAAAAAAACTTTTTGTTGCTCTAGAAACAAATCAAGATTTTCTTCATCAAGATCCTTGTCAGTGGCGCACTAATGTAATTTACATCGATGCCGCCGAACGCTGCATTGAGTATATTCAATCCATCACTAAGCACTCAAGAAGACCAGAGACAGTTTATTCTCCAGTGTGTGGAGAGGCATTGCACTGACTATCCTTAACCAAATAAAACGTGTTTCGTTAAAAAAGTGAAACTACTGTAATATTGTACACTTACTTTGCTGTAAGATATGTACTACAAATAATTGTTAGTGTTGTGATGATTGAGCCACCAGTAAACAATGTTGCAATGCTACGAAATTTTGTGTATGTTACAATCACACCAAAGGGAATTATGGTTGAGAGTGACAAATTTACACAAGAAAATTTTGACCATCACTCTAATGCAGAGGTCTCAGAAGTTAAAATCCCACCTAAAACACTTTTATAATATATTTGAGTGACAGATTTTAAGTAAAAATGTGTTGATCATGGCTCATAGGATAACCTCCTTTAACCAATAGAGCCAATTTTGACTTTAATGACCATGTCATATATTTTTTTTAAATCTGACCAGTATCACTTAATGTGGTATTAACACCAGAATGCTTCAAAGTATCCTAGTGATTATTGGTTGTTTTTTTAAGACACCTTGTAATTTAGGTTAGTGGTAAATTTAGGTGTATATTTTGCATTTATTTGTGAAAATATTGAAATTTATTTGAAAATTTTGAAAACTTAGTAATTTATAAACTTTAAAATTTATATCCTTTAACCAATTAGCCATGCTGTAAAAAAATAAATAAGAAATAACATTCCCCATATGTCTCCTTTACATCTGCATCATTTCTCATCTATCATTTTATTTTACATCCTGATACAATGTTAGAAGGGATAAAAGTTTAGCAAAATTTACAAAACCTATTTTTTTAGGGACCTATTCAGATGTAAATGGATTTTGAGGGGCCCATATATTGGAAACTCCAAAAAAGTGATGCGATTTTAAAAAATGCACCCCTCAAATACTTTAAAAGTGCTGTCAAGATTTCTTTTAACCCTTTAGGTGCTACACAGGAGGCAATGCAAAGTGGAATGAATATTTTTTTCCTCTAAAATATTGCTTTACTTCCATTTTTTTTACTTTTAAAAGGAATAGCAAGAGAAAGTGGACCCCACAATTTGTTACCAAGTTTCTTTTGAGCATGCCGATACCCCACATATGGTCAGAAACAGGGGCTGGCTAGTAAATTTTGTCCTTTCAATAAACAGGTTGTCAAAAACTAAATTTTACTTCACTGCTAAATCTGCTTTTGTCATAACAAATGATTGAAAAGTGTTTTAAAGTAAAGTAACTGTGATAAAGGTGCATATAAGAATTTTTTTGTACTCTAAGAGAATGTACTTCTATTACCACAGTCTGATACACTGTGTTTAGATGGGGGAGATGTGCTTTGAACAGATCACAACTACCCCTTTCTCTTATAGTCTGCGGCTTTTCTAGAGTTAAGGGTACTTTGCACGTTGGGACATCGCTACTGCGATATCGTCGGGGTCGGGGCCGGTAACGACGTCACAACGTGTAAAGCCTAGATGCGCCGATAAACGATCGCAAAAGCGTCATAAATCGGTGCTCTGTGTAGCGTCGGACATTTTCATAATGTCGCACCAATAGGAGATATGATGTTGTTCCTCGTTCCTGCGGCAGCACACATCACTGTGTGTGAAGCCGCAGGAGCGAGGAACATCCCCTTACCTGCCTCCACTGCCAATGCGGAAGGAAGGAGGTGGGCGGGATTTTTACGTCCTGCTCATCTCCTCCCCTCCGCTTCTATTGGCCACCTGCTGTGTGACGCCGCTGTGACGCCGCACAACCTGCCCCCTTAGGAAGGAGGCGGGTCGCCGGCTAGAGCGACGTCGCAGGGCAGGTTAGTGCGTGTGAAGCTGCTGTAGCGATAATATTCACTACGGCAGCTATCACAAGATATCTCATGTGCGACGGGAGCAGGTACTATCGCGCTCAGCATCGCAAGCATCGGCTAGCGATGTCGCAGCGTGAAAAGTACCCCTTAGAGGTAACTACAAGACTTCTTAGTGTGGACTGATTATAAGAAGTCTATAATAATCTAGTACAGTAAATTAAGGCACAAGAAGCACATGTTGAACATCTGCTAATTGTTGATGTCCACATTTTTTTTCTATCCTTATGCGCATTGAATGTGTGGACATAGACTGTGGATATAGACTTGATATGCTCATAACACCTACCTGCTTAGAGCGCATGCTGGAGGTAGGACTGGAATCTCCGGTCCAAAGATGGTGCTTGTTAACTTCAAATCTTTGGAGGCAGACGCACCTATGTAATGGACAAAAAGTTCTTCCTTATTGGCTCATAGATGTTTACATTCAATGGCATGCGCGCTAACATATGGATGAATTTGGTTATTTAATCTGCAGTGTCCTCCCTGATTTATTGTTTCCACATGTGTGGAATTAATAATCTTTGACGCTGAAGTCCTTTATATTAACATTGCACTATCTGTAATTGTCACTATATGAGATTATTTTGGTATACTTTATATGGAATATCACTGAAGTATTTCTGTATATTTAGATACACATTTTTAATGATTAATTAACTAAGTAATAAGTGGATAATAGAATATATCCTTTGAATACACATATGGTTACTTGACAAAGGTTATGATGAACTGAAACATTGCCACTGGGCCCAATAAAGTCCATTCCTACACCTTTAGGCCTCTTTCACACGTCAGTATTTTGCATCAGTGTTTTGTCAGTGTGTCATCAGTGTTTGGATGCCAAAACCAGGAGTGGGACTTACCAAGAAGAACTATAATTGAAAGAATGACACCTGTTCTGTATTTTGGAGAAACTCCTGCTTTTGGTATCGAAATACTGATGACACACTGATGAAACACTGATGAAACACTGATGCAAAATACTGACATGTGAAAGAGACCTAAAATCTAGAGTGCTGCCTTTGCTTTTCATGGATCTATATACTACAACTTTTGGATGGTTGGGGTTATGCTCGCACCCACTGTCTCTTTGAGTGCTGCTGTGCTATTTTTTTTTCTAATGATGTTATTCTTAATGAACGAACTTGCACACAAAATATTTTTTTCAAAAAAAACGTTTTCTGTTTACTAATGAATGTTACAATAGAGCCCAAGGTTTTTGTCTATACAGCTAAAGATGAGGATAGAATGCTTAATGTCTTGGAAGGGGATACTGCTTTTTTAAGTACTCCATCTGTGATCAATCTAAAACGCAAATATGGACATGACATCACAAGAAGAAAATTACGCAAAAGAAAAGTTGGTAGACGATATCGGAGGAAACAGAAAAGGAAATAAAGAGAAAGGCAAACTACGATTACAGAGAGAGATAAATATGAAGAAGAAAAAAACAAATTTGTCATCACATGGAATGCACCTTACTGGAAAAAAAGACGATCCCTCCCAGTGACCCGTTTTATTTCATTAAATATACTTATTTATATATATTTTTTTTTCTGTATCACACTCTATGGGTCAGTAATTAATAGATATGTGGACAATAATGATTGAAATGTTTTTTGTATTAAAAAACTATCTGTGATAAAGGTGCATATAAGATTTATTTTGTACTATAAGAGAATGTTCTTCAATTGCCATGGTCCAATACACTATGTGTAGATGGGGGAGAATGTGTTCTGAACAGACTACAACTACCCCTTTCTCCAATAATATGTGGTTTTTAGTAGACCGATCAAGAAGTCAATATGATCTAGTACAGTAAATTAAGGCACCAGAAGCATATGCTGTATATCTGCTAATAATTGATGTCTACATTTTTTCTATCATTATATGCACTGAATGCGTGGATATAGAAGTGATATGCTCGTAACATTTCCCTGCTTAGAGTGCAAGTGCCTCTGGAGGTAGGACTGGAATCTCCGGTCCAAAGATGGTGCTTGGTAACTTCATATCTTTCAGGCCCCCTTCACACGTCCGTGAAACACGTGCGTGTTTGGTCCGTGTCCGTATGTACCAGAGACACGGACAAACGTGGACCATTGTAATTCAATGTCTGTGGATACACGTACGTTTTTCCATACGCTCCGTGTGTCCGTGTGCGTGACACGTATGTGTATCCGTGCCTCACGGATGCTTGTCCGTTTTTGGCACGGAACACGCACACGCGCATCCAATGATAGTCTATGGGTGCGTGAAAACACGTACGTGACACGGATGCATCTACGTGTGGTCCGTGTCCGTTTTTTAAACTATTAATGTATCTCTTTATTGCCAGGTGTCTTCAATTTGCTTTGAGCTGTATTTAATGTCATTTTGCAGCCTGCAGGCATTAAGGAAGGAGTGTGAGGCTTAATTTGAGCGTTTCTCTAGCTTGTTTTTGGTTTAGTGATTGAAAAACTAAACATGGCTCCACGTGTGGATACTGGACGCATAATTGCGGTAGTTGAGGGACACCCAGATTTATGGGATACACGCACAGATGGCTATCGTGACCGAACAATTGTAGAGCGAACCTGAAAGTCGGTTGCAGCTGAGCTTTATCCAAACAATGGATGGGACCGTTGCTCACCTGGTAAAAGAGCTCGATTTGGTAAGTGGTTTTTTTTTAGGTGTTTTAACCTATATTTTTTTTTTTCCCAAAATTACACTTACAGATGCCAATTGTGAAAAACTTGTTAAGGCTATGTGTACACGGTAGAATGTAACTGTGGATTTTTCTTTTGCGGCAAATCCGCACCTTATTTTTGCCGCGGATTTACCGAGGATTAGCCGCGGATTGTGATGCGGAATTCTTTATATCGTATTCCCCATTCTATACCCAAAATCCCCACCAAAATCCGCAACAATAATTGACATGCTGCAGATTTATCCGGATCAAAATTTGCGGCAAATCCGCCACGGAAAATTCCACAGCATGGACACAGCATTTCCAAAAAGCCATGCCGCTGCTGCAGATTTTCTGAAAATCTGCGCTACAAATAAGGTGCGGATTTGGCACAAAATAAAAATCATCAAGTACATTCTACCGTGGAGTCTGTGATAGCACTAATTTGTTTTTTTTCTTGTTTTTTCCCCCAACATATCCAATTGTCCTTTTTGTTTGTTTAAACAAAAAAACTACATTATGGTACAAATATTCAATTTCAAAACATGGATAAAGTGGAATTAGTGCGAAGGAGATGGAGATCTGCCCGGGACCAGTACAGACGGGAATTTAATCCCATTCCCTCAACTTCCGCCAACACACGCAAGAGAAGATATGTTTATTTTGAACAGTTAGAGTTTCTGCGACCTATAATGGAGGTCACTCAGTAAGTATATATGTCAATTAACACTTGATAAAATGATTATCAAAATGAAATTAACATTACTAAAGGACAATTTACACGCTGCAACATCGCTTACGCTCATGGTAGTGATAACATAACCCAGATTGCAACGACTTTGGGGGGTGTCACATCACTTTTAAGATCGTCAGCGATGTTGCTTATTGTAAAAGGAATTTTTTAAAATTTAAAAATAATTTGAAATTTTTTTCTTGTATTTTTTGACAAAAATAGAACTGATGACAATTTGGACGACTCCGACGACAACCCATCCGCCGCACAGTCAGCACCAGCAACTTCGGCTTTAGAGATGGAACAGACAAATACAAGCAACCCAGAAAGCCAAAACTCGGGAAATCAAAATACAGAACATATCTGAAGTGAGGCAGGAGCCCAGAGCACCACAAATCAGGCAACAAACACACCACAAGACACTACAACAAATATACCTCCATCCTCAATTCAAATTTCAGGGTCACGCTTACAAACATCAACATATCGTGCTAGAAGACTTAGACGACCAGAGGATTTCCGATCCCTCCCAGAAATTATAGACACCAGAGTCATGTCAATAATGAACTCGCTTTTGCCTGAAAACGATACCGAGAGATTTTGTCGCTCCTTAGCACCATATTTGTCCAAAGTACACTCGGACAACCAGGAACGCATAAGGGCTGCCATATTAACCTTAATATCGGCATGCCAAACCAATCCCCTACCAAATCATGTCCTATTAGCCATCGAGCAATGGCGCACTAATTATAATTCAACTATCCCTGATGTTTCTGCTCAACTAATACCACAAACTCACTCCAACCAGCCAACTACTTCACTTATAACCAACTTTGGCAACCAAGCAGCCCAAAATACAGAAGTACAAAACATCATTAATAGACCCATACCATCTATTTCTACTATAATGTCTGGCCAAAGTAGCAATATGTTGACACAATTGACTCAACCTACTAATCAAATTGTTCCAATAAATTACCTACAACATCCTTTACAAACACAAAATTACAGAAATACTACTAACATTCAACCAACACAAATACCAAGTCAAATTCCATCATACCAACAGTCATTGTTTTTTGGCCAAACTCCAACACACTCATTCATACAGGGTCAACAATTTCCATCAAATATATCTTACACACAACAACCACACATTCAAAACCCAATAATGTTTTCTCAAAATCTGGCCCAACCAATGTATGCGTCATCGTCACACATGCTACCAACATCATCTTCTCAGGATTCAAATGTTGCCACATGCGTGAATAAGACGCAAACCTCAACCTATGTTTCACAAACAATCTCTGACCCCGAAAATAATATCCCTTCAACACAACAGTCAGTTGCTACTCTAGATGATTTAATTGACTAGGTGCCTATGTTACACATAAGTCTTCTTTAAGTTTTTGTGTTGTTATTTCAAAATATTGTTTTGGTAAAAAACATAATTTCTGGTATGTTGGTCAAACATGGCGAATTTTACGTAATTGTGAAAATTAACAAATGTCTGATTTACAAACATTTTTTCAAGATTTTTCTTTAATTATATCAAAGAATATAAAACATTTTCTGTGTGTTTGTAATGGAAAAACGTATTGTACTTTAAATGTAAGTAAAAACTATATTTTTAAAAAATATATTCGTCAATGGCCATTCAACTGCTACAATGTATCCAAATTGTTTATTTTGTATGGATATTATTTTTGGTTTATGAACCATACAAAGAATGGTAAAATCAAAAATAATTGGTTTAAACGTTGATCAACCTCTAGGCCCATGATATTTTGGCAAATAAACATAATGACAGGCATCTTTTTTTTAAATGTTTGTGGTGATGTGATGTTTTTTGAAAATGAAACTATGACAAATATGGCTATATTGTTTCAAGTGTCATAAATGTTTTCATTTTTTCCATGACAATAAATGTAAGTTTTTTTTCAAAAATTTGATTCCCAGTTTTATAATAAACATCATATTTATTTACAAGATATTTAATTGTTATGTTTTAATCCAAATATATAATTACACACATTTTTTTTTTGTATGAAATTAATTTTTTTTTTTCTATTTTTTTTTTTTTATTTTTAATTTTAAAAAACAATTTGGCAATCATAATAAATTATTTTATCAGAACATAATAAATGGAATATTGATCAATAAAGACAGATTAGATGATGTCACTAAGTTAACAGGATCATAAATGTTTGGTATACAAAAACAAAGGCTCTAACCATGAAAATGTGTTCTGTTTACATTGCTAGCATAGCTAATTTTCAATAAAAAACAAAAAAATTGTTAAACAAATTAATTATTGACAAAATAATGCATATAGTTATTTCTAATTTGTAAAGCATTCAAACATGGTTGTGTGCTGTAATTCTCATTACGTGGAACATTACTTATATAATGAGATGTAGATGTGTCACTCGTAATGTTTCCCTCATGAATTCTACAAAAATTATGTAAAACAATTGTAGCTTTTACAACAGACGTAACATTTGTTGGGCTCAGTTGTATGGTTGTTAAATATATGCGCCATCTTGAAGCGAGAATACCAAATGTGCATTCAACATATGAGCGTGCTCCCTTTAAACGTGAATTAAAGTTAGATTTTAAATCATCAATTCCACGCCTTGGAAAAGGTCTCATGACATGTGTCGATAAAGCAAAACCCTCATCTGCTACCATAACAAAAGGAACTTGAGGTGTAGAAGTACCAGGCAGTGGTGATGGAGAAGGTAAATTCAACTCATGAGAAACCAAACGTCGGGCCAATCGTGATGATCTAAATATTCTTGCATCTGATGCACTACCATATGCCCCAATATCAACATAAATAAAATTATAATGTGTGTCTACTAAGGCTAATATGACAACGGAAAAATATTTGTGAAAATTGAAAAATCGTGACCCTGAATTGGGTGGCTTGCGTACCCTAATGTGCTTCCCGTCCAAAGCCCCAATACAGTGTGGAAATTTTGTCAGTTCATGAAATCCATGGGCTATGGAGAGCCATTTCTCACATGTTGGTTGAGGCATTACTTGATTGCGGAGATGTTCCCATAATGCATCACAGGTTTGCTTTATAATCACACTTATAGTTGATGTTCCAAGGAGGAAGTCAAAATGTAGCGCACCATAAGACATGCCTGTTGCCAGAAACCTATGTAATGTGTAATAGAGAAACACTATTAATAATATTAAAGACTAAACAGATTAAACAGTCATCATATAGGATAAATCTTGTAATAATTAGGGTTTACCTTATTTTTTATTAAATTTCTTTTTAAAAAAACTAAAAAATCCTTTCTATATGAAAAAGAAATTTAATAAAAAAGGTAATAATCGATATTGTGTTTGAAATTTTTAAATTTGTATAAATATATTAATTTAAACATTATAAATTTTAATATTTCAAAATATTAATGTAAGAAACCATACCTTAAAGTAACAAGCAATCTTTCTTCTGGAGGAATACATAGGCGCATGCTTGTGTCCTGGAGCTGAATATGAGGCCTTAGTATGTCCAAAATTGAATCAAACTGTTCAACTGATAAACGAGTATATGCCTGGAATTTTGCAGGATAACGCCTTAACTCGAGAAAAAGACAATGAAAATGTCCATGTGTAGGACGCATGAGGACAATAGGATGCACCCACATTCTTCTATCAGCAATATCCGAAGATGGTATCATAAAACGCCTAACGCCAAATCTTCGAGATATCATCCATGCGAGAAACAACAGAGCCTCATTTGATATGGACATTATGAAAAATTCAACAAGACCCAGTATGGAAGCACACCAAAAAAAACAAATCCGGATTAGTGGCTCATTTAAGTTGGAAAATGTTAATTAACACCAGCATCAATACATTAAATCATTAATGTGATGACAATCCACAGAAAAACGTTCGTGAAAAACGGATGGCAAACGCTAGTGACACGGATCACACACGGACTCTAAAAACGGACAAACGGATGAATCATACGGACATACGGAGGCAACACGGATGTTACACGGAACAAGAATACGGATGAAAAAACGGACAACGGACATGAAAAACGGTCCGTGAAACATGTGCGTGTTTTTAACGGACGTGTGAAGGGGGCCTAAAGAGTAGGCACGCCTATGTAATGAACAAGAAGTTCTTCCTTATTGGAAGGTAGATTGTTATGTTCAATGACATGTGCAATGATTTGTATTAAACACTGTTTTTTGATGCTAACATAGTATGAATATGGTCATTTAATCTACAGCGTCCTCCGTGATTTATTGGTTACATATGTGTGGAATTAACAATCTTTGACATTAAAACACTTTATAATAACACTGCTTTAATGTATAAATTGACATGTATTTCTATGCATCTGTGATTGTCACTATATGAGATCATTTTGGTAAATTCTACAAATACCAATCACACCAAGCGAGGGCTGCTGAGTGGGCGAGGCTGCAGAGTAAGTGCTGGCCATAAAGTAAGTGTATAGCATAGCTGAACACAATATCATATTTGTGCTGTGTAACACTCTAAATTGTTTGGTGTATTCCCTATCTGTGCTATCTCTGATACCGTGAAAGGAAAAAAGATGGAGGTCTTGTGATTTATGTCACATAATTGATTGTTTGGAAAGCTAGCTGGTTAGAGATCTGCAAATTGCAGTCACACCAAGTGAGGGCTACTGAGAGGGTGAGACTACAATATAAGTGCTAGCTCCAAAGTAAGTGCATAGCATAGTTGAACACAATACCGTAGTTTGACACAAGAACATAGTTTGGTGTTACCTTTCTAGTTTTACATTATTTTTATCTGTATTGTTTATGGTCATTTAGTATGTGTTCCATGGTCAATGCTACCAGGTGTGTATCTTGTTAACAACCACATGTCCCAAAAATATTTAGGATATAGCACTCCACAACAGCATGATTTATACACAACATGGACACCAGTAGATGACCAATTAAAGGAGTGACAAAGATTATAATAAAACAACAATCTTTATTAGTATTCATTAAAACATTAAAAGGTTTTTAGCAAAAAGGTACCAAGTAGATAGAGAGGCACAGACAGTTAAATCCATCAAGTCCCACTTAATAGTCACAAAATTATTGTATCCGGGACATATACATCAGAAACAACATCAGGTGAATGTATATAACCTAAGCCAAATGGACATTCATTATAGACAGGTGGAGTTCTATGGTTCTGTTTGCGCTGACATTGAATGCACAAAACATATAAGTGTATTATCCACAATTAGTATCCATATACATAAGAGCAACCAGGTGAGTATATATGAGATTACTGTATACAGATACACAAGGTATAAATACCTACGATGTGTTATAAGTACAGCGCAAAGAGGAAGCAGAGAAAAGCACACGTCATTTAATAGTCATAGTATGCAGAAGGCTAATAGAAAAATATATGTAGCCTGAACCACAGAGGCATTCATTACGGACAGGTGGATTTCTATGATTCTATTGGCGCTGATTTTACATGCATATTATACACAAGCATCTCATCCACACTTCATACCCATTGACAGCAAAAGTAAGCCGAATAAATGGATATGATGTTGTTCATATAAATACGAGGGCACAAAACCCTGCAATACAATGCATATACAGCGCAAAGAGAAAGCAGAGAAAAACACATGTCATTTGACAATCACAGTATACAGAAGGCAAATAGGAAAGTGTAACACTCGTTCAAATTACATCACCTGAGGACTGATGAACTGCCATGACCCTCACACTCCGACACGTGTTTCGCAATGGCTTTTTCGAGGAGCGTGTCAGAGGTGAGGGGCGGGCTGGTTTAAATGGATAGAGTGGCCAATGCGAGGAATTAACTCCGATCACGTGTTTGAGTAAGAACAGGAAGCAGAATTGGTCCAATGAACGGCGCATGGCAACAGTTGCCACCACTGTTAAATGAAAAAAGCCTCCACAACGCCGCGATCACGTGACCGTGACGTCATGACCCACGTATTAGTTAGTCATGGCAACCACGGGATGCTCTCTGACGCGGCGTGAGGGAGCCAGCAGTAAGCACCGCAGTCATGCGCACTGGACCTTTTACTGCACTTAGAGGAAGAACTAGTAAAGGTAGAAAAGAATGCTTTAACCGCTTCATACCCAATTCTGTACGCCGTTCATTGGACCAATTCTGTTTCCTGTTCTTACTCAAACACGTGATCGGAGTTAATTCCTCGCATTGGCCACTCTATCCTTTTAAACCAGCCCGCCCCTCACCTCTGACACGCTCCTCGAAAAAGCCATTGCGAAACACGTGTCGGAGTGTGAGGGTCACGGCAGTTCATCAGTCCTCAGGTGATGTAATTTGAATGAGTGTTACACTTTCCTATTTGCCTTCTGTATACTGTGATTGTCAAATGACATGTGTTTTTCTCTGCTTTCTCTTTGCGCTGTATATGCATTGTATTGCAGGGTTTTGTGCCCTTGTATTTATATGAACAACATCATATCCATTTATTCGGCTTACTTTTGCTGTCAATGGGTATGAAGTGTGGATGAGATGCTTGTGTATAATATGCATGTAATATCAGCGCCAATAGAATCATAGAAATCCACCTGTCCGTAATGAATGCCTCTGTGGTTCAGGCTACATATATTTTTCTATTAGCCTTCTGCATACTATGACTATTAAATGACGTGTGTTTTTCTCTGCTTCCTCTTTGCGCTGTACTTATAATACATCGTAGGTATTTATACCTTGTGCATCTGTATACAGTAATCTCATATATACTCACCTGGTTGCTCTTATGTATATGGATACTAATTGTGGATAAGACACCTATATGTTTTGTGCATTCAATGTCAGCGCAAACAGAACCATAGAACTCCACCTGTCTATAATGAATGTCCATTTGGCTTAGGTTATATACATTCACCTGATGTTGTTTCTGATGTATATGTCCCGGATACAATAATTTTGTGACTATTAAGTGGGACTTGATGGATTTAACTGTCTGTGCCTCTCTATCTACTTGGTACCTTTTTGCTAAAAACCTTTTAATGTTTTAATGAATATTAATAAAGATTGTTGTTTTATTATAATCTTTGTCACTCCTTTAATTGGTCATCTACTGGTGTCCATGTTGTGTATAAATCAGGTGTGTATCTTGTCAGATGTATGTATGCATGCATTGAACAGCCGTTCAAGGATGAATATGTCTACACTCGATGTCAGCATGTTACATATTTGGAAGCCCATGTGTCTGATATAAATAGACAGCTTGCAACACTCAGGAGCACTGTAAACATGGAGAGGAGTTTAGAGTTCCCTGAGCGGCTCTAGCTGCGGCTAGTGCTATGGAGGAGGGTGGAGGTGGGGAAGGTCAGGACCCAGAGGTAGGTAGCTAGGTAACAGTTAGAAGAAGAGGTAGGGGAAAAGTATCAGGGAGCCTAGCCCTGATGTGGCACAACCTAGAAAATATGCCATTGGCTGATATTAAAGATGCAAGCCCAGGACTAGGATCACTACAGCAGGACGTTGCTTCTAGCAACCAGGAAAATGACTGCTGTAGGAAGGAGAGAAATAGCAGTAAAGGCCAGACAGATTTTTATGGACAGGGACTCTAGAATTAGGTGGACAGACAGAGTCATCTGTCACTGAGCTCATGAATGCTGAATAGTGTGTTGTCTGCCAGGTGCTTGGGTTTCACATATTGCGGATCAAATAGACAGATTACTGGGTGGCGCAGGGGAAAAACCAGCAGTCATGGTACACATTTGTACTAAAAAAGTAGATAGATAGAGATGACAGAGAGAGTGAGAGAGTATGGGGTCAAGGCAGCTTTAGGAAGAGGGGGCAGAGACATGCAACAAATTAGGAAGGCAAGAAGTAAGAATTGTGTTAATAGTATTAAATGTCTGCTGGCAAAAGCAAGAGGTGTTGTAAACAAAATGAATGATGTGGAGACTCTTATGTCAACCACGGATTACGATGTGGTGGGCATTACAGAAACATGGCTGGATGAGAGCCATGACTGAATGACAAATGTAGAGGGTTACACCACATTCAGAAAGGACAGGAAACCCAAAAAGGTGGGTGTGTGTGTATATATATCATATCTAACTTAAGACCTCTGCTCAATGATGACATCGGGGGGAGCTGTAACAATGTAGAGTCAGTATGGGTAAATGTACATGGGGAGGTCAATAATGGAAGCTGCTAATTGTAGTTTGCTATAAGCCTCCTAATATAGCTGAACAGGTAGAGGATGAAATTCTGCAACAAATTGAAAAGGCAGCAAATAATAATAATAATAATAATCAGGTCCTTATTATAGGGGATTTCAACTATCCAGACATTCAGGGGGAGATAGAATCTATGGGTTGTGCTAAAAGTTCTTACCTACAATTCAAGACAATTACCTGTCTTAGTTGGTAGACTAACCAACCAGGGGAGATAATTTGTTGAGTTTGGTCCTGTTAAATAGACCAGATATCATTTCAGATTTACAGATCCGGGAGCAGATAGCCAGCAGTAACTAAAATATGGTAATTTTCACTGTAATATTTAATAGAACATTTGAAAGGGGAAAGGCTAAAACCTGGAATCTTAGGAAAGCTGATTTCAACAAATTAAGCGAAGAGCTTAGTCATGTAGATTGGCATAATGTCATGAAAACTAGGATACAGAACATAAATGGGTCAAGTATAAGGATATACTACTAGAGTTCTGTGAAAAACATATACCCTGTGGTAATAAAATGTCCAGGAATAAAAAGAAACCACTGTCTAAATAAGACAGTACAAAGTATGATAAAACAAAGACAAAAGGCATTCAAAATCTTAGAGGCTAAGGGTACCTTCACACTTAGCGATGCAGCAGCGATCCGACCAGCGATCTGACCTGGTCAGGATCGCTGCTGCATCGCTACATGGTCGTTGGTGAGCTGTCAAACAGGCAGATCTCACCAGCGACCAGTGAACAGCCCCCAGCCAGCAGCGACGTGCAAGCGACGCTGCGCTTGCACGGAGCTGCCGTCTGGAAGCTGCGGAGACTGGTAACTAAGGTAAACATCGGGTATGGTTACCCGATGTTTACATTAGTTACCAGTGTGAGCAGGGAGCCGCGCACACTGAGCGCTGGCTCCTTGCTCTCCTAGCTACAGTACACATCGGGTTAATTAACCCGATGTGTAATGCAGCTACATGTGCAGAGAGCAGGGAGCCGCGCACACTGCTTAGCGCTGGCTCCTTGCTCTCCTAGCTGCTGTACACATCGGGTTAATTAACCCGATGTGTACAGCAGCTACATGTGCAGAGAGCCGGAGCCGGCAGCACAGGCAGCGTGAGAGCTGCAGAGGCTGGTAACTAAGGTAAATATCGGGTAACCACCTTGGTTACCCGATGTTTATCTTGGATACAGCTTACCTCAGCTGTCAGACGCCGGCTCCTGCTCCCTGCTCGCTTCATTTGTCGCTCTCTTGCTGTCACACACAGCGATCTGTGTGTCACAGCAGGAGAGCGGCTTTGAAGAAAACGAACCAGGGCTGTGTGTAACGAGCAGCGATCTCGCAGCAGGGGCCAGATCGCTGCTCAGTGTCACACACAGCGAGATCGCTAATGAGGTCACTGCTGCGTCACAAAAAGCGTGACTCAGCAGCGATCTCGGCAGCGAGCTCGCTGTGTGTGAAGCACCCCTAAGAATACAGAAATAGCATTTCAAGAGTATAAATTTCCCAAATGAAAAGTAAAAAAGAAATCAAGCTAGCAAAATTAGCTACTGAAACAAAAATCGCAAAAGATATTAAAATACACCCCAAAAATGTTTAGAAATACATCAATGCCAAAAGAATCAAAACAATTCCCTATAAACAGAGGAATTGATATGACACAACATCACTGATTTAAAACAAAATTTTTATTTATAAAATAAAAATCCTAAATACAAAATATCACTGCTCCCTGATGAAGTGACGTACAAAACGCGCGTTGGAGAGCAAGGCATGCAGAAACACCGGTATATACAGGTATTAAGAAGTCTTTTATTTGTTTTATATTTATTTATTATCTACCCAGGAGGTTATTTTGGACACTGGTCCACTAGCCCGTAGTAGATACCTCATATATAGTGTAAAAGTGCAATATTGATTCCAGTGTCATTTATCCCCTAGTTATATGTGAATAAATATGAATTGATTTATTATATTGAACTGTTAAAAATATATTAATTTATTGTATGTTGTATAGTAACACACTGGTAATTTATAGTTAGTTTTTAGAGAATTTCAAAAGGGCAGTATAATGTGGCTTAATTTATTGGATTGATATTGATAATTTAATCATTTCATATTTATTTAATTTAATTCTACAATATTGAAGTTTTATATATTGAATAATAGCTTTTGCATCTATTTAAGTCACTTATATGTCCTTTACAATTTTTATGGGTCATTTATTTATTCTTACCTGGGTTTTGCGTTCTTGATTGCATAGGTAGGCACTCTGTCAAAATAAATTAGTAAATTAATATTTTGTATGTAGGACTTTTGTTTTGTAAATAAAAATTTAGTGTTACATCAGTGAAGTTGTGTCGTATCAATTCCTCTGTGTATAGGGTATTGATTCTATTGGTTAGTTTTTGTCACAACAGAAAAAGTGTGAGATTTCTGTTGATTAATCAATGCCAAAAGGGATAAAATAATAAAAATAGATACAGGCGCAATATGAGAAGCATCCGTGGATAAATCCCAAATAGGTATAATTAAATTCTGCTCACCTTTACAGGTTGTGCGCCCCCGCACAACCCTAGTGAAAGCGTGACAGTACGGGGTGATCCTCTGTTCTGATTGCTGTATCCGTACTTGTTGGATCCAGACTTTGGTATCGCTTTAGGCTCCTGAAGTCCACCTGCACCTTGGGATTCAGGTTTTCCTTTGCGATCCTCCGTGCTCCAGCTGGATTCTCTAATGGATTGTCAGGTCCTATGCAGCTATTACCGAAATCCCAGGTAGGGAGTAAGCATATAGGAAAGATTTTTTCCGGTCTGCTATAGCGCTTCAGGAACCATTTGCTGATATTTATATGTTGTATTTTTATTTTTTATTGTTGAGCTCCTATTAATACAACGCGGTTCAGCAATCAAATATGCTGATGCCTGATGAAAGCATATTTTATTGCTGAAACGTGTTGTATTAATAGGAGCTCAACAATAAAAAATAAAAATACAACATATAAATATCAGCAAATGGTTCCTGAAGCGCTATAGCAGACCGAAAAAAATCTTTCCTAAAAGGGATAAAAGGATAGTATCGGCCCCATAAAATATTATAGCAGAATAATTAAAGAGGACAAAGAAAAAGCTAAGATATTAAACAAGCACTTATCATTGGTGTTCACCAAGGAACTGACTGCTCCAGGGATCATTCAACAAGACAAAAATCAAAGTCACCTCTTCAATATAACTAATTTAACACAAGAAATATGCCTGCATCTGAGTAAATGAAACATTAACATATCCCCCGTGCCAAATGACATTCATCCACGGATATTAAAGGAATTGAGCTCAGTAATTGACAAACTCCTGTATCTTACCTTCTTAGACTCTCTTGTAACAGGGTTGGTACCTCAGGATTGGAGAATTGCTCATGTAGTACCGATATTTAAGAAAGAGGATGGATTCAGGCAACTACCATCTGGTAAGTCTGACATGAGTGGTGTATAAGTTTTTTTGAGGGCATTTTAAGAGATAACATGCAACAATATATTAGAGAGAATAATATAATAACTGACAACCAGCATAGATTTATGAAAGATGAGCCATGGATCACCAAAATGTTGGATTTCTATGAGAAGGTAAGTGTGAATCTGAAAATTGGTAATACAGTTGATATGATTTATTTGGACTTTGCAAAAGCATTTGATACTATACGACATAACAGTTTTATAATGAAGCTCCAGAAGCAGGGACTAGGGGAAACTATAAGTTGATGGCTAAGGAATTGGCTAGAAGATAAGAAACAAAGAGTAGTCAGAAATGGTACATTCTTTAATTGGACTATAGTCAGCAATGGGTACAAGGATCTGTGCTAGGACCGATTCTTTTTAATCTCTTTATTAATTACATTGTTTATGGCATTGAGGGTAAAGTGTCAGTCTTTGCTGACAACATCAAACTATGCAGGATATTAAAAACGGACCTTGATAGTACAATATTACAAAGTGTACTGGATAGGATATCAGAATGGGAAGACACTTGGCAAATTAGGAAAGTACTGCACCTAGGATGGAGTAATCCTATTGCTACATATACATTAAATGGAAGTAAACTCGAGACTACTGAACAGGATAAAGACATGGATATTCTGATAACAAGTAAGCTAAGTAGCAGCACTCAATGTCAAGCAGCAGCTGCAAAAGAAAACAAGATTTTATGGTATATAAAAAGAAAAATTAGATCCCGTGATCCCGACGTATTGTTACCCCGCTATAAATCACTTGTAAGGCCACATATAAAATATATGATCCAGTTTTGGGCTCCACATTTTAAAAAGGATATTCAGAAGTTAGAGTCAGTTCAAAGGTGGGCAACTAGATTACTACAAGGAATGGAAGGCCTCCCATATGATGAGAGGTTGGAAAGGTTGGATTTGTTTAGCTTAGAAAAAAGACATCTCAGAGGAGATCTCATTTATATGTATAAATACATGTGTGGTCAATGCAAAGGACTGGCACATGACTTATTCCTTCCAAAGACAATACTAAGTATCAGGGGGCACTCACTGTGAGTGGAAGAAAAGCGATTCCAGCAGCTAAATAGGAAAGGGTTCTTTACAGTTAGAGCAGTCAGATTGTGGAATGCCCTACTACAAGAGGTAGTAATGGCAGATACTACAAGAGGTTTTAAAAAAGGGCTGGATGATTTCCTCAGTACACAAAACATTGTTGGTTATAAATTATTTAGTGATGAAATGTATAATTGGTGGAGGAAGGATGAACTAGATGGACCTAGGTCTTTTTTCAACCTATGTAGCTATGGTGACCTAGGCAAACTGATGGCTGTTACTTTGCTAAGTCTGTGTAATCTGTTCCACAATTCACATCATCTTATACAATTACTTACTTACTTAATTAAATAGAAAGAATACTATAATAGGGTTTAGATCTTTCTTTACTTTTGCAATGTCTTCAGCAAAAACTAAATATTTCCCATTTAGCCATGCTTATCATGTCCAGTCTCATTATAAGTATGCTCATCATATCATTCTGAAAGGGCAAATTATTCAAATAGGTGAAGAAATATCAGAGACATGAGTAAAGCTTTACTCTACAGAGTAATTCAAGAAAATTGGTGTCTTTAAAAACTTATTTTCATATGAATTACAAATAGGCAATATCATTATTGCTTAAAACTTGTTTACACAAATAACTTATAGTCTAATAAACCTTAAATGAGAAACAGATTAAATGCATCACACAATGCGCAGATTATCATTTGGTTTAATATATTGCTGTGGTGCTTGTTAGAAAGTATATTTATGAGCAGAATTATGGAATAACTCAAGAGCATTATAAAACCGTTCATAGATGCCATTTCTGCTTAATAGTTGCAATAAGTCGAAGTTTTTTCACTTTTGAACATTATTGCTTAGTTTACAGCTACATGCTGAATTATTCTGCTCTTGAATTCATCGAGTGATAGAAGGTCAGGGTACAATAGACCTAAATTCTAGTGTGCTGAAGAACATGGAATATTGGGATAGCATAAACTCGGGACTACAGAACAGGAGAAGGACTTGGGTATTCTCATTACAAATAAGCTGAGCAGCAGCACTCAATGTCAAGCAGCAGCTGCTAAAGCAAACAAGATTTTAGGGTGTATAAAAAGAGAGATTAGATCCCGTGATCCCAACGTATTGTTACCCCTCTATAAATCACTTGTAAGGCCACATCTGGAATACGGGATCCAGTTTTGGGCTCCACATTTTAAAAAGGACATTCAGAAGTTAGAGTCAGTTCAAAGGCGGGCAACTAGACTATTACAAGGAATGGAGGCCTCCCATATGATGACAGGTTGAAAAAGTTAGATATGTTTAGCTTAGAAAAAAGACGTCTCAGAGGAGATCTCATTTATATGTATAAATACATGTGTGGTCAATATAAAGGACTGGCACATGACTTATTTCTTCCAAAGACAGTACTAAGGACCAGGGGGCACTCACTGCGAGTGGAAGAAAAGCGATTCCGACACCTAAATAGGAAAGGGTTCTTTACAGTTAGAGCGGTCAGACTGTGGAATACACTACCACAACAGATAGTAATGGCAGATACTATAACAGCTTTTAAAAAAGGGTTGGATGATTTCCTCAGTACACAAAACATTGTTGGTTATAAATGACTTAGTGACTAAATGTAGAACTGGTGGAGGAAGGTTGAACTAGATGGACCTAGGTCTTTTTTCAACCTAAGTAACTATGTAACTATGTAACATAAGAAGCCTGCACAGTCTATAGGGTGCTTAACAGGCTGCAACATTGCTAACGATATATCGTCGGGGTCACGGTGTTTGTGAAGAACATCCGGCTTCGTTAGCAACATCGCAGCGTGTGACAGCTAGGAGCGACTATCAACGATTGCAAAAACGTCAAAAAACGTTGATCGTTGACACGTCGCTCCTATTCATAATATCGTTGGTGGTTCATGCCGCTGGTTGTTCGTCGTTCCTGCGGTATCACACATCGCTGTGTGTGACACTGCAGGAACGACGAACATCTCCTTACCTGCGTCCACCGGCAATGAGGAAGGAAGAAGGTGGGTGGGATATTCTGCCCGCTCATCTCCGCCTCTCCGCTTCTATTGGACGGCTGCCGTGTCACGTTGCTGTGACACCCTTAGAAAGGAGGCGGTTCGCCGGCAACAGCAACATCGCAGGGAAGGTAAGTCCACGTGACAGGTGTAAGCGATGCTGTGTGCCACGGGCAGCGATTTGCCAGTGACACACAACCGACGGGGCCGGATACGCTCGCTAGCAATATCGATAGTGGTATCGCAGTGTGTAAAGTGCCCTTATGTGATAGTGAATTGATTGATCCGTGTCTTTATGTTCTATAGAAAGTTTATAACATTTGATTCCCATTTTAGATGTACTACAAAAAGAAGGCAACTTAATTGTTTAAGTCTCCTCAACTCTAATTTTCACCCTGAAAAAAAAAATAATTTCAAAGCTTGTCTGCCATAGAAAGTGAGCCCCAGAAAAAAGTGAGATAGACAAGCCACAAGCGACATTATTTTTATATTTGTTTTTCTTTTTTTTTTTTTTAGACAACATTGTTTTCTCCACTCTACAGAAATATAAATGCATTTGTCTACCTCACCAAGTGTGCTTCTTTAAAAATGAAAAAGTCCAGTATTAAAATAAATAATGAAAATAACATAATAAAAACCATTACGTGGCACAATGCGTGGGGCTTGCACTTTCTCCCTATCCAGTTATGTCTCCTGGGTACTGGTATAAGGTCACACACCTATGTTGTATCTGGAATTAGTATTATCCTTTATATGGTTTATTATAGTTATATGATCTATTACTATCATATAAATGTTTACTTAGTTCTTTTTCTTTCATGTGTAATTTTTTTTTTAGCAAATTTTTACTTGTTTATAACCATTGAAATATTTTAAAAAAATCTACGTTTACTATCAATGTAATATTCATCTAGAGTATCATATTGGCAGGTCACATTCCCTGCCCCACAAATGATGGAAAAATAACCCTTTCTACCCTCTACCCCCACTCAAAAAATGGCAGAATTGCATTTTTTACCATTTCATGTAAATTTGATTTTTTTATCCCTTTCTTAATATATTTTATTTTAGGATGAGTAAAACTTCAAAACTACAACTTGTTCTGCATAAAACAAGCTCTCATACAGCTATGTCTATGTAAAAAAGGTTTTGGCTCTTAGGCCTCTTTCACACATCCGTGAAAATCATGCACATTTTTCAGGGACGTGTCAAAGGTGCGTATTGCCCTCCGTGTGCCGTGTTTATGGCACACATGTGTTCTCCGTGTGCTATCCGTGATAACACACGGAGAACAGGAACTTTCCATTCACCTGTCCCTGGCGTTGCTGTCCGTGGTTCTGATCTACATTCTCCGACCCTTTCAACTCCCCGCTGCTTCCAGCCGCAGTGAAGTGAATATGCGATGAGCACAATGAGCGGGGGTCGGAAGTGAGTTACAGCAGCGGCAAAGACAGCAGCACTGGAGAAGGTGAGTATAGAAATTCCTTTTAATTCACAGACACCTATGTTTTCTCCAGTGCGTGTCACACGGATCACATCCGTGCGGTCCGTGTTCAGTCCGTCTGACACCTGTGATGCCGGAGAAAAATGGACATGTTGACGTGTGGAGCACATGGGCACACGTATGCTCCACATGTACACACGGTCCATGGCAAAACATGCATGTGAGCGCAGACGCATTGATTTTAATGGGTCTATGTGTGCCCGTGTCTCCGGCACGTGAGGAAACGGACCAAACACGTACCAGAGACACGGATGTGTAAAGGAGGTCTTACATGTAGGGGAAACAAGAGGAAAACAAAATAGTGAAAATATAAATTGCCAGGTTATGAAATGGACTTTGGTTAAATAACAAAGAATTATTACCTATGAATTTCTTTCAAAACGATTTGGAAAAATGCCAGGATTTTGCTTTCTCTTTTCAATGTCCCTTTTCAACAGATATTTTTAATTGAGAATTTGAAAAAATAATATTCCAATGCACATATGAAACAGGATGACATTGATCACCGCATCATCTGTTTAATTACATTTTTCAAAGTTCTACATTGTAGGTGTTAATTACCTTTCAAAGCCATAAAGATTGCTCCTGATGACTTTGCATCTTTATGAACTTTAAGGGAAAACACCTTGCACATTATGGACAACAGACACAGACAAACAGTTCTGCTATTCATGCTTAATGAGGCTTTGTATTGACTTAGCCTCACGCCTGCTATCTTGTTTGACCAGGAGATTATATTTTCAGTTTGGATAACTTCTGTGTTTTTTGTAATGTTTGTGTTTGTTTTAGTTTGCTTACTTGTCATATTCTAAATTAAAGGAGAATTTTGTCATATGACAGTACTTTTGTACATTGAATTGTATGGATCACTGGATGACAACAAACATTAAAAGGTATAATCAAATACGTCCGGTGCATCATAAAGATTTTTACGTATGGAAACTCCTAACAATATAGAACCTCAAAAAAACGGAGTCATAATCCAAAATTGCGTTAAAAAGGTATACATTTTATTCAATACAAAATTCATAAAAATAACACACAGTAAAAGGGGAAATAAGGTGCAAGGGACAGCAAAAATATTGCAGTGAAAGTCATTGGTGAGTATCAAAAATTCCAATGGCATATAGTGCAAAGAAGTACATCCCTTTTCAAGTATAGATGGTATTTACATAATGGTGCTGGTTTCTGGGTCAGCCTAGTCATTATACACACTGTAGTAACACCAATGAATATGGGAAACCACCTCCCACCATATGGTATAGACTAACGTTAATAACACAATGTATCTGTATAATACGGTGGTAGAGACAGGAATCCCATTGCATGGAAAGGTGCTGCCAGTGTGCAGTAAAATGCAGGCACCCAAGACTCAACACATGTAATGGAGTTAGTTAAGTCAGCTGTCCATCAAGGCTGCACTACAGCCGCTAGTATACAAGTTGTATAAAATTACAAGTGCTCACCCATGATGTGAAGATTGCGGTAATGCTGTCCAGGGGGCCCCGACGCTGCGTTTCAGGCCCCCCGAGGAAGCTCTACGTGAAATGCAGCGTCGGGGCCCCTTGGGGGAGTCTTGGGTGCCTGCATTTTACTGCACACTGGCAGCACCTTTCCATGCAATGGGATTCCTGTCTCTACCACCGTATCATACAGATACATTGTGTTATTAACGTTAGTCTATACCATATGGTAGGAGGTGGTTTCCCAAATTCATTGGTGTTACTACAGTGTGTATAATGACTGGGCTGACCCAGAAACCAGCACCATTATGTAAATACCATCTATACTTGATGAGGGATGTACTTCTTTGCACTATATGCCATTGGAATTTTTGATACTCACCAATGACTTTCACTGCAATATTTTTGCTGTCCCTTGCACCTTATTTCCCCTTTTACTGTGTGTTATTTTTATGAATTTTGTATTGAATAAAATGTATACCTTTTTAACGTAATTTTGGATTATGACTCCGTTTTTTTGAGGTTCTAAACATTAAAAGGTAACCTATTACTTTTCACAGAAAAGGACAAAAATTCTGAAAACATCACGGAAAAAGGCAGCCTTCCTTACCAATGCCAGATCAAAATACCAGTGCACTAAAGGATGCAGTAGACCCCCAAGATAAAGGTGGGGGCTGCACAGGTGTAAAATATTGATGAGACAACCACTCATAAAACTACCATTCATGGAGGGGGTGTTGGCTTAGTATTATAAATGCACTGAAATGAGGCTTTAGTGGGGCACCAGTCACACAGATGCATGTAATATACAGTATGTGGATTACAACCAATTCATGACACCCATACTGTTCTATCATGTGGGTTGCCCAGCACTATATAAGAATCAAAAAGAGAAAAGACATTGCACATAACCGCACAACCTATATTCATAAAATGACAAAACCTTTATTTAAAGTACACTTGTGCAATATAAAAACAATTAAAACACATAAACACACTGCCATAACGAGGCAACCACAGTTATATGGCTATAATAAAGAAGACACAAAGTGTCAACAATCCCTTGTCACAATAAGACCCCATGCGTATCGCCGCTGCTGCGGCTTCGTCAGGTCTTCCCTGACGAAGCCACAGCAGCGGCAATACGCGTGGGGTCACCTGTGCACCCACTCTCTACTTGCCATGTTCTGTGGATGCCTTGTTTCCACCAGTCTCTGTTGCAGGTCATTGCTCTTATCTCTCTCTGGCTACGTCAGTTTGAGATGGGCTACTGTTTAATTGTTACTTGCTAGTGACTGAGCCTTATTATTTTTTCAAGCCTGCACAGCCAGGATATGGCATATCTTCATTAGGGCTCTATTTGACCATATAGAGCATTCATGTTGATTCTTCTTGCAATATTATTAATTGCTGTTATCCTTGTATACATGCTCTTATTATGTTGGATGTATTAGCTTCCTTTATATAGTGCAGAATCTGCTGGGACCCATGCTGCTTTACTACCTGTATGGTCATCACTTACATATGTGAATATTTATCATTTGTACAGGATTTTCATGTATGTAATTCTGCATGTGTAGGTTTTCCACTCCATTAGCATTACTCTTATTGTGACAAGGGATTGTTGACACTCTTTGTCTTCATTATTATAGCCATATAACTGTGGGTGCCTGGTTATGGCAGTGTGTTTATGTTTTGTTTTTATATTGCACAAGTGTACTTTAAATAAAGGTTTTGTCATTTTATGAATATAGGTTGTGCGGTTATGTGCAATGTCTTTTCTCTTCTTGATTCTTGTGCTTTCATTGCATTACTAGCACCCTTTTTTATATGTGTATGCTGTTGTAGTGCACTCATCCCCCCTTTCAGCACTATATAAGTGCACCCCATAAGGATAGACACCCCATTATACCAAGTCAGCACTAATGGGACTGGCTGCACCATGCAAATGATGATAAATGTGCTATAAAAAGATGAAAAAAATATATAAACTACATAAGTTTAGTCAACAGAAAGACATACAAATAATAGTGTGCATGACACTCCAACAATTATACTTAAAATAAACCCTCAGTTAATTGCAACAAAACTCTGGTAATTTTGTGATTCATGACATACAAATTAAAATGTAAATTTTATTAATTAATTTTTAAAAAAACAGGGAAATCTCCCATGAGGATTTGAAAAACTGCCTGATAATAAGAGGGAGAATAATATCATATAATAATGATTGATAAATAAGTTGGGATACAAACTTATAGCAGAAAAATGTACACAGAAGAAGCAGGGAGAAATGAGCGTCGGGGTGGAGGAACTGTCTACCTGGGACTAGTATCACCTGCTGTATAATCTGAATCATATGTATGCATTATAGATTTGGTATAGATGTATAGAATGTGATAGATGCTGCACATGGTGTTTTTGATGCAGGAAGCAAGGCACCACATAGTTACATAGTTACGTAGGTTGAAATAAGACCTAGTACCATCCAGTTCAACCTTCCTCCAGCAATTATATATTTTGTCAGTAAATCATTTAAACAAAAATACCCCAAAAATGTATAAAATTATCTTTTATTTATTTCTTACTAAAAAACCACCCATGGACAAACATACAAAAACACAGAGTATCATAATTGGGCCCAAATGTAGATATCGTCAATGATATAGACATTAAACATATAGTTAGACATTCAAATCTAAAGGTAATAGTACTAAGGGCTTGTGCGCATGTTGCGTAATTGCATGCATTTACGCTGCGTATTGCATTGTAGCGTAAATGCATGCGTTCTGCGTCCCCTGCACAATCTATGTATATTGTGCATGATACGTGCTCACGTTGCTTTTATGAACGCAGTGATTTGGGTGCTAACATTTTGACCCAAATCCGTGCATTCATAAAAGCAGCATGTCAATTATTTGTGCGTTCTGGATGCAGCAACCACTCTGTCTATGGTGGGGGCAGCATCCCGAGCGCATGAAATCGGCTTTTCTCTACAAAAAAACTGCATCCATTATGCAGTGTTTCTGCAGCGATTTGAAGTGCACATGTGCTGTCAAATCGCTGCAGAATATTCAGCAGTTGAGCATGAGCGCATGAGCCCTAACACTCCCACTAACGCCCAACCACATTCATCTTATAGTTTAACCATCAATAATTGCAAAAGATCATACAAAAAGATAACATAGATGGAAGAGTAAAAGGAAGGAAGCCAAGGTTTAAGCTATAAATAAGATCTCTGTGAATATAAATAATGTATACTGAGAGGTTCCATGTTTCTTTTTTAGATACATATTGGATTATTGAAACTTGGCATGCTCATGGATTCTATTGATAAAATATCCTCCTGATGAACCCCTTGATTTGAATAGACAAGGGGGGGGAAAGCGTTGAGGTGAAGGTTATTCTGGATATTTAAGGCTGCCAACCAAGCACAGTATTTGTCTGGTCAGAATAAGGGAAATGGAAGTTGGATATATCAAAATATTAAATCCACTAATCCCATGAAGATCGGTGGAGTTTCTCCTTTGATTATAGGAGTCCTATGTGGATGTGTAATGTATATGTGATCCATCTATCAAGAATCTGGACATTACTAATTTGTTTTATCAAATATCTATATTACTGGACTTTGTCAAACTGTTGTCTTGGCTGGTGATTAACAATCTATGCTAACAGGTGCAGGTATTATATCTCTGACCTGTTGGGAATTTTCTGAAAGAAGTTCCATCTTGTATACAATGGAGGGGCAATTTCTAATGTTTGGATCATATTAGTCTCCATTAGGTGGTTAATGCCAATGTAAATATTGATTTATGGATACTAATAAGCATCAATAGGTTTTGAAAAAGTGTCCCTCTAGTCTGTCATTTATAATTGTATCTGAGATATCATTATCTAGGCTGGTATTGTAGTCATCTATAGAGGCAAACAAATCTTCTTTGCCTTTTGTGATGGTTTTAATAATGGGTATAGGTAATTGGTGAAAAGAGGTTGTTTAAACCAGCTATTTGTACTAACCTTACTACTTCTGATCTACATTTCTTTCCTTTTACTCTTCCATCTATGTCATCTTTTTGTATGATCTTTTGCATGTATTGATGGTTAAACTATAAGATTGGATGTGGTTGGGCGTTTGGTGGGAGTTTTAATACTATTACCTTTAGATTTGAATGTCTAATTATATGTTTAACGTCTATATCATTGACGATATCTACATTTGTGCCAAATTATGATACTCTATGTTTTTGTATGTTTGTCCATGGGTGGTTTTTAGCAAGAAATAAATAATAAATAAAAGATAATTTTATACATTTTTGGAGTATTTTTTATTAGAAAAATTATTTAGGGCCCTAAAGAATATCTGGAAAAGAGTTAAAATCATTTAAACCCGACAATGTTGTGTGTACTGAAGAAATCATACAGCCCTATTTTAAAAATTGATATAGTGTCAGCCATTACTACCTCTTGTGGTAGGGTATTCAATAATCTAACAACTCTAAGGGGTACTTTGCACACTACAACATCGCAAGCCGATGGTAGCGATGCCGAGCGCGATAGTCCCCGCCCCCGTTGCAGCTGCGATATCTTGTGATAGCTGCCATAGCGAACATTATCGCTACGGCAGCTTCACATGCACTCACCTGCCCTGCGATGTTGCTCTGGCCGATGAACCGCCTCCTTCCTAAGGGGGCGGGTCGTGCGGCGTCACAGCGACGTCACACGGCAGGCGGCCAATAGAAGCGGAGGGGCGGAGATGAGCGGGACTTAAACATCCTGCCCATCTGCTTCCTTCCACATTGCAGCTGGGATGCAGGTAAGGCGATGTTCCTCGCTCCTGCAGCTTCACACACAGCGATGTGTGCTGCCGCAGGAACGAGGAACAACATCGTAACATCGGTCCTTCCAAAATTGTGGAAATGACCGACACTACACCTATGATATGATTTCGACGCTTTTGTGCTCATTAATCATAGCAAAAACGATTTACACACCCCAATGTTGACAGCGACGCCGGATGTGCGTCACTTTTGTTTTGACCCCACCGGCATCGCACCTGCGATGTCATAGTGTGGAAAGTACCTCTAACTGTAAAGAACCCATTCCTATTTAGCTGCCAGAATCGCCTTTCTTACACTCACTGTGAATGCCCCCTCGTCCTTAGTATTGTCTTTACAAGGAATAACTCATGTGCCAAACCTTTATATTTATGTATTTGTATATACACATGTATTTATACATAAAATGATATCTCCTCTGAGACGTCCTTTTTCTAAGCTAAACAAATCCAACTTTTCCAATCTCTCATCATATGTGAGGCCTTCCATTCCTTTCAATAATCTAGTTGCCTGTCTTTGAACTGACTCTAACTTCTGAATGTCCCTTTTAAAATGTGAAGCCCAAAGCTGGATCCCATATTCCAGATGTGGCCTTATAAGTGACTTACTGTATAGAGGGTTAACAATACATTGAGATAATGGTATCTAATCTCTCTTTTTATACATCCTAAAATCTTGTTTGCTTTTGCAGCTGCTGCTTGACATTGAGTGCTGCTGCTCAGCTTATTTGTAACCAGAATACCCAAGTCCTTCTCCTGTTCTGTAGTCCCAAGTTTGCTTCCATTTAATGTATATGTAGCAATAGGATTACATTTATCAACATTAAATCTCATTGGCCAAGTGTCTGCCCATTCTTACTTCTTATCCAGGTCCGTTTTTAATATCCTAGATAGTTTGGTGTTGTCAGCAAAAACTGACACATTAATATGAATCCCATCCACAAGGTCATTAATAAAGAGATGAAAAAGAATTGATCCTAGACAGAGCCTTGCGGTACCCCACTGCTGACTATAGCCCAATTGCAGAAAGTTCCATTTATGATGACTATTTGTTTCCTATCTTTTAGCCAAGTCCTTAACCATCTGTTTATAGTTTCCCCTAGTCCCTGCTTCTGGAGCTTCATTACAAGACAGTTCTAGTTATGTGGCACAGTATCAAATGCCTTTGCAAAGTCCAAATAATTCACATCAGCCGCTTTACCAACATCCAGATTTGCACTTACCTCCTCATAGAAACCCAACATGTTGATAAGACACAACCTATCTTTCATGAATCCATGATGCGGTTTTCCTGCAAATTTATGCCATGACATGCAGATTTGGCACTGAGATTTATACACCATAAAATTCCTGCACCAAATCTGCATCTTCTGACAAAAAAACGCATCTAAAAGCGATTCAATTTTCATGCAATATTGATGCGTTTTTTTTTTCCAGAAGATGCAGATTTGGTGCATGAATTTGATGTATATTTTTCAGCACCAAATCTGCATCTACTGGCAGAAAGTTCGTGCAGAATCTGCAGTTTTGAAGCCATTCAGTGTGGTTTTCTGCTAGGAGATGCAAATTTGAGGCAGAAATCTGGGGCAGACATTTCTGCACCAAGTCTGCTGGCAGAAAACTGCACCGAAATGGCATCAAAACCATGTTTTTGTGTGGATTTCTCCCAGGAGATGTAGATTTAGGCTATGTGCCCACGTTGCTTTTCCCTACTTGCAGTTCTAAATGCACGTTTTGTCCTTAATTGAATTAGCCAAAGTTGCCTTTTGCAGAACTTTAGTGCTGAAAACGCATGCGTATTTGCCGCGTACTTGGTGCGTTTTTAGCGCTTTTTAGATGCTTTTTCAAATGCACTTTGACACATGCGTTTTGAACATCAAGACAATGATAAATAAAGTTACAACAGTCAAACAAAATGAAAAAAGAGAAAAAAAAGGGACACAAATATTTGTATGAAAAAAAAGAAAATAGCAAGATTTAATAGAATTATAGCGGTTATTTAATTAAAAACGGAAATATAGCAATAAAATGATAATTTTCTTTACATAAATTGTTGGACTATGTCTGTGTGTAAAGGGACATATGAAATCATTATTTTGATGTGCAAAAAGCATGCGTTTTAGTAGTCCAAAACGCATGTTTTCTGCACCTAAAAAGCAGGTAAAACGCTGGAATTTTGATGTTTCTTGGTTACTCCCTGCTTCTCATTGACTTCTATGTTATCTAAACGCACCTCAAATGGCAAAAACAATTGACATGCTGCTTTTTAAAACGCATGTTTTTTGCCACAAAATATGCAAATTAAACGCAGCATTTTGAACTGCATGGTGGGCACAGGAAAACCCAATTTTCCATAGACTTTGCTGGGAAATCAAAACGCAGCCATTTGGGCACTAAAAAGGTGCAGTTGAAAACGCTGCAGAAAAGCATGAAAAAACACACCGTGGACACAGGGCCTTAGTGCTGAAAGTTATACACTAAATTCTTGCACCAAATCTGCATCTTCTGGCAAAAAAAACCACATCTAAATGCGATGCAGTTTTAATGTGTTTTTTGCTAAGAGATGCAAATTTGGTGCAAACGTCTGCACAAATTGCCTAATCCGGCAATCCAGCCGCAGGTTCAACTGAGTTCACTGAGAGCAGCTGCCCTCAGTGAACTCAGTTGAACCCACTGCTATCAAGCCCGAAAACCTTAAAAGTACCTATGAAACAAATCTTTAAAAGAGCATTTAAGTATTTTGAAGTTTCCAGCTGTTGGGACATCTAGAAGCTGTGAACTCTTGTAACAGCTCACAGCCTTGAGATATCCCAGCAAAAGGCGTCCTTAAAATTACTGGGTTAACAGCTGCCATGAGACCCACTGGCTGTCAGTTCTGGTAACTTAAAGGTTACTGGAGCATACAGCAACTGGGTTTCTTGGCAGCTGTGAAGCCCGGAAACCTTAAAGGAGCCCTTAAGTTACTTGAAGTTCCCAGCTTTTGGGACACCTGGAGGCTGTGAACTCTGGTAGCAGTTCACAGCCTTCAGATGTCCCAGCAGTTGGGAACTCAAGGACCATTAAAGGCTCTCTTAAAGGTTCTCCTAAAGTCTCCATTAAAGATACTGGATTGACAGCTGCTGATAGACCCAATGGTTGTGAGTCCCAGAAAACTTAAAGGAGCCTTTAAAAGAGCCTTTAAGAAAGCATTTACGTTTTTGGCAGTTCCCAGCTGCTGGGAAATCTGGAGTCTATGATCTATTACCAGACAAAACAGCCTCCAGGTGGGAACTCCCAAGAACTTAAAGGCTCTCTTAAAGGCTCCTTTCCAGGCCTAACAGTTGCCAGATTGCCGGACTGTCAGATTTCGGGACACGGTGCCACAACAACCAGACAATCTAGCAGTAAGGTCATCAGAGGAAACATTGGAGCTACCTTCTGCTCTCAGTGAAAGTGGAACCCACTGCCAGATTGCAGGACATGGCCACATGGCAATCTGGCAGTGAGTTTCACTTTTACTGAGAGCAGCAGGGAGCCTTGGTAGTAATCTCCGATAACCTAAGTAACGTCACTGCTTCTCACCTCCGGATCGCTACACTGCTGTAAGTGTTTCCCGGAGTCTGCAAAGATTGGTCATATTATCAGTCAATGCAGAATTTGCATATAGCAAAACTGGGATCGTCGTAGGACCTTGTGTGGATGACGTTGGACCTGTAGGGATGTTTTGGGGGTTAATAAATTGTTAAAAGAGGGTTTTGTTTTTTAAAAAATTAAAATAAAGGATTTTTTACTGCGTTTTTGTTTTCTTTTCTTTTTTTTACTTACAGAGATAGTAATGGAGGGGTCTCATAGATTCAATCCCCAGTTGTAAGCTTTACCTAGGTCAATTATCATAAATATAGGGGATTCCACATAATGTTTTAGAATTATTTAATTAAATAATTTAAAAAAAATGCATAGTGTCCCTCCCATTTTTTATAACCACCACGGTAAAGCTGACAGGTGTTGGACGGTATTTTCAGGGTGTGAATGGCCATGGTTATTGGCCCCTCCCAGTCTAAAAATACTAGCCCGCAGCTGCCCCAGAATTGGCGCACCCATAAAATCTACCAATTTAGCAGCTTTATCCAGCTCTTCCCAATTGCCCTGCTGTGGTGGCAATCGAGGTAACATATTGGGTAGATCACTGCTGTGATTTGTCAAAAATCACAGCTGCCATCAAGCCCTAGGTTAGTAATGGGGAGGCGTCTATGAGAGACCCCATTACTAACCTGTAAGTCAATAGAAATAAAAAGAAATACTGAAAAATCCTTTGCTCAAAAGAAAATAAACATAAATCCTCTTTCACCCCTTTAGTAACCCCCAAAACACCCGTGCAGGTCCAAAGTAATCCTCATTACATTCCACGACGATCGCAACTCTACTCCCAGAGGCTGCAGTGATAGAAAATGTGACAGCTCACTACAACCTTCGGGAAACACGGTCATCCAGCAGCGGATTCACTACTGGTCACATTCGGTACTTTGGGAACCTGGCTGTGATCTTTGGTGAACTCCCTAATGTCACCATGTATCACAGCTGCGAGCTCCCCCGCTGTCCTCAGTGTGTTCTCGAGGCTGTAGTGACCGGTCATGTTCTCTGTCACTGTAGTTTTTGAATGTAGCAGTGCAGAGGATCATCATGAGACATCATGTGGAATATGTTGGACCTGCAGGGGTGTTTTGGGGGTTAATAAAGGGTCAAAAAGTATGTGTGTATATACTATTTGAAATAAATGATCTTTCTGTGTGTTTTTTTTTTTTTTACTTACAGGTTTAGTAATGGGGGGTCTCATAGACCACTCCCTTTACTAACCTAGGACTTGATGGCAGCTGTGATTTTTGCCAAATCACAGCTGACATCAACCCCATATATTACCTTGATTTCCACCACACCAGGGCAATCGGGATGAGCTGCAAGCTTGTATTTTTCAGATGGGTGGGGCCAACAACCATGGCCTTCCCTACCTGATAATACCAGCTTTCACCTGTCAGCTTTACCTTGGCAGATTATAAAAAAATGGGGGAATCTTAATCTGTTTTTTTATTTACTTAAATTATTATTTTTTTTGGGATGCCCTCTATTTTTGATAACCAGCCAAGGTAAAACAGACCGTTGAGGGTTGCAGCTCGTAGCCATCTGTTTTACCCACTCTGGTTTATTAAAAAAAAGTATATATTTTACACTGCCATACAGCAATTAATCACAGATGCCAACATAGAGGGTGGGGCGCATGTATTCCGGTCTGCAAGCTATCACAGATGCTGGCACAGAGGATGGGCAGGGGAAGCAATGACTATTCATAAACTTTAATGAGCAGGCCCGGAAAAGACTTTGACTGCAGTGAAGGGAAACTCCGGATGTATAAATGTCCTGCTCTTTACTCTTATTAGCTTCTTTTGTAGCCTCCTAGCCCTTACGATAAACAATTTACAGCACCGAACTTTTTGCTCCCATTAACTTGAATGGAATCCATTGTCCGGGGTCAAGTTCGGGTCAAGTCTGGTTCCCGAGCTGAACATTTTTTTTAGTACGCTGTGATCTGCCGAACCCGGACATTTATGGGTCCACTCATGTCTAGTTATGGGTTAAAAAAAATGTTCAAACTCAGTCTTGTAAAAATTCTGGATATTGTTCTTGTGTTCAGTGAGATAATGATTAAATGCTTACTTTTCAGAGAGGGTGTATTTTTTTTTTGCTGAACACTATACATGTATATATCTGACACTGCATATTATTTTAGTATACAAATTGAAATGCATAGAGCAATTTATTCACATTTATAATTCATTGGATTCGTTTTTAAGGTTTTTCAGAGGTTAACACTAAAGTTCCTTTTGAAGGAAGTATTAAGAATGTTGATAGGTTACTTAATCCTCAAGTGGAATATCAATATGTAATTCTTTCAACCTGTTCCATTTCAAATTTAACATAGAGCATGACCATGAAAAATAATATATTTTGATAGCAGAATAATTTAAAATCTCTTTGCACTTCCTGTGTATTATGGATATTCTCCTTTTTTCTGAACATTTTGTTCAAATAATCCTTTGTCTTTTAAAGGGAACCTGCCAGCACTAGTTTTGCAGGAAACTGCCAAAATTAATTTCCTGTTGTTCACTCAAATTTAGTTAAGAAATGTGATCAGTCTATGAAAATGTACATTATTATGCTCTGAGGTTCTACAAGAGATTAGATTAAGAAAGGCAAAGTTAAAGTTTATAATGGCAAAGTCAAAGTCCTGACATTGATCAGATAGAAATTGTATATAAGGACATGAAGCAAGCATGTGATGGAATAAAAAGAGACAGAAATATCTTGACATTTCTTTCATGAAATACCGTATTTTCCGGGGTATAAGACGACTTTTTAACCCCTGAAAATCTTCTCAAAATTCAGGGGTGGTCTTATACGCCGGGTGTCGTCTTATACGGTGGTGCACGGTGCTGCACAAGCCCATTGTTTAGTAATGGCCTCCTACAGGTCCCCTTCTTGCCCCCTATTATGCCGTTGTTTACACAATAAAAAATATTCTCACCTCTCCTCCGTTCCCGTGGTGCCCTCTTACCAGCTTCTTCTGGCAGACCGCAAGCCCATAGACCCCTCTGTGATAGTGTCTGGTGCACGGAGCCGCTGCTGCAGGCTGTTGTCATGACTTTTCTGCAGTTGAATGCTTTGTGGTGCCGTAAAGTATTCAACTGCAGTAAAGCGCTGACAGCATTGACGGCAACCCCGTGTACAGGATACGATCATGGAGGGGTCTATGGGCCTGAGGTCCGCAAGAAGCACTCCTCCATAATCATGTCCTATACATGGGGCAACCGCTGCTGCTCTCAGCGTTTTACTGTAGTTGAATGCTTTACGGCACTGCAAAGCATTCAACTGCAGTAAAGCTATGATGGCAGGCTGCAGCGGTGGCTCAGTGTACCGGACGCTACCATGGAGGGGTCTTTGGGCTTGCGGTCTGCCAAAAGAAGCTGAGGACACTGTGGGAACGGAGGAGAGGTAAAAATATTTTTTATTGTGTGTAATTAACGGCATAATAGGGGACAAGAAGGAGGCCAGATAAAGGAGATTACTAAACCGTGGGCTCATTACTACAAGTGGGGGACAAGGATGGGCACATTACTGCAGGGCATATTACTAAACAATGGGCTCATTACTCGGGTCGGCTTATACTTGTGTATATACGGTATATCCCAAACTCTATATTTTAAATTGAAAAGTTGGGGGTCGTCTTATATGCCCAGTCGTCTTATATGCTGGAAAATACTGTACTTTTTGCTGCAGGAAGACATTTCTCCCTTAACTGTGTAACTCTCAGTCTGTGACCAGCCACACTTTGGCTGGTTATGAAAAAGGGGATGACTAATGCTCTTAATTATTTATGGATGTCACATGGCTGCTATCTGTTTGTTATCTGTATTTCATCCATGCTGCTGAAAAAACTGAACATATCTCAATGTGGGTCACACAAACCAAGTGTCTGTGTGTAAACATGAAGGTGTGAAGATTCCCATTGATTTTAATTAGTGTGAATCAGTATCGTAGCTACTGGGGGGTAGATTAAGGGTTCATCCTGAACCCCTGACTTGGAGGGGCCCACCTGAAGCTACTGCTATCCAGAGCTGAATTAATAGAGAGGATGAATACGGTATGCAAGCATGCTGGAGCTGTAGTTTAGGACTAATCAACTTCTGACCAGATAAAAGATAATACCTGCTAGTGGTACAAGTGTGGCGCCTCTGACCTGGTCACGCGCCACTGAGTACTGCACTCAGGTTGAGTGAGTACAACACAGGTAATCCCAGAGGATGACTAGGGTGTGGACACCTGGAACACTTAGCAACCAGGATACACACACAGCTAGAGGGGACCCCTGAGCAGACTTAGGGAGGGGGCGTGGCCCTCGCCTCCCAGCTAGTGGTGGGTGGTGTCACTGAGAACGGGGAGTTGTGCAGAGGCAGCCGAAGGAGAAGGAAGTGGAGGAATCGCATCTGGAGGGAAGAGCAGTGGAGCAGGGCCCTTCCAGACACTGCACCGTTCGTGGCTGCTGGCGGGGGAGAAGGGCTACTGTTCAGGGCTGCCTGAAATCCACCTGCCGTAGAGGTGGCTGAGTAAGGGGACTGTTAGTCAACCCAGCCCGCACGGGGTTACAGGTCCCCAGAGCAGGGGCCAATTCAGTTGGCCTGCCAAACCTGCTGGTGAGGGCACCTAATGCGCCTCACCAAACTACACAGAGTCCGCAGCTACAGCAGCAACGAGGGGGCCCATAAGTAACAGAAGGCAAGCAGCCAGAATTACTTGTTCCACTCTGCCCGCAAACGGGCCAGAAAGGGGAGAACGGCGTATGTGACTTCCCTGGGTGATCCCATCAAGACTTCAGGTCGGGGTCACCTCAAAACAAGAAGGGCTAGGAAGGCGAGTCAGCAGTCCCCCCTACGTTAGCCGAAGGGATATCTGGTTCCACCTGGTCCACCATAGTATCGCCCGGGTTAACTCACCCCTGCCACCTGAAAGTGAGTAAAAACCCTGAAAGACATTGCTGCTTGTGTGTGAGTTCTTCTGCGACCTGTGGTACTACACACTTACACTGGGCCCTGGGGCAAGCCTCACTCTCGGGAGGCTACAACATCTGACTGCATCTAACATCAGCCCCAGGCGTCCCCTAAACTGCAGTGGCGGTCACCCCCTGACCGCAAATACCGAGAGTGGCGTCACGAATTCCCCATTGACGTTAACCTACCTGTGACCAGAAGATTTCCAAGCCCGTGGAGACCTTGCGGCGACCTGCACCTGAAGGTAATGCGGGGCTCCACACAAGGTCTGCAGTGATGTGATGCCCATGTGACCCGTCTGGAATGAGCCATGGAGTTTTGATGTGCAAAAAGCAGTTGGAGATGAAGGAAATACTGAAAGAAAATGGGACATGTGAAAGGTGATGAGGGAAGAGGGGGACATTGGAGGTGCAGACTGTGACAGAGAAGTGTGAAGGGGTGCAGGAAGTTGAGAGATGGGTAAGGGGGGTAGAGACTGTGTGAGATATGGGATGGCAGGGTGTGTAGGATGGAAGGGTACATGATGCAAGGGTATTTGGGTGTAGGGTGTGTGGGATATGGGGAAGGTTGTGTGGGATACAGGGGTGCGGGGTATGTTGGCTAGAGGGGTACAGAGTGTGTGGTATGGAGGGGTAAAAGTTACATATGGTATGGGGGTGCAGGATGTGTGGATTAAAGGGTGCAGAGTGTGTTGTATGGAGGGGTCCAGAGTGTGTGAATAAATATAGCAGCAAGGTTGAAAGTACAAAAATCTCCTAGGAGACACTAATACAAACTAAAACTTAACATTTATTAAAGACCTCAATAAAAAGTGAACAGGGTCACCGATAATCGTGATTTATATTAAAGGAACAAAATACATCTGGCGTATGTTCACAGCCTTATGTGAGTCAATAACGGTGTGTGTGATCTATGCACAACACATAGTATCCGACTCAAGCCACTCAAGGATCAACGCCAGTGCATACGGCACAGATTAAATCCATGCAAATAGTGGTCACAACGGACCTACTCCACTCCAAAATATTTAGGAGAAGCCCACTATAAAATGGACCTTGGAGTGTACATGGAACATGAGATCCAAACCTAATACTCATAAGAAACCACCCTTCTCCAACCAGGGGGTCTTACTGTAACAAAGAAGGAAAGGTCTCACCGAATCCAGGCGGGCTTCATTTGTGTAGAAAACCTGCATAAAATATGCTTGTTACAACGGCTTACTCAAATGAAGAGCAGACAACTTCCGACGCGTTTCATTAAATCTTCATGGAAGTTACTAATAATCAGGGTTTTCATATTCATAAAGCCAAGTAGTCTCAATGGACACTTATTGCCGGACTGAAAACGAAACCAAAAACACCATAAGTCCACCATTCAAACATATCTTAACACAGAGTACTAAATCCCAGATGGGACACTCACCAAATAATTCTTTTGGATCCTGGTTCTAGATCACACTGAACGTCCATTACCGGACGCAAACTAGAACAAACAGATGCCTGTAAATCCACCGCTCCCCAGATCATCATAGAAGGAAATTTGTCCCAAGTGGGAACACTCACCATACATGTCCTCCATGTGAATTTCAATTCAAATGTGCCGCGCTCCAAAATCTCGGGCAGCGCCATTATATATCACGCGCACCTGCGCAGTACACCCCATTCAGGCGTGTGACGCACAAACCGGAAACCCATGATGCCGGAAGCTAGCACGTCATCTCCAAAGGCCGACACATCATCAGACAGTAGCGGTAAACACATCCGGTGATGCTCCATCCGGAGTTTGGAACGCAAACTGGAACAGTCCATCATATTGATCGCATCCGCGTCCTACTAAAGCTTGCGTTCCATCTATTAAAGTAGCACTAATAAATAGGTACAAGGCCCATTTAAAAACATATTGTAGTCCATCCGTAACGGTGTCAAAACCTCTTCATATTATAAAAACACCCAAGGAATGCAGTGTTATTATGGCGAACAAGACCCCTCCTCCTAACAGAAACAATCATTGTCCATATGCTCAAAAACAAAACCAGGAAGAAGGAAACCCCCCTTCCGTCATGTTAAACAAACCGAGTACCAAAAAACTGGGCTGAAGGGAGAAAGAATCATATATAATGGTAGAAAACAATATATATGGAGATGTATTAATGTTACTACCGTATGCTCAAAAAACTCAGGAAGAAAGAAACCCCCCTTCCGTCATATTAAACACACAGAGTACCAAAAAGCTTGGCTGAATGGAGAAAGAACATATATACTGGCAGGAAGAGACATGCATCTGGAGATGCATCTCTGTTATTACCATCCCATTTGTACATATTTAATGGGTAAGCATCAAAAAACCACCTATCAAGAGGACAGACCACCATTTCTCACAAGCAGGCAAAATTATTCTAGATTGTAGGAGTTATAAAAAACCTTTTTCCCAAAAGGGATAGGAAAGAAAGGAAGGAAGGTAAGCTAAGTGCACACTACACCTAGCCGTCACTCACAAAGCTGTCCCTACCTCTCTGCAGAGGTCGGCATCTTAAAAAACCTCCGCCAGAGGTGCCCCCGCTCATCGTCGGCTGACCCTCCTGGCTACTCCTACCAACTAAAGTGTACCTAACAAGGGGGTAAAGGAAAGCTGCTCGTTGAGGCCAGCCGGGACCATGGTGCTCAGTGTATAAATCCAAAAGCACTCCTTGCGAAGGATCATCTTATCCCAATTGCCCCCTCTCAATGGTGGCCTCACTTGATCGATACCCATTACTCTAATACAATTCTCATCTCCTTCATGATAGGCATTATTGTGTCTAGCCAACGGGGTATCATTCCTATTTCTGATATCATTCTTATGTTCTCCAACCCTCTTCCTTAATTCCCTGATGGTCTTTCCTACATATTGCTTGTTACATGGACATGTCACTATATATATAACCCCTTTGGTTCTGCATTTAATCAGTGACCTGATCTCAAAGGTCCTACCGTTAGATCCACTCTGAAAGGCCTTACCCTCCTCGATGAAGAAACAATTCACACAATTATGACATTTGAAACATCCCTTCACCTTACACATCAGCCATGGTGGCCTGTCCTCCTTGAAAAAACTGTGGACCAATCTGTCCTTTAAAGACCTGGCCTTACGGTATGTTATGGAGGGATGGTCAGGAATGTATTTTCCAACAATCGGATCCATCTTTAGAATTGGCCAGTATTTACAAAGGATATTACGTAAACCCATTGCCCCATTATCATAAGTAGTGACATATCTCAGAGGTTCACCTGGGTTATCCTTTTTGGGTCTAGGATTCAGGATACTCGTGCGGTCCATCTGACACACTGATTTAAAGGCTCTCCTGACCTCCTTAGTAGAGATGAGCGAATCGGTCGCGGTCTGGCTCGAGGTCGGTTCGCCAAACGGACGTCCCGTTCGAGTTCGGCTCGTCGAACGTTCGACGAACCGAACTCGAACTGCATAGGAAACAATGGCAGGCAATCACAAACACATAAAAACACCTAGAAAACACCCTCAAAGGTGTCCAAAAGGTGACAAACAACTCACAACACAACACAAACACATGGGAAAGTGACAAGGACATATACTCATGCGAAAACAAAAGAGCTGGACAAGGAAAAAGAGGAGGACACACAGATATAGGCATGGCACGCCCTTCTAAAATCATGTAAAACACCGCAAGGTGACTCCAAGCGGAGTCTCCCTTTTTTTCCAAAAATTGGGCCCCACACACCCACCCATTCAGTGGCAGCACTTGTGCCCTAGTTGTACACTTCACAGCTAGATTTGCATCAAGCACATTAAAAAATACGCTATTCTTAACCGTCCCCAGGATGACACCGGGGTTGGTAGCAAAGTCTTTCCTGATCCCAGCTCTGTTCATCTTGGATCATTTTTAAAAAACACAGCAAGCAAGGGTTACTCCAAGCTGAGTCTCCCTTTTTTTCCAAAAATTGGGCCCCACACAGACACCTTATCAGTGGCAGCACTTGTGCCCTAGTTGCAAACAGGATGTTTTGATTTGCATCAAGCACATTCAAAAATACGCTATTCTTAACCGTCCCCAGGATGACACCGGGGTAGGTAGCAAAGTCTTTCCTGATCCCAGCTCTGTTCATCTTGGATCATTTTTAAAAAAACACAGCAAGCAAGGGTTACTCCAAGCGGAGTCTCCCTTTTTTTCCAAAAATTGGGCCCCACACAGACACCTTATCAGTGGCAGCACTTGTGCCCTAGTTGCAAACAGGATGTTTTGATTTGCATCAAGCACATTCAAAAATACGCTATTCTTAACCGTCCCCAGGATGACACCGGGGTTGGTAGCAAAGTCTTTCCTGATCCCAGCTCTGTTCATCTTGGATCATTTTTAAAAAACACAGCAAGCAAGGGTTACTCCAAGCGGAGTCTCCATTTTTTTCCAAAAATTGGGCCCCACACAGACACCTTATCAGTGGCAGCACTTGTGCCCTAGTTGCAAACAGGATGTTTTGATTTGCATCAAGCACATTCCAAATCCACAAGCATTTACTCTCCCCAGGATGACACAGGGGTAGTAAATTCCTTCTGGATCCATGACTTGTTCATTTTGATGAACGTCAGTCTGTCCACATTGTCACTGGACAGACGCGTGCGCTTATCTGTCAGCACACACCCAGCAGCACTGAAGACACGTTCAGAGACAACGATGGCAGCTGGACACGACAAAATCTCCAAGGCGTAACTGGAGAGCTCTGGCCATTTTTCTAGATTTGAAGCCCAAAAGGAGCAAGGCTCCATTTGCAAAGTCATGGCATCGATGTTCATTTGGAGATACTCCTGTATGATCCTCTCCAGCCGTTGACTATGTGTCAGACTTGTTGTCTCTGGTGGCCTTGCAAAGGAGGGTCTAAAAAAATTATGAAAAGATTCCATAAAACTGCTGTTACCAGCACCAGGTACGGTCCTACTGGTACGGGTAGACTGTTGAAGATGATGAGACCGTCCCATGTTTGTCAAGTTACAACTGGGAGAATCACTCCCTGCACGGTTGTTTGGTGGAAAAGCCGAGCTAAGATCGAGTAACAGCTTCTGCTGATACTCCTGCATACGTGCGTCCCTTTCTATGGCTGGAATTATGTCACAAAATTTGGACTTGTACCGGGGATCTAATAGTGTGGCAATCCAGTAGTCATCATGACTTCTAATTTTGACAATACGAGGGTCAAGTTGGAGGTAGTGCAACAAGAAGGCACTCATGTGTCTTGCGCAGCCATGCGGACCAAGTCCACGCTGTATTTGTGGCATAGAGGTGCTAACCGTTCTTTCTTCCTCTGACATCTCCCCCCAACCTCTTTCAACAGAAATTTGACCAAGGTCTCCCTCATCTGCTGAGTCTTCCATGTCCATGGACAGTTCGTCCTCCATTTCTTCATGTTCTCCTGCACCTTCCTCAACATTTAGCCTGCTACTATGCGCCCTTGTTGATCCCTGTCCCCCATGGTCCCATGCCTGCTACGTTGGTGATGATGAACGTCTGGACCTTGGTGATGTTGTTGTCCCTTGCGCATATGAATCCTCCTGTAGTTCCTCCCCTTCCTGTTGTCCCACCCCCTGACTCCGAATAGTGTTTAGCGTGTGCTCCAGCATGTAAATGACTGGAATTGTCATGCTGATAATGGCATTGTCAGCGCTAAACATATTCGTCGCCATGTCGAAACTGTGCAGAAGGGTGCATAGGTCCTTGATCTGAGACCACTCCATCAGGGTGATCTGCCCCACCTCTGCATCTCGTTGGCCCAGGCTATACGTCATGACGTATTGCACCAGGGCTCGGCGGTGCTGCCACAGTCGCTGTAACATGTGGAGAGTTGAATTCCAGCGTGTCGCCACATCGCATTTCAGGCGATGAACCGGCAGGCCGAAAGACTTCTGGAGCGATGAAATTCGCTCAGCTGCGGCGCTTGAACGGCGGAAGTGAGCAGACAGTTTTCGTGCCCTGGTCAGAAGGCCATCTAGGCCGGGATAGTGTGTTAAAAATTGCTGGATGACAAGGTTCAACACGTGAGCCATACAAGGTACGTGTGACACCTTGCCCAGGCGAAGGGCCGCACCCAGGTTTGCAGCATTGTCGCACATGGCCTTACCAGGCTGCAGGTTGAGTGGAGACAACCATTTATTAAACTCGGACCGCAGAGCTGACCACAACTCCTCAGCTGTGTGACTCCTATTCCCAAGACATGTCAAGCTAAAGACCGCCTGATGCCGTTGCGCTCTGCTGCCAGCATAGTAATGAGGGGTGCGTGATTCCTTCTGCGCAGTGAGAACGCTGGTGGCCTGACCAGGCAGGCTTGGGGCAAAGGTGGAGGACCCAGATGAGGTGGAGGAGGCAGAAGCAGTGGCGGAACTTGGACAGACAGAGGATTGACACACAAGTCGTGGGGACGGCAAGACTTGTGCAGCAGACCCTTCACCATCTATCACCATAGTTACCCAGTGCCCAGTCAGCGACATGTAACGTCCCTGTCCATGCTTACTGGTCCAAGTATCGGTGGTGAAATGCACCCGTTCACACACAGAGTTTCTCAAGGAAGCGGTGATGTTTTGTGCGACATGCTGGTGTAGCGCGGGCACACCTTTCTTAGAGAAGTAGTGGCAACTAGGCATCTGGTACTGAGGCACAGCGACAGACATAAGGTCTCTAAAATCCTGTTTGTCCACTAGGCGGAAAGGCAGCATTTCGGTAGCCAAGAGCTTACAGAGGGATAGAGTCAACCTCTTAGCTTTGTCATGGGTCGCAGGAAATGGCCTTTTATTTGACCACATCTGAGGGACAGAGATCTGGCTGCTGTGTGTAGACGGTGTTGAGTAGGGTGTCCCTGGAAAAATGCAGGTTTGTGAGGAAAGTGCAGGCGGAGACATGATGTTGCCTTCATCCAATGTTGGTGCTATCGATGTCTGAGAGAGCTGTACACACTCACTTGTTTCCCCTTCCAAACCAACTGACGACCTACCAAGCAAAGTGCCTGTTGCGGTTACAGTGGTGGAAGTTGTGCGTGGAAAAACAGGTGTGACAGCTGTCCCCACAGTCCTAGAAGATGAAGAGCGCGCGGATGCACTGGAAGGGGCAGTCGGTGGATGGTTCGCTCCGCTAGGCCGCATTGCAGCACGGTGAGCTTCCCACCGGGACATATGATATTTAATCATGTGACGATTCATGGAAGAAGTTGTCAAACTGCTGAGGTTTTGACCTCTACTAAGAGAACCATGACAAATTTTATAGATCACATAATTTGGGCGATCTTTTGCTATGTCAAAAAAGGACCAGGCTTGGCAAGGCTTAGAGGGCATGCGACCTGTTGATCCACCCCGAATAGTGCTCAGAGGCAGAGTGGTGGCTGAGGATGCAGTTGTAGACGTGCTACCAGTACTCCGACTCTTTCCAGGAAGGCGCAAGGTAACTTCGTCATCAGTTGCATCCTCCTCCACCACCTCTGTTGACCTCCTCGAGTGCCTGACTGTGGGTTGACAGTAGGTGGGATCTAGAACTTCATCATCAATTGTTGTGTTTGCACTCCCCTCCCCCTCAGACCGAGCCTCTTCTTGCCCTGACCGAATATTTAAGTTGTCATCCCAATCGGGTATCTGCGTCTCATCTTCATCAGTATGTTCCTCATTGTCTATAACCACAGGTGTTACAGTTTGTGACAAAGGGTCAACATTATGCTCAGAAACTTGTTCCTCACGGCCTGAATCTGAGTCACAAAGGTTCTGGGCATCACTGCAGACCATTTCCTGTTCTGTACTCACTGTAGCTTGGGAGCAGACCTCTGATTCCCAGGCTATAGTGTGACTGAACAGCTCTGCAGACTCAGCCATCTCAGTTCCACCATACTGTGCAGGGCTGATGGAGACTTCAGAGCTGGGAGAAAGCAAGTTTGATTGGGATGACAACTCAGAGGACTGATGTTTTTTGGATGCGGTACTTGAAGTGGCTGAGAGGGCACTTGTTGGACAACTTGAGATCCATTCAAGCATTTTCCTTTTTTGGCCATCATCTACCTTTGTTCCTGTTGTTCGTGTCCGTAAAAAAGGGAGCACATCGGATTGTCCACGGTAAGTAGTAGACATCTTACTTTTGCTGGTAGATGGTCTATCTTCAGCAGATGATAATGGAGCTTTGCCACCTTCCCCACGGACAAACCCTTTTTTTCCTTTTCCACCACGCCTCTTCCCCTTTCCACCAGCATCTGTCATTTTGCCACTCATGTTGATTGCGACAAGATTGTGCACTGAAAATGTGGTAGTAGAAATTGAGAGGTGGTGTAGATTGCAGCGGTGGTCTAGCTTTATTAACAGCAGAATAATAAAGAATAAATATCCCTGACAATGCAACTATGGCCCTTAAACTGGCAGCATAAATTGCTAGTATAATGGCTTAGTAACTATCAGTTTGAGTGTGCAATGCAGGCAGACGTGCTGCAAATATCTGTGCACTACTGGGACTATACAGAAGTCCAACAGCCACGTTTAGGATGACACTAAGTTCACTCAGTGTTTGCTAGTATAATGGCTTAGTAACTATCAGTTTGAGTGTGCAATGCAGGCAGACGTGCTGCAAATATCTGTGCACTACTGGGACTATACAGAAGTCCAACAGCCACGTTTAGGATGCCACTAGGTACACTCAGTGTTTGCTAGTATAATGGCTTAGTAACTATCAGTTTGAGTGTGCAATGCAGGCAGACGTGCTGCAAATATCTGTGCACTACTGGGACTATACAGAAGTCCAACAGCCACATTTAGGATGACACTAGGTACACTCAGTGTTTGCTAGTATAATGGCTTAGTAACTATCAGTTTGAGTGTGCAATGCAGGCAGACGTGCTGCAAATATCTGTGCACTACTGGGACTATACAGAAGTCCAATAGCCACGTTTAGGATGCCACTAGGTACACTCAGTGTTTGCTAGTATAATGGCTTAGTTATAATGAGTTGGAGTGTGCAGAGGACAGGAGGGTACAGTGCCAGGATTGTGGGGCTCTGGGTAGAGGAAAGGAAGCCTGCCTTTCTATTCCCTCCTAATGGGGAAATGCAGCGAGGAAATCCCTGACCTTAGCTACACAGACGCTGTCTCTGTTTTCAGGACGTGTCACCTATGGCTCTGACCCTGCCGGTACGAGCCCGTAAAAGGACTGATAGAAAGTGCTATCCCTAAGCTGTCCAGCGCTGTGTATGGAGCGCATACAGCAGTATCGGCGATAGGACAAAGGACGGAGCTGCGCCAGTGATGTCTGACACCAAGGACGCAGAAGAGATAATGGCGTCCGGACGGGCAGATACTCGTTTTTATAATGCAGGGACATGTGACATGGACATCCTATCACACATGCCGTTGCTTCTCTGGCTAAAAGTCCACTTAGCTGTGTGTGAGTCTGGGATTGGCTGACATGCTGGCCCTCCCCACTACACGCGCGCGCTTAGGGAAGGAAGACAAGAAAAAAAAAAATATATGGCGATCGCCATTATCCATACAGCAGTGATCTGAAGGCGCTGTTCCCGCACACTTTACACTGAAATTTCATAATAGTGTGAGTCACAGAGTGACTTACACTATTACAGCGGAAAGCCAGCTAGAAATTAGCTGTTTTTTTGCTGCTAGAACCGTTCTCGAACGTTTCTAGAACTACCGAGCTTTTGCAAAAAGATCGAGTTCTAGTTCGATCTAGAACAGGCCCCAAAATCACTCGAGCCTAGAACTGGAGAACCTCGAACCGCGAACCGCGCTCAACTCTACTCCTTAGCAGGGTAGCCTCTCTCCTCCAGCCACCTCGATAGATCCACTGCCTGTACTCCAAAAGCCTCATCACTGGAGCAATTCTGCCTCATCCTGATGAACTGGCCCTTCGGGATGCCCTTCTTGTGAGACCTGGGGTGCGCACTCTCCCACCTTAACAATGAGTTAGATGACGTCTCTCTTCTATATGTGCTTGTCATAAGCTTCCCCTCAGGTCCCCTCTCGACAAGGACATCCAGAAAGGCCAGCCTACTCTGATGGATTTCAAAAGTGAACCTAAGGCCCAGATTATTGACATTAAGTGAACCCACAAATTCCTTGAATCCATCCTCACAGCCCTTCCAAATTACAAAAATATCGTCGATAAACCTGACCCACATTACTACATCCTCCGTGTCAAGTTTACTTCCAAATACCACGGTTTCCTCCCACCAGCCCAGGAATAAGTTGGCATATGATGGGGCACAACAACTCCCCATCCCCGTACCCCTGAGCTGGTGGAAGTACTTCCCCCCAAAGACGAAAACGTTTCTTGTCAAACAAAAGCGAAGGGCTTGAATCACAAAGTCATTATGTGCAGTAAGTTGGCTACCTCTGGTGTTTAAGTAGTACCTTACTGCCTCGATCCCCATATCATGTGGGATCGAGGAGTAGAGTGTCTCAACATCTATACTACACAAGGCCATACCATCCTCGAGGAAGACATCATCAATCTTCCTCAGGAATTCAGTGGTGTCCCCCAAATAGGAATTAAGAGACAGTACAAATGGGTGCAGTATCTTATCAACATACAGTGCCTACAAGTAGTATTCAACCCTCTGCAGATTTAGCAGGTTTGATAAGATGCAAATAAGTTGGAGCCTGCAAACTTCAAACAAGAGCAGGATTTATTAACAGATGCATAAATCTTACAAACCAACAAGTTATGTTGCCCAGTTAAATTTTAATAAATTTTCAACATAAAAGTGTGGGTCAATTATTATTCAACCCCTAGGTTTAATATTTTTTGGAATAACCCTTGTTTGCAATTACAGCTAATAATCGTCTTTTATAAGACCTGATCATGCCGGCACAGGTCTCTGGAGTTATCTTGGCCCACTCCTCCATGCAGATCTTCTCCAAGTTATCTAGGTTCTTTGGGTGTCTCATGTGGACTTTAATCTTGAGCTCCTTCCACAAGTTTTCAATTGGGTTAAGGTCAGGATACTGACTTGGCCACTGCAACACCTTGATTTTTTCCCTCTTGAACCAGGCCTTGGTTTTCTTGGCTGTGTGCTTTGGGTCATTGTCTTGTTGGAAAATGAAATGACGACCCATCTTAAGATCCTTGATGGAGGAGCGGAGGTTCTTGGCCAAAATCTCCAGGTAGGTCGTGCTATCCATCTTCCCATGGATGCGGACCAGATGGCCAGGCCCCTTGGCTGAGAAACAGCCCCACAGCATGATGCTGCCACCACCATGCTTGACTGTAGGGATGGTATTCTTGGAGTCGTATGCAGTGCCATCCAGTCTCCAAACGTCACGTGTGTGGTTGGCACCAAATATCTCGATCTTGGTCTCATCAGACCAGAGAACCTTGAACCAGTCTGTCTCAGAGTCCTCCAAGTGATCATGAGCAAACTGTAGACGAGCCTTGACAGGACGCTTTGAAAGTAAAGGTACCTTACGGGCTCGTCTGGAACGGAGACCATTGCGGTGGAGTACATTACTTATGGTATTGACTGAAACCAATGTCCCCATTGCCATGAGATCTTCCCGGAGCTCCTTCCTTGTTGTCCTTGGGTTAGCCTTGACTCTTCGGACAAGCCTGGCCTCGGCACGGGTGGAAACTTTCAAAGGCTGTCCAGGCCATGGAAGGCTAACTGTAGTTCCATAAGCCTTCCACTTCCGGATGATGCTCCCAACAGTGGAGACAGGTAGGCCCAACTCCTTGGAAAGGGTTTTGTACCCCTTGCCAGCCTTGTGACCCTCCACGATCTTGTCTCTGATGGCCTTGAAATGCTCCTTTGTCTTTCCCATGTTGACCAAGTATGAGAGCTGTTTACAAGTTTGGGGAGGGTCTTAATTAGTCAGAAAAGGCTGGAAAAAGAGATAATTAATCCAAACATGTGAAGCGCATTGTTCTTTGTGCCTGAAATACTTCTTAATACTTTAGGGGAACCAAACAGAATTCTTGTGGTTTGAGGGGTTGAATAATAAATGACCCTCTGAATAAACTTTTCACAATTTAAAAAAAAAAAAAAGAAATAACATTCTTTTTTGCTGCAGTGCATTTCACACTTCCAGGCTGATCTACAGTCCAAATGTCAAAATGCCAAGTTAATTCCGAATTTGTAAACCTGCTAAATCTGCAGGGGGGTTGAAAACTACTTGTAGGCACTGTAGATACTTAATTTCTCAGTGAGACCCCCAATGCCCGAGACAATGGGGCGTCCTCTCAGAGGGTCGAGACCCTTGTGTATTTTCGGTAAGATATAGAAGGTAGATTGTATAGGAAACAGAGGAAGCAAAAAGTCAAACTCGTTTTTATCTATAATCTTACTGTTAAATGCCGTTTCGAGAAGAAATGGGGTGTACTGCGCAGGTGCGCGTGATATATAATGGCGCTGCCCGAGATTTTGGAGCGCGGCACATTTGAATTGAAATTCACATGGAGGACGTGTATGGTGAGTGTTCCCACTTGGGACAAATTTCCTTCTATGATGATCTGGGGAGCGGTGGATTTACAGGGATCTGTTTGTTCTAGTTTGCGTCCGGTAATGGACGTTCAGTGTGATCTAGGACCAGGATCCAAAAGAATTATTTGGTGAGTGCCCCATCTGGGATTTAGTACTCTGTGTTAAGATATGTTTGAATGGTGGACTTATGGTGTTTTTGGTTTCGTTTTCAGTCCGGCAATAAGTGTCCATTGAGACTACTTGCCTTTATGAATATGGAAACCCTGATTATTAGTAACTTCCCTGAAGATTTAATGAAACGCGTCGGAAGTTGTCTGCTCTTCATTTGAGTAAGCCGATGTAACAAGCATATTTTATGCAGCTTTTCTACACAAATGAAGCCCGCCTGGATTCGGTGAGACCTTTCCTTCTTTGTTACAGTAAGACCCCCTGGTTGGAGAAGGGCGGTTTCTTATGAGTATTAGGTTTGGATCTCATGTTCCATGTACACTCCAAGGTCCATTTTATAGTGGGCTTCTCCTAAATATTTTGGAGTGGAGTAGGTCCGTTGTGACCACTATTTGCATGGATTTAATCTGTGCGGTATGCACTGGCGTTGATCCTTGAGTGGCTTGAGTCGGATACTATGTGTTGTGCATAGATCACACACACCGTTATTGACTCACATAAGGCTGTGAACATACGCCAGATGTATTTTGTTCCTTTAATATAAATCACGATTATCGGTGACCCTGTTCACTTTTTATTGAGGTCTTTAATAAATGTTAAGTTTTAGTTTGTATTAGTGTCTCCTAGGAGATTTTTGTACTTTCAACCTTGCTGCTATATTTATTTCCATACCCTTGGGTTGTTATAGAAAATTAGCTATTGCAAATACTGTCCAGTCCATCCAATGGCGGGCTTTCATTCTTCTGACCTGGACACCAGGCAGTGGGCGAGTGAGGCGAGAGACGTCTTTTCTGACAGGAACTTGGTTCTAAAGAAATACACACCAACTATGAACGGAGCGTTTAAGGATCTAACTAGGGTTTATAAAGAGAGGATAATTTCTTGGTGGGAGGTACAGTACCTGGAGAGCTACTTAAAAGATAAAATTGTGCCTAGGAATCTTAGGATTACTTTGCAACCAGGCCATAGATACAAGAATACTGATTTCACTACAAAATGGGAGAGGGAGGCCACCGACAGTTCACTCAGACTCATGAGGTTGATGTTAGAGGAGGAAAAGAGGAATCTAAATACATTGGAAGATTCACTTAAAGAGCATATTGAGATTGCAAGAAAGTTCTCGGGTGAAGTTGACTTCCCCAATAAGGAGCTAGTACTGCAAGGGGTAATAGAAAAATTCCAGTACAAATTGAACGAGAAAAAACATCGCTTCTATATTAGAGATCTACAGGAAATCAAGGATAATAAAGCTTATGTATATGTCGGAGGTAGGAATTATCATAAACAAAGTGAGACTGAGTTGTCCTCCACGGATGCTGAATTGTCCGATAATGAAGGTAGAGGTGGTGTTTATAGACCCCCACATCAGTATAAAAAATCAAGGGGGAGAGGAAGATCAGGATATATAGGTGCCATACAGAACCAAGGGAGAGGTGGTTTGTTAGAAAACCAATATTACCTCCGCAGCAAAAACCCGGTGAATCCATAACAAATGTCAGGGCACCGCAGGTCATCAATTTGTCCTCTAGGGTCTTGAGTGATGTTGACCTCTCGGTATTGAATAAGGGACTTTCATTTGTACCCACTACGGATTTGAATGAATTTATGGCCATAAAAGATTTACATCTGTTTGCTAGACAGTTAAAATGGAAAACGTTTTTTGGGAAGCAGTCAGACAGAACCTGTGGTGAACTAGGCATATCTGAGGATTTGTTGCAGGATGTGCTCTTTTTATTCCACCTCAGTGATGAGAACCCGAATGACAGAGGGGAGGGTCCGTTTACGTCTTTAAAGATCAACAGCATTAGGATGCCCCCGGAGGGTGCAAAGGTGGATGTAGTGGATGTTTTCGTTAACATGGTGACAGAGGATATAAGCGGTGGTGTTCAATCATACTCAGGAAACCATAATCTAACTAAAACTGAGATGCAGAGTTTACGTAGTCTTGAAGAGGATTCTAGTGTTACGATCAAGCCCTCTGATAAAGGGGGCAACATTGTAATAATGGACTCCATGAAATATAAAAATATTTGTCTGGAGATCCTGAACGATGAACAATGTTATGAAAAACTGATGTTCAATCCGGTTCCGGCTTTTAGGACCGAGCTTAAGATCCTTCTCGAAACGGCATTTAACAGTAAGATTATAGATAAAAACGAGTTTGACTTTTGGCTTCCTCTGTTTCCTATACAATCTACCTTCTATATCTTACCGAAAATACACAAGGGTCTCGACCCTCTGAGGGGACGCCCCATTGTGTCGGGCATTGGGGGTCTCACTGAGAAATTAAGTATCTATGTTGATAAGATACTGCGCCCATTTGTACTGTCTCTTAATTCCTATTTGGGGGACACCAGTGAATTCCTGAGGAAGATTGATGATGTCTTCCTCGAGGATGGTATGGCCTTGTGTAGTATAGATGTTGAGACACTCTACTCCTCGATCTCACATGATATGGGGATCGAGGCAGTAAGGTACTACTTAAACACCAGAGGTAGCCATCTTACTGCACATAATGACTTTGTGATTCAAGCCCTTCGCTTTTGTTTGACAAGAAACGTGTTTGTCTTTGGGGGGAAGTACTTCCACCAGCTCAGGGGTACGGCGATGGGGAGTCGTTGTGCCCCATCGTATGCCAACTTATTACTGGGCTAATGGGAGGAAACCGTGGTATTTGGAGGTAAACTTGACACGGAGGATGTAGTAATGTGGGTCAGGTTTATCGACGATATTTTTGTAATTTGGAAGGGCTGTGAGGATGAATTCAAGGAATTTGTGGGTTCACTTAATGTCAATAATCTGGGCCTTAGGTTCACTTTTGAAATCCATCAGAGTAGGCTGGCCTTCCTGGATGTGCTTGTCGAGAGGGGACCTGAGGGGAAGCTTATGACAAGCACATATAGAAAAGAGACGTCATCTAACTCATTGTTAAGATGGGAAAGTGCGCACCCCAGGTCTCACAAGAAGGGCATCCCGAAGGGCCAGTTCATCAGGATGAGGCGGAATTGCTCCAATGATGAGGCTTTTGGAGTACAGGCAGTGGATCTATCGAGGCGGCTGAAGGAGAGAGGCTACCCTACTAAGGAGGTCAGGAGAGCCTTTAAATCAGTGTGTCAGATGGACCGCACGAGTATCCTGAATCCTAGACTCAAAAAGGATAACCCAGGTGAACCTCTGAGATATGTCACTACTTATGATAATGGGGCAATGGGTTTACGTAATATCCTTTGTAAATACTGGCCAATTCTAAAGATGGATCCGATTGTTGGAAAATACATTCCTGACCATCCTTCCATAACATACCGTAAGGCCAGGTCTTTAAAGGACAGATTGGTCCACAGTTTTTTCAAGCAGGACAGGCCACCATGGCTGATGTGTAAGGTGAAGGGATGTTTCAAATGTCATAATTGTGTGAATTGTTTCCTCATCGAGGAGGGTAAGGCCTTTCATAGTGGATCTAACGGTAGGACCTTTGAGATCAGGTCACTGATTACATGCAGAACCAAAGGGGTTATATATAGAGTGACATGTCCATGTAACAAGCAATATGTAGGAAAGACCATCAGGGAATTAAGGAAGAGGGTTGGAGAACATAAGAATGATATCAGAAATAGGAATGATACCCCGTTGGCTAGACACAATAATGCCTATCATGAAGGAGATGAGAATTGTATTAGAGTAATGGGTATCGATCAAGTGAGGCCACCATTGAGAGGGGGCAATTGGGATAAGATGATCCTTCGCAAGGAGTGCTTTTGGATTTATACACTGCGCACCATGGTCCCGGCTGGCCTCAACGAGCAGCTTTCCTTTACCCTCTTTTTAGGTACACTTTAGTTGGTAGGGGTAGCCAGGAGGGTCAGCCGACGATGAGCGGGGGCGCCGCTGGCGGAGGTTTTTTAAGGTGCCGACCTCTGCAGAGAGGTAGGGACAGCTTTGTGAGTGAGGGCTAGGTGTAGTGTGCACTTAGCTTACCTTCCTTCCTTTCTTTCCTATCCCTTTTGGGAAAAAGGTTATTTATAACTCCTACAATCTAGAATAATTTTGCCTGCTTGTGAGGAATGGTGGTCTGTCCTCTTGATAGGTGGTTTTTTTATGCTTACCCATTAAATATGTACAAATGGGATGGTAGTAACAGAGATGCATCTCCAGATGCATGTCTCTTCCTGCCAGTATATATGTTCTTTCTCCATTCAGCCAAGCTTTTTGGTACTCTGTGTGTTTAATATGACGGAAGGGGGGTTTCTTTCTTCCTGAGTTTTTTGAGCATACGGTAGTAACATTAATACATCTCCATATATATTGTTTTCTACCATTATATATGATTCTTTCTCCCTCCAGCCCAGTTGTTTGGTACTCGGTTTGTTTAACATGACGAAAGGGGAGTTTCCTTCTTCCTGATTTTGTTTTTGAGCATATGGACAATGATTGTTTCTGTTAGGAGGAGGGGTCTTGTTCGCCATAATAACACTGCATTCCTTGGGTGTTTTTATAATATGAAGAGGTTTTGACACCGTTACGGATGGACTACAAAATGTTTTTAAATGGGCCTTGTACCTATTTATTAGTGCTACTTTAATAGATGGAACTCAAGCTTTAGTAGGACGCGGATGCGATCAATATGATGGGCTGTTCCGGTTTGCGTTCCAAACTCCGGATGGAGCATCACCGGATGTGTTTACCGCCACTGTCTGATGATGTGTCGGCCTTTGGAGATGACGCACTAGCTTCTGGCATCATGGGTTTCCGGTTTGTGCGTCACACGCCTGAATGTGGTGTACTGCGCAGGTGCGCGTGATATATAATGGCGCTGCCCGAGATTTTGGAGCGCGGCACATTTGAATTGAAATTCACATGGAGGACTTGTATGGTGAGTGTTCCCACTTGGGACAAATTTCCTTCTATGATGATCTGGGGAGCGGTGGATTTACAAGGATCTGTTTGTTCTAGTTTGCGTCCGGTAATGGACGTTCAGTGTGATCTAGGACCAGGATCCAAAAGAATTATTTGGTAAGTGTCCCATCTGGGATTTAGTACTCTGTGTTAAGATATGTTTGAATGGTGGACTTATGGTGTTTTTGGTTTCGTTTTCAGTCCGGCAATAAGTGTCCATTGAGACTACTTGCCTTTTTCGAATATGGAAACCCTGATTATTAGTAACTTCCCTGAAGATTTAATGAAACGCGTCGGAAGTTGTCTGCTCTTCATTTGAGTAAGCCGTTGTAACAAGCATATTTTATGCAGGTTTTCTACACAAATGAAGCCCGCCTGGATTCGGTGAGACCTTTTTTTCTTTGTTACAGTAAGACCCCCTGGTTGGAGAAGGGTGGTTTCTTATGAGTATTAGGTTTGGATCTCATGTTCCATGTACACTCCAAGGTCCATTTTATAGTGGGCTTCTCCTAAATATTTTGGAGTGGAGTAGGTCCGTTGTGACAACTATTTGCATGGATTTAATCTGTGCCGTATGCACTGGCGTTGATCCTTGTGTGGCTTGAGTCGGATACTATGTGTTGTGCATAGATCACACACACCGTTATTGACTCACATAAGGCTGTGATCATACGCCAGATGTATTTTGTTCCTTTAATATAAATCACGATTATCGGTGACCCTGTTCACTTTTTATTGAGGTCTTTAATAAATGTTAAGTTTTAGTTTGTATTAGTGTCTCCTAGGAGATTTTTGTACTTTCAACCTTGCTGCTATATTTATTTCCATACCCTTGGGTTGTTATAGAAAATTGGCTATTGCAAATAAAGTCCAGAGTGTGTGGCATATGGGGGTGCAGGGAGTGTGGGATATGGAGGGGCAAGGTGTGTGAAAGAGGGCTACAAGCTGGGTGGGATGTATGGATGCAGGCTATAAGTGAAGGAGGGGTGCAGGGCTCCTGAGATATTCAGGGTATGTGGAATATGGGGGTGCAAGGTGTGTGGGATATACAGTGCCTACAAGTACTATTCAACCCCCTGCAGATTTAGCAGGTTTGATAAGATGCAAATAAGTTGGAGCCTGCAAACTTCAAACAAGAGCAGGATTTATTAACAGATGCATAAATCTTACAAACCAACAAGTTATGTTGCTCAGTTAAATTTTAATAAATTTTCAACATAAAAGTGTGGGTCAATTATTATTCAACCCCTAGGTTTAATATTTTTTGGAATAACCCTTGTTTGCAATTACAGCTAATAATCGTATTTTATAAGACCTGATTAGGCCGGCACAGGTCTCTGGAGTTATCTTGGCCCACTCCTTCATGCAGATCTTCTCCAAGTTATCTAGGTTCTTTGGGTGTCTCATGTGGACTTTAATCTTGAGCTCCTTCCACAAGTTTTCAATTGGGTTAAGGTCAGGAGACTGACTAGGCCACTGCAACACCTTGATTTTTTCCCTCTTGAACCAGGCCTTGGTTTTCTTGGCTGTGTGCTTTGGGTTGTTGTCTTGTTGGAAGATGAAATGACGACCCATCTTAAGATCCTTGATGGAGGAGCGGAGGTTCTTGGCCAAAATCTCCAGGTAGGCCGTGCTATCCATCTTCCCATGGATGCGGACCAGATGGCCAGGCCCCTTGGCTGAGAAACAGCCCCACAGCATGATGCTGCCACCACCATGCTTGACTGTAGGGATGGTATTCTTGGGGTCGTATGCAGTGCCATCCAGTCTCCAAACGTCACGTGTGTGGTTGGCACCAAAGATCTCGATCTTGGTCTCATCAGACCAGAGAACCTTGAACCAGTCTGTCTCAGAGTCCTCCAAGTGATCATGAGCAAACTGTAGATGAGCCTTGACATGACGCTTTGAAAGTAAAGGTACCTTACGGGCTCGTCTGGAACAGAGACCATTGCGGTGGAGTACGTTACTTATGGTATTGACTGAAACCAATGTCCTTACTGCCATGAGATCTTCCTGGAGCTCCTTCCTTGTTATCCTTGGGTTAGCCTTGACTCTTCGGACAAGCCTGGCCTCGGCACGGTTGGAAACTTTCAAAGGCTGTCCAGGCCGTGGAAGGCTAACAGTAGTTCCATAAGCCTTCCTCTTCCGGATGATGCTCCCAACAGTGGAGACAGGTAGGCCCAACTCCTTGGAAAGGGTTTTGTACCCCTTGCCAGCCTTGTGACCCTCCACGATCTTGTCTCTGATGGCCTTGGAATGCTCCTCTGTCTTTCCCATGTTGACCAAGTATGAGTGCTGTTCACAAGTTTGGGGAGGGTCTTAATTAGTCAGAAAAGGCTGGAAAAAGAGATAATTAATCCAAACATGTGAAGCTCATTGTTCTTTGTGCCTGAAATACTTCTTAATACTTTAGGGGAACCAAACAGAATTCTTGTGGTTTGAGGGGTTGAATAATAAATGACCCTCTGAATAAACTTTTCACAATTTAAAAAAGAATAAAAAAAGAAATAACATTCTTTTTTGCTGCAGTGCATTTCACACTTCCAGGCTGATCTACAGTCCAAATGTCACAATGCCAAGTTAATTCCGAATGTGTAAACCTGCTAAATCTGCAGGGGGTTTAATACTACTTGTAGGCACTGTAGAAGTGCAGAGTGTGTGAGACAGAGCACCAAAAAAGAGATGAAGATAAGGGATGTCATAAGTGCTTCACCGTGTAGCTGAAGATGTGAGGAAACGGAAATGAAGATGTGAGGAATTTTTACTATAATGTAGTAAATATTTTTTTTTCAGGTGCACTGTATAATGGTTATTAGTGCACAGCATGTGCCAATATTTTTTATTTACGTGTAATTATAAAGACACTGTTTTTTTTATAGGGCATTATGTGGAAATATGTTGTGGAAAACTAGAGAAGATGGAAGTCTGCAGAGGTGAGCTGTGGATGGCCAAAGTCATCATGGCTTCTGGACCAGATCAAGCAGAATGGGATGAGACAATCACAATCAGAGAAGTCAACGAATAAGGTACTTGGATCTAAGGGGGCATATAAACTGAACAATTGCCGCCTTTAAACGACCATTGACCAGTTGGTGATATGAAGACAATTTTCAGTCATTTACTGTTCTATGACTGCAGACTTGTGAATCCTCATGGAGCACACCAAGTGCTGTCAGGATTTTCTAATGCCACTAGTAAGAGTAGGCCATCATGCAACTATGTGTGTGTGTGATTTGCATACTTCTGACCACATTCCGATATGACGTATGCGGCCTAGCTCAGTTCACTTGCATCACATGGTAAAACTGGATAATCACTTTAATATACTCCTCCTGTGCTCATGTTAGAACATTGTTTTAAGCAGCACGTTTATGTAGGACTATCTGTTGCTGAGAACAATGATGTTTAAGCAGCAATATTATAGCTTAGTTCACTCAATGAATGAACAATTTGGTCATGAATTGAGTGTTTGACCGCCTGTTTTGAGTAAATGCACCACAAAGACTGAGACTATGTTCATGAAGAGTTTCAGCATTATTTAGTGGCACTGATAGGGCATATGTTCGAAACCCTGCAAAAGACCATTTGTGTGTAGACACTGATGTGGCCATTAACTATAATTATACAGATGGAGTCAACATGTGTTCTGTTAGTTATCATTTTCGTGCGTAAGACAATCAAGGAGGTGCCTGATTGGCTCCAAATTTATTTTGCAACAGAATAATTATACCAAACATACTGCCAATGTCATTAAATGGGTTGTTAAAACTTGAAACAAAAGTCTGAATTCGCTCTATGATACTGTCGAATCGTGACAGTTTGTGGTACACATTCTATTATGATGGTGAGTATGGAAAAAACGTAGTACAGGGGCTCTTAGACTGACCTTCAGGAGTCTGATTAGGCCAACAAAGATAAACAAACAGGGGAAAACAAAACACTATCTCTCAGCAAGCTCACACAATAAGAGGTAAGGAGGAAAATAAGAGCATGGAGGAAACAACAAGACAACGGAAAAACTCTACCCCTACTCCAAGCACCACACAATATAATCACCAGCAGGACTGGGACACAACAGTACCCAGACCAACACCGCAATAAACTGTAGTCAGCATGGGTAGGCAGATTTCACCATCTTAAACACTTCACCATCTGACCTCAAAACACCCTTCTGACAAGGCCATTTTTTACAATACTGACCAGTGTCACTTTGTGATGCTATAACTCTGGAATGCTTCCTCAGATCCCCGTGGTTGTGAGTAGCGATGGGCGATCACCCCGATGGTCGGTATGTTGGAGACTAGTCCAATGATTTTGTAAAGATCGAGATCGGGATCGAGATAACACGATCTTGCGTCAGATCACTGATCTTGGACTTTGCAGTTATGGGATGGGGAGGCAGGGGACTGTAAAATAAAGAATACAGTTAAGAATAAACCTTGTCATTATACTTACAGTTCCTGCGATGCGTCCTGCAGACTCTGTCTCCTGCTGCTTCTGCTTTTGAGTCTGATCATCGCTGTGCCCTCCCGGTAGCCATTGCTGACGATAGAACCTTACATGATGCCATAGCCATGTGACCAGTCACGTGTGAATGTTGTATTATCTCATTGTCTGCAGACTGGTCACATGACTATGATGTGATGCAAGGTCCTGTAATGTCAGCATGCTTGCCGGCACTCGGTGCTCGCCTGAGCATCTCAGTACTCGGTATACTCGGCGAGTGCCAAGTACCGGTGAGATGTTTGGGCACATGCTCGGCTTCCCCTCCCTGCATGTTGGCGCTCGTTACAGAGTCAGCCCACATGCAGGGATTGGCTGCCACACACTGTAATGCCACAGCCGGGGAATAGCGGCGTTGGAAATCAGGTGATTGGAGATTATTGTTGCTATAGTAACCCGCTCATTAGGTTACTATGACAACGGTGGCAGCGGTGACGTCACCGCTTACCAACCCATAGCCTCTGCTCACTCATTGAGTGATTAAACAGCACGGGGAGGAGCAGCGTTCTACTTCTCGTGCTTTGTGATATTGAAGAAGACAGAAGACCAGGATCATGGAGGGGTGAGAGGGAGTAGTAAAGATGGATTCCCTAGGTGCGTCTGTGTATTTATTTTTAATAAAGTATTTTTTCTCTTTGTGGGGTTTTTTTTTACCCCTTTATTGGAGATTTTTAATGGCCGGGTCAAACTTGGCCTGACATTAAGAATCTCGGGCTTAATACCAGCTGGTAAAACAAAGTTGGATACAGCGCCAGAAGATGGCGCCTCTATGAAAACGCCATTTTTGGGGGCGGCTGTGGACTGCAATTCGCAGCGGGGGAAGGGGCAGAAAGCTTGGGCCATCTACGCTGCGAATTTCAATCCCAGCTGCCTAGTTGTACCTGGCTAGACACAAAAATTGGGCGAAACCCACATAGTTTTTTTTTTAAATTATTTCATGAAATTCATGAAATAATTAATAAAAGGGCTTCCCTATATTTTTGGTTCCCAGCCTGGTACCAATAGGCAGTTGGGCGTTGGGGCCCGTACCTGCCTGCTGTACCTGGCTAGCATGCAAAAATATGGCGAAGCCTACGTTATTTTATTTTCTTAGTTTTTTAGCAAAAATAAAGAGGGTTTCCCTGGATTTTCCATTGCCGTCACCGGTAATCTCACCGTAGCCTTTACATGTGGGGGTATATCTATCTTTGGGGACTGCTCCAAGGCAGATTAGCTTTCTTATATCTCTATCTTTGAGATTATTTAGTTCTCCGACTTTTTCGAGGCATCCAGGTAATCGTAGGCACGCCCCATGGCTACTTCTAGTTGTGTGTCAGGATTAGGTCTTCAGTCCGTTAAGTTTCCAGCCACTCTGTTACCTTTTGGGGATTCCGCATTTTTTGATCCTCCTCAGTCCCTGAATCATAACACGATCTGCTGCTGTCGGAGATTGTGCGAAGTGATGTGACACTCACACAGTGACAGTCAAAGTTCAATCGATTCCATGAGCCAATAAACCAATATTTTGTTGACTACATTTGCAGAGTACCTAAGTGCCAGAACAGAAAAAAATCCTCCTCAAGTGACCCAATTTTTTAAATTACACCCCTCTGGTTATTCATCTACGGGAATAGTGACGATTTAGACTCTTAAAAACACCCATAGTGTCAAACACAGTGAAAGTTGCAGAATTAAAAAATGCAAATAATCCCTTGTAGTGCCCGTACATTGTGCCCAGTTCATCTTTCTGTAAACCTGCACCCCATACACGTAAGTGGGTCTCCTCACTACAACAATGCTAAACATGTGTACAGTAACTGTGGTTTAGGCACATTGTGTGACTCTGAAGAGAGGGGGCATTTGGATTTGGGAGCGCAGCTTTTGCTCTCTTTCCTTTTTTGAGGGGGGAGCCATAGTGTTTATAGAGAGTCTTTGTGCTACCGATAATGTGGAAGCCCCTAATATTTCCGCTAACCAATGACAGACCTGAGTGGGGACTTGTGTTTTTGTAGGGTGAGTTCAATGCTATTTGGTGATGATTTTGGAACTGAACATTTTGGATCATTTCTCATTTATTTTGTGCTCTGTGCTGAACACTTACATCAGGGATTCCATTTATATCTCCGAAATATGTGATTTAGGTGAAACATGTGACTTATCCAGTCACTAATGAGGCAGCAGAGTTACTTTGTACGCCGTTTGACCTCTGTTCAGTGGTGTTCATCTTTTCAAAAGTGAACAAAATAGTTGATAGCTGCACTCTTGTGCACGCCTTAAAAGAGGCATAAAAAGATGGACTTTCCCAGACCACTGGCCAGATGTGAAGTCAAAGTGATTCCCTCGACCTCATTAGACCCTGTGCCCATGGGACAAAATTCATGTGGATTTTGCTGCGGAAAACCTGTGGATTTTCTGTGTTTTTCCAGACAAATCCGCAGGTTTACACAAGTACAGTCACTCCCCATGTTCTCCTATGAGATTTGGGGAGTGCTGTTTCAATGCTGCAGATTTTGCACCAGCGGGAAATGTTGTGGATTTCCTGAAGCCGCACCCGCAACTGCATGTCAATTATTCCTGCAAATTGTTCCTCCCGATCTCTATACTTACCAGCCTTGATTGAAGACACCGGAGACTCTTCCTTCTGTGTAAAAGAGCGGGGCGGAGCCAGGAGAAGGCTGCAAGAGATGGGTGGGGCCTGCTAGAGCTGCGTCATGTGACCGCCCGAGCTCCGATCATGTGACAGCCGGAGCTCGTCCAGGCCCTTCTTCTCCAGGAGCCGGCCGGAAACCAAGTTGCTTTGCGGTACAGGTAAGTATGAACTCACCGATCACTCCAGCACTTGTTCTGCATTGAGGATGCAGTGCCCAAGCCTTGGTACTGTATCCTCAATGCAGAATGCCTGCAGCATATCCGCAGGACATTCCGCTAGACTTCCGCACCAAAAATGCAGCACAACTCAGACAAAGTTGTGCTGTGGATTTCTGGGAGCTCCTGCGGAATGTACTGAGGATATATCCGCAAGACACTTTTCCCGTGGGTACATGGCCTTAAGGCCGCTTTACACGCTGCGATATCGTGACCGATATCGCTAGCGTGGGTACCCGCACCGATATTGTGACCGATATCGCTAGCGTGGGTACCCGCCCCCATCGGTTGTGCGACATGGGCAAATGCCCGTGGCGCACAACATCGCCCAGACCCGTCACACTACTTACCTGCCCTGCGACGTCGCTGTGACCGGCAAACCGCCTCCTTTCTAAGGGGGCGGTTCGTTCAGCGTTACAGCGACGTCACAGCTGCGTTACTGAACCGCCGCCCAATAGAAGCGGAGGGGTGAAGATGAGCGGGACGAACATCCCGCCCACCTTCTTCCTTCCGCATTGCGGGTGGGAGGCAGGTAAGGAGAGGTTCCTCGTTCCTGCGGTGTCACACATACCGATGTGTGCTGCCGGAGGAACAATGAACAACTTCGTTACTGCTGCAGCAACGATATTTGAGAATGCACCCACATGTCACCGATGAGCGATTTTGCACGTTTTTGCAACGATGCAAAGGTGTCACACGCAACGGCATCGCTAAAGCGACCGGATGTGCATCACAAATTCCGTGACCCCAACGAGATCGCTTGAGCGATGTTGCAGCGTGTAAAGCGGCCTTTACAGTGATTTTTTCAGTTGGGAATTTTGTCTGAATCATATTTTTCAGAGATTTAGGGTACGTGCCCACGATCCGCACATACTGTTTCCTGGACGCAGTGTGTTTTCTCCTGCAGAGACACAAGTGTGCTATGCAGGAGACCACAGCTGCCCATGCCCATGATCAGGATTTGGGGCACTGGGAACTTTCACTCTGATTTCCCAGCTGAGAATACTCGAATGTCTGCAGCAAAAATTGACATACTTCATCTAGGGAAGCTTCTCCACAGGTCAGTTTATGCTGCGGAGAAAAGAAGGACAGAGGGCATGGGATTTCTAACAATCCGTCCACTGTGCTTTTACTGCACAACACAGCTGTTTGTATGCAGCGAAAACACAGAGAGTCCAATATGCTGCTATTCCTGTTTGTGGGCACGTACCCTTACACGTAATCCTGGTGTAAGCGCTCAGCGTTGAGCGCAGTATAAATATGAGCCATGCCGTACCACGATCTTTTAGACAGAATGAACAAATCAATAGTAGGTGAAGAATTGGCTTTATTTATTTATTTTTTACGCCATTCACCTTGCCATATAAGTGATTAGGTGGCTTTATAACTCTTATTAGTACGATTACAGAGATATTAGATTCATGTAATTTTTAGGTTTGGCGACTATCACAGTAAAAAGTGCTTTTTACAAAATTAAGGTTTTTTGTCTCCCTGGAATTTGAAGGCTATAGTTTTCTTATTTTTCTGCTGAAAGGATCATGTGAAGGCTTGTTTTTTGTGTGATGAGGTGGAGTTTTTATTGGTACCATTTTTGGCCACATAATTTTTGATCATTTTCTATTCTGCTTTTTGTGAGGCAGAATCAAGAAGAAACAGCAACTCAGGACTATTATTTTTTTTTTCATCATTCACCGTGCCCTAAAAGTGATAAGATATCTTTATTTTTCAGGTCGGTATGATTACAGCGATACCATAATTATGTAGCTTTTTCTTTTGTTTTGCTGCTTTTACACCATAAAACTATTTATAGATAAAAACAGTTTTTGCATTGCTGTATTCTGAGAGCAATACTTTTTTTTTTATTTTTCGGCTGATGGAGCTGCCTGGCAGCTTGTTTTTTATGGGACAAGATGATGTTTTTAGCTGTACAATTTTTATTTATATATGCTTTTTGATCGCATTTTCTTCTACTTTTTGTCAGTTGTACATTCAAAAGACAGTTTTTGCTACATTTTTTTTTTTTTTTTTACCGTGTTCACTAAAGGGGTTAACTAATGTGACATTTCTATAGCTCGGGTTGTTATGGACTTGGCAATACCAAATATGTGTACTTTTTTATTTAAATTTTTTTCAGAAATAGAATTATTTATTAGAAAATTTAGTTTTAATTTTTTTGTTCTTTATTTTGTGATTTTTTTTTTTAATATTTTACTTTTTTAAACATTTTTTTTTACTTTTTCACTTAGTCCTTTTATGGGACAGGATCCAACAGTGCTCTCGTCGCAGTTGCAATGTTCTGCAGTGCTCAATCTCTGCAAGACATCACATCTGTCAGCGCTGCACTGTAAAGGTACCGTCACACTAAGCAACTTACCAGCGATCCCAACAACGATAGGGATCGCTGGTAAGTTGCTAGGAGGTTGCTGGTGAGCTGTCACACTGCGACGCTCCAGCGATACCACCAGCAACCTGACCTGGCAGGGATCGCTGGAGCGTGGCTACACGAGTTGCTGGTGAGCTCACCAGCAACCAGTGACCAGCCCCCAGCGTGGAAGATGCTGCGCTTGGTAACTAAGGTAAATATCGGTAACCAACCCGATATTTACCTTGGTTACCACCGCACGGAGCTACACGTGCAGAGAGCAGGGAGCAGCGCACACTGAGCGCTGGCTCCCTGCTCTCCTAGTACAGCACACATCGGGTTAATTACCCGATGTGTGCTGCAGCTACATGTGCACAGAGCAGGGAGCAGCACACAATGCTTAGCGCTGGCTCCCTGCTCTCCTACTTACAGCACACATCAGGTTAATTAACCCGATGTGTCCTGCAGCTAGCTACATGTGCACAGAGCAGGAGCCGGCAGCACAGGCAGTGAGAGCGGGGGAGGCTGGTATCAAAGGTAAATATCGGGTAACCAAGGACAGGGCTTCTTGGTTACCCGATGTTTACATTGGTTACCAGCCTCTGCAGAAGCCGGCTCCTGCTGCCTGCACATTTAGTTGTTGCTGTCTCGCTGTCACACACAGCGATCTGTGCTTCACAGCAGGACAGCAACAACTAAAAAATGGCCCAGGACATTCAGCAACAACCAACGACCTCACAGCAGGGGCCAGGTTGTTGCTGGATGTCACACACAGCAACATCGCTAGCAACGTCACAAAAGTTGTTCGTTAGCAGCGATGTTGCTAGCGATGTTGCTTAGTGTGACGGGGCCTTAAGTCTGTGTGGTCACACAACAGGCAAGATCACACAGGCTCTCTGTAGGCTCTCCATACTCAGGTGACCCAGAAGTCATCATGATGACCTTGGGTAAGTATGACAATGATCAGGCACTCACGATTAAATCGCGGGGGCCCCAATCAGAGATGAAAGGGAGCGAGAACTGTCTCCCAATCCCCTAAGTGTTGCAATCGATATTGGTCGCAGTAATTAGGGGGTTAAACAGCCGGCGACAGTGCAGGCACCATCCCTGACTACCAGGGCAGGGGCTCGGCTGTCCCTCCATTATTGGTAGGATGAACTGGTATTTCACTGGTCATTGAATCACGTAAAAATACAATGTACTGGTACATACCACGATCATGAAGGGGTTAAATACTATGAAACAAAACAACAGGAGAACTACAAAATAACTTTATTTTAACAGATACAGACCACCCAAAATAGTACACAGTGTACATGCTTTTTGGGAGATTCAAGTCAGAGAAACTGTTGGCCAATTAATGCTTGATATGTTGGCCACACAGACCCTACTGCAGTAAAATTAATTTTTTTAAGAGATTTAGGCCACAAAAATGGGACAGAGAGAGCTTTTGGAAGATTTAGGCCACAGAAACTGCTAGACAGTGGCCAGTTACAGTTTGTTAGATTGGCCACACAGTGCCTGTAGCAGTGACATTTATTTTTTTAAGAGATTCACACCACGCAAACATCTTTTTAGGAAATTCAGGCCACAGAAACTGCTGCAGAGTGGTCAAATACAGCATGTTAGATTAACTACATGAGGCCTGCTGCAGTCAAATATTTTTTTTTTTTAGAAATTCAGGCCACCAAAAATGGGGGTACGATGTACACAGAGCCTCTTGGGAGATTCAGGACATAGAAACTGCTGCACAGTGGCCAATTAGAGCCTGTAAGATTGTCCACGAAGGGCCTGCTGCAGTGAAATAAAATTATTTTTCACAGAGCCCACTAGAAATGGGGCACCATCATCACATAGAGCCTTTAGGTGCTGTACGCCACACTGGAACCTAACAGTGTCGCTCATTCCAGCACTATTCTATCCCTGCTCTTTTCAGAGCAAAATGGCTGTGTGGCCCGTGATCTGGCCTTTATGCAGGCCTGATTACGTTGTGCACTCGTCATTCACAGCCATGCCAATACTTTGCTTGGCTGCGATAGCTCCAGAAGTGCCAAAAGCATAAAGGCCTGCTGATTGGCTTCTCTGCAGCCTTTGAACGAGCTTTATTTGGATTACAAAACCGAACAGGAATCAGCCATATAGTGAAATGCCTAGGCTCAGGTCCAAGAGTCGGACACAGGGTGTTTGATATGATTCCTGAACTTTTCAGTTCAGGTTTGCTGATCCATAGTTGTAAAATCTGCAAAAATTCCTTTTAAGTACCAGAGAGAACATTTTTAAAGTTATGTGCTGGCTTATGGATAACAGTAAAATTAGACCACATAACAATATACATTACAGTCTCAGTGTTCACTCCATGTAGTCCATAGTTTTATACTCTTTGTATTTATTATTATTTGTATATACCATTATATGGCTGAATATAAGGATACAATGGTTTGAACCTAAAAAGCCAAAGATATAAATAATATAAAAATATACCCTGCTGTAACTAAATAAAAGCATAGTGCATATTAATAAACATGGGGTACTTAGTAAACACTATTTTTGATCAAAAAAGCGTAAAGTCATCCTACCACGTCAAGGTGTACCCAATCAGTACAGTACTTACACTCTCTAATATTAAAAGATCACCATGTGTCAACAGACATCAATCTGAATAAGGGCATAGAGTGGCTGGGTCCCAACTGGACACACATCCATGGGAAGCACTAGATAAAATGAAATGCCCAGCTCGCCAAGAAGGGGGCTACACCCTATTTGTACTGAGTACAAGAGACTACAAAAAAAGTGAGCCGGAGTATGAATTGGTGAACATGTAACTTGTAAGCTCATGTTCACAATCTTATGGTTAATAAGACATAAAAAAATAAAAGAAAAAAATAAAAGGAACATATATACTGCTGTAAGTAAATAAAAGCATAATGCGTATAAATAAACATAGGGTACTTAGTAAACACTATTTTTGATCTAAAATGCGTAAAGCCTTCCCACCGCAACAAGGTGTATCCAATCATGACATTACCTAACGCTCTCTAACATTAAAACCTCACCATGTGTCAACAGACATAAATCTGAATAGGGCAGAGAGTGGCTGAGTCCCAATTGGACACATAGCTATAGAAAGCACTAGATGAAATGAAATGCCAAGTCACTGAAAAGGGGGCCACACCCTATTTGTACTGAGTAGAAAACACTACAAAAAACAAAAAAGTGAGCCGGAGTAGGAGTTGGTATACATGTAACTTGTAAGCTCATGTTCATACTGGCCATAGGACAAAGAAAAACCCATAGAAGAAAATAATATGAACCTATACCCTGCTGTAACTAAATAGAAGCATAATGCATATAAATAAACATAGGGTACTTAGTAAACACTATTTTTGATAAAAAAAAAGTGTAAAGCCATTGCACTGCGACAAGGTGTGCCCAGCCGGGACAGTACCTACACTCTCTAATAATAAAAAATAAAATAATGGTTTAAACCTGCCTTGATCAATGGTTTGATGTAACATTGGCCTCAAAAACTTGTCAGAAGACATATCTATTGGGAGCTGGAATTAGAATATTTTTCAAATTGGTTAATTTAGAAATAAAAATAACCAATTAGACATTAATAATAAGTCATGTGAATATAATAATAGTAACAAATTAATAAATTAGTAACTGATTAGTAATCAGTTAAAGAGCTTTTACTATCTTTTTAGATGAATATTGTATGAGAGTGCTTTTAAAAATAATCATTTTTGCAACTTACAGCTTATTAAAATTTGAATCTGTTTTTGAGATATTATCACTTTTCTCTTGTTTACAGTTCTTTGGCTAGGATACTGACCATCAGTGCTTTGGAATTTGTAAGCAATGAGCTGAAGCTCGATTAGAATGTTGCTAGCAATCATGGCTAGCTTTAAAACAGTACTTAAGGCCACTTTTACACGCTGCGACATCACTCAAGCGAACTCGTTGGGGTCACAGAATTTGTTACGCACATCCGGTCGCTTTAGCGATGCCGTTGCGTGTGACACCTTTGAGCGATTTTGCAACATTGCAAAAATGTGCAAAATTGCTCATCGGTGACATGGGGGTTCTCTAATATCGTTACTGCAGCAGTAATGAAGTTGTTCCTCATTCCTGCGGCAGCACACATTGGTATGTGTGACACCGCAAGAACGAGGAACCTCTCCTTACCTGCCTCCCGCCCGCAATGCGGAAGGAAGGAGGTGGGCAGGATGTTCGTCCCGCTCATCTCCGCCTCTCCACTTCTATTGGACGGCGGATCAGTAACGCAGCTGTGACGTCGCTATGACGCTGAACGAACCGCCCCCTTAGAAAGGAGGCGGTTCGCCGGTCACAGCGACGTCGCAGGGCAGGTAAGTAGTGTGACGGGTCTGGGCGATATTGTGCGCCAGGGGCAGCGATTTGCCCGTGTCGCACAACCGATGGGGACGGGTACCCACGCTAGCGATATCGGTCATGATATCGCAGCGTGTAATGCGGCCTTTACAGGCTCAGATGAAAAAAGCTTGAAAGCACTGTGCTTGCTCTATTGTCTATTTGAGGTGGTCGGTCTCCAAGTTAACTAGCTGTAAGCAAAGAGAACCATAAATCTTATAATCTGAAGAACAGCTAAAACAATGAAATAGTCGTAAATTACTGAATTGCTTGTATTTGCAAGCACTAGCCTACAATATCGATTTATAAAGATGGGAAAAAACTTTTAATAGTGGATGTAGGTGAAGGGTGAGCCTGCAATTTATATTTTTTTGTTTGTTTTGGTAAGCTTAAGGTTTGCAAGTATAATACTACCTGATATGCTATATTAAAAAAACTAGTTTTCTATAAACTGCAACATTAATGTCTCAACATATTATTTAAATAATATTAAATAATATATATTTTAAATGCTTGAACGTGATTGGGTAAACTACACATTTGTAAGTTTTAACTCTTTGATTGTGGATGCCTGATATATTTCCTGAATATTTAATTTAAACTATAAAATACCATTTTTAAATTATGTATTAGACTGAGAAATTATACCTCGATGATAAGCTCACATCCTGATAGATCTATGGAATTGTGTGAATAAAGCCTTACTCCTTTCATGTTGCTGTCAATTGCGGGATTATAAATAGCCTTTCAGTTTGTCCTTCAGCTTTGCATTAAGCCAAAGTCCTCATGAAAAACATGATTCTGAAATTCTTGCCTAATGAAGCATAATGTGTATTAATGGCTTCTATTACAGCTTTATTTCATGTTTGCTGGGGAAATCCTTAGTATGCAATAAATTGTAATATGGGGGTACAGTGACAGAGAAAACAGTATAACCCTTGCATATAATATTCTGCCTCTTTTTATGTATTTTAATATAAACCTTCTAATTAACTATTATTCGAAACTGAGGATAATTTTATTTCTTGTGCTTTACAGGTTATTTAAAAAGGTAATTAGAATAGAAAAAAAATATTATTATTCCTGAAGATGAATAATTATATGTTTATTATTATTACTATTATTATTATTATTATTATTATTATTATAAGTAAGGCTCTATTTAACTCGATATATTTTATTTATATCAGCTCTTTTAATGCTTTTAATGCAAGTAACTACATTTAGCCATGGTACAAAGAGAATACAGAAACAATACATGAAAATGCAGAAAAATGTTTATGGCTGAACCTACATGACAAGCATTTTTTACCATTTACCTTTTGTGCAACCCCTATATCTTCATAGATTGTGAGCTTGCGAGCAGGACCCTCACTCCTTTTGGTATCAGTTATGTGTTACTCTTTAATATATTTATTGTTTGTACATGTCCCCTTTGAATTGTAAAGTGCTATGGAATATATTGGTGCTACAGAAATAAAAATTATTATTTTTTATAGTTATTATTCTATGTTAGATTGATAAATTGACAAAACAAAAAAAGGAAGTATGGTAGCCAGTGATGAGCCAGTGTAATTATTACTATTTGCTACTCGCACGGATTGTACGGTATTCGGAGTACTCCTTATATTGCAAACTTTTGTGTACTCAGCTAGCAAAATTTGTATGCCCCGCCCAGCAGGTTTTGCGCCTGATTTGCAGCCACTAAACATGCTGAGGTTCTTAACTAATCACAGTAATTCCGCAGCCATTTTGGTTGTGGCAATACTGTGATGGCCTGGCTGTGCAGCAGAAGGGTTTTTAGAGACCCTATCATTTTGTCAACAAATATGCAGGTCACCCACATTGATCCAGGACAAATTCATTCTCTCTATCTCTGTCTCACGCTCTCTCCAAGCATTTCACAATCGCCCATCACCGATGTGGCACGGCTGTCACGCTGCTCCTGCTGCCTCTCATTCTTTTTCTGGGGCCGCTCATTAGGCTCATACATACTCACTGCTTCTTCCTACCACCAGCATCTGTGATTGGTTACAGTCAGACACTCCCCCATGCTGAGTAGCAGCTGTCTGCAACCAATCACAGATGCTGGTGGGCGGGTCTATATTGTAAAGTAAAATAAATAAATCATTTAAAAAAAACTGGTGTGCGGTTCCCCAAATTTTGATACCCAGCCAAGATAAAGCCCCACAGCTGGGGCTGGTATTCTCAGACTGGGAAGTTGCTGGGTAATATTAAAATATATTTTTTATTAATATTATTTTAAAAGTATGGGGAAAACAGACAAGGACATACACAATAATAAAAAATAGAGAACCCTATCTTACCAAACAATTAACATCAGGGTATCGGTTTTGTCACCTCTCGTTTTGAGAGGGCTCTCTATTTTTTATTATTGTGTATGTCCTTGTCTGTTTTCCCTATACTTTTAAAATAATATTAATAAAAGTTATATTTTAATATTACCAGGCTACTTTATTATTCTTGACTTTTGGGGTATTTTTGCTTTTTGCTACAAATATTCTCAGACTGGGGCAGTCTATGTGTATTAGCCTCTCGTCAGCCTAAAATGGAATGATGGAGAAAGAAAGTTCAAAGTGATCCACTACCCAACCTAGCCTCATCTCATATTCTCACTCAGATTGGATGATAGTGAGGAAGAGCAGCAGAAACAAGAGATGGTTGCCTGTTGGAAGTCTGGTTCACATAACAGACTTTATGCCTTGTCTGTGACCCTCGCATTATACACATTTTGGCCAACATCATTTAATGGTTGTGCACCGTTCTTGACCCACACTACAAGGAGAACTTTCCATCTCCCCTTCCTGTGGCAGAGAGGTCTACAAAAATGGAGCGAGCAATACCACAAGGTGATAGCTGAAGAATCGGTCAAGAAATTCCCATCTGACAACTATGATGGCAGAGATTCCAGTTCTTTATACAATCAAGGAGTAAAGAAGAGGGAGACACACATTAGGACCAATAGAGGCAGGAGAAAACTATTAAAGGTCTAAGATATTTTTATTAGATCCTCCTGTTAGGGTGAACTTTTAACCAGAGATCACTAGTTGCCTACTGCCTGGCCGAATTGATATGGGCCAAGTGCATGCATAAAAGAATTCACACCAGACACAGTCGGATATGAAATCTCTTCTTGGTCACAGTAAAGATGGCACCAAACAGAACAGGGAAGAGCATGCGTCCTCTTGATATAGGCTAGGGGGCGTACACAAGTTCAGATATGCACATTTAGTGGGACAGTTCATGAGCTAGCCAATGGGGAGATCCGTGTTGCTGTTGATGGGCGGGTCTGACTCCAGTGGATGAAACCATGGTGATGGGAAGGACGTCATTTAGTGGATCCATGCTGATGGTTTGGTCTATGATGTCATCTGATCTGTGGGTTGGTCTTCTAGCTTCACCAGGGGTCTTCCCTTATATGGCGGTCTTCTTTCATCTGGACATTCCTTGCATTCCAAGCAAGGTGTGGTGAACAGGAAATTGCAGCTATCTTTATATCTGTGTCATGTGTATGATCTGAAACCTGAATTATGTAAGGCAAATCGACATATTTCCCACAATCCCTTGTCAAGAGGTTAATTAAGTATTTGATGGAAAGGTCCTCCTCAACAGTCCCCCCTAAATACTTTATTAACCTTCTGACCCTACCGTGGTCCTCTAACAAATCAGCTCTAATGCTTTAACTGCAACCTTTTTTCATTTTTCTATCCGCTATACAAGCAATGCTAAGCCTTTGCCCCCGCTGGTACAGACTGCTGATCAGAGAGTTGATCACATCCCACACACACAGTTCACAGAGGCACAGGTAATGTCCCAGTCCTTAGAACAGACTATTTAATGCTGAAGAGCTCACCCAGATTTTGAGATTAATCAATTAGAAAGAGTAAGGCAATTGTAAGAATAAGCTTCTTACCGTTATGCTGTAGCTTTTAGCGTTACTGTTTCTGAAAGACTGATATTCAGTCAACATCTTTCCGCGTCTTCTAGACTTTTCTACCTGAATACACCTGATTTTTTTCTACCTGAATACACCTGATTGTATCACAACTCTAATGTTTATGTTGGTTTTTTTTTGTCTCAGGTTCATAATCTACCACTAGGACGTCTTTAACAAGATTTCCCTACCCATGAATCCGATTACCTTCAGTAACACAGAGTAGCACTTTTACGGCTTCAAATACCAACAAATAAGACAATACCAGTTACCTACAAGTGTATGTTATCCTTAAAAAGTCACTTAAACCCATAAAATAATTGAATGGTTCAGGTCAGATAACGTTTTTCCCACCATGAGCCCTTATTTGTGTAATGTTCCTGTACCCATTGTTCCCTTATGGTTATTTCCCATATATCATCCCCAATCTAGAAATTCTCCATAAGGTTCTATGTGAGATAATCCAGAACTATGTGTGTTGTGACCCTCATTCTGCTGGTACGATGGACTCTTTACAGTGGTTGTTGTCTCCAGATGGGTTTTCCCTCAAGCTTCATGGAAGTTGCTGTGGTTGGGATAAGCTGGATCGGTCCACCTGATTCTGACTCATGGCTCACTCTGACTTGTCTTTTTAGGATCACCCAGTCTCCTGGCTGGAGACCACGTGCTCCTAACACTGATTTAGGATCTGTAATTGGAGGATACACATGTTTAACACACTATATAGGCAGTTGTATGAGGCTCGTACATCACTGGTCCGGATATCACACTGTATCTAAGAAATATAATCACATTGTAGGTGCTAAACCGAAAATATCTTATATAAAGATCTAATTATTAAGGAAAAGGAAAACGAACATTTGTTACATGATTTGCCAGCGTCCACCATTATCTTGTGGATTGTTACATGTTTATGTTATAATCATTAAAATTCCAAACATACATCCACCCATGTGAGTAACTATAAACACAATTAGATATTCCAATAAAGGAGGGGCAGGGATTGGGACAATAGCCCTAAACTCTCCCTACCTCCCAGCGGAGGTCGGCACCCTATAAGGCAAATTGTCGCCCCCGCTAACCGACGGCTCATCCTTCCTATCCCTACACTGCAAAGCTAAGACGTGCTGCTAATGTCAGTGAGGAAATATAGAAACCGTGAGATACAGGGGATAAAGAGGCGTCAATATGCAATTATCCAATTCATTCCCAAAGATTAAATATTCACACTCTGTATTTTACATAGCTGTTTGGTAGCTTAAATCAATATGATACAGCAAAATTCAAGGACCAAACCCTAAAAGAAATTAAATATTTCACATGTATAACATGTACCCACTGTATCAATATAATAATAAGGCCAGGTAAAGTCATGAGGAGATCTTGTCCAATAACAGACCCTCCACTGTCCAATTCACACTCAGGCTAATTAAAAAAACGCATATTTGTCAGACATTTAGCTTGAAAGAAGCCCAACGTGTTTCTCCCTTCTTCACAATGGCAGACAGGGGTTCATCAGGGGCATCCCCAGGTACTGATCTCTATAGTGACCTCTGCTATAGAATATGTTCTTTTACCACTTTTTAGGAACTCCATCTTTACATAGCACCAGCATCATGAGTTTTGCAGCAGTAATGTTTTCCATACTGGATATGTTTCAGAGCAGGCCTGAAAAGAAATTCACTCAACACACACAAAACTCATATAAACCTACTCATGGTAGATGTATATGACTAATCTGCAATCACCGGAGCAGTAGAGTGGATGAGGGGGGTGTTTCTACAAGGCCTTTACAGTTTTTTCTACCTTAATGGGCACACGTCTTACAAGACTGGATGTATCTGGCCACCTGGGTACTGAGCAGTGGTGCTGCCCATATCTTGTCCACCACCACACTCTTTGTCACATGTTCATGGGTTACCTGAGCCATTATTGAGTAGAGCACTCATGGCAGAGAAAGCTTACCGCCCTTTATCCACAGACCTTCCTCAGCCAGCTGGCTCCCTGCGTCTCACACTCTGTTCCTTGCTGAATCGCTTGTTCCTGTAAGGATTTAAGAACACGAGGAGTGACAGAGGTCACGGACAACGTGACAGGAGCCACCGAGGTACTGGTACTGGTCTGCATTGGTAAAGGACTCTCAACTCTAGGCCTATTCACTGCTTCTTTGTTGCCTGCTCCATCAGTCACCGGCTCTTTTGATAACAGGAGAGCGCCTCCACCTGGGCTCATACGCACTCTCTACGGTCTTTATAGATTTATCCGATCACACTAGAAAAGATCCGCTGCCTATATGCACATTTTCCTATCTTACCCCCCTCCGCTCTACTAACCACAGTGATCGCAAATCTTCATCTCGTTCTCCTATTCTGATGGGAGAGGAGGGAGTGGTTTTATTTTTATTACCTCATGTTGCGTAACCTCAGCATATCCAGTGTAGAATCAACCAGCATCTTGGTATCTGGATCCATCTACGGAAAAACTCAAAATCTGCATTAGCAATGGGCTTATCTGAGACATGTTCAAAACCTGACAATTCTTGTTACATCAGAGCAATCATGAGATATATGTGCGTCTGCTGTATCCTCCTTACAGATAAAAATATAAAGAAAACTTAATAGAAAAACTCAATCGATGAACAAATTAAAACCTTAAATAATACGTGTGATTTTCCACATCATCTTCCCCCCCTTTTTGAATCTATTATCCAAAACATAATTAGATTCAAAAAGTGTGTGGCCCTGGAGCTCTACATTTAGGCATAAAAGTCACATTGTAAAGATTGTACCTAATCGGGAACACCAGAAATATTGTTTTTATCTGTAACTTAATAATGGAAAACCCTTTCAATGGCTTTTATAACCTTTGCTTGAACCACAGAAATCTGCACTGCAATCATTCTTTCTATAAAAAGAAAGCAGATTATTCAATACATTAAATATAAAACACAGAATTCCATAAATCATCCACATTCCTTAAAACAAATTATTGTAATTATTAATAAATATATTAATAAATTATTATATTATCATTATTATTAAAAACTATAATAACGTAGCACAACCTCTGGATATTGGATATAAAGTCGTTCATTTTTGAAACATTGAGGAGATTATCAGCATCTCTTTGATACTGTCCTATAACTTGAAGGGATAAAAGAATCTAGAACAAATAAACTGGCCATGTGGGAAAACAAAATATTGATTTGCCATAGAAAAATTATCTAACAGACTTCTATGCTTGAAAAGCTATCAATGAATCTAAACATGTCCACAGTTAACTTTTATTTCTTTGGGATAAAATTAGTAAAATAAAAACTAGTTTCAATAATGTTTTCTGATACACTTTACAATGAATGAAATGCAGAAAGCCCTCTTTTTTTATTTTTATTTTTTAAAGAAACATGACCATGTTTGGGCTGCTCTTTTCACAGCAGGCCCACAATAGATTCCAAGGGGAGACAAAAAAATCCTGTTCCACAAGTTTTTTAGATTGCTCCTCCCCTCAAAACCAGATAGAAAGAGGCTTCTTCAGCTGCAGGAGACAAGTCAAATTTCCCTTCTTCTGTTGATTTATTTGTTTATTTTTATTTTTTAAAACATGCAACTCTCAGGATCAATCTATCAGATCCATAACGGAAATATTTATTATTTACTTCTTTATCATGACCTCTACTGCAAATGTACGTTATTTAAAGTTTTTTTTCTAATTTTATTGCTTACTAATTAATAAGATATTGCTCCTTGTGACTGTCCTGACTCAATCCAACCTGCACACTGGATCTATATTAAGTGTCTTCCACAATAACCCAATCATTCAATGTTCCATCTTTTAGTACTATAAACTTTTACTAACACTTCATATGTTAGTCAGTGAGAGCAGTTTTGTCAGCTGCACTGAGGACTATAGAAAATGGCCCCACAGCACGTGATTTCCTTCTCTTTGTTGGGATTGTAGCATCAGGTGGGGGGAAGGGTAACTGATTTTTTTTTTTCCTCTCAAGTATTTTCCCCTATATTCTATAGTCTGTGTTTTATACATACACACACATACATTTGTATATATCATATATACACATATTCAGATATCCACAGTCCTGGACCAACTACAGTTAAAACACCTTTTTTTTTCTGTCCAAGCATATAGTACTCCATCTAATCCATTGTTCATACATTTACAGAGCACATGGTCTTCACACATCCCCCGAACTTTTCTTTGTTTAAACCATGCATGCCTCAGACACCATGTGCTTCATCCACCATTTTGGCATGTGGAACAAAAAGGCACTAAGAGTCTTTACATTTGCAATAAAGGAATACCCACACAAGCAGAAATTAGAATATATTAAATATTTATTAAAGTGCTGAAGGGTATAACAGTGATTAAATAGATTAAATACATATAATAATAGAATAACCAGAGGGGAGCTGTGCTGGAGGGAAAGAGAACCCCACGTGTCCCAGAACCTAGAAAGGGAGTTAGTTCCCCAAATCTAGAAGTGATCATAAAGATTAGCGGCAAGTGCCGAAGGTGAGAGGCAGCTGCATCAATGGTTTAAGCCTCACATGTAGTAATTAAACTACCGTGTGTAATATAATAATGAAGGCAGCGTTACTCACCAGAAAGGATCACAATGAAACCGGGATAAAACACGTGGGGACCGACCATTTTGGCATGTGGCAGGGAGAAGGACCTCACATCTGCTCCAACTCTCTCTCTCCTATTTTCTGTAGTCTGTACTCCTATATATATATTTATACACACACACACACACACACACACACGTCCACAATCTAAGTCTAATTATAGATAAAAAAACCTTATTTTTCTGTCTAAGTATATAATAGTCCACCCAGTCTTTGTTCAAACATTTACAGAGCACATGGTCTTCACACATCCCCCCCCTCACTTCCTCTTCTTTGTTTAAACCATGCTTGCCTCAGCCATGTACTTCATCCACCATTTTAAAATCTGACCTAAAATGGCTGCAACCAAAAATAGCACATGGTTTATCACATGATTGCGGCCTAGAGTCCCCACATCTCAACAAAGTCCACTCTCATTCGGATTTTTTTCGACCACAACTACACACAACTTCATCAATTTCTCCATCTTTCTCTCAAGATAAACAACACCAAACAAGCAATCTTTCTCTATGCATACCAGATAAAAACGACAGACAAAAATACGGGGGGGAGATGACTCACAACTGAAACACTAAAGAAAATCTAGGGTTTGCAGCATACACTTCCAAACTAGTCCTTGTTCTGAACTCTACAAAACACTTCCTCTACCTGGTCTCTAATTGCCTCAATCTACCCTTGTACCCGGTCTCTACAACACCAAGGCTCCTGTAACAAGCCCCACCTGGATGTCTTCCACCCAGCCCTTTTAACCCAGACTCTTTTTTTTAACAAGCCTCTCTTGGAGGACTTGTAACTAGCCTTTCTAACACAGGCTCCCGTTAACAAGCTCCTCTTTGGAGGACTTGTAACTAGCCTCTCTAACAAAGGCTCCTGTTAACAAGCTCCTCTTTGGAGGACTTGAAACTAGCCTCTCTAACACAGGCTCCCGTTAACAAGCTCCTCTTGGAGGACTTGTAACTAGCCTCTCTAACACAGGCTCCCGTTAACAAGCTCCTCTTTGGAGGACTTGTAACTAGCCTCTCTAACACAGGCTCCTGTTAACAAGCTCCTCTTTGGAGGACTTTTAACTAGCCTCTCTAACACAGGCTCCCGTTAACAAGCTCCTCTTGGAGGACTTGTAACTAGCCTCTCTAACACAGGCTTCCGTTAACAAGCTCCTCTTGGAGGACTTGTAACTAGCCTCTCTAACACAGGCTCCCGTTAACAAGCTCCTCTTTGGAGGACTTGTAACTAGCCTCTCTATCACAGGCTCACGTTAACAAGCTCCTCTTGGAGGACTTGTAACTAACCTCTCTAACACAGGCTCCCGTTAACAATCTCCTCTTTGGAGGACTTGTAACTAGCCTCTCTAACACAGGCTCCCGTTAACAAGCTCCTCTTTGGAGGACTTGTAACTAGCCTCTCTAACACAGGCTCCCGTTAACAAGCTCCTCTTGGAGGACATGCAACTAGCCTCTCTAACACAGGCTCCCGTAAACAAGCTCCTCTTGGAGGACTTGTAACTAGCCTCTCTAACACAGGCTTGTGAGCCTGTGGAAAACACGTGTCTAACCTGGCCAATTAAAACCGAGCTATATCTCTAGTCATTACATACCAGCCTCTTATTTAGGCCTTGTACAAAACCATATTAACAAATTTGAGAGCTCGTGAAAAACACGTGCCTAACCTGACCAATTAAAACTTGCGCTTTATCTCTAGGCCTCTCGCCGAGTCATTCACTCTAGGCCTCGAGCCACAACTCTATTTAAATCTCCACCAGAACCACAAAACATATGACAGGCAACAACCAAAAACCGTACCACATGGAGCGTCCTCCACGTTTCCAAACACTGCTCAAAAACCTACTTGCTCTCCTAACTACCAGTCAATCTCCCCTCAAGACAAATACACACAACAGACAGCAGGCAACTGAATATGTGACAGTTCTTCTGAGAATAATATGGCAAATAGCTGTGAGACCCGTCTGCCTGTCAACAGATACCCCAACAAACCAGACACAGTCAGGCAATCAGTGCCACACACCCCACCGAGACCAGGGGAAGACTACAGATTATGAAAAATCAGCAGACCTACCATACTCTCGTTAGGAAGTGATCAAATTCCTGGGGTGTCCAGCACGTCATGCCATTCCAGTTGCCGGTTCATCAGGATTTCAGGTGTCTCCGTCTATTGGCCCCACGTTGGGCACCAATAATGTTAGGGTGAACTCTTAACCAGAGATCACTAGTTGCCTACTGCCTGGCCGAATTGATATGGGCCAAGTGCATGCATAAAAGAATTCACACCAGACACAGTCGGATATGAAATCTCTTCTTGGTCACAGTAAAGATGGCACCAAACAGAACAGGGAAGAGCATGCGTCCTCTTGATATAGGCTAGGGGCGTACACAAGTTCAGATATGCACATTTAGTGGGACAGTTCATGAGCTAGCCAATGGGGAGATCCGTGTTGCTGTTGATGGGCGGGTCTGACTCCAGTGGATGAAACCATGGTGATGGGAGGGACGTCATTTAGTGGATCCATGCTGATGGTTTGGTCTATGATGTCATCTGATCTGTGGGTTGGTCTTCTAGCTTCACCAGGGATCTTCCCTTATATGGCGGTCTTCTTTCATCTGGACATTCCTTGCATTCCAAGCAAGCTGTGGTGAACAGGAATTGGCAGCCATCTTTATATCTGTGTTATGTGTATGATCTGAAACCTGAATTATGTAAGGCAAATCGACAAATTTCCCACAGTCCTTGTCAAGAGGTTAATTAAATATTTGATGGAAAGGTCCTCCTCAACACTCCCACTGCCCAGGCCCTGGTGCATGGGGTATTCTGTCAAGGAGAGAAAAGTTCATGAAGATGGTGAAGGAGTACCTAGCTGACTGTACCAACATCCTCTGTGATATGTCTGTACCGTACAACTCTTGGCTGTTCCAACTGGACAGGTAAATAAAGAATGTACATCTGGAACTCCAATGGTGTGAACAAGGTGCAAAACTCAAAAGCATATAACTATACAATAAAATAAAGAGTTGCACACTAGTCATAATGTATGGGGAAATAATGAAAAGCAGAACTGCTATGGGAATACTAGAATGAAAAATACAATGAACTATCTGAAAAATTAAAAAAACTTGAAAATGGAATATGCATATCTTCTATGAATAATCAGAATACAAGAGATGTTTAGACATTGTATTGATCAATGCAAAAGAGCCCCAAAACCACGCGAAGGTAATCGCTATTTTTGGGGTTCTTAACTTATGTTTTTTAACTGTGAGGTTACACATAAGTTAGGAACCCCAAAAATAGAGATTACCTTGGAGTGGTTTATGCATATTCCATTTTTAAGTTTTTTTCAATTTTTCAGATAGTTCATTGTATTTTTCATTCTAGTATTCCAATAGCAGTTCTGCTTTTCACTATTTCCCCATACATTGTGACTAGTGTGCAACTCTTTACCTTATTGTACGAGCTGGACAGGTGGCATGATCTCTACCTCTATGCCCTGGAGGTGCTGACCTGCGCTTTTGCTAGTGTTTTGTCAGAGTGGGTTTATAGTGCCACTGCGGGCATAAAAACTGTAAAATTGGTGAAAGGCTGACTTTTCTCAAAATGAACAAGGCATGGATGGCTCAGACATTCCAACCCAGTGTAGGACAGCAGCAGAACAGAAAGTCAAATCAAATATTCTTTTTTTCCTGTTGTAATCCCATGCACCCCTTTCCTGAAAAAAAAGGGAATACGGTTCATTTTTTTTTCTGGGCCTCCTCCTTCTACACCATAGCAACATAGTTATCAAGTGGCTGTTGCTCCAAATTTTTTGAGGGCCATTAGCTGACCCTCACTCACACATAATATCTGTCTGGCTTGACTACACACTGATGTGAATCAAGGCTAAAATTATTATAGTGTCGATCTGCCTACACTTGGGTATGCTTTTTTCTAGAATCACTTGATTCTATGTTGTGCTGGATTATTGTACATTATCTCACTTGTTTCCATGGCTTCGAAGAGAAATTGGACTCTAATGACAACCTTTCTCGAGAATATTAAAAAAATATAAATTATATTCCCAAATTGGTGCATATACTTTGGAAACAAATTGCATACAGAATAAGATCACTCTATATTTTGTAGACACTTGAGATAAGTGTGGTTATTCAATGTTCTGTCTGCTTCTTTTACCTTCAAACAGCCATTCATGATATTACTGTTATGCTTTTTCGGCATGTTCAGAACATTGGTAAGAAATCCTTGTTTGATGTCCAAACATGTAATAGGGTATGTGCGCACTAGGCGTTTTTTTCACGCTGCATTTTTATGTGCGTTTTGTCTCAAAAAACGCACCCGCGGCTAAAAAAACGCGCCAAAACACATGCGTTTTTGCCGCGATTTGGTGTGTTTTTTGCTGCATTTTTGCTCACTGCGTTTTTAATCAGTGCACAATGCCATTAAAGATTGTTGATGAAAAAAAAAAAAAAGGTCTGATGTCATTTCCTTCTTCAAAATGTTCATTGTATGCAGGAGAGCAGACAGCTGCAGAACTAGTGTATGCAGGAGAGCAGACAGCAGCTGCAGAACTACAAGGCTCAGCATCCTCCATTCACTAGTGTATGCAGGAGAGCAGACAGCAGCTGCAGAACTACAAGGCTCAGCATCCTCCATCCAGGACTGTATGCAGTTTTTTGCCCAAAAAGAAAAAAAAATGACATGGGCTTCGCCATATTTTTGTATGCTAGCCGGGTACAGCAGGCAGGTACGGGCTGCCCCCAACCCCCAGCTGCCTATTTGTACCCGGCTGGGAACCAAAAATATAGAGAAGCTCTTTTTTTTTAATTATTTCATGAATTTCATGAAATAATTAAAAAAAAAGAATGACGTGGGCTTCGCCTAATTTTTGAGTCCAGCCGGGTACAACTAGGCATCTGGGGATTGGAATCCATAGTGCAGGGTGCCCAAAATTTCTGGGCACCCACACTGCGAATTGCAGTCCGCAGCCACCCCAGAAAATGGCGCTTTCATAGAAGCACCATCTTCTGGCGCTGTATCCAACTCTTCCAGCTGCCCTGATGCCGGGTGGCTAGCTACACACACAACACAACACACAGAAAAATATTTTTATTAGAAATAAAACACAACACAATTAGTGACTCCATCTTTATTGAAATAAAGAACCCCCCTCCGCAGTAATCCTGGGTCAGGGTCCCGCGCCGTCCAATCCGGATCCAATATCATCTGATTGGTTTGCTGGAAGGCAAAGCGATCAGATGATGTGTCAGGATCAAGTGCCTGAATCACATCACACATCAGCTGATTGTATAAAAGCCGGTTATACAATCAGCTGATGCATCAGTAGAAAAAAAAAATAATACTCACTTATGTGCTGTGCTGATTACCGGCAGCTCCTGCAGCGATCGATTGGACAGGAGTCTGATCCCATCCAATCGCTGCAGGAGCTGCCGGTAATCAGCTGATGAAGTCCCCTGACGGCAGGATCAGCTGATAGCCGGCCGGGCGCAAAAAAAACGGCGAGACTACGATCAGCTGATGCGTCAGGTGACTGCATCAGGTGATCCACCGCCAGGTCCTGCAAGCAAGGTCCTGCCCCGGGGAGACTGCACACAGGCAGAGCGGCGGTACCGGGAGGAGATGGGAGCAGGCATGGCACCGGGACCCTGCAGACAGGTGAGTATATATGCCATTTTTTTTTTTCTACTGTTCACTTTGGTTTTCGCCGCTGCCTCCACCTCCCGCCCAGACATGGCGCCGCACGGAGCTGACATGGCACCGGGCGGGTTGTGGACGCAGCGGTGACGGTACCGGGAGGATTCACGCTTCTGTGTTTACCAACAGAAGGAATCCTCTTCCTGTACACGTCACTTTACTGCCCACCCCTTGCGTTTATAGCTGCGTTTTTAGTCATAGAAACGCGGCTATATGCGTTTTTCATTGCGTTGTTGAACATTCATTGAACTCAATGGGTGAAAAACACAGTGAAAAACGCAGAAATAATTGACATGCTGCATTTTTGTGGTCACCACAAAAACACAGCTACAAAAAAACGCTGTGTGCAGACAGCACTTCTGAAAACCCATAGACATTGCTGGGGAAGCAATGTCACTGCGTTTTCAGCACAAAAACGCGGTAAAAAATGCCGCTAAAAACGCGGCAAAAATGCCTAGTGCGCACAAGGCCATAGATAGGGGAAAGCCATGTACTGCATATTGCACTTGAGGAAATAGATTTTTTAAAAACAATTTCTTCTTTTTATTGAAATCTTTCATGGTTTCTCTATAAAAATGTAAATGGTAGAGCTCTTAGAACATATATTCAGATGATAGCATAAAACTACAGTATATATACTGTATATATACACACCAACAAGCTAAAGAGTAACAATATTTTGAACTTTTGACTTTCAGGTGCCATATCTCACCATCCACTACAGCTTTGAACTATTAGACTACCATCATTTTAAAGATAATCATTTTAGCTGCACAAATTACTGTACATCATGCATAAAATAGACTTGCAACTATTTAGCATATGATTAGTTATGCAGACTCTTGTCATGTCACTCTATTGTTACTGTTCTGCTCCTGATGGTGTAAAAATATTTTTCTTCCTGTATTCAACAAATCTGTTCTCATATTCCCTAATATCTCACTGTGTTATTAAGTTGATTCCAAATCAAAAGGTCACTGATTCAAATCGAGGAGCAGCCATGAATATTTCCCAAGAAAAGAAAAACAGCATCATCCAGCTCATTGGCAGGAAATATATGAAATGAAGTCCATGCATCCATTCAAAAGTCACGAGGTGGACATCCAGGCAAAATATTGAAGTCAACAAAAGTGATGGGCAGACCCGGACTGCAAAAGTCCGGATCTGCACAGGTTCAAACGTACCCAAGCACTGACCCCGAGCCTGGAATTCTCAGGGAACTCTGGGTAATGATCCAGGTCTGGCAACTTGGGTAATAGAAAAAATAAAGAAAAAGGAGAAAGCAGGCATGTTATACAATTTCCGATGCTTTTTTTATCAGTGTATGAGTATATTTCTCTTCACTTACAGTTTAGTAATAGGGGATATCATAGAGACCTCCCATTACTAATATAGGGCTTAGTGGCAGCTGTGAGTTGTCACTAACCCCTTATTACACCTATTGCCATCGCACCAGGGCAATCGGTATGAGCAAGGTAAAGTGCTGGGATTGTTGCATCTAATGAATGCAACAAGCATAGATGGCTGCATACTGCTATTTTTAGGTGGGTGGGACCCATAGCATGGATCACCCCAGCCTAAAAATACCAGCCCCCAGCTATCGGCTTTATCAAGGCTGGGTATTAAAATTGGGGGGACTGCACACTGTTTTTTAAAATTATTTACTAAAATATTTTATAAAAGATGCATGATGTCCCTCTTAGTTTGATACACAGCCAAGATAAGTGCACAGCTGAGGGCTGCAGCCAATAGCTGTATGCTTTATTTCTGCTGGCTATCATAATATGGGGAGTTCGAACTCCAATTTTCTTTATTAATTTATTTATTTTTACACCAATATAGACACACACAGCATCTCTGATTACAAGCAGACATATACACTGTCACACAGGTGGGAGCGCATCTCACTGCAACCAACAAGAGACTAAGGGACTACCCGTGGGTGGGGGAAGCAGTACATATGCATGAAGGATAATGAGTGGAGCCAAAAGTAGCTTTACAACTGCATGGAGACTTAGTAAATATAAAGCACTTTCTCTAATCCCCCTATCCCTTCTACCACCATTTTAAGCACCTGATTCTGGTTCCCATAGACTTAATTGGAAACTGGCATCCAGCCAGATATCCATGGTCAATTCCGGGCCCGAAAATGGGTATTTTTAAAAAATCATGGGTATCTGCGAGTTCACCCATCACTAGTCAACAAGATCTAGACGTTCTGGCGCTACAAGCATGGCAATGGATGTGGTTTATATGTTTTGTAATAGTGAGATCACAGACATCAATTCAAGCACCATGTGACACACATTACACAAGTCTGGAATGGTGGCCCCCAAAAAAGGTGAAGAAGCATTGACTTCAATATTGTCATAAAAAGTGTTGGCTCAAGATTGCAAAAAAGGGGTGGTTTGGAGCAATGAGACGCAAGTCAATAGAGTAGGCTCTAATTTTTTTTAGGAGCAATGCAGTGACATAACAAGAATTTGCTTAACTAATCGTATTCTACATAGTTGCAAGTCAAATTTATAAATGAGATAGCCAAGATAATTGTCTATGAAATGAAGGTAGCTTCAACTTTGAAACTGTAGTGGATGGTGAGATGTGTAGCCTAAATTTAAAAAGTTCAAAACATTGTTATCCTTTTGCTTGTCAGTGTAAATAAATGCATTTAGTTAGAAATCTATTATAGCCATTTTCTTACTCAGATAGAACATATATGAGAGGTTGAATATTTAACGTTTTGATTTATTTCAAGTGTTAAAAATAAACTGATGTAGAAACCGATGACCAGAACACATGAAAAAAATCTTGCGGCAGAACCTTGTCTACCCTTGTATAGCCTCTCCTCATCTTTTTATGTAAACATCTGGGAATTATTGAGACAATTGCTAGAGTTTTGGGATAGGAATGATGTCCTATTCTTGTCCTGTCTAGCTGCTTCACAATCCTGGGTATTTGTTGCCAGATTTTTTTCTCATAATGCACCAAATGTTTTCCACTGATGAAAAAGAGCATGTGACCAGTTTCTGTGAAGTCATGCTGTTGTGATGAATGCAGTATGGGGTTTAGGTTTGTCTCAAACATAGATTGTCTTCATAGGACCATATGTTGCTTTTAAACCTCAATATATTGCTCAGCATTGATATTGACTTCCAAGATGTGTAAGTGGCCCATGCTATAGGCAAAAATGCATCTCCATACCATCAGAGATGTAAGCTTTTGAAAATCGTGCTGATAATAAGCTGAGTAGTCACTAGAGTTGAGCGCGGTTCGTGGTTCTCCAGTTCGCGATTCGAGTGATTTTGGGGGCTGTTCTAGATCGAACTAGAATTCGAGCTTTTTGCTAAAGCTCGATAGTTCTAGTTACGTTCGAGAACGGTTCTAGCAGCAAAAAGCCAAGCTAATTACTAGCTGGCTTTCCGCTGTAATAATGTAGGTCACTCTGTGACTCACACTATTATGAAATTTCAGTGTGTAGTGTGTGGGAACAGCGCATTCAGATCACTGCTGCTGGGATAATGGCGATCGCCATTTTTTTTTTTTTCCTCGTCTTCCTTCCCTAAGCGCGCGCGTGTAGTGGGGCGGGCAAGGATGTCAGTCAATCCCAGACACACACACAGCTAAGTGGACTTTTAGCCAGAGAAGCAACGGCATGTGTGATAGGATGTCCATGTCACATGTCCCTGCATTATAAATACGGGCATCTGCCCGTCTGGACGCCATTATCTGCCTTCTGCGACTGGGTGTCAGTCACTGCTGGCGTAGCTCCTGTCTCAGATACTGCTGTGTACGCTCTACACATAGCGCTATACAGAATAGGGATAGAAGTTTTAATTAGCCCTTGTAAGGACTAATACCAGCAGACTCAGAGCCATAGGTGACGGTCAGGTCCGTGGAAAGAGATTTTACAGCTACACAAGATAACAGCGTCTGTGTAGCTAAGGTCAGGGATTTCCTCGCTGCATTTCCCCATTAGGAGGGATAGAAAGTGAGGCTTCTCTACCCAGACCCACAACCCTGCCACTGTAACCTCCTGCCCTTTGCACACTCAAGCTCAACTTAGTGGCATCCTAAAAGTGGCTGTTGGACTTCCATTACTGTCCCACTAGTGGAAATGTATTTGCAGAACCTCTGCATTGCACACTCAAATTAATTGTTACTAAGCCATTTAACCAGCAAAGACTGAATAAACTTAGTGGCATCCTAAAAGTGGCTGTCGGACTTCCAATAGTGTCCCACTGGTGCAAATCTATTTGCAGAACCTCTGGATTGCACACTCAAACTCATTGTTACTAAGCCATTATACTAGCACACACTGAGTTAACTTAGTGACATCCTAAAAGTGGCTGTTGGATTTCCATTAGTGTCCCACTAGTGGAAATCTATTTGCAGAACCTCTGCATTGCACACTCAAACTCATTGTTACTAAGCCATTATACTAGCAAACACTGAGTAAACTTAGTGGCATCCTAAAAGTGGCTGTTGGACTTCCATTAGTGTCCCACTAGTGCAAATCTATTTGCAGAACCTCTGCATTGCACACTCAAACTCATTGTTACTAAGCCATTATACTAGCAAACACTGAGTAAACTTAGTGGCATCCTAAAAGTGGCTGTTGGACTTCCATTAGTGTCCCACTAGTGCAAATCTATTTGCAGAACCTCTGCATTGCACACTCAAACTCATTGTTACTAAGCCATTATACTAGCAAACACTGAGTAAACTTAGTGGCATCCTAAAAGGGGCTGTTGGACTTTCATTAGTGTCCCACTAGTGCAAATCTATTTGCAGAATCTCTGCATTGCACACTCAAACTCATTGTTACTAAGCCATTATACTAGCAAACACTGAGTAAACTTAGTGGCATCCTAAAAGGGGCTGTTGGACTTTCATTAGTGTCCCACTAGTGCAAATCTATATGCAGAACCTCTGCATTGCACACTCAAACTCACTGTTACTAAGCAATTATACTAGCAAACACTGAGTAAACTTAGTGGCATCCTAAAAGTGGCTGTTGGACTTCCATTAGTGTCCCACTAGTTGAAATCTATTTGCAGAACCTCTGCATTGCACACTCAAACTCATTGTTACTAAGCCATTATACTAGCAAACACTGAGTAAACTTAGTGGCATCCTAAAAGTGGCTGTTGGATTTCCATTAGTGTCCAACTAGTGGAAATCTATTTGCAGAACCTCTGCATTGCACACTCAAACTCATTGTTACTAAGCCATTATACTAGCAAACACTGAGTAAACTTAGTGGCATCCTAAAAGTGGCTGTTGGACTTTCATTAGTGTCCCACTAGTGCAAATCTATTTGCAGAACCTCTGCATTGCACACTCAAACTCATTGTTACTAAGCCATTATACTAGCAAACACTGAGTAAACTTAGTGGCATCCTAAAAGTGGCTGTTGGATTTCCATTAGTGTCCCACTAGTGGAAATCTATTTGCAGAACCTCTGCATTGCACACTCAAACTCATTGTTACTAAGCCATTATACTAGCAAACACTGAGTAAACTTAGTGGCATCCTAAAAGTGGCTGTTGGACTTTCATTAGTGTCCCACTAGTGCAAATCTATTTGCAGAACCTCTGCATTGCACACTCAAACTCATTGTTACTAAGCCATTATACTAGCAAACACTGAGTAAACTTAGTGGCATCCTAAAAGTGGCTGTTGGACTTCCATTAGTGTCCCACTAGTGCAAATCTTTTTGCAGAACTCTGCATTCCACACTCAAACTCATTGTTACTAAGACATTAGACTAGCAAACACTGAGTAAACTTAGTGGCATCCTAAAAGTGGCTGTTGGATTTCCATTAGTGTCCCACTAGTGGAAATCTATTTGCAGAACCTCTGCATTGCACACTCAAACTCATTGTTACTAAGCCATTATACTAGCAAACACTGAGTAAACTTAGTGGCATCCTAAAAGTGGCTGTTGGACTTCCATTAATGTCCCACTAGTGCAAATCTATTTGCAGAACCTCTGCATTGCACACTCAAACTCATTGTTACTAAGCCATTATACTAGCAAACACTGAGTAAACTTAGTGACATCCTAAAAGGGGCTGTTAGACTTTCATTAGTAACCCACTAGTACAAATCTATTTGCAGAACTCTGCATTCCACACTCAAACTCATTGTTACTAAGACATTAGACTAGCAAACACTGAGTAAACTTAGTGGCATCCTAAAAGTGGCTGTTAGACTTCCATTAGTGTCCCACTAGTGGAAATCTATTTGCAGAACCTCTGCATTGCACACTCAAACTCATTGTTACTAAGCCATTAAACTAGCAAACACTGAGTAAACTTAGTGGCATCCTAAAAGTGGCTGTTGGATTTCCATTAGTGTCCCACTAGTGCAAATCTATTTGCAGAACCTCTGCATTGCACACTCAAACTCATTGTTACTAAGCCATTATACTACCAAACACTGAGTAAACTTAGTGGCATCCTAAAAGTGGCTGTTGGACTTCCATTAGTGTCCCACTAGTGCAAATCTATTTGCAGAACCTCTGCATTGCACACTCAAACTCATTGTTACTAAGCCATTATACTAGCAAACACTGAGTAAACTTAGTGGCATCCTAAAAGTGGCTGTTGGACTTTCATTAGTGTCCCACTAGTGCAAATCTATTTGCAGAACCTCTGCATTGCACACTCAAACTCATTGTTACTAAGCCATTATACTAGCAAACACTGAGTAAACTTAGTGACATCCTAAAAGGGGCTGTTAGACTTTCATTAGTGTCCTACTAGTACAAATCTATTTGCAGAACCTCTGCATTGCACACTCAAACTCATTGTTACTAAGCCATTATACTAGCAAACACTGAGTAAACTTAGTGGCATCCTAAAAGTGGCTGTTGGATTTCCATTAGTGTCCCACTAGTGGAAATCTATTTGCAGAACCTCTGCATTGCACACTCAAACTCATTGTTACTAAGCCATTATACTAGCAAACACTGAGTAAACTTAGTGGCATCCTAAAAGTGGCTGTTGGACTTTCATTAGTGTCCCACTAGTGCAAATCTATTTGCAGAACCTCTGCATTGCACACTCAAACTCATTGTTACTAAGCCATTATACTAGCAAACACTGAGTAAACTTAGTGGCATCCTAAAAGTGGCTGTTGGATTTCCATTAGTGTCCCACTAGTGGAAATCTATTTGCAGAACCTCTGCATTGCACACTCAAACTCATTGTTACTAAGCCATTATACTAGCAAACACTGAGTAAACTTAGTGACATCCTAAAAGGGGCTGTTAGACTTTCATTAGTGTCCTACTAGTACAAATCTATTTGCAGAACCTCTGCATTGCACACTCAAACTCATTGTTACTAAGCCATTATACTAGCAAACACTGAGTAAACTTAGTGGCATCCTAAAAGTGGCTGTTGGATTTCCATTAGTGTCCCACTAGTGGAAATCTATTTGCAGAACCTCTGCATTGCACACTCAAACTCATTGTTACTAAGCCATTATACTAGCAAACACTGAGTAAACTTAGTGGCATCCTAAAAGTGGCTGTTGGACTTTCATTAGTGTCCCACTAGTGCAAATCTATTTGCAGAACCTCTGCATTGCACACTCAAACTCATTGTTACTAAGCCATTATACTAGCAAACACTGAGTAAACTTAGTGGCATCCTAAAAGTGGCTGTTGGATTTCCATTAGTGTCCCACTAGTGGAAATCTATTTGCAGAACCTCTGCATTGCACACTCAAACTCATTGTTACTAAGCCATTATACTAGCAAACACTGAGTAAACTTAGTGGCATCCTAAAAGTGGCTGTTGGACTTTCATTAGTGTCCCACTAGTGCAAATCTATTTGCAGAACCTTTGCATTGCACACTCAAACTCATTGTTACTAAGCCATTATACTAGCAAAAACTGAGTAAACTTAGTGGCATCCTAAAAGTGGCTGTTGGACTTCCATTAGTGTCCCACTAGTGCAAATCTTTTTGCAGAACTCTGCATTCCACACTCAAACTCATTGTTACTAAGACATTAGACTAGCAAACACTGAGTAAACTTAGTGGCATCCTAAAAGTGGCTGTTAGACTTCCATTAGTGTCCCACTAGTGGAAATCTATTTGCAGAACCTCTCAATTGCACACTCAAACTCATTGTTACTAAGCCATTAAACTAGCAAACACTGAGTAAACTTAGTGGCATCCTAAAAGTGGCTGTTGGATTTCCATTAGTGTCCCACTAGTGCAAATCTATTTGCAGAACCTCTGCATTGCACACTCAAACTCATTGTTACTAAGCCATTATACTACCAAACACTGAGTAAACTTAGTGGCATCCTAAAAGTGGCTGTTGGACTTCCATTAGTGTCCCACTAGTGCAAATCTATTTGCAGAACCTCTGCATTGCACACTCAAACTCATTGTTACTAAGCCATTATACTAGCAAACACTGAGTAAACTTAGTGGCATCCTAAAAGTGGCTGTTGGACTTTCATTAGTGTCCCACTAGTGCAAATCTATTTGCAGAACCTCTGCATTGCACACTCAAACTCATTGTTACTAAGCCATTATACTACCAAACACTGAGTAAACTTAGTGGCATCCTAAAAGTGGCTGTTGGACTTCCATTAGTGTCCCACTAGTGCAAATCTATTTGCAGAACCTCTGCATTGCACACTCAAACTCATTGTTACTAAGCCATTATACTAGCAAACACTGAGTAAACTTAGTGGCATCCTAAAAGTGGCTGTTGGACTTTCATTAGTGTCCCACTAGTGCAAATCTATTTGCAGAACCTCTGCATTGCACACTCAAACTCATTGTTACTAAGCCATTATACTAGCAAACACTGAGTAAACTTAGTGGCATCCTAAAAGTGGCTGTTGGATTTCCATTAGTGTCCCACTAGTGGAAATCTATTTGCAGAACCTCTGCATTGCACACTCAAACTCATTGTTACTAAGCCATTATACTAGCAAACACTGAGTAAACTTAGTGACATCCTAAAAGGGGCTGTTAGACTTTCATTAGTGTCCTACTAGTACAAATCTATTTGCAGAACCTCTGCATTGCACACTCAAACTCATTGTTACTAAGCCATTATACTAGCAAACACTGAGTAAACTTAGTGGCATCCTAAAAGTGGCTGTTGGATTTCCATTAGTGTCCCACTAGTGGAAATCTATTTGCAGAACCTCTGCATTGCACACTCAAACTCATTGTTACTAAGCCATTATACTAGCAAACACTGAGTAAACTTAGTGGCATCCTAAAAGTGGCTGTTGGACTTTCATTAGTGTCCCACTAGTGCAAATCTATTTGCAGAACCTCTGCATTGCACACTCAAACTCATTGTTACTAAGCCATTATACTAGCAAACACTGAGTAAACTTAGTGGCATCCTAAAAGTGGCTGTTGGATTTCCATTAGTGTCCCACTAGTGGAAATCTATTTGCAGAACCTCTGCATTGCACACTCAAACTCATTGTTACTAAGCCATTATACTAGCAAACACTGAGTAAACTTAGTGGCATCCTAAAAGTGGCTGTTGGACTTTCATTAGTGTCCCACTAGTGCAAATCTATTTGCAGAACCTTTGCATTGCACACTCAAACTCATTGTTACTAAGCCATTATACTAGCAAAAACTGAGTAAACTTAGTGGCATCCTAAAAGTGGCTGTTGGACTTCCATTAGTGTCCCACTAGTGCAAATCTTTTTGCAGAACTCTGCATTCCACACTCAAACTCATTGTTACTAAGACATTAGACTAGCAAACACTGAGTAAACTTAGTGGCATCCTAAAAGTGGCTGTTAGACTTCCATTAGTGTCCCACTAGTGGAAATCTATTTGCAGAACCTCTGCATTGCACACTCAAACTCATTGTTACTAAGCCATTAAACTAGCAAACACTGAGTAAACTTAGTGGCATCCTAAAAGTGGCTGTTGGATTTCCATTAGTGTCCCACTAGTGCAAATCTATTTGCAGAACCTCTGCATTGCACACTCAAACTCATTGTTACTAAGCCATTATACTACCAAACACTGAGTAAACTTAGTGGCATCCTAAAAGTGGCTGTTGGACTTCCATTAGTGTCCCACTAGTGCAAATCTATTTGCAGAACCTCTGCATTGCACACTCAAACTCATTGTTACTAAGCCATTATACTAGCAAACACTGAGTAAACTTAGTGGCATCCTAAAAGTGGCTGTTGGACTTTCATTAGTGTCCCACTAGTGCAAATCTATTTGCAGAACCTCTGCATTGCACACTCAAACTCATTGTTACTAAGCCATTATACTACCAAACACTGAGTAAACTTAGTGGCATCCTAAAAGTGGCTGTTGGACTTCCATTAGTGTCCCACTAGTGCAAATCTATTTGCAGAATCTCTGCATTGCACACTCAAACTCATTGTTACTAAGCCATTATACTAGCAAACACTGAGTAAACTTAGTGACATCCTAAAAGGGGCTGTTGGACTTTCATTAGTGTCCCACTAGTACAAATCTATTTGCAGAACCTCTGCATTGCACACTCAAACTCACTGTTACTAAGCAATTATACTAGCAAACACTGAGTAAACTTAGTGGCATCCTAAAAGTGGCTGTTGGACTTCCATTAGTGTCCCACTAGTGGAAATCTATTTGCAGAACCTCTGCACTGCACACTCAAACTCATTGTTACTAAGCCATTATACTAGCAAACACTGAGTAAACTTAGTGGCATCCTAAAAGTGGCTGTTGGATTTCCATTAGTGTCCCACTAGTGGAAATCTATTTGCAGAACCTCTGCATTGCACACTCAAACTCATTGTTACTAAGCCATTATACTAGCAAACACTGAGTAAACTTAGTGGCATCCTAAAAGTGGCTGTTGGACTTTCATTAGTGTCCCACTAGTGCAAATCTATTTGCAGAACCTCTGCATTGCACACTCAAACTCATTGTTACTAAGCCATAATACTAGCAAACACTGAGTAAACTTTGTGGCATCCTAAAAGTGGCTGTTGGACTTCCATTAGTGTCCCACTAGTGCAAATCTATTTGCAGAGTCTCTGCATTGCACACTCAAACTCATTGTTACTAAGCCATTAAACTAGCAAACACTGAGTAAACTTAGTGGCATCCTAAAAGGGGCTGTTGGACTTTCATTAGTGTCCCACTAGTACAAATCTATTTGCAGAACCTCTGCATTGCACACTCAAACTCACTGTTACTAATCAATTATACTAGCAAACACTGAGTAAACTTAGTGGCATCCTAAAAGTGGCTGTTGGACTTCCATTAGTGTCCCACTAGTGCAAATCTATTTGCAGAGTCTCTGCATTGCACACTCAAACTCATTGTTACTAAGCCATTAAACTAGCAAACACTGAGTAAACTTAGTGGCATCCTAAAAGGGGCTGTTGGACTTTCATTAGTGTCCCACTAGTACAAATCTATTTGCAGAACCTCTGCATTGCACACTCAAACTCACTGTTACTAATCAATTATACTAGCAAACACTGAGTAAACTTAGTGGCATCCTAAAAGTGGCTGTTGGACTTCCATTAGTGTCCCACTAGTGGAAATCTATTTGCAGAACCTCTGCACTGCACACTCAAACTCATTGTTACTAAGCCATTATACTAGCAAACACTGAGTAAACTTAGTGGCATCCTAAAAGTGGCTGTTGGATTTCCATTAGTGTCCCACTAGTGGAAATCTATTTGCAGAACCTCTGCATTGCACACTCAAACTCATTGTTACTAAGCCATTATACTACCAAACACTGAGTAAACTTAGTGGCATCCTAAAAGTGGCTGTTGGACTTCCATTAGTGTCCAACTAGTGCAAATCTATTTGCAGAACCTCTGCATTGCACACTCAAACTCATTGTTACTAAGCCATTATACTAGCAAACACTGAGTAAACTTAGTGGCATCCTAAAAGTGGCTGTTGGACTTCCATTAGTGTCCCACTAGTGCAAATCTATTTGCAGAATCTCTGCATTGCACACTCAAACTCATTGTTACTAAGCCATTATACTAGCAAACACTGAGTAAACTTAGTGACATCCTAAAAGGGGCTGTTGGACTTTCATTAGTGTCCCACTAGTACAAATCTATTTGCAGAACCTCTGCATTGCACACTCAAACTCACTGTTACTAAGCAATTATACTAGCAAACACTGAGTAAACTTAGTGGCATCCTAAAAGTGGCTGTTGGACTTCCATTAGTGTCCCACTAGTGGAAATCTATTTGCAGAACCTCTGCACTGCACACTCAAACTCATTGTTACTAAGCCATTATACTAGCAAACACTGAGTAAACTTAGTGGCATCCTAAAAGTGGCTGTTGGATTTCCATTAGTGTCCCACTAGTGGAAATCTATTTGCAGAACCTCTGCATTGCACACTCAAACTCATTGTTACTAAGCCATTATACTAGCAAACACTGAGTAAACTTAGTGGCATCCTAAAAGTGGCTGTTGGACTTTCATTAGTGTCCCACTAGTGCAAATCTATTTGCAGAACCTCTGCATTGCACACTCAAACTCATTGTTACTAAGCCATTATACTAGCAAACACTGAGTAAACTTTGTGGCATCCTAAAAGTGGCTGTTGGACTTCCATTAGTGTCCCACTAGTGCAAATCTATTTGCAGAGTCTCTGCATTGCACACTCAAACTCATTGTTACTAAGCCATTAAACTAGCAAACACTGAGTAAACTTAGTGGCATCCTAAAAGGGGCTGTTGGACTTTCATTAGTGTCCCACTAGTACAAATCTATTTGCAGAACCTCTGCATTGCACACTCAAACTCACTGTTACTAATCAATTATACTAGCAAACACTGAGTAAACTTAGTGGCATCCTAAAAGTGGCTGTTGGACTTCCATTAGTGTCCCACTAGTGGAAATCTATTTGCAGAACCTCTGCACTGCACACTCAAACTCATTGTTACTAAGCCATTATACTAGCAAACACTGAGTAAACTTAGTGGCATCCTAAAAGTGGCTGTTGGATTTCCATTAGTGTCCCACTAGTGGAAATCTATTTGCAGAACCTCTGCATTGCACACTCAAACTCATTGTTACTAAGCCATTATACTAGCAAACACTGAGTAAACTTAGTGGCATCATAAAAGTGGCTTTTGGACTTTCATTAGTGTCCCACTAGTGCAAATCTATTTGCAGAACCTCTGCATTGCACACTCAAACTCATTGTTACTAAGCCATTATACTAGCAAACACTGAGTAAACTTTGTGGCATCCTAAAAGTGGCTGTTGGACTTCCATTAGTGTCCCACTAGTGCAAATCTATTTGCAGAGTCTCTGCATTGCACACTCAAACTCATTGTTACTAAGCCATTAAACTAGCAAACACTGAGTAAACTTAGTGGCATCCTAAAAGGGGCTGTTGGAATTTCATTAGTGTCCCACTAGTGCAAATCTATTTGCAGAACCTCTGCATTGCACACTCAAACTCACTGTTACTAAGCAATTATACTAGCAAACACTGAGTAAACTTAGTGGCATCCTAAAAGTGGCTTTTGGACTATCATTAGTGTCCCACTAGTGGAAATCTATTTGCAGAACCTCTGCAGTGCACACTCAAACTCATTGTTACTAAGCCATTATACTAGCAAACACTGAGTAAACTTAGTGGCATCCTAAAAGTGGCTGTTGGACTTCCATTAGTGTCCCACTAGTGGAAATCTATTTGCAGAACCTCTGCACTGCACACTCAAACTCATTGTTACTAAGCCATTATACTAGCAAACACTGAGTAAACTTAGTGGCATCCTAAAAGGGGCTGTTGGACTTTCATTAGTGTCCCACTAGTGCAAATCTATTTGCAGAATCTCTGCATTGCACACTCAAACTCATTGTTACTAAGCCATTATACTAGCAAACACTGAGTAAACTTAGTGGCATCCTAAAAGTGGCTGTTGGATTTCCATTAGTGTCCCACTAGTGGAAATCTATTTGCAGAACCTCTGCATTGCACACTCAAACTCACTGTTACTAAGCAATTATACTAGCAAACACTGAGTAAACTTAGTGGCATCCTAAAAGTGGCTGTTGGACTTCCATTAGTGTCCCACTAGTGGAAATCTATTTGCAGAACCTCTGCACTGCACACTCAAACTTATTGTTACTAAGCCATTATACTAGCAAACACTGAGTAAACTTAGTGGCATCCTAAAAGTGGCTGTTGGATTTCCATTAGTGTCCCACTAGTGGAAATCTATTTGCAGAACCTCTGCATTGCACACTCAAACTCATTGTTACTAAGCCATTATACTAGCAAACCTTGAGTAAACTTAGTGGCATCCTAAAAGTGGCTGTTGGACTTTCATTAGTGTCCCACTAGTGCAAATCTCTTTGCAGAACCTCTGCATTGCACACTCAAACTCATTGTTACTAAGCCATTATACTAGCAAACACTGAGTAAACTTTGTGGCATCCTAAAAGTGGCTGTTGGACTTCCATTAGTGTCCCACTAGTGCAAATCTATTTGCAGAGTCTCTGCATTGCACACTCAAACTCATTGTTACTAAGCCATTATACTAGCAAACCTTGAGTAAACTTAGTGGCATCCTAAAAGTGGCTGTTGGACTTCTATTAGTGTCCCACTAGTGGAAATCTATTTGCAGAACCTCTGTAGTGCACACTCAAACTCATTGTTACTAAGCCATTATACTAGCAAACACTGAGTAAACTTAGTGGCATCCTAAAAGTGGCTGTTGGATTTCCATTAGTGTCCCACTAGTGCAAATCTATTTGCAGAACCTCTGCATTGCACACTCAAACTCTTTGTTACTAAGCCATTATACTAGCAAACACTGAGTAAACTTAGTGGCATCCTAAAAGTGGCTGTTGGACTTCCATTAGTGTCCCACTAGTGCAAATCTATTTGCAGAACCTCTGCATTGCACACTCAAACTCATTGTTACTAAGCCATTATACTAGCAAACACTGAGTAAACTTAGTGGCATCCTAAAAGTGGCTGTTGGACTTTCATTATTGTCCCACTAGTGCAAATCTATTTGCAGAACCTCTGCATTGCACACTCAAACTCATTGTTACTAAGCCATTATACTAGCAAACACTGAGTAAACTTAGTGGCATCCTAAAAGTGGCTTTTGGACTTCCATTAGTGTCCCACTAGTGCAAATCTATTTGCAGAACCTCTGCATTGCACACTCAAACTAACTGTTACTAAGCCATTATACTAGCAAACACTGAGTAAACTTAGTGGCATCCTAAAAGGGGCTGTTGGACTTTCATTAGTGTCCCACTAGTGCAAATCTATTTGCAGAAATTCTGCATTGCACACTCAAACTCACTGTTACTAATCAATTATACTAGCAAACAATGAGTAAATTTAGTGGCATCCTAAAAATGGCTGTTGGACTTCCATTAGTGTCCCACTAGTGCAAATCAATTTGCAGAACCTCTGCATTGCACACTCAAACTCATTGTTACTAAGCCATTATACTAGCAAACACTGAGTAAACTTAGTGGCATCATAAACGTGGCTGTTGGATTTCCATTAGTGTCCAATTAGTGCAAATCTATTTGCAGAACCTCTGCATTGCACACTCAAACTCATTGTTACTAAGCTATTATACTAGCAAACACTGAGTAAACTTAGTGGCATCCTAAAAGTGGCTGTTAGACTTCCATTAGTGTCCCACTAGTGCAAATCTTTTTGCAGAACCTCTGCATTGCACACTCAAACTCATTGTTACTAAGCCATTATACTAGCAAACACTGAGTAAACTTAGTGGCATCCTAAAAGTGGCTGTTTGACTTCCATTAGTGTCCCACTAGTGCAAATCTATTTGCAGAACCTCTGCATTGCACACTCAAACTCATTGTTACTAAGCCATTATACTAGCAAAAACTGAGTAAACTTAGTGGCATCCTAAAAGTGGCTGTTGGACTTCCATTAGTGTCCCACTAGTGCAAATCTATTTGCAGCACCTCTGCATTGCACACTCAAACTCATTGTTACTAAGCCATTATACTAGCAAACACTGAGTAAACTTATTGGCATCCTAAAAGTGGCTGTTGGACTTCCATTAGTGTCCCACTGGTGCAAATCTATTTCCAGAACCTCTGAATTGCACATTCAAACTCATTGTTACTAAGCCATTATACTAGCAAACACTGAGTAAACTTAGTGGCATCCTAAAAGTGAGTGTTGGACTTCCATTAGTGTCCCACTGGTGCAAATCTATTTGCAGAACATCTGCATTGCACACTCAAACTCAGTGTTACTAAGTCATTATACTAGTAAACACTGAGTAAACTTAGTGGCATCCTAAAAATAGCTGTTGGACTTCCATTAGTGTCCAACTAGTGCAAATCTATTTGCAGAATCTCTGCATTGCACACTCAAACTCACTGTTACTAAGCCATTATACTAGCAAACACTGAGTAAACTTAGTGGCATCCTTAAAGTGGCTGTTGCACTTCCATTAGTGTCCCACTGGTGCAAATCTATTTCCAGAACCTCTGCATTGCACACTCAAGCTCATTGTTACTAAGCCATTATACTAGCAAACACTGAGTAAACTTAGTGGCATCCTAAAAATGGCTGTTGGACTTCCATTAGTGTCCCACTAGTGCAAATCTATTTGCAGAACCTCTGCATTGCACACTCAAACTAACTGTTAATAAGCCATTATACTAGCATACACTGAGTAAACTTAGTGGCATCCTAAAAGTGGCTGTTGGACTTCCATTAGTGTCCCACTAATGGAAATCTATTTGCAGAACCTCTGCATTGCACACTCAAACTCATTGTTACTAAGCCATTATACTAGCAAACACTCAGTAAACTTAGTGGCATCCTAAAAGTGGCTGTTGGACTTCCATTAGTGTCCCACTAGTGCAAATCTATTTGCAGAACCTGTCTATTGCAATTAAAATCATTGTTACTAAGCCATTATACTAGCAAAAACTGAGTAAACTTAGTGGCATCCTAAAAGTGGCTGTTGGACTTCCATTAGTGTCCCACTAGTGCAAATCTATTTGCAGAACCTCTGCATTGCACACTCAAACTCATTATTACAAAGCCATTATACTAGCAAACACTGAGTAAACTTAGTGGCATCCTAAAAGTGGCTGTTGGACTTCCATTAGTGTCCCACTTGTGCAAATCTATTTGCAGAACCTCTGCATTGCACACTTAAACTCATTGTTACTAAGCCATTATACTAGCAAACACTGAGTAAACTTAGTGGCATCCTAAAAATGGCTGTTGGACTTCCATTAGTGTCCAACTAGTGCAAATCTATTTGCAGAACCTCTGCATTGCACACTCAAACTCACTGTTACTAAGCCATTATACTGGCAAACACTGAGTAAACTTAGTGGCATCCTTAAAGTGGCTGTTGCACTTCCATTAGTGTCCCACTGGTGCAAATCTATTTCCAGAACCTCTGCATTGCACACTCAAGCTCATTGTTACTAAGCCAATATACTAGCAAACACTGAGTAAACTTAGTGGCATCCTAAAAGTGGCTGTTTGACTTCCATTAGTGTCCCACTAGTGCAAATCTATTTGCAGAACCTCTGCATTGCACACTCAAACTCATTGTTACTAAGCCATTATACTAGCAAAAACTGAGTAAACTTAGTGGCATCCTAAAAGTGGCTGTTGGACTTCCATTAGTGTCCCACTAGTGCAAATCTATTTGCAGCACCTCTGCATTGCACACTCAAACTCATTGTTACTAAGCCATTATACTAGCAAACACTGAGTAAACTTATTGGCATCCTAAAAGTGGCTGTTGGACTTCCTTTAGTGTCCCACTAGTGCAAATCTATTTGCAGAACCTCTGCATTGCACACTCAAACTAACTGTTACTAAGCCATTATACTAGCAAACACTGAGTAATTTTAGTGGCATCCTAAACGTGGCTGTTGGATTTCCATTAGTGTCCAATTAGTGCAAATCTATTTGCAGAACCTCTGCATTGCACACTCAAACTCATTGTTACTAAGCTATTATACTAGCAAACACTGAGTAAACTTAGTGGCATCCTAAAAGTGGCTGTTAGACTTCCATTAGTGTCCCACTAGTGCAAATCTATTTGCAGAACCTCTGCATTGCACACTCAAACTCATTGTTACTAAGCCATTATACTAGCAAACACTGAGTAAACTTAGTGGCATCCTAAAAGTGGCTGTTTGACTTCCATTAGTGTCCCACTAGTGCAAATCTATTTGCAGCACCTCTGCATTGCACACTCAAACTCATTGTTACTAAGCCATTATACTAGCAAACACTGAGTAAACTTATTGGCATCCTAAAAGTGGCTGTTGGACTTCCATTAGTGTCCCACTGGTGCAAATCTATTTCCAGAACCTCTGAATTGCACATTCAAACTCATTGTTACTAAGCCATTATACTAGCAAACACTGAGTAAACTTAGTGGCATCCTAAAAGTGAGTGTTGGACTTCCATTAGTGTCCCACTGGTGCAAATCTATTTGCAGAACATCTGCATTGCACACTCAAACTCAGTGTTACTAAGCCATTATACTAGTAAACACTGAGTAAACTTAGTGGCATCCTCAAAATAGCTGTTGGACTTCCATTAGTGTCCAACTAGTGCAAATCTATTTGCAGAATCTCTGCATTGCACACTCAAACTCACTGTTACTAAGCTATTATACTAGCAAACACTGAGTAAACTTAGTGGCATCCTTAAAGTGGCTGTTGCACTTCCATTAGTGTCCCACTGGTGCAAATCTATTTCCAGAACCTCTGCATTGCACACTCAAGCTCATTGTTACTAAGCCATTATACTAGCAAACACTGAGTAAACTTAGTGGCATCCTAAAAATGGCTGTTGGACTTCCATTAGTGTCCCACTAGTGCAAATCTATTTGCAGAACCTCTGCATTGCACACTCAAACTAACTGTTATTAAGCCATTATACTAGCATACACTGAGTAAACTTAGTGGCATCCTAAAAGTGGCTGTTGGACTTCCATTAGTGTCCCACTAATGGAAATCTATTTGCAGAACCTCTGCATTGCACACTCAAACTCATTGTTACTAAGCCATTATACTAGCAAACACTCAGTAAACTTAGTGGCATCCTAAAAGTGGCTGTTGGACTTCCATTAGTGTCCCACTAGTGCAAATCTATTTGCAGAACCTGTCTATTGCACACTCAAACTCATTGTTACTAAGCCATTATACTAGCAAAAACTGAGTAAACTTAGTGGCATCCTAAAAGTGGCTGTTGGACTTCCATTAGTGTCCCACTAGTGCAAATCTATTTGCAGAACCTCTGCATTGCACACTCAAACTCATTATTACAAAGCCATTATACTAGCAAACACTGAGTAAACTTAGTGGCATCCTAAAAGTGGCTGTTGGACTTCCATTAGTGTCCCACTTGTGCAAATCTATTTGCAGAACCTCTGCATTGCACACTTAAACTCATTGTTACTAAGCCATTATACTAGCAAACACTGAGTAAACTTAGTGGCATCCTAAAAATGGCTGTTGGACTTCCATTAGTGTCCAACTAGTGCAAATCTATTTGCAGAACCTCTGCATTGCACACTCAAACTCACTGTTACTAAGCCATTATACTAGCAAACACTGAGTAAACTTAGTGGCATCCTTAAAGTGGCTGTTGCACTTCCATTAGTGTCCCACTGGTGGAAATCTATTTCCAGAACCTCTGCATTGCACACTCAAGCTCATTGTTACTAAGCCATTATACTAGCAAACACTGAGTAAACTTAGTGGCATCCTAAAAGTGGCTGTTTGACTTCCATTAGTGTCCCACTAGTGCAAATCTATTTGCAGCACCTCTGCATTGCACACTCAAACTCATTGTTACTAAGCCATTATACTAGCAAACACTGAGTAAACTTAGTGGCATCCTGAAAGTGGCTGTTGGACTTCCATTAGTGTCCCACTAGTGCAAATCTTTTTGCAGAACCTCTGCATTGCACACTCAAACTCATTGTTACTAAGCCATTATACTAGCAAACACTGAGTAAACTTAGTGGCTTCCTAAAAATGGCTGTTGGACTTCCATTAGTGTCCCACTAGTGCAAATCTATTTGCAGAACCTCTGCATTGCACACTCAAACTAACTGTTACTAAGCCATTATACTAGCAAACACTGAGTAAACTTAGTGGCATCCTAAAAGTGGCTGTTGGACTTCCATTAGTGTCCCACTAGTGGAAATCTATTTGCAGAACCTCTGCATTGCACACTCAAACTCACTGTTAATAAGCCATTATACTAGCAAACACTGAGTAAACTTATTGGCATTCTAAATGTGGCTGTTGGACTTCCATTAGTGTCCCACTAATGGAAATCTATTTGCAAAACCTCTGCATTGCACACTCAAACTCATTGTTACTAAGCCATTATACTAGCAAACACTGAGTAAACTTAGTGGCATCCTAAAAGTGGCTGTTGGACTTCCATTAGTGTCCCACTAGTGCAAATCTATTTGCAGAACCTCTGCATTTCACACTCAAACTCATTGTTACTAAGCCATTATACTAGCAAAAACTGAGTAAACTTAGTGGCATCCTAAAAGTGGCTGTTGGACTTCCATTAGTGTCCCACTAGTGCAAATCTATTTGCAGCACCTCTGCATTGCACACCCAAACTCATTGTTACTAAGCCATTATACTAGCAAACACTGAGTAAACTTAGTGGCATCCTAAAAGTGGCTGTTGGACTTCCATTAGTGTCCCACTGGTGCAAATCTATTTCCAGAACCTCTGCATTGCACACTCAAACTCATTGATACTAAGCCATTATACTAGCAAACACTGAGTAAACTTAGTGGCATCCTAAAAGTGGCTGTTGGACTTCCATTAGTGTCCCACTAGTGCAAATCTATTTGCAGAACCTCTGCATTGCACACTCAAACTCATTGTTACTAAGCCATTATACTAGCAAACACTGAGTAAACTTAGTGGCATCCTAAAAATGGCTGTTGGACTTCCATTAGTGTCCAACTAGTGCAAATCTATTTGCAGAACCTCTGCATTGCACACTCAAACTCATTGTTACTAAGCCATTATACTAGCAAACACTGAGTAAACTTAGTGGCATCCTAAAAGTGGCTGTTGGACTTCCATTAGTGTCCCACTAGTGGAAATCTATTTGCAGCACCTCTGCATTGCACACTCAAACTCATTGTTACTAAGCCATTATACTAGCAAACACTGAGTAAACTTAGTGGCATCCTAAAAGTGGCTGTTGGACTTCCATTAGTGTCCCACTAGTGCAAATCTATTGGCAGAACCTCTGCATTGCACACTCCATTGTTACTAAGCCATTATACTAGCAAAAACTGAGTAAACTTAGTGGCATCCTAAAAGTGGCTGTTGGACTTCCATTAGTGTCCCACTAGTGCAAATCTATTTGCAGCACCTCTGCATTGCACACTCAAGCTCATTATTACTAAGCCATTATACTAGCAAACACTGAGGAAACTTAGTGGCATCCTAAAAGTGGCTGTTGGACTTCCATTAGTGTCCCACTAGTGGAAATCTATTTGCAGAACCTCTGCATTGCACACTCAAACTCACTGTTAATAAGCCATTATACTAGCAAACACTGAGTAAACTTATTGGCATTCTAAAAGTGGCTGTTGGACTTCCATTAGTGTCCCACTAATGGAAATCTATTTGCAAAACCTCTGCATTGCACACTCAAACTCATTGTTACTAAGCCATTATACTAGCAAACACTGAGTAAACTTAGTGGCATCCTAAAAGTGGCTGTTGGACTTCCATTAGTGTCCCACTAGTGCAAATCTATTTGCAGAACCTCTGCATTTCACACTCAAACTCATTGTTACTAAGCCATTATACTAGCAAAAACTGAGTAAACTTAGTGGCATCCTAAAAGTGGCTGTTGGACTTCCATTAGTGTCCCACTAGTGCAAATCTATTTGCAGCACCTCTGCATTGCACACCCAAACTCATTGTTACTAAGCCATTATACTAGCAAACACTGAGTAAACTTAGTGGCATCCTAAAAGTGGCTGTTGGACTTCCATTAGTGTCCCACTGGTGCAAATCTATTTCCAGAACCTCTGCATTGCACACTCAAACTCATTGATACTAAGCCATTATACTAGCAAACACTGAGTAAACTTAGTGGCATCCTAAAAGTGGCTGTTGGACTTCCATTAGTGTCCCACTAGTGCAAATCTATTTGCAGAACCTCTGCATTGCACACTCAAACTCATTGTTACTAAGCCATTATACTAGCAAACACTGAGTAAACTTAGTGGCATCCTAAAAATGGCTGTTGGACTTCCATTAGTGTCCAACTAGTGCAAATCTATTTGCAGAACCTCTGCATTGCACACTCAAACTCATTGTTACTAAGCCATTATACTAGCAAACACTGAGTAAACTTAGTGGCATCCTAAAAGTGGCTGTTGGACTTCCATTAGTGTCCCACTAGTGGAAATCTATTTGCAGCACCTCTGCATTGCACACTCAAACTCATTGTTACTAAGCCATTATACTAGCAAACACTGAGTAAACTTAGTGGCATCCTAAAAGTGGCTGTTGGACTTCCATTAGTGTCCCACTAGTGCAAATCTATTGGCAGAACCTCTGCATTGCACACTCCATTGTTACTAAGCCATTATACTAGCAAAAACTGAGTAAACTTAGTGGCATCCTAAAAGTGGCTGTTGGACTTCCATTAGTGTCCCACTAGTGCAAATCTATTTGCAGCACCTCTGCATTGCACACTCAAGCTCATTATTACTAAGCCATTATACTAGCAAACACTGAGGAAACTTAGTGGCATCCTAAAAGTGGCTGCTGGACTTCCATTAGTGTCCCACTGGTGCAAATCTATTTGCAGAACCTCTGCATTGCACACTCAAACTCATTGATACTAAGCCATTATACTAGCAAACACTGAGTAAACTTAGTGGCATCCTAAAATTGGCTGTTGGACTTCCATTAGTGTCCCACTAGTGCAAATCTTTTTGCAGAACCTCTGCATTGCACACTCAAACTCATTGTTACAAAGCCATTATACTAGCAAACACTGAGTAAACTTAGTGGCATCCTAAAAGTGGCTGTTGGACTTCCTTTAGTGTCCCACTAGTGCAAATCTATTTGCAGAACCTCTGCTTTGCACACTCAAACTCATTGTTAATAAGCCATTATACTACCAAACACTGAGTAAACTTAGTGGCATCCTGAAAGTGGCTGTTGGACTTCCATTAGTGTCCCACTAGTGAAAATCTTTTTGCAGAACCTCTGCATTGCACACTCAAACTCATTGTTACTAAGCCATTATACTAGCAAACACTGAGTAAACTTAGTGGCATCCTAAAAGTGGCTGTTGGACTTCCTTTAGTGTCCCACTAGTGCAAATCTATTTGCAGAACCTCTGCTTTGCACACTCAAACTCATTGTTACTAAGCCATTATACTAGCAAACACTGAGTAAACTTAGTGGCATCCTAAAAGTGGCTGTTGGACTTCCATTAGTGTCCCACTGGTGCAAATCTATTTGCAGAACCTCTGCATTGCACACTCAAACTCATTGTTACTAAGCCGTTATACTAGCAAACACTGAGTAAACTTAGTGGCATCCTAAAAGTGGCTGTTGGACTTCCATTAGTGTCCCACTAGTGAAAATCTTTTTGCAGAACCTCTGCATTGCACACTCAAACTCATTGTTACTAAGCCATTATACTAGCAAACACTGAGTAAACTTAGTGGCATCCTAAAAGTGGCTGTTGGACTTCCTTTAGTGTCCCACTAGTGCAAATCTATTTGCAGAACCTCTGCTTTGCACACTCAAACTCATTGTTACTAAGCCATTATACTAGCAAACACTGAGTAAACTTAGTGGCATCCTAAAAGTGGCTGTTGGACTTCCATTAGTGTCCCACTGGTGCAAATCTATTTGCAGAACCTCTGCATTGCACACTCAAACTCATTGTTACTAAGCCGTTATACTAGCAAACACTGAGTAAACTTAGTGGCATCCTAAAAATGGCTGTTGGACTTCCATTAGTGTCCCACTAGTGCAAATCTATTTGCAGAAACTCTGCATTGCACACTCAAACTCATTGTTACTAAGACATTATACTAGCAAAAACTGAGTAAACTTAGTGGAATCCTAAAAGTGGCTGTTGGACTTCCATTAGTGTCCCACTAGTGCAAATCTATTTGCAGCACCTCTGCATTGCACACTCAAACTCATTGTTACTAAGCCATTATACTAGCAAACACTGAGTAAACTTAGTGCATCCTAAAAGTGGCTGTTGGACTTCCATTAGTGTCCCACTAGTGCAAATCTATTTGCAGCACCTCTGCATTGCACACTCAAACTCATTGTTACTAAGTCATTATACTAGCAAACACTGAGTAAACTTAGTTGCATCCTAAAAGTGGCTGTTGGACTTCCATTAGTGTCCCACTAGTGCAAATCTTTTTGCAGAACCTCTGCATTGCACACTCAAACTCATTGTTACAAAGCCATTATACTAGCAAACACTGAGTAAACTTAGTGGCATCCTAAAAGTGGCTGTTGGACTTCCTTTAGTGTCCCACTAGTGCAAATCTATTTGCAGAACCTCTGCTTTGCACACTCAAACTCATTGTTAATAAGCCATTATACTACCAAACACTGAGTAAACTTAGTGGCATCCTGAAAGTGGCTGTTGGACTTCCATTAGTGTCCCACTAGTGAAAATCTTTTTGCAGAACCTCTGCATTGCACACTCAAACTCATTGTTACTAAGCCATTATACTAGCAAACACTGAGTAAACTTAGTGGCATCCTAAAAGTGGCTGTTGGACTTCCTTTAGTGTCCCACTAGTGCAAATCTATTTGCAGAACCTCTGCTTTGCACACTCAAACTCATTGTTACTAAGCCATTATACTAGCAAACACTGAGTAAACTTAGTGGCATCCTAAAAGTGGCTGTTGGACTTCCATTAGTGTCCCACTGGTGCAAATCTATTTGCAGAACCTCTGCATTGCACACTCAAACTCATTGTTACTAAGCCGTTATACTAGCAAACACTGAGTAAACTTAGTGGCATCCTAAAAATGGCTGTTGGACTTCCATTAGTGTCCCACTAGTGCAAATCTATTTGCAGAAACTCTGCATTGCACACTCAAACTCATTGTTACTAAGCCATTATACTAGCAAACACTGAGTAAACTTAGTGGCATCCTAAAAATGGCTGTTGGACTTCCATTAGTGTCCCACTAGTGCAAATCTATTTGCAGCACCTCTGCATTGCACACTCAAACTCATTGTTACTAAGCCATTATACTAGCAAACACTGAGTAAACTTAGTGGCATCCTAAAAGTGGCTGTTGGACTTCCATTAGTGTCCCACTAATGCAAATCTTTTTGCAGAACCTCTGCATTGCACACTCAAACTCATTGTTACTAAGCCATTATACTAGCAAACACTGAGTAAACTTAGTGGCATCCTAAAAGTGGCTGTTGGACTTCCATTAGTGTCCCACTGGTGCAAATCTATTTGCAGAACCTCTGCATTGCACACTCAAACTCATTGTTACTAAGCCATTATACTAGCAAACACTGAGTAAACTTAGTGGCATCCTAAAAGTGGCTGTTGGACTTCCATTAGTGTCCCACTAGTGCAAATCTTTTTGCAGAACCTCTGCATTGCACACTCAAACTCATTGTTACAAAGCCATTATACTAGCAAACACTGAGTAAACTTAGTGGCATCCTAAAAGTGGCTGCTGGACTTCCTTTAGTGTCCCACTAGTGCAAATCTATTTGCAGAACCTCTGCTTTGCACACTCAAACTCATTGTTACTAAGCCATTATACTAGCAAACACTGAGTAAACTTAGTGGCATCCTAAAAGTGACTGTTGGACTTCCATTAGTGTCCCACTGGTGCAAATCTATCTGCAGAACCTCTGCATTGCACACTCAAACTCATTGTTACTAAGCCGTTATACTAGCAAACACTGAGTAAACTTAGTGGCATCCTAAAAATGGCTGTTGGACTTCCATTAGTGTCCCACTAGTGCAAATCTATTTGCAGAAAGTCTGCATTGCACACTCAAACTCATTGTTACTAAGCCATTATACTAGCAAACACTGAGTAAACTTAGTGGCATCCTAAAAGTGGTTGTTGGACTTCCATTAGTGTCCCACTAGTGCAAATCTATTTGCAGAACCTCTGCATTGCACACTCAAACTCATTGTTACTAAGCCATTATACTAGCAAACACTGAGTAAACTTAGTGGCATCCTAAAAATGGCTGTTGGACTTCCATTAGTGTCCAACTAGTGCATATCTATTTGCAGAACCTCTGCATTGCACACTCAAACTCATTGTTACTAAGCCCTTATACTAGCAAACACTGAGTAAACTTAGTGGCATCCTAAAAGTGGCTGTTGGAATTCTATTAGTGTCCCACTAGTGCAAATCTATTTGCAGCACCTCTGCATTGCACACTCAAACTCATTGTTACTAAGCCATTATACTAGCAAACACTGAGTAAACTTAGTGGCATCCTAAAAGTGGCTGTTGGACTTCCATTAGTGTCCCACTAGTGCAAATCTATTTGCAGCACCTCTGCATTGCACACTCAAACTCATTGTTACTAAACCATTATACTAGCAAACACTGAGTAAACTTAGTGACATCCTAAAAGTGGCTGTTGGACTTTCATTAGTGTCCCACCAGTGCAAATCTATTTGCAGAACCTCTGCATTTCACACTCAAACTCGTTGTTACTAAGTCTTTATACTAGCAAACACTGAGTAAACTTAGTGGCATCCTAAAAGTGGTTGTTGGACTTCCATTAGTGTCCCACTGGTGCAAATCTATTTGCAGAACCTCTGCATTGCACACTCAAACTCATTGTTACTAAGCCATTATACTAGCAAACACTGAGTAAACTTAGTGGCATCCTAAAAGTGGCTGTTGGACTTCCATTAGTGTCCCACTAATGCAAATCTTTTTGCAGAACCTCTGCATTGCACACTCAAACTCATTGTTACTAAGCCATTATACTAGCAAACACTGAGTAAACTTAGTGGCATCCTAAAAGTGGCTGTTGGACTTCCATTAGTGTCCCACTGGTGCAAATCTATTTGCAGAACCTCTGCATTGCACACTCAAACTCATTGTTACTAAGCCATTATACTAGCAAACACTGAGTAAACTTAGTGGCATCCTAAAAGTGGCTGTTGGACTTCCATTAGTGTCCCACTAGTGCAAATCTTTTTGCAGAACCTCTGCATTGCACACTCAAACTCATTGTTACAAAGCCATTATACTAGCAAACACTGAGTAAACTTAGTGGCATCCTAAAAGTGGCTGTTGGACTTCCTTTAGTGTCCCACTAGTGCAAATCTATTTGCAGAACCTCTGCTTTGCACACTCAAACTCATTGTTAATAAGCCATTATACTACCAAACACTGAGTAAACTTAGTGGCATCCTGAAAGTGGCTGTTGGACTTCCATTAGTGTCCCACTAGTGAAAATCTTTTTGCAGAACCTCTGCATTGCACACTCAAACTCATTGTTACTAAGCCATTATACTAGCAAACACTGAGTAAACTTAGTGGCATCCTAAAAGTGGCTGTTGGACTTCCTTTAGTGTCCCACTAGTGCAAATCTATTTGCAGAACCTCTGCTTTGCACACTCAAACTCATTGTTACTAAGCCATTATACTAGCAAACACTGAGTAAACTTAGTGGCATCCTAAAAGTGGCTGTTGGACTTCCATTAGTGTCCCACTGGTGCAAATCTATTTGCAGAACCTCTGCATTGCACACTCAAACTCATTGTTACTAAGCCGTTATACTAGCAAACACTGAGTAAACTTAGTGGCATCCTAAAAATGGCTGTTGGACTTCCATTAGTGTCCCACTAGTGCAAATCTATTTGCAGAAACTCTGCATTGCACACTCAAACTCATTGTTACTAAGCCATTATACTAGCAAACACTGAGTAAACTTAGTGGCATCCTAAAAATGGCTGTTGGACTTCCATTAGTGTCCCACTAGTGCAAATCTATTTGCAGCACCTCTGCATTGCACACTCAAACTCATTGTTACTAAGCCATTATACTAGCAAACACTGAGTAAACTTAGTGACATCCTAAAAGTGGCTGTTGGACTTTCATTAGTGTCCCACCAGTGCAAATCTATTTGCAGAACCTCTGCATTTCACACTCAAACTCATTGTTACTAAGTCTTTATACTAGCAAACACTGAGTAAACTTAGTGGCATCCTAAAAGTGGTTGTTGGACTTCCATTAGTGTCCCACTGGTGCAAATCTATTTGCAGAACCTCTGCATTGCACACTCAAACTCATTGATACTAAGCCATTATACTAGCAAACACTGAGTAAACTTAGTGGCATCCTAAAAGTGGCTGTTGGACTTCCATTAGTGTCCCACTAATGCAAATCTTTTTGCAGAACCTCTGCATTGCACACTCAAACTCATTGTTACTAAGCCATTATACTAGCAAACACTGAGTAAACTTAGTGGCATCCTAAAAGTGGCTGTTGGACTTCCATTAGTGTCCCACTGGTGCAAATCTATTTGCAGAACCTCTGCATTGCACACTCAAACTCATTGTTACTAAGCCATTATACTAGCAAACACTGAGTAAACTTAGTGGCATCCTAAAAGTGGCTGTTGGACTTCCATTAGTGTCCCACTAGTGCAAATCTTTTTGCAGAACCTCTGCATTGCACACTCAAACTCATTGTTACAAAGCCATTATACTAGCAAACACTGAGTAAACTTAGTGGCATCCTAAAAGTGGCTGCTGGACTTCCTTTAGTGTCCCACTAGTGCAAATCTATTTGCAGAACCTCTGCTTTGCACACTCAAACTCATTGTTACTAAGCCATTATACTAGCAAACACTGAGTAAACTTAGTGGCATCCTAAAAGTGACTGTTGGACTTCCATTAGTGTCCCACTGGTGCAAATCTATCTGCAGAACCTCTGCATTGCACACTCAAACTCATTGTTACTAAGCCGTTATACTAGCAAACACTGAGTAAACTTAGTGGCATCCTAAAAATGGCTGTTGGACTTCCATTAGTGTCCCACTAGTGCAAATCTATTTGCAGAAACTCTGCATTGCACACTCAAACTCATTGTTACTAAGCCATTATACTAGCAAACACTGAGTAAACTTAGTGGCATCCTAAAAGTGGTTGTTGGACTTCCATTAGTGTCCCACTAGTGCAAATCTATTTGCAGAACCTCTGCATTGCACACTCAAACTCATTGTTACTAAGCCATTATACTAGCAAACACTGAGTAAACTTAGTGGCATCCTAAAAATGGCTGTTGGACTTCCATTAGTGTCCAACTAGTGCATATCTATTTGCAGAACCTCTGCATTGCACACTCAAACTCATTGTTACTAAGCCATTATACTAGCAAACACTGAGTAAACTTAGTGGCATCCTAAAAGTGGCTGTTGGAATTCTATTAGTGTCCCACTAGTGCAAATCTATTTGCAGCACCTCTGCATTGCACACTCAAACTCATTGTTACTAAGCCATTATACTAGCAAACACTGAGTAAACTTAGTGGCATCCTAAAAGTGGCTGTTGGACTTCCATTAGTGTCCCACTAGTGCAAATCTATTTGCAGCACCTCTGCATTGCACACTCAAACTCATTGTTACTAAGCCATTATACTAGCAAACACTGAGTAAACTTAGTGACATCCTAAAAGTGGCTGTTGGACTTTCATTAGTGTCCCACCAGTGCAAATCTATTTGCAGAACCTCTGCATTTCACACTCAAACTCGTTGTTACTAAGTCTTTATACTAGCAAACACTGAGTAAACTTAGTGGCATCCTAAAAGTGGTTGTTGGACTTCCATTAGTGTCCCACTGGTGCAAATCTATTTGCAGAACCTCTGCATTGCACACTCAAACTCATTGTTACTAAGCCATTATACTAGCAAACACTGAGTAAACTTAGTGGCATCTGATATAGAAGGGTTAATAGTTTCTCTTTTCCTTTATTAAAGATTTATTGTTATTAGTAAGTATATCTGATGGTAGTTCATAGTCATTATGGAGCCTACGGAATAAGAGACAGACTCAAGGATTATTATGGTTTCTAAATGTTCTTCTTATCTCATATGCATGACTCTACATTTTTGTTTTGCTAAAACTTAAAGGTCATATGAACAATTAGTAAAGTTCAGCTCGAAGTTTTTTCTTTTTCTTTTGCAATATCACATTGATCTGTAAATGGTATAAATAAACTGTACTTTGATGAAATAAACAGAAGAAATTGATCATGCCCACATGGATGCTGGTCTTTTCTCTCCGAGCGCTCGATCTTGATTAGGTCTGAAGAGGCCTAACTCAAGAGAACCTCACTGGTGATCCCATAAGCTGACTTGTGACAAAACAGAACAGCTACAACAGTTTGGTGCCCAACGTGGAGCCGTGGCCAACCGGCCTATTCGGAAGAAGTTTTGGGGACTCTTGAGACAGTGAAATTTCAGCTGCAGCAAGGTGAGAAGCTTTATTCTTACACTTCATTTCACTCTCTCTGATTTCCCGAATATTCTGGGTAAGGCTGTACACACGGTTCAAGAACTCTGGCATCACCAGTGAGTATTGTTTTTTTCATGCATGTCTGAATGAGAGTTGAAATATAGAGTAATAAGATAATCTGTTGTCCGTCCATTAACTGATTGCATAGAGTGCATAGCACGGAATTTGGGACAGTCTCTGTATAATTGCATTTGCTGTGTTGCTGTGTTTTGTGTTTTTGTGGCAATACTCTGGTCTAGGGATATGTGTTCATAAGTGGTTTCATATTAATGCCTAGATAAAGTAGGGAGGCAATAGGTTGTTGTATATTGATGAGAAGCCTCTGAATAACAAAGTGACAAGTAATTGTGATAAGAGACTTGGTGAAATAATATGTATGTATAAGTCTAATGGTTATATGTCATACTGTGGACTGTGAAAAGATGTTCCGGTTGTGAAATGTCACAGGGCATAGCCATATAGAGTATTTGAGTGGATACCTGACATATGTATTTTTTCCCATCAGTATCAAGAGCGGTTTAGATAATTTTATTTGCATGTGAGGTTAACTGATCCTTGGAAGGTGTATTGTTACCTATGCTTCTGGAATCAATGAATGAGTAAGACAAGTGGTCCTGGGATCTGTCCTTATAGTGAGATATTGTGTGTTTCTTCCCCTCAAAATGGGGATGAAGGTTTTATAGTAAAGTAGAATATTAGTGCTGTGAAGGTATATAAGTGGTCTCAATTTTCTGCAGGGATTGTGTATTATACCAGTGGGTATTAGGATTGTGTTTTGGAAGCTGAATCTGAACGAGATAAGACTCTTGCTAAACAAACTGTGCGCTGGCTGACATTCTTTTGGGAGGGGTCAAGTGAACAGCTGCGCGATTTTCTGCCCTCTGTGAGAAGTCAGCTCTGTTAATTGTTTTGGTTTAACTCTTACGTTTGTTGCTGAAATACTTTGTAAAGGACCAGCATGGAGTAGCCAAACTGCACACATCAGGTCAAGTGGGTTAGAGAGCCGTGTGGCCTTCCCACTTACATGGAGGTGGTCTAGCAGGTGAGAGGACTATCACACCTGGTCCTTCCTGCTTTAGTCATCTGGTCTATTGGGTGAGAGGTGTTTTTTAACCCTTCCCAATACGCCCTACAAGTGTAGCAGGTGAGAGTGAATGCTGATTGAGCCTTCTTGCTACCACTTGAGAGCCCATTCTGACTTGCCAGGAGACGTGTGGCCTGTTAACAAGGTTCAGGGACACTGAGAGGGCATTTGCAGAAAGGTGGGCTGTGTGGGAATAAGTTGAAGCCATGGGCAACTTGTTCAGTGTGCAGCGTGGGGCTCCAGCAGGATCCAAAACAGCCAAACAGATAGTGCAAGAAAGAGAAGGCAAAGAAGCAGTGAAAAATGTCAGACCGATACTCAAAAAGGCAGACATGCCAGAGTACGGATGTTTGGATGTTGAGAAATGGCACAGATTCAGGGAAGAAAAGAGAGGTTGGATAAAAGACAAGAGGGTAGAGCAACAAGTAAATAAATGGTGTCGTGTGGCTGAAGAGGTGCAGCATTGTGGATATAAAGAGACCACAGCGGGAGATAAGGTGTATTATGAATGTTTTAATGCACCAAAAGCAGGAATTGTGACTGCTACCGCCCCCCCTTCTCATAAGCAGAAACCCAGACCAGATGAATGGACTTGTAAACATTGTAGTCAGAAAAACCCAGACTGGAGAGGTACTTGTGCTACATGTAATGTTACTCGCCCTAAGCGGATTGCACTAAATCCTGTTCGAACCAGATCACATGTGATGACAGAGGACGCTGACACTGAGACAGAGGTAGTGAAGGAATTGAGTTTTGCGGAGGAAGCTGACGGTGAGGAAAGGAAAGAACGCGCTGGGACCAGTACAAAAAAATCAGATACATCCCGACCGAGGAAGGTCACAAGAATCAGACAGACACAGGAATATTACCCCTGGAGCCCCTCTGACCAGCTAGCTATGTTGAAACAGTTACCTGACCCTGAAAACCAACCTTTCCCATTTTACAGGCAAATACAGACAATACAGGTGACTTATAAATGCACTTGGGCAGACCTCGAGAGTTTGGTGACTGCAAAAGCAGGTGACGTGCTGGGACACATAATTAAGACGCATACTGATATGATGAAGGAGCAATCATGGGTCATGGACGTTGAGTCTGAGAGGTCTGGAATGACGTACTGTGAGGCATTGAAAGGATGGGCTACAAAGAAACAAACAGAGCAGTCTGTACTGATGACTGACGTGACACAGCAAAAAGGGGAGAGTATAGAGACGTACTTTGGGAGGTTACAGCTGAAGTGGACAGACATGGGGTACAGTGCAAGAAACGACCTTGATATCAAAATATTGGTGAATGCATTCATTGACGGTATGAATAAGTTTTTACGAGAAGCAGTACAGACAGCCAGACCTGAGTGGAGAAACATGGACCCAACAGACCTTCTGCAAGTAGCTAAGGGGGTTGAACTGACAAAATGCAAGCGACCAGTTATGTATGCTAGAGCACAAGGAAGACAGTGGAAACAGAGAGGGGGGGCACCAGGTGACCGAGCGACCGTACAGTGCTGGAATTGTGGACAGAATGGACATTATGCCAGACAGTGCAAAAACTCCAAAAAGGAGAGTGAGCAGACTGATTTCCCTCCTCCCTTGCCTCTGACCTAGGAAACTGGCAACCCAGTGACAAATGTGTACCCTGTTTTCGTTCCCTCAGGACCTGGTCCCACCTTACTTACGACCATAACCATGCCAGGGGGGAAAGAGGCAGAATTTTTAATTGACACTGGGGCAGCCGGCACTGTGGTACATAAAGACCTGATAAAGCCAGATATGATCACTGACGAGACTGTGGAGTGTGTTGGGGTGGAGGGATTGGTGTCTGAAACTCCCTTGACAAAACAGATGAAGCTGAGATTACAAGATAGCCAGGAAATTCTCACAAAGCTTATTGTTAGTGAAAACACTCCTATGAATTTGCTGGGGGCTGATGTGTTAAGTGCTATCCAGGCTACCATACAATACACCCCAGAAGGTATTACAGTCACAAGTCCCCTCTCTGACAAACACTTGTGCAAGATTGCAGCAATGGTGTACATGTCCAAATCTGCGAGAGTGTCCGATACCAGAACTAGTGAAGACATAGCAATGCAACAAGTTCCAGACATTGTATGGGCAAAGGGAAAAACTGATGTTGGTCGGCTTCCTATTCCCCCAGTCATGATAAAATTAAAAGAAGGCTCCACTCCTCCTTGTTTAAAACAGTATCCCTTAAGTCCAGCCAAATCAATGGCCCTGACCAGAGATATAAGAGAATATGTGGAAGCAGGGGCTCTAGTACAAAGGTCCTCCCCCTGTAACACTCCCTTGTATCCAATCAAGAAAAAAGGGCCCAAAGGTTCCCCTGACACGTACAGAATGGTGCATGATTTGAGAGCTGTCAATGCTGTCACTGAGAGTGTAACACCAATTGTTCCAAACCCACATACCTTACTGTCACAAATCCCAGGGACCTCCAAATGTTTTACAGTAATTGATTTGGCAAATGCCTTTTTCTCAGTGCCTCTACACCCTGACTGTCAGTATCTTTTTGCCTTCACACATGAGGGGAAACAGTACATGTGGACAGTCCTCCCGCAAGGAGGAATGAATTCACCTACCATTTATTCTACAGCTATGGCAGGAATTCTGGAGCAGTGGCAACCGCCTCATCCACAGGTTACGCTATTGCAGTACGTGGATGACCTTTTGCTCTGCTGTCCAGACCAGACGTCCTGCAAGGAAGCCACAATTTCTTTGTTGTGTTTTCTGGCAGAGAATGGTTGCAAAGTTTCACGTGAAAAATTACAGTACTGTAAGCAAAAGGTAACATTTTTGGGTCACTGTATCTCTGAAGGTACGAGACACCTGACTGAGGAGAGAAAACAAGCAGTCCAAAATCTCTCCTTACCCAGGTCCCACCGGCAACTGCGCACCTTTTTGGGCTTAGTGTCATACTGCAGGCCTTGGATAAGGTCTGCCTCGCAAATGATGCAACCCCTCTATGATTGTCTGTCATCTGACCCCTTTGACCTCACTCAGGAAGCTATTGATTCCTTTCATTCCCTTAAACTACTCATTGTATCTGCCCCAGCCCTGGGTATTCCAAATTACGATCAACCATTTTTCTTGTTTTGCACAGAACAGGGAGGGCATGCGACAGCCGTCCTCACACAGCAACATGGTGACAAACAAAGACCAATAGCTTACTACTCAGCGCGATTGGACCCAGTTGTCAGAGGGTCACCCACGTGTGTCCGTGCTGTAGCGGCTGCTGCAGTACTGCTAGGGAAAGCTTGCGAGATCACATTGACATTTCCCTTAACAATTTACTCCCCGCATGACATTCATGCTATACTTGTGCAAGTCCAACCAAAACACCTGTCTATGGCCAGACAGCTCAGACTTGAATGTGCCCTTCTGATTCCTGAGTATGTCACCCTCAAGAGGTGTAATGTTCTGAATCCAGCCACCCTTTTGCCAGTAGATTCAGAAAAGGGGGAATTGGTGACAATGGTAGCAAGTGAGGATGAATACTTTGACATGACGCACGAGCATGACTGCATAGAGCTGATGAGTCAGGAGACAGCAGGTTTTCCACATGTCTATGATACACCTATTACTAATGCAGATTTTGAGTTTTTTGTAGATGGCTCCAGATACCACCTGGATGGGAGATTCTACACTGGATATGCAGTAGTATCCTCGCATGAGGTAATCCGAGCTGAACCACTCCCGCCGCACATGTCCGCGCAGGAGGCGGAGCTAACAGCGCTCATTGAGGCGTGTAGAGCGGGGTCAGGTAGGAAAATTAATGTTTATTCAGACTCAAAGTATGGATTTGGGATCTGTCATGATTTTGGCCCTATCTGGAGAAGTAGAGCTTTTCTTACGTCAGCTGGTAAGCCTATTAAAAATGCAGAATTGGTAAAACAGTTAATGGAGGCACTAATGTTACCAGTCCAGGTTGGCATCATTAAGGTGAAAGCACACACAAAAGGTGACTCACTGGAGGTAGCGGGCAATAGAAGGGCGGATGCGGCTGCGAAAGCAGCGGCAAAGAGGCCTAGGGATCAGAGGATAGTGGCAGGGAGCCAGCAAGTCCCAGCCACAGTGAGTCTGGATGTCCTGAAATCCCTCCAGCATCAGGCTGCCCAAACAGAGAAGGAACACTGGGGGAAAATGGGAGCTGGGCTGAACTCGAATGGAGTATGGGAAAGTAAGGACAGGTTGTGTTTACCAAGGTCCCTGTTCCCTATGATGGCACAAGCAACACATGGCCCCACTCACGCCTCCATACGGAGACCAGAGCTCCTGGCTTCAGTTACGTAGCCTCCAAACACGTACAATCCTGCATTATCTGCGCACAACACAACCCAGGTAAAACAGTAAAAGTCCCTAAGAAAGCAACACCCAAACCGCTCTATCCGTTTCAACGACTGCAGATAGACTACATACAACTACCCAAGGTAGGAGTGTATGAATACGTCCTGGTATGTGTAGATCTCTTCTCAGGATGGGTTGAGGCCTATCCAGTAAAATGTGCAAATGCTAAAACAACTGCAGAAAAACTGATGAAGGAACTAGTCTGTCGGTATGGCATCCCAGAAGCCATAGAAAGTGACAGGGGTACACACTTCACTGGAGAAATAATGAGGGACATTATGCAGGCCCTGGGAATAGAGCAGGCGTCCATACCCCTTATCATCCACAGAGCAGTGGAAAAGTAGAGAGATTAAACGGGACACTTAAACTAAAAATTCAAAAGGCCATGGCAGAGACAGGAAAGAATTGGGTAGAGTGCTTATCCCTGGCACTCTTTTCAGTCAGACACACTCCAAATAGGAAGACAGGCTTGTCTCCTTTTGAAGTCCTTTTTGGTAGTGCCCCAAAAACAGGTCTCTACTTTCCACAAGTGTTACAGATGCAACACGGCACTATGACAGCCTACGTCCAGGCCTTACAGGAAAGACTTAATGTGGTGCATAAACATGTCTTTTCATCCATTCCAGATCCCAATGCAAGTGCAGATGTGCATCAGCTGAATCCAGGTGATTGGGTGGTCGTGCGCAGACACGTGAGAAGGAGCCTAGATCCACGCTTTGATGGCCCATTCCAAGTCCAGCTGACCACATCCACCTCAGTGAAACTTGAGGGAAAACCCACCTGGATCCACGCCAGTCACTGTAAAAAGGTCACTCCACCGGCAGAATGACAGTCTTGCTAATTATCCTGCTAGGTGTAGCAGGGTTGCTGCAACAAACAAAGACACTGAGCGAACTTTTTAATACGGACTGGGATAATAAACTCATTCGCCACCATATTTCTCTTACTGAGGACATGGAGGGAGAAAAGCCAAAAGACTGTTGGATCTGCACACACAGTCCTATTTCTTCAAAGACTATGCCTTATTTAGCCTTACCTCTGGAACCACAGGAGGTATTGGTACCAGACTGTATACACAATGAAACCTGGACTCAATCTAGATTTTTGGGAGAAGATGTACCTCGTGATGTATCTGCTACATTGACTATAGTTGGATGGGTCACTAAACCCTGGTTCCAGCTAAATATCACTCGACCCGATGGATACTCGTGGTGGATGGAATACGATTCAGACATGGGCATAATTGCCAAAATAAAGACTAAGATTCCTCATTCGGGCCCCATTCCCCATGATGGATTATGGTTCAGTCTTCAATACAATGGTGTTGGAAATTGTGGAGAAGACAATAACTGTTTCTATATACATACACATGACTCAACCAAGGACAATGAGACAGTATATCAGAAGGGTATTGAGGGCTGTACATCATCATTTATTAGACGGACTTTTAGGAGGGAGCGGGGTAGCTGTATCTCGGGTATGACCGGAAAACAAATGAACAATACGTGGTGTGCTCATAAAGTCATGAAGGGGCTTCTGAATCTGCTTTATTGTGTACAAAGTCAAACTCACTTTTGTATTTTCCCAGAGGGAGTGTTTTTGGTTTGTGGGAATCGTGCTCACAAGTGGGTGAGCCCTGACATGAGAGGGGTCTGCACACTTGCCAGACTTACACCAGCCACTTTCATAGTTCCTCATAGTGAAGTAGATGTAGCAGCTGTCCCAATTCATACCTTGTATAAACGAGCAGCAGATAATAAACCCCGGCCAAATGGTAGGCCTCATGTAGTAGAATTGGGAAAAGCAAATAAGGTATTTAGTGCTATTTTCATACACCCTTTCTTAATGCAAATGTGGGACAAGCTAGTAGAGTCCACTGACTACCTGGATGATCAAATTTTTCGGGTTCTTGAGATTCTAAATGCTACCAATGCTATACAAAAACAATTAATTGTAGTCACTAACCAGCATACTATAGTGCTAGACTTTGTGACAGCAAAAGACGGCGGAATGTGTCAAATAATTGGTCCTGCCTGTTGCCATTACATTGACCCTGCAGGCAACCTCCAGGTTAGAGCAGATATACAGAAAACAAGTGAACTTAGGGATAAATGGTTAAAAGAGCACGATGCCAACAAGGACTCCTGGTGGGGAAATACATTTTCTTTTATGAATCCAGCCAATTGGTTTAAAGGCATAGCAGGTTGGGTTTCTGGCATTATACAAACCTGTATGCAAATATTGTTGTTCTGTCTACTGCTTTATATAGCTGTAAAAACATTGATATATGCATTACCTAAACTATTGAATAATGTATGTTCTAAGAGTCCCAGCATTGAACCCTCTGTAGTTTACTACGGACCCCAAATGGCCTCTGCTGACCGGGAGTAGGTGTCCACACTGAGGGTGGATGGGTGAAGTGGTAGGAAGACCCCTCATGGGTACTAGGCCCATGAGCCAGCAGCTCCTGTTTGGACGCCTACTGACCGTGTAGTGAAGGTTATACCATTTACAAAAGGGGGAAATTGATATAGAAGGGTTAATAGTTTCTCTTTTCCTTTATTAAAGATTTATTGTTATTAGTAAGTATATCTGATGGTAGTTCATAGTCATTATGGAGCCTACGGAATAAGAGACAGACTCAAGGATTATTATGGTTTCTAAATGTTCTTCTTATCTCATATGCATGACTCTACATTTTTGTTTTGCTAAAACTTAAAGGTCATATGAACAATTAGTAAAGTTCAGCTCGAAGTTTTTTCTTTTTCTTTTGCAATATCACATTGATCTGTAAATGGTATAAATAAACTGTACTTTGATGAAATAAACAGAAGAAATTGATCATGCCCACATGGATGCTGGTCTTTTCTCTCCGAGCGCTCGATCTTGATTAGGTCTGAAGAGGCCTAACTCAAGAGAACCTCACTGGTGATCCCATAAGCTGACTTGTGACAAAACAGAACAGCTACAACACATCCTAAAAGTGGCTGTTGGACTTCCATTAGTGTCCCACTAATGCAAATCTTTTTGCAGAACCTCTGCATTGCACACTCAAACTCATTGTTACTAAGCCATTATACTAGCAAACACTGAGTAAACTTAGTGGCATCCTAAAAGTGGCTGTTGGACTTCCATTAGTGTCCCACTGGTGCAAATCTATTTGCAGAACCTCTGCATTGCACACTCAAACTCATTGTTACTAAGCCATTATACTAGCAAACACTGAGTAAACTTAGTGGCATCCTAAAAGTGGCTGTTGGACTTCCATTAGTGTCCCACTAGTGCAAATCTTTTTGCAGAACCTCTGCATTGCACACTCAAACTCATTGTTACAAAGCCATTATACTACCAAACACTGAGTAAACTTAGTGGCATCCTAAAAGTGGCTGTTGGACTTCCTTTAGTGTCCCACTAGTGCAAATCTATTTGCAGAACCTCTGCTTTGCACAATCAAACTCATTGTTAATAAGCCATTATACTAGCAAACACTGAGTAAACTTAGTGGCATCCTGAAAGTGGCTGTTGGACTTCCATTAGTGTCCCACTAGTGCAAATCTTTTTGCAGAACCTCTGCATTGCACACTCAAACTCATTGTTACTAAGCCATTATACTAGCAAACACTGAGTAAACTTAGTGGCATCCTAAAAATGGCTGTTGGACTTCCATTAGTGTCCCACTAGTGCAAATCTATTTGCAGAACCTCTGCATTGCACACTCAAACTCACTGTTACTAAGCCATTATACTAGCAAACCCTGAGTAAACTTAGTGGCATCCTAAAAGTGGCTGTTGGACTTCCATTAGTGTCCCACTAGTGGAAATCTATTTGCAGAACCTCTGCATTGCACACTCAAACTCACTGTTAATAAGCCATTATACTAGTAAACACTGAGTAAACTTAGTGGCATCCTAAAAGTGGCTGTTGGACTTCCATTAGTGTCCCACTAGTGGAAATCTATTTGCAGAACCTCTGCATTGCACACTCAAACTCATTGTTACTAAGGCATTATACTAGCAAACACTCAGTAAACTTAGTGGCATCCTAAAAGTGGCTGTTGGACTTCCATTAGTGTCCCACTGGTGCAAATCTAATTCCAGAACCTCTGCATTGCACACTCAAACTCATTGTTACTAAGCCATTATACTAGCAAACACTGAGTAAACTTAGTGGCATCCTAAAAGTGGCTGTTGGACTTCCATTAGTGTCCCACTAGTGCAAATCTATTTGCAGAACCTCTGCATTGCACACTCAAACTCATTGTTACTAAGCTATTATACTAGTAAAAACTGAGTAAACTTAGTGGCATCCTAAAAGTGGCTGTTGGACTTCCATTAGTGTCCCACTAGTGCAAATGTATTTGCAGCACCTCTGCATTGCACACTCAAACTCATTGTTACTAAGCTATTATACTAGCAAACACTGAGTAAACTTAGTGGCATCCTAAAAGTGGCTGTTGGACTTCCATTAGTGTCCCACTAGTGCAAATCTATTTGCAGAACCTCTGCATTGCACACTCAAACTCATTGTTACTAAGCCATTATACTAGCAAACACTGAGTAAACTTAGTGGCATCCTAAAAGTGGCTGTTGGACTTCCATTAGTGTCCCACTAATGCAAATCTTTTTGCAGAACCTCTGCATTGCACACTCAAACTCATTGTTACTAAGCCATTATACTAGCAAACACTGAGTAAACTTAGTGGCATCCTAAAAGTGGCTGTTGGACTTCCATTAGTGTCCCACTGGTGCAAATCTATTTGCAGAACCTCTGCATTGCACACTCAAACTCATTGTTACTAAGCCATTATACTAGCAAACACTGAGTAAACTTAGTGGCATCCTAAAAGTGGCTGTTGGACTTCCATTAGTGTCCCACTAGTGCAAATCTTTTTGCAGAACCTCTGCATTGCACACTCAAACTCATTGTTACAAAGCCATTATACTACCAAACACTGAGTAAACTTAGTGGCATCCTAAAAGTGGCTGTTGGACTTCCTTTAGTGTCCCACTAGTGCAAATCTATTTGCAGAACCTCTGCTTTGCACAATCAAACTCATTGTTAATAAGCCATTATACTAGCAAACACTGAGTAAACTTAGTGGCATCCTGAAAGTGGCTGTTGGACTTCCATTAGTGTCCCACTAGTGCAAATCTTTTTGCAGAACCTCTGCATTGCACACTCAAACTCATTGTTACTAAGCCATTATACTAGCAAACACTGAGTAAACTTAGTGGCATCCTAAAAATGGCTGTTGGACTTCCATTAGTGTCCCACTAGTGCAAATCTATTTGCAGAACCTCTGCATTGCACACTCAAACTCACTGTTACTAAGCCATTATACTAGCAAACCCTGAGTAAACTTAGTGGCATCCTAAAAGTGGCTGTTGGACTTCCATTAGTGTCCCACTAGTGGAAATCTATTTGCAGAACCTCTGCATTGCACACTCAAACTCACTGTTAATAAGCCATTATACTAGTAAACACTGAGTAAACTTAGTGGCATCCTAAAAGTGGCTGTTGGACTTCCATTCGTGTCCCACTAGTGGAAATCTATTTGCAGAACCTCTGCATTGCACACTCAAACTCATTGTTACTAAGGCATTATACTAGCAAACACTCAGTAAACTTAGTGGCATCCTAAAAGTGGCTGTTGGACTTCCATTAGTGTCCCACTGGTGCAAATCTAATTCCAGAACCTCTGCATTGCACACTCAAACTCATTGTTACTAAGCCATTATACTAGCAAACACTGAGTAAACTTAGTGGCATCCTAAAAGTGGCTGTTGGACTTCCATTAGTGTCCCACTAGTGCAAATCTATTTGCAGAACCTCTGCATTGCACACTCAAACTCATTGTTACTAAGCTATTATACTAGTAAAAACTGAGTAAACTTAGTGGCATCCTAAAAGTGGCTGTTGGACTTCCATTAGTGTCCCACTAGTGCAAATGTATTTGCAGCACCTCTGCATTGCACACTCAAACTCATTGTTACTAAGCTATTATACTAGCAAACACTGAGTAAACTTAGTGGCATCCTAAAAGTGGCTGTTGGACTTCCATTAGTGTCCCACTAGTGCAAATCTATTTGCAGAACCTCTGCATTGCACACTCAAACTCATTGTTACTAAGCCATTATACTAGCAAACACTGAGTAAACTTAGTGGCATCCTAAAAGTGGCTGTTGGAATTCCATTAGTGTCCCACTAGTGCAAATCTATTTGCAGCACCTCTGCATTGCACACTCAAACTCATTGTTACTAAGCCATTATACTAGCAAACACTGAGTAAACTTAGTGGCATCCTAAAAGTGGCTGTTGGACTTCCATTAGTGTCCCACTAGTGCAAATCTATTGCCAGAACCTCTGCATTGCACACTCAAACTCATTGTTACTAAGCCATTATACTAGCAAACACTGAGTAAACTTAGTGACATCCTAAAAGTGGCTGTTGGACTTTCATTAGTGTCCCACCAGTGCAAATCTATTTGCAGAACCTCTGCATTGCACACTCAAACTCATTGTTACTAAGCCATTATACTAGCAAACACTGAGTAAACTTAGTGGCATCCTAAAAGTGGCTGTTGGAATTCCATTAGTGTCCCACTAGTGCAAATCTATTTGCAGCACCTCTGCATTGCACACTCAAACTCATTGTTACTAAGCCATTATACTAGCAAACACTGAGTAAACTTAGTGGCATCCTAAAAGTGGCTGTTGGACTTCCATTAGTGTCCCACTAGTGCAAATCTATTGCCAGAACCTCTGCATTGCACACTCAAACTCATTGTTACTAAGCCATTATACTAGCAAACACTGAGTAAACTTAGTGACATCCTAAAAGTGGCTGTTGGACTTTCATTAGTGTCCCACCAGTGCAAATCTATTTGCAGAACCTCTGCATTTCACACTCAAACTCATTGTTACTAAGTCTTCATACTAGCAAACACTGAGTAAACTTAGTGGCATCCTAAAAGTGGTTGTTGGACTTCCATTAGTGTCCCACTGGTGCAAATCTATTTCCAGAACCTCTGCATTGCACACTCAAACTCATTGTTACTAAGCCGTTATACTAGCAAACACTGAGTAAACTTAGTGGCATCCTAAAAATAGCTGTTGGACTTCCATTAGTGTCCCACTAGTGCAAATCTATTTGCAGAAACTCTGCATTGCACACTCAAACTCATTGTTACTAAGCCATTATACTAGCAAACACTGAGTAATCTTAGTGCATCCTAAAAGTGGCTGTTGGACTTCCATTAGTGTCCCACTAGTGCAAATCTATTTGCAGCACCTCTGCATTGCACACTCAAACTCATTGTTACTAAGCCATTATACTAGCAAACACTGAGTAAACTTAGTGGCATCCTAAAAGTGGCTGTTGGACTTCCATTAGTGTCCCACTAGTGGAAATCTATTTGCAGCACCTCTGCATTGCACACTCAAACTCATTGTTACTAAGCCATTATACTAGCAAACACTGAGTAAACTTAGTGGCATCCTAAAAGTGGCTGTTGGACTTCCATTAGTGTCCCACTAGTGCAAATCTATTGGCAGAACCTCTGCTTTGCACACTCAAACTCATTGTTACTAAGCCATTATACTAGCAAACACAGAGTAAACTTAGTGGCATCCTAAAAGTGGCTGTTGGACTTCCATTAGTGTCCCACTGGTGCAAATCTATTTGCAGAACCTCTGCATTGCACACTCAAACTCATTGTTACTAAGCCGTTATACTAGCAAACACTGAGTAAACTTAGTGGCATCCTAAAAATGGCTGTTGGACTTCCATTAGTGTCCCACTAGTGCAAATCTATTTGCAGAAACTCTGCATTGCACACTCAAACTCATTGTTACTAAGCCATTATACTAGCAAAAACTGAGTAAACTTAGTGGCATCCTAAAAGTGGCTGTTGGACTTCCATTAGTGTCCCACTAGTGCAAATCTATTTGCAGCACCTCTGCATTGCACACTCAAACTCATTGTTACTAAGCCATTATACTAGCAAACACTGAGTAAACTTAGTGCATCCTAAAAGTGGCTGTTGGACTTCCATTAGTGTCCCACTAGTGCAAATCTATTTGCAGCACCTCTGCATTGCACACTCAAACTCATTGTTACTAAGCCATTATACTAGCAAACACTGAGTAAACTTAGTGGCATCCTAAAAGTGGCTGTTGGACTTCCATTAGTGTCCCACTAGTGCAAATCTTTTTGCAGAACCTCTGCATTGCACACTCAAACTCATTGTTACAAAGCCATTATACTAGCAAACACTGAGTAAACTTAGTGGCATCCTAAAAGTGGCTGTTGGACTTCCTTTAGTGTCCCACTAGTGCAAATCTATTTGCAGAACCTCTGCTTTGCACACTCAAACTCATTGTTAATAAGCCATTATACTACCAAACACTGAGTAAACTTAGTGGCATCCTGAAAGTGGCTGTTGGACTTCCATTAGTGTCCCACTAGTGAAAATCTTTTTGCAGAACCTCTGCATTGCACACTCAAACTCATTGTTACTAAGCCATTATACTAGCAAACACTGAGTAAACTTAGTGGCATCCTAAAAGTGGCTGTTGGACTTCCTTTAGTGTCCCACTAGTGCAAATCTATTTGCAGAACCTCTGCTTTGCACACTCAAACTCATTGTTACTAAGCCATTATACTAGCAAACACTGAGTAAACTTAGTGGTATCCTAAAAGTGGCTGTTGGACTTCCATTAGTGTCCCACTGGTGCAAATCTATTTGCAGAACCTCTGCATTGCACACTCAAACTCATTGTTACTAAGCCGTTATACTAGCAAACACTGAGTAAACTTAGTGGCATCCTAAAAATGGCTGTTGGACTTCCATTAGTGTCCCACTAGTGCAAATCTATTTGCAGAAACTCTGCATTGCACACTCAAACTCATTGTTACTAAGCCATTATACTAGCAAACACTGAGTAAACTTAGTGGCATCCTAAAAATGGCTGTTGGACTTCCATTAGTGTCCCACTAGTGCAAATCTATTTGCAGCACCTCTGCATTGCACACTCAAACTCATTGTTACTAAGCCATTATACTAGCAAACACTGAGTAAACTTAGTGACATCCTAAAAGTGGCTGTTGGACTTTCATTAGTGTCCCACCAGTGCAAATCTATTTGCAGAACCTCTGCATTTCACACTCAAACTCATTGTTACTAAGTCTTTATACTAGCAAACACTGAGTAAACTTAGTGGCATCCTAAAAGTGGTTGTTGGACTTCCATTAGTGTCCCACTGGTGCAAATCTATTTGCAGCACCTCTGCATTGCACACTCAAACTCATTGTTACTAAGCCATTATACTAGCAAAAACTGAGTAAACTTAGTGGCATCCTAAAAGTGGCTGTTGGACTTCCATTAGTGTCCCACTAGTGCAAATCTATTTGCAGCACCTCTGCATTGCACACTCAAACTCATTGTTACTAAGCCATTATACTAGCAAACACTGAGTAAACTTAGTGCATCCTAAAAGTGGCTGTTGGACTTCCATTAGTGTCCCACTAGTGCAAATCTATTTGCAGCACCTCTGCATTGCACACTCAAACTCATTGTTACTAAGCCATTATACTAGCAAACACTGAGTAAACTTAGTGGCATCCTGAAAGTGGCTGTTGGACTTCCATTAGTGTCCCACTAGTGAAAATCTTTTTGCAGAACCTCTGCATTGCACACTCAAACTCATTGTTACTAAGCCGTTATACTAGCAAACACTGAGTAAACTTAGTGGCATCCTAAAAGTGGCTGTTGGACTTCCTTTAGTGTCCCAATAGTGCAAATCTATTTGCAGAACCTCTGCTTTGCACACTCAAACTCATTGTTACTAAGCCATTATACTAGCAAACACTGAGTAAACTTAGTGGCATCCTAAAAGTGGCTGTTGGACTTCCATTATTGTCCCACTGGTGCAAATCTATTTGCAGAACCTCTGCATTGCACACTCAAACTCATTGTTACTAAGCCGTTATACTAGCAAACACTGAGTAAACTTAGTGGCATCCTAAAAATGGCTGTTGGACTTCCATTAGTGTCCCACTAGTGCAAATCTATTTGCAGAAACTCTGCATTGCACACTCAAACTCATTGTTACTAAGCCATTATACTAGCAAACACTGAGTAAACTTAGTGGCATCCTAAAAATGGCTGTTGGACTTCCATTAGTGTCCCACTAGTGCAAATCTATTTGCAGCACCTCTGCATTGCACACTCAAACTCATTGTTACTAAGCCATTATACTAGCAAACACTGAGTAAACTTAGTGACATCCTAAAAGTGGCTGTTGGACTTTCATTAGTGTCCCACCAGTTCAAATCTATTTGCAGAACCTCTGCATTTCACACTCAAACTCATTGTTACTAAGTCTTTATACTAGCAAACACTGAGTAAACTTAGTGGCATCCTAAAAGTGGTTGTTGGACTTCCATTAGTGTCCCACTGGTGCAAATCTATTTGCAGAACCTCTGCATTGCACACTCAAACTCATTGATACTAAGCCATTATACTAGCAAACACTGAGTAAACTTAGTGGCATCCTAAAAGTGGCTGTTGGACTTCCATTAGTGTCCCACTAATGCAAATCTTTTTGCAGAACCTCTGCATTGCACACTCAAACTCATTGTTACTAAGCCATTATACTAGCAAACACTGAGTAAACTTAGTGGCATCCTAAAAGTGGCTGTTGGACTTCCATTAGTGTCCCACTGGTGCAAATCTATTTGCAGAACCTCTGCATTGCACACTCAAACTCATTGTTACTAAGCCATTATACTAGCAAACACTGAGTAAACTTAGTGGCATCCTAAAAGTGGCTGTTGGACTTCCATTAGTGTCCCACTAGTGCAAATCTTTTTGCAGAACCTCTGCATTGCACACTCAAACTCATTGTTACAAAGCCATTATACTAGCAAACACTGAGTAAACTTAGTGGCATCCTAAAAGTGGCTGTTGGACTTCCTTTAGTGTCCCACTAGTGCAAATCTATTTGCAGAACCTCTGCTTTGCACACTCAAACTCATTGTTACTAAGCCATTATACTAGCAAACACTGAGTAAACTTAGTGGCATCCTAAAAGTGGCTGTTGGACTTCCATTAGTGTCCCACTGGTGCAAATCTATCTGCAGAACCTCTGCATTGCACACTGAAACTCATTGTTACTAAGCCGTTATACTAGCAAACACTGAGTAAACTTAGTGGCATCCTAAAAATGGCTGTTGGACTTCCATTAGTGTCCCACTAGTGCAAATCTATTTGCAGAAACTCTGCATTGCACACTCAAACTCATTGTTACTAAGCCATTATACTAGCAAACACTGAGTAAACTTAGTGGCATCCTAAAAGTGGTTGTTGGACTTCCATTAGTGTCCCACTAGTGCAAATCTATTTGCAGAACCTCTGCATTGCACACTCAAACTCATTGTTACTAAGCCATTATACTAGCAAACACTGAGTAAACTTAGTGGCATCCTAAAAATGGCTGTTGGACTTCCATTAGTGTCCAACTAGTGCATATCTATTTGCAGAACCTCTGCATTGCACACTCAAACTCATTGTTACTAAGCCATTATACTAGCAAACACTGAGTAAACTTAGTGGCATCCTAAAAGTGGCTGTTGGAATTCCATTAGTGTCCCACTAGTGCAAATCTATTTGCAGCACCTCTGCATTGCACACTCAAACTCATTGTTACTAAGCCATTATACTAGCAAACACTGAGTAAACTTAGTGGCATCCTAAAAGTGGCTGTTGGACTTCCATTAGTGTCCCACTAGTGCAAATCTATTTGCAGCACCTCTGCATTGCACACTCAAACTCATTGTTACTAAGCCATTATACTAGCAAACACTGAGTAAACTTAGTGACATCCTAAAAGTGGCTGTTGGACTTTCATTAGTGTCCCACCAGTGCAAATCTATTTGCAGAACCTCTGCATTTCACACTCAAACTCGTTGTTACTAAGTCTTTATACTAGCAAACACTGAGTAAACTTATTGGCATCCTAAAAGTGGTTGTTGGACTTCCATTAGTGTCCCACTGGTGCAAATCTATTTGCAGAACCTCTGCATTGCACACTCAAACTCATTGTTACTAAGCCATTATACTAGCAAACACTGAGTAAACTTAGTGGCATCCTAAAAGTGGCTGTTGGACTTCCATTAGTGTCCCACTAATGCAAATCTTTTTGCAGAACCTCTGCATTGCACACTCAAACTCATTGTTACTAAGCCATTATACTAGCAAACACTGAGTAAACTTAGTGGCATCCTAAAAGTGGCTGTTGGACTTCCATTAGTGTCCCACTGGTGCAAATCTATTTGCAGAACCTCTGCATTGCACACTCAAACTCATTGTTACTAAGCCATTATACTAGCAAACACTGAGTAAACTTAGTGGCATCCTAAAAGTGGCTGTTGGACTTCCATTAGTGTCCCACTAGTGCAAATCTTTTTGCAGAACCTCTGCATTGCACACTCAAACTCATTGTTACAAAGCCATTATACTACCAAACACTGAGTAAACTTAGTGGCATCCTAAAAGTGGCTGTTGGACTTCCTTTAGTGTCCCACTAGTGCAAATCTATTTGCAGAACCTCTGCTTTGCACAATCAAACTCATTGTTAATAAGCCATTATACTAGCAAACACTGAGTAAACTTAGTGGCATCCTGAAAGTGGCTGTTGGACTTCCATTAGTGTCCCACTAGTGCAAATCTTTTTGCAGAACCTCTGCATTGCACACTCAAACTCATTGTTACTAAGCCATTATACTAGCAAACACTGAGTAAACTTAGTGGCATCCTAAAAATGGCTGTTGGACTTCCATTAGTGTCCCACTAGTGCAAATCAATTTGCAGAACCTCTGCATTGCACACTCAAACTCACTGTTACTAAGCCATTATACTAGCAAACCCTGAGTAAACTTAGTGGCATCCTAAAAGTGGCTGTTGGACTTCCATTAGTGTCCCACTAGTGGAAATCTATTTGCAGAACCTCTGCATTGCACACTCAAACTCACTGTTAATAAGCCATTATACTAGTAAACACTGAGTAAACTTAGTGGCATCCTAAAAGTGGCTGTTGGACTTCCATTAGTGTCCCACTAGTGGAAATCTATTTGCAGAACCTCTGCATTGCACACTCAAACTCATTGTTACTAAGGCATTATACTAGCAAACACTCAGTAAACTTAGTGGCATCCTAAAAGTGGCTGTTGGACTTACATTAGTGTCCCACTGGTGCAAATCTAATTCCAGAACCTCTGCATTGCACACTCAAACTCATTGTTACTAAGCCATTATACTAGCAAACACTGAGTAAACTTAGTGGCATCCTAAAAGTGGCTGTTGGACTTCCATTAGTGTCCCACTAGTGCAAATCTATTTGCAGAACCTCTGCATTGCACACTCAAACTCATTGTTACTAAGCTATTATACTAGTAAAAACTGAGTAAACTTAGTGGCATCCTAAAAGTGGCTGTTGGACTTCCATTAGTGTCCCACTAGTGCAAATCTTTTTGCAGAACCTCTGCATTGCACACTCAAACTCATTGTTACAAAGCCATTATACTACCAAACACTGAGTAAACTTAGTGGCATCCTAAAAGTGGCTGTTGGACTTCCTTTAGTGTCCCACTAGTGCAAATCTATTTGCAGAACCTCTGCTTTGCACAATCAAACTCATTGTTAATAAGCCATTATACTAGCAAACACTGAGTAAACTTAGTGGCATCCTGAAAGTGGCTGTTGGACTTCCATTAGTGTCCCACTAGTGCAAATCTTTTTGCAGAACCTCTGCATTGCACACTCAAACTCATTGTTACTAAGCCATTATACTAGCAAACACTGAGTAAACTTAGTGGCATCCTAAAAATGGCTGTTGGACTTCCATTAGTGTCCCACTAGTGCAAATCTATTTGCAGAACCTCTGCATTGCACACTCAAACTCACTGTTACTAAGCCATTATACTAGCAAACCCTGAGTAAACTTAGTGGCATCCTAAAAGTGGCTGTTGGACTTCCATTAGTGTCCCACTAGTGGAAATCTATTTGCAGAACCTCTGCATTGCACACTCAAACTCACTGTTAATAAGCCATTATACTAGTAAACACTGAGTAAACTTAGTGGCATCCTAAAAGTGGCTGTTGGACTTCCATTAGTGTCCCACTAGTGGAAATCTATTTGCAGAACCTCTGCATTGCACACTCAAACTCATTGTTACTAAGGCATTATACTAGCAAACACTCAGTAAACTTAGTGGCATCCTAAAAGTGGCTGTTGGACTTACATTAGTGTCCCACTGGTGCAAATCTAATTCCAGAACCTCTGCATTGCACACTCAAACTCATTGTTACTAAGCCATTATACTAGCAAACACTGAGTAAACTTAGTGGCATCCTAAAAGTGGCTGTTGGACTTCCATTAGTGTCCCACTAGTGCAAATCTATTTGCAGAACCTCTGCATTGCACACTCAAACTCATTGTTACTAAGCTATTATACTAGTAAAAACTGAGTAAACTTAGTGGCATCCTAAAAGTGGCTGTTGGACTTCCATTAGTGTCCCACTAGTGCAAATGTATTTGCAGCACCTCTGCATTGCACACTCAAACTCATTGTTACTAAGCCATTATACTAGCAAACACTGAGTAAACTTAGTGGCATCCTAAAAGTGGCTGTTGGACTTCCATTAGTGTCCCACTAGTGCAAATCTATTTGCAGAACCTCTGCATTGCACATTTAAACTCATTGTTACTAAGCCATTATACTAGCAAACACTGAGTAAACTTAGTGGCATCCTAAAAATGGCTGTTGGACTTCCATTAGTGTCCAACTAGTGCAAATCTATTTGCAGAACCTCTGCATTGCACACTCAAACTCATTGTTACTAAGCCATTATACTAGCAAACACTGAGTAAACTTAGTGGCATCCTAAAAGTGGCTGTTGGAATTCCATTAGTGTCCCACTAGTGCAAATCTATTTGCAGCACCTCTGCATTGCACACTCAAACTCATTGTTACTAAGCCATTATACTAGCAAACACTGAGTAAACTTAGTGGCATCCTAAAAGTGGCTGTTGGACTTCCATTAGTGTCCCACTAGTGCAAATCTATTGGCAGAACCTCTGCATTGCACACTCAAACTCATTGTTACTAAGCCATTATACTAGCAAAAACTGAGTAAACTTAGTGGCATCCTAAAAGTGGCTATTGGACTTCCATTAGTGTCCCACTAGTGCAAATCTATTTGCAGCACCTCTGCATTGCACACTCAAACTCATTGTTACTAAGCCATTATACTAGCAAACACTGAGTAAACTTAGTGACATCCTAAAAGTGGCTGTTGGACTTTCATTAGAGTCCCACCAGTGCAAATCTATTTGCAGAACCTCTGCATTTCACACTCAAACTCATTGTTACTAAGTCTTCATACTAGCAAACACTGAGTAAACTTAGTGGCATCCTAAAAGTGGTTGTTGGACTTCCATTAGTGTCCCACTGGTGCAAATCTATTTCCAGAACCTCTGCATTGCACACTCAAACTCATTGTTACTAAGCCGTTATACTAGCAAACACTGAGTAAACTTAGTGGCATCCTAAAAATAGCTGTTGGACTTCCATTAGTGTCCCACTAGTGCAAATCTATTTGCAGAAACTCTGCATTGCACACTCAAACTCATTGTTACTAAGCCATTATACTAGCAAACACTGAGTAAACTTAGTGCATCCTAAAAGTGGCTGTTGGACTTCCATTAGTGTCCCACTAGTGCAAATCTATTTGCAGCACCTCTGCATTGCACACTCAAACTCATTGTTACTAAGCCATTATACTAGCAAAAACTGAGTAAACTTAGTGGCATCCTAAAAGTGGCTGTTGGACTTCCATTAGTGTCCCACTAGTGCAAATCTATTTGCAGAACCTCTCAATTGCACACTCAAACTCATTGTTACTAAGCCATTATACTAGCAAACACTGAGTAAACTTAGTGGCATCCTAAAAGTGGCTGTTGGAATTCCATTAGTGTCCCACTAGTGCAAATCTATTTGCAGCACCTCTGCATTGCACACTCAAACTCATTGTTACTAAGCCATTATACTAGCAAACACTGAGTAAACTTAGTGGCATCCTAAAAGTGGCTGTTGGACTTCCATTAGTGTCCCACTAGTGCAAATCTATTTGCAGCACCTCTGCATTGCACACTCAAACTCATTGTTACTAAGCCATTATACTAGCAAACACTGAGTAAACTTAGTGACATCCTAAAAGTGGCTGTTGGAATTTCATTAGTGTCCCACCAGTGCAAATCTATTTGCAGAACCTCTGCATTGCACACTCAAACTCATTGTTACTAAGCCATTATACTAGCAAACACTGAGTAAACTTAGTGGCATCCTAAAAGTGGCTGTTGGACTTCCATTAGTGTCCCACTAGTGCAAATCTTTTTGCAGAACCTCTGCATTGCACACTCAAACTCATTGTTACAAAGCCATTATACTAGCAAACACTAAGTAAACTTAGTGGCATCCTAAAAGTGGCTGTTGGACTTTCTTTAGTGTCCCACTAGTGCAAATCTATTTGCAGAACCTCTGCTTTGCACACTCAAACTCATTGTTACTAAGCCATTATACTAGCAAACACTGAGTAAACTTAGTGGCATCCTAAAAGTGGCTGTTGGACTTCCATTAGTGTCCCACTGGTGCAAATCTATTTGCAGAACCTCTGCATTGCACACTCAAACTCATTGTTACTAAGCCGTTATACTAGCAAACACTGAGTAAACTTAGTGGCATCCTAAAAATGGCTGTTGGACTTCCATTAGTGTCCCACTAGTGCAAATATATTTGCAGAAACTCTGCATTGCACACTCAAACTCATTGTTACGAAGCCATTATACTAGCAAACACTGAGTAAACTTAGTGGCATCCTAAAAGTGGCTGTTGGACTTCCATTAGTGTCCCACTAGTGCAAATCTATTTGCAGAACCTCTGCATTGCACACTCAAACTCATTGTTACTAAGCCATTATACTAGCAAACACTGAGTAAACTTAGTGGCATCCTAAAAATGGCTGTTGGACTTCCATTAGTGTCCAACTAGTGCAAATCTATTTGCAGAACCTCTGCATTGCACACTCAAACTCATTGTTACTAAGCCATTATACTAGCAAACACTGAGTAAACTTAGTGGAATCCTAAAAGTGGCTGTTGGAATTCCATTAGTTTCCCACTAGTGCAAATCTATTTGCAGCACCTCTGCATTGCACACTCAAACTCATTGTTACTAAGCCATTATACTAGCAAACACTGAGTAAACTTAGTGGCATCCTAAAAGTGGCTGTTGGACTTCCATTAGTGTCCCACTAGTGCAAATCTATTTGCAGCACCTCTGCATTGCACACTCAAACTCATTGTTACTAAGCCATTATACTAGCAAACACTGAGTAAACTTAGTGACATCCTAAAAGTGGCTGTTGGACTTTCATTAGTGTCCCACTAGTGCAAATCTATTTGCAGAACCTCTGCATTTCACACTCAAACTCATTGTTACTAAGTCTTCATACTAGCAAACACTGAGTAAACTTAGTGGCATCCTAAAAGTGGTTGTTGGACTTCCATTAGTGTCCCACTGGTGCAAATCTATTTCCAGAACCTCTGCATTGCACACTCAAACTCATTGTTACTAAGCCGTTATACTAGCAAACACTGAGTAAACTTAGTGGCATCCTAAAAATAGCTGTTGGACTTCCATTAGTGTCCCACTAGTGCAAATCTATTTGCAGCACCTCTGCATTGCACACTCAAACTCATTGTTACTAAGCCATTATACTAGCAAAAACTGAGTAAACTTAGTGGCATCCTAAAAGTGGCTGTTGGACTTCCATTAGTGTCCCACTAGTGCAAATCTATTTGCAGAACCTCTCAATTGCACACTCAAACTCATTGTTACTAAGCCATTATACTAGCAAACACTGAGTAAACTTAGTGGCATCCTAAAAGTGGCTGTTGGAATTCCATTAGTGTCCCACTAGTGCAAATCTATTTGCAGCACCTCTGCATTGCACACTCAAACTCATTGTTACTAAGCCATTATACTAGCAAACACTGAGTAAACTTAGTGGCATCCTAAAAGTGGCTGTTGGACTTCCATTAGTGTCCCACTAGTGCAAATCTATTTGCAGCACCTCTGCATTGCACACTCAAACTCATTGTTACTAAGCCATTATACTAGCAAACACTGAGTAAACTTAGTGACATCCTAAAAGTGGCTGTTGGAATTTCATTAGTGTCCCACCAGTGCAAATCTATTTGCAGAACCTCTGCATTGCACACTCAAACTCATTGTTACTAAGCCATTATACTAGCAAACACTGAGTAAACTTAGTGGCATCCTAAAAGTGGCTGTTGGACTTCCATTAGTGTCCCACTAGTGCAAATCTTTTTGCAGAACCTCTGCATTGCACACTCAAACTCATTGTTACAAAGCCATTATACTAGCAAACACTGAGTAAACTTAGTGGCATCCTAAAAGTGGCTGTTGGACTTTCTTTAGTGTCCCACTAGTGCAAATCTATTTGCAGAACCTCTGCTTTGCACACTCAAACTCATTGTTACTAAGCCATTATACTAGCAAACACTGTGTAAACTTAGTGGCATCCTAAAAGTGGCTGTTGGACTTCCATTAGTGTCCCACTGGTGCAAATCTATTTGCAGAACCTCTGCATTGCACACTCAAACTCATTGTTACTAAGCCGTTATACTAGCAAACACTGAGTAAACTTAGTGGCATCCTAAAAATGGCTGTTGGACTTCCATTAGTGTCCCACTAGTGCAAATATATTTGCAGAAACTCTGCATTGCACACTCAAACTCATTGTTACGAAGCCATTATACTAGCAAACACTGAGTAAACTTAGTGGCATCCTAAAAGTGGCTGTTGGACTTCCATTAGTGTCCCACTAGTGCAAATCTATTTGCAGAACCTCTGCATTGCACACTCAAACTCATTGTTACTAAGCCATTATACTAGCAAACACTGAGTAAACTTAGTGGCATCCTAAAAATGGCTGTTGGACTTCCATTAGTGTCCAACTAGTGCAAATCTATTTGCAGAACCTCTGCATTGCACACTCAAACTCATTGTTACTAAGCCATTATACTAGCAAACACTGAGTAAACTTAGTGGCATCCTAAAAGTGGCTGTTGGAATTCCATTAGTGTCCCACTAGTGCAAATCTATTTGCAGCACCTCTGCATTGCACACTCAAACTCATTGTTACTAAGCCATTATACTAGCAAACACTGAGTAAACTTAGTGGCATCCTAAAAGTGGCTGTTGGACTTCCATTAGTGTCCCACTAGTGCAAATCTATTTGCAGCACCTCTGCATTGCACACTCAAACTCATTGTTACTAAGCCATTATACTAGCAAACACTGAGTAAACTTAGTGACATCCTAAAAGTGGCTGTTGGACTTTCATTAGTGTCCCACTAGTGCAAATCTATTTGCAGAACCTCTGCATTTCACACTCAAACTCATTGTTACTAAGTCTTTATACTAGCAAACACTGAGTAAACTTAGTGGCATCCTAAAAGTGGTTGTTGGACTTCCATTAGTGTCCCACTGGTGCAAATCTGTTTGCAGAACCTCTGCATTGCACACTCAAACTCATTGTTACTAAGCCATTATACTAGCAAACACTGAGTAAACTTAGTGGCATCCTAAAAGTGGCTGTTGGACTTCCATTAGTGTCCCACTAATGCAAATCTTTTTGCAGAACCTCTACATTGCACACTCAAACTCATTGTTACTAAGCCATTATACTAGCAAACACTGAGTAAACTTAGTGGCATCCTAAAAGTGGCTGTTGGACTTCCATTAGTGTCCCACTGGTGCAAATCTATTTGCAGAACCTCTGCATTGCACACTCAAACTCATTGTTACTAAGCCATTATACTAGCAAACACTGAGTAAACTTAGTGGCATCCTAAAAGTGGCTGTTGGACTTCCATTAGTGTCCCACTAGTGCAAATCTTTTTGCAGAACCTCTGCATTGCACACTCAAACTCACTGTTACTAAGCCATTATACTAGCAAACACTGAGTAAACTTAGTGGCATCCTAAAAGTGGCTGTTGGACTTCCATTAGTGTCCCACTAGTGCAAATCTATTTGCAGAACATCTGCATTGCACACTCAAACTCACTGTTACTAAGCCATTATACTAGCAAACCCTGAGTAAACTTAGTGGCATCCTAAAAGTGGCTGTTGGACTTCCATTAGTGTCCCACTAGTGGAAATCTATTTGCAGAACCTCTGCATTGCACACTCAAACTCACTGTTAATAAGCCATTATACTAGCAAACACTGAGTAAACTTAGTGGCATCCTAAAAGTGGCTGTTGGACTTCCATTAGTGTCCCACTAGTGGAAATCTATTTGCAGAACCTCTGCATTGCACACTCAAACTCATTGTTACTAAGGCATTATACTAGCAAACACTCAGTAAACTTAGTGGCATCCTAAAAGTGGCTGTTGGACTTCCATTAGTGTCCCACTGGTGCAAATCTAATTCCAGAACCTCTGCATTGCACACTCAAACTCATTGTTACTAAGCCATTATACTAGCAAACACTGAGTAAACTTAGTGGCATCCTAAAAGTGGCTGTTGGACTTCCATTAGTGTCCCACTAGTGCAAATCTGTTTGCAGAACCTCTGCATTGCACACTCAAACTCATTGTTACTAAGCCATTATACTAGCAAAAACTGAGTAAACTTAGTGGCATCCTAAAAGTGGCTGTTGGACTTCCATTAGTGTCCCACTAGTGCAAATGTATTTGCAGCACCTCTGCATTGCACACTCAAACTCATTGTTACTAAGCCATTATACTAGCAAACACTGAGTAAACTTAGTGGCATCCTAAAAGTGGCTGTTGGACTTCCATTAGTGTCCCACTAGTGCAAATCTATTTGCAGAACCTCTGCATTGCACATTTAAACTCATTGTTACTAAGCCATTATACTAGCAAACACTGAGTAAACTTAGTGGCATCCTAAAAATGGCTGTTGGACTTCCATTAGTGTCCAACTAGTGCAAATCTATTTGCAGAACCTCTGCATTGCACACTCAAACTCATTGTTACTAAGCCATTATACTAGCAAACACTAAGCAAACTTAGTGGCATCCTAAAAGTGGCTGTTGGAATTCCATTAGTGTCCCACTAGTGCAAATCTATTTGCAGCACCTCTGCATTGCACACTCAAACTCATTGTTACTAAGCCATTATACTAGCGAACACTGAGTAAACTTAGTGGCATCCTAAAAGTGGCTGTTGGACTTCCATTAGTGTCCCACTAGTGCAAATCTATTGGCAGAACCTCTGCATTGCACACTCAAACTCATTGTTAATAAGCCATTATACTAGCAAACACTGAGTAAACTTAGTTGCATCCTGAAAGTGGCTGTTGGACTTCCATTAGTGTCCCACTAGTGAAAATCTTTTTGCAGAACCTCTGCATTGCACACTCAAACTCATTGTTACTAAGCCATTATACTAGCAAACACTGAGTAAACTTAGTGGCATCCTAAAAGTGGCTGCTGGACTTCCATTAGTGTCCCACTGGTGCAAATCTATTTGCAGAACCTCTGCATTGCACACTCAAACTCATTGTTACTAAGCCATTATACTAGCAAACACTGAGTAAACTTAGTGGCATCCTAAAAGTGGCTGTTGGACTTCCATTAGTGTCCCACTAGTGCAAATCTTTTTGCAGAACCTCTGCATTGCACACTCAAACTCATTGTTACAAAGCCATTATACTAGCAAACACTGAGTAAACTTAGTGGCATCCTAAAAGTGGCTGTTGGACTTCCTTTAGTGTCCCACTAGTGCAAATCTATTTGCAGAACCTCTGCTTTGCACACTCAAACTCATTGTTACTAAGCCATTATACTAGCAAACACTGAGTAAACTTAGTGGCATCCTAAAAGTGGTTTTTGGAATTCCATTAGTGTCCCACTAGTGCAAATCTATTTGCAGCACCTCTGCATTGCACACTCAAACTCATTGTTACTAAGCCATTATACTAGCAAACACTGAGTAAACTTAGTGGCATCCTAAAAGTGGCTGTTGGACTTCCATTAGTGTCCCACTAGTGCAAATCTATTTGCAGCACCTCTGCATTGCACACTCAAACTCATTGTTACTAAGCCATTATACTAGCAAACACTGAGTAAACTTAGTGACATCCTAAAAGTGGCTGTTGGACTTTCATTAGTGTCCCACCAGTGCAAATCTATTTGCAGAACCTCTGCATTTCACTCTCAAACTCATTGTTACTAAGTCTTTATACTAGCAAACACTGAGTAAACTTAGTGGCATCCTAAAAGTGGTTGTTGGACTTCCATTAGTGTCCCACTGGTGCAAATCTATTTGCAGAACCTCTGCATTGCACACTCAAACTCATTGTTACTAAGCCATTATACTAGCAAACACTGAGTAAACTTAGTGGCATCCTAAAAGTGGCTGTTGGACTTCCATTAGTGTCCCACTAATGCAAATCTTTTTGCAGAACCTCTGCATTGCACACTCAAACTCATTGTTACTAAGCCATTATACTAGCAAACACTGAGTAAACTTAGTGGCATCCTAAAAGTGGCTGTTGGACTTCCATTAGTGTCCCACTAGTGCAAATCTATTTGCAGAACCTCTGCATTGCACACTCAAACTCATTGTTACTAAGCCATTATACTAGCAAACACTGAGTAAACTTAGTGGCATCCTAAAAGTGGCTGTTGGACTTCCATTAGTGTCCCACTAGTGCAAATCTTTTTGCAGAACCTCTGCATTGCACACTCAAACTCACTGTTACTAAGCCATTATACTAGCAAACCCTGAGTAAACTTAGTGGCATCCTAAAAGTGGCTGTTGGACTTCCATTAGTGTCCCACTAGTGCAAATCTATTTGCAGCACCTCTGCATTGCACACTCAAACTCATTTTTACTAAGCCATTATACTAGCAAACACTGAGTAAACTTAGTGGCATCCTAAAAGTGGCTGTTGGACTTCCATTAGTGTCCCACTAGTGCAAATCTTTTTGCAGAACCTCTGCATTGCACACTCAAACTCATTGTTACAAAGCCAATATACTAGCAAACTGTTACGGTTGCTGCGAGCACTGGAGACTATGTCCAGATTTCTTGCTACTGCACATGTGCGAGCGCTGGAGACTAAGTCCAGATTTCTTGCTACTGCACATGTGCGAGCGCTGGAGACTAAGTCCAGATTTCGTGCTACTGCACATGTGCGAGCGCTGGAGACTAAGTCCAGATTTCGTGCTACTGCACATGTGCGAGCGCTGGAGACTAAGTCCAGATTTCTTGCTACTGCACATGTGCGAGCGCCGGAGACTAAGTCCAATCTTGGAGCCATTGCACATGTGTGGGTGACATCATCGCTGACACGAGGTCACATGTCTCTGACACCTTCTATGCCGATTGGTCGCTGGTCATGTGCTTGTGACGTCTTGCTCGGTGATAGGCCAGCATGACGTCACTCCTGTCGTTCTGGCAGCGGATTGGCTCTGGTGTCCTCCATCTTGGATGAGGCACAGAGTCTATATAAGACCCTGACACACGCCGCATGGTGCTCAGTCCTCTTGGTTCATGCATATGAGTAGACGCTCTGTGCGCGTTCCTCTAGGCATTCCTCTGTCTATGCTAGGTGAGCGCTACCGGCAGGGTAGCGTTCTTATACCTTACAGCTTCGGCTGCTGTCCGTATCCTTACCTCTTAGGGGAGCGGACATAGGCAGGTGCCTGAGGCACATGGTCTGGCTGGGCCTTGTGATTCTACTCGTAGGTGGACGTTGCCGCTAGGGTAACGTTCCTTATACTGCGTCTGGCAGTTGTTCGTATCCTCGCACACTAGGGGAGCGAACAGAGGTAGGAGCTTTGTGCGGCTTACGCTGCTGTTCGTCTCTTTTGCACCACTAGAAGAGCGGACCTAGGCAGGTGCCATATCTAGTGGTTCGTGTCCTCGCACACTAGTGGAGCGAACGCAGGTAGGAGCTTTGTGCGGCTTACGCTGCTGTTCGTCTCTTTTGCACCACTAGAAGAGCGGACCTAGGTAGGTGCCATTTCGCACACATTGCCTTTGTCTCTGTGATTGTTAACAGAGATCATTCCACACACCCTCCAAGTAAGGGAGGAATTGCTTTACTTACTTATTATATCCTTCTGTGAGTTAACAGAGGTATTGCACTCTGCCATAGTCTGCAGCAAAGTCTTTGCACGGTGGACCCTGACTGTCTGATACTCCTTTCGGTTATTATCAGACAGCCCCCCGTAACATTAGGACTGAGCCAAGGGTCTGGCAGTTATGGCAGAATATCAGCAGTTACACCGTTACATACAAGTACTTGAGTCACGGCTCAAGAGTATAGAGGATAAACCTCAGACCATGGTGACATCTGCACATGATCCTCGACTTGCTCTGCCAAACAGATATTCTGGCGATGCCAGATCATGTCGTGGTTTCATTAGTCAGTGTCAGATACACCTAGAGGTCAACTCTTCTCGCTTCTCTACGGAGAGGTCCAGAGTAGGCTTTATCATCTCATTACTTCAGGACAAAGCCTTAGAATGGGCGACTCCCCTATGGGAGCGCTCTGATGTGGTTACTCTGAGACATCAAGACTTTCTTGATGCTCTTAAGGCGGTATTCATGGGTCCGCAGGTTACCCATGATGCGGCCCTGAGACTGTTAGATCTATCTCAGGGTTCGTTATCCACTAGTTCTTATGCCATTGCTTTTAGAACTCTGGTGGCAGAACTAGATTGGCCAGAGAAGGTGTTGATTCCTATCTTCTGGAGAGGGTTGGCAGGCTATGTCAAGGATGCCCTTGCTACTCGTGAGGTCCCTGCTTCTCTGGAGGACTTGATCACAGTTGCAACGAGGATCGATGTACGCCATAAGGAACGTAGACTCGAGGTCTCTTCCTCACGCCCTAAGCATCGGGCTATTCCAGTTGTTGAGGGTCCACTACCATCTTCCTCAGCATCTGAAACATCTCCCACTCCTATGGAGTTAGGTCATACGTTCTCCAGACTACGCAAGTCTGGTCCTCCTATATGTTACGTATGTCGTCAGGCTGGGCACTATGCCAACAAGTGTCCTAGTCGTCAGGGAAACTCCCTGGCCTAGTAACCATTAGAGGGGGGTTACTAGAGACGTCTTCTGCACCCTCTAAGTGTTGTATCCCAGGTCAGCTCTCGTTATCTGAGAATACATGGCCTATTATGGCTTTTGTGGATTCCGGAGCTGACGGGATTTTTGTGTCCTCAGGATTTGTAAAGGGACACAATATTCCCTCTATCATGTTAGAGGCGCCTATTCCTGTCCGTGTTGTTAATGGAACTATGTTGTCTGACTCCATTACATTGAGGACAGTTCCCTTGCGCCTTTCCCTGTCTCAGGGTCACATAGAGGAGATTTCTTTTCTTGTTTTGCCTGAGGGTATAGACGACGTCCTTCTGGGTCTTCCATGGCTTCGGACTCATGCTCCTCACATTGACTGGGAGTCTGACAGCATTATTAGTTGGGGTTCGAAATGTCAGTCCCGATGTCTTCCCTTACCACCTAAGGTCGTTGCGGTTGCATCAACTGATCTCTCTCCCATACCTACACCCTATTTGGATTTCGCTGACGTGTTCTCCAAACAGGGTGCTGAGGTTCTTCCACCCCATAGGCCGTATGACTGTGCCATAGACCTTATCCCAGGTTCGGTTCCACCTAAAGGCAGGGTTTACCCCCTGTCGATACCTGAGTCGGAGGCCATGTCGACCTATATAAGAGAGAGTTTAGAGAAGGGGTTCATTCGTAAGTCTGTCTCTCCCGCGGGAGCTGGGTTTTTCTTTGTTCGGAAGAAAGAGGGTGATTTGCGTCCCTGCATAGATTACAGGGGTCTCAACGCAATCACAATAAAGAACAAATACCCATTACCCTTAATTTCGGAGCTCTTTGACAGACTGAGAGGAGCTCAAGTTTTTACGAAGTTGGATCTGCGGGGTGCGTATAACTTGGTACGAATTCGAAAGGGTGACGAATGGAAGACCGCTTTTAACACCCGAGACGGTCACTATGAATACCTCGTCATGCCTTTTGGGTTATGTAATGCACCCGCAGTATTTCAGGACTTCGTAAACGATGTGTTCAGGGATTTACTGTTATCCTCAGTAGTGGTGTATCTGGACGACATCCTGATTTTTTCTCCTGATCTGGAGACTCATCGTCAGGATGTCGTTCGTGTCCTTTCCCGTTTAAGGGAGCACTCATTGTTTGCTAAACTCGAGAAATGTGTATTCGAGCAGTCCTCATTGCCTTTTTTGGGTTACATTATCTCACAAGAGGGTCTGGCTATGGATCCTGCGAAGCTCTCTGCTGTCCTGCAATGGTCCGAACCTCATTCCTTGAAGGCGGTGCAACGCTTCTTAGGATTCATAAATTATTACAGGCAGTTCATACCCCATTTTTCTACTTTGGTGGCCCCTTTGGTGGCCTTGACTAAGAAAGGTGCTAATCCCAAAGCCTGGTCTACTGAGACATCTCAGGCTTTTGAGGCAGTAAAAAGACACTTTTCAACTGCTCCCGTTCTTCAAAGACCCGATGAGAATAAGCCCTTCCTCTTAGAGGTTGATGCCTCTTCAGTGGGTGCTGGTGCGGTCTAGTATCAAAAGAACGGTGCAGGTAGAAAAAGGCCGTGTTTCTTCTTTGCTAAAACCTTTTCACCGGCAGAGAGAAACTATACCATTGGGGATAGGGAACTGCTCGCCTTGAGATTAGCCTTGGAGGAGTGGCGTCACTTGCTGGAAGGAGCGAAACATCCTTTCCAGGTCTATACAGACCATAAGAATCTGACGTACTTACAAACCGCTCAGCGTCTGAATCCTCGCCAAGCCCGCTGGTCCTTGTTTTTCTCCCGCTTTCACTTCTCCATCAACTATCTGTCTGGGAGTAAGAATAACAAGGCAGACGCCCTGTCTCGCTCTATGCTTTCTACCCAGGAAGAGATTGACGAACCTCGTCTTATCCTTCCCTCCAGGGTTTTTCATACGCTCTCCCCTGTGACGTTAGACCAAATCCCACCGGGCAAGACCTTTGTTCCGCCTGATCGACAGAATGATATACTGTCATGGGCCCACACCTCAAAGGTGGGTGGGCATTTTGGTATTAGGCGGACACGAGAGTTACTGGAGAGGTGGTATTGGTGGCCACACTTAGCCAGCCACGTCAAGAGATATGTCGGTTCCTGCTACTCGTGTGCTCGCAACCGTCCATTACGGCAGAGACCGGCTGGGCTCTTGCATCCTTTACCAGTGCCAGATAGACCATGGGAGGTGGTAGGCATGGACTTTGTGGGTGATCTTCCATGTTCACAGGGACATAGATTTGTGTGGGTCATTACGGACCATTTCTCCCGGATGGTTCATCTCGTACCGTTATCGAGAATCCCATCTTCCAGGGTACTAGCCAAACTATTCCTCAAGCATGTCTTTAGGCTTCACGGGATGCCAGATCGTATCATTTGTGATAGAGGCCCGCAATTTACTTCCCGTTTCTGGCGAGATCTTTGTAGCCTTCTGCAAATTGAGTTGAATCTCTCTTCAGCATACCATCCGGAGACTAATGGTTTGGTTGAACGTACCAATCAATCTATGATTATATACCTTCGACACTTTGTTGCTGAGAACCACGATAACTGGTCCTCCCTCCTACCCTGGGCAGAATTTGCCCTTAACAATTCGCTGGCTGAGGCCACTGGGCAGACACCGTTCGTACTCAATAATGGGCAACACCCTAGGGTACCGGTACCGTTTCCCGCTGCTGCACCTCCTCCTCTTGTGGCCGACTGGGCAACTAATGCCAGAGAGGTTTGGGATCGGACTCAAGAGTCGATCCAAGCAGCTAAGGACCGTATGAAGACGGTGTCCGATAGGTTTCGTCGCCCGGCTCCTGTCTTTTCTCCAGGGGACTTTGTGTGGCTCTCTGCAAAACACGTGAGACTTAGAGTGAGCTCTGTCAAATTTGCTCCTCGCTTCCTGGGTCCTTATGAGGTTCTTCGACAGGTAAATCCTGTAGTCTATCAATTGAAGTTACCTGTCCATCTTAGGATTCATGACAAATTCCATGTCTCACTGCTAAAGCCGGCTATTTTACCTCACGCTCGTGAAGTGCACTCTCCTGCCTCTGATTCCTCTCGCTCTAGCTATGAGGTACGAGCCATAGTTGGTTCTAAGATGGTTAGAGGGCGCAGGTTCTTCTTGATAGATTGGGAGGGCTATGGCCCGGAACATCGCTCTTGGGAGCCTGAGGAGGCTGTCCATGCTCCCGACTTAGTTGCCGATTACCTGCGTCGCCGGGAGGGGGGCCCTTGAGGGGGAGGTACTGTTACGGTTGCTGCGAGCACTGGAGACTATGTCCAGATTTCTTGCTACTGCACATGTGCGAGCGCTGGAGACTAAGTCCAGATTTCTTGCTACTGCACATGTGCGAGCGCTGGAGACTAAGTCCAGATTTCGTGCTACTGCACATGTGCGAGCGCTGGAGACTAAGTCCAGATTTCGTGCTACTGCACATGTGCGAGCGCTGGAGACTAAGTCCAGATTTCTTGCTACTGCACATGTGCGAGCGCCGGAGACTAAGTCCAATCTTGGAGCCATTGCACATGTGTGGGTGACATCATCGCTGACACGAGGTCACATGTCTCTGACACCTTCTATGCCGATTGGTCGCTGGTCATGTGCTTGTGACGTCTTGCTCGGTGATAGGCCAGCATGACGTCACTCCTGTCGTTCTGGCAGCGGATTGGCTCTGGTGTCCTCCATCTTGGATGAGGCACAGAGTCTATATAAGACCCTGACACACGCCGCATGGTGCTCAGTCCTCTTGGTTCATGCATATGAGTAGACGCTCTGTGCGCGTTCCTCTAGGCATTCCTCTGTCTATGCTAGGTGAGCGCTACCGGCAGGGTAGCGTTCTTATACCTTACAGCTTCGGCTGCTGTCCGTATCCTTACCTCTTAGGGGAGCGGACATAGGCAGGTGCCTGAGGCACATGGTCTGGCTGGGCCTTGTGATTCTACTCGTAGGTGGACGTTGCCGCTAGGGTAACGTTCCTTATACTGCGTCTGGCAGTTGTTCGTATCCTCGCACACTAGGGGAGCGAACAGAGGTAGGAGCTTTGTGCGGCTTACGCTGCTGTTCGTCTCTTTTGCACCACTAGAAGAGCGGACCTAGGCAGGTGCCATATCTAGTGGTTCGTGTCCTCGCACACTAGTGGAGCGAACGCAGGTAGGAGCTTTGTGCGGCTTACGCTGCTGTTCGTCTCTTTTGCACCACTAGAAGAGCGGACCTAGGTAGGTGCCATTTCGCACACATTGCCTTTGTCTCTGTGATTGTTAACAGAGATCATTCCACACACCCTCCAAGTAAGGGAGGAATTGCTTTACTTACTTATTATATCCTTCTGTGAGTTAACAGAGGTATTGCACTCTGCCATAGTCTGCAGCAAAGTCTTTGCACGGTGGACCCTGACTGTCTGATACTCCTTTCGGTTATTATCAGACAGCCCCCCGTAACACAAACACTGAGTAAACTTAGTGGCATCCTAAAAGTGGCTGTTGGACTTCCTTTAGTGTCAACTAGTGCAAATCATTTTGCAGAACCTCTGCTTTGCACACTCAAACTCATTGTTAATAAGCCATTATACTAGCAAACACTGAGTAAACTTAGTTGCATCCTGAAAGTGGCTGTTGGACTTCCATTAGTGTCCCACTAGTGAAAATCTTTTTGCAGAACCTCTGCATTGCACACTCAAACTCATTGTTACTAAGCCATTATACTAGCAAACACTGAGTAAACTTAGTGGCATCCTAAAAGTGGCTGCTGGACTTCCATTAGTGTCCCACTGGTGCAAATCTATTTGCAGAACCTCTGCATTGCACACTCAAACTCATTGTTACTAAGCCATTATACTAGCAAACACTGAGTAAACTTAGTGGCATCCTAAAAGTGGCTGTTGGACTTCCATTAGTGTCCCACTAGTGCAAATCTTTTTGCAGAACCTCTGCATTGCACACTCAAACTCATTGTTACAAAGCCATTATACTAGCAAACACTGAGTAAACTTAGTGGCATCCTAACAGTGGCTGTTGGACTTCCTTTAGTGTCCCACTAGTGCAAATCTATTTGCAGAACCTCTGCTTTGCACACTCAAACTCATTGTTACTAAGCCATTATACTAGCAAACACTGAGTAAACTTAGTGGCATCCTAAAAATGGCTGTTGGACTTCCATTAGTGTCCCACTAGTGCAAATATATTTGCAGAAACTCTGCATTGCACACTCAAACTCATTGTTACTAAGCCATTATACTAGCAAACACTGAGTAAACTTAGTGGCATCCTAAAAGTGGCTGTTGGACTTCCATTAGTGTCCCACTAGTGCAAATCTATTTGCAGAACCTCTGCATTGCACACTCAAACTCATTGTTACTAAGCCATTATACTAGCAAACACTGAGTAAACTTAGTGGCATCCTAAAAATGGCTGTTGGACTTCCATTAGTGTCCAACTAGTGCAAATCTATTTGCAGAACCTCTGCATTGCACACTCAAACTCATTGTTACTAAGCCATTATACTAGCAAACACTGAGTAAACTTAGTGGCATCCTAAAAGTGGCTGTTGGAATTCCATTAGTGTCCCACTAGTGCAAATCTATTTGCAGCACCTCTGCATTGCACACTCAAACTCATTGTTACTAAGCCATTATACTAGCAAACACTGGGTAAACTTAGTGGCATCCTAAAAGTGGCTGTTGGACTTCCATTAGTGTCCCACTAGTGCAAATCTATTTGCAGCACCTCTGCATTGCACACTCAAACTCATTGTTACTAAGCCATTATACTAGCAAACACTGAGTAAGCTTAGTGACATCCTAAAAGTGGCTGTTGGACTTTCATTAGTGTCCCACCAGTGCAAATCTATTTGCAGAACCTCTGCATTTCACTCTCAAACTCATTGTTACTAAGTCTTTATACTAGCAAACACTGAGTAAACTTAGTGGCATCCTAAAAGTGGTTGTTGGACTTCCATTAGTGTCCCACTGGTGCAAATCTATTTGCAGAACCTCTGCATTGCACACTCAAACTCATTGTTACTAAGCCATTATACTAGCAAACACTGAGTAAACTTAGTGGCATCCTAAAAGTGGCTGTTGGACTTCCATTAGTGTCCCACTAATGCAAATCTTTTTGCAGAACCTCTGCATTGCACACTCAAACTCATTGTTACTAAGCCATTATACTAGCAAACACTGAGTAAACTTAGTGGCATCCTAAAAGTGGCTGTTGGACTTCCATTAGTGTCCCACTAGTGCAAATCTATTTGCAGAACCTCTGCATTGCACACTCAAACTCATTGTTACTAAGCCATTATACTAGCAAACACTGAGTAAACTTAGTGGCATCCTAAAAGTGGCTGTTGGACTTCCATTAGTGTCCCACTAGTGCAAATCTTTTTGCAGAACCTCTGCATTGCACACTCAAACTCACTGTTACTAAGCCATTATACTAGCAAACACTGAGTAAACTTAGTGGCATCCTAAAAGTGGCTGTTGGACTTCCATTAGTGTCCCACTAGTGCAAATCTATTTGCAGAACCTCTGCATTGCACACTCAAACTCACTGTTACTAAGCCATTATACTAGCAAACCCTGAGTAAACTTAGTGGCATCCTAAAAGTGGCTGTTGGACTTCCATTAGTGTCCCACTAGTGGAAATCTATTTGCAGAACCTCTGCATTGCACACTCAAACTCACTGTTAATAAGCCATTATACTAGCAAACACTGAGTAAACTTAGTGGCATCCTAAAAGTGGCTGTTGGACTTCCATTAGTGTCCCACTAGTGGAAATCTATTTGCAGAACCTCTGCATTGCACACTCAAACTCATTGTTACTAAGGCATTATACTAGCAAACACTCAGTAAACTTAGTGGCATCCTAAAAGTGGCTGTTGGACTTCCATTAGTGTCCCACTGGTGCAAATCTAATTCCAGAACCTCTGCATTGCACACTCAAACTCATTGTTACTAAGCCATTATACTAGCAAACACTGAGTAAACTTAGTGGCATCCTAAAAGTGGCTGTTGGACTTCCATTAGTGTCCCACTAGTGCAAATCTATTTGCAGAACCTCTGCATTGCACACTCAAACTCATTGTTACTAAGCCATTATACTAGCAAAAACTGAGTAAACTTAGTGTCATCCTAAAAGTGGCTGTTGGACTTCCATTAGTGTCCCACTAGTGCAAATGTATTTGCAGCACCTCTGCATTGCACACTCAAACTCATTGTTACTAAGCCATTATACTAGCAAACACTGAGTAAACTTAGTGGCATCCTAAAAGTGGCTGTTGGACTTCCATTAGTGTCCCACTAGTGCAAATCTATTTGCAGAACCTCTGCATTGCACATTTAAACTCATTGTTACTAAGCCATTATACTAGCAAACACTGAGTAAACTTAGTGGCATCCTAAAAATGGCTGTTGGACTTCCATTAGTGTCCAACTAGTGCAAATCTATTTGCAGAACCTCTGCATTGCACACTCAAACTCATTGTAACTAAGCCATTATACTAGCAAACACTAAGTAAACTTAGTGGCATCCTAAAAGTGGCTGTTGGAATACCATTAGTGTCCCACTAGTGCAAATCTATTTGCAGCACCTCTGAATTGCACACTCAAACTCATTGTTACTAAGCCATTATACTAGCAAACACTGAGTAAACTTAGTGGCATCCTAAAAGTGGCTGTTGGACTTCCATTAGTGTCCCACTAGTGCAAATCTATTGGCAGAACCTCTGCATTGCACACTCAAACTCATTGTTACTAAGCCATTATACTAGCAAAAACTGAGTAAACTTAGTGGCATCCTAAAAGTGGCTATTGGACTTCCATTAGTGTCCCACTAGTGCAAATCTATTTGCAGCACCTCTGCATTGCACACTCAAACTCATTGTTACTAAGCCATTATACTAGCAAACACTGAGTAAACTTAGTGGCATCCTAAAAGTGGCTGTTGGACTTCCATTAATGTCCCACTAGTGCAAATCTATTTGCAGCACATCTGCATTGCACACTCAAACTCATTGTTACTAAGCCATTATACTAGCAAACACTGAGTAAACTTAGTGGCATCCTTAAAGTGGCTGTTGGACTTCCATTAGTGTCCCACTAGTGCAAATCTTTTTGCAGAACCTCTGCATTGCACACTCAAACTCATTGTTACAAAGCCAATATACTAGCAAACACTGAGTAAACTTTGTGGCATCCTAAAAGTGGCTGCTGGACTTCCATTAGTGTCCCACTGGTGCAAATCTATTTGCAGAACCTCTGCATTGCACACTCAAACTCATTGTTACTAAGCCATTATACTAGCAAACACTGAGTAAACTTAGTGGCATCCTAAAAGTGGCTGTTGGACTTCCATTAGTGTCCCACTAGTGCAAATCTTTTTGCAGAACCTCTGCATTGCACACTCAAACTCATTGTTACAAAGCCATTATACTAGCAAACACTGAGTAAACTTAGTGGCATCCTAAAAATGGCTTTTGGACTTCCATTAGTGTCCCACTAGTGCAAATCTATTTGCAGAACCTCTGCATTGCACACTCAAACTCACTGTTACTAAGCTGTTATACTAGCAAACACTGAGTAAACTTAGTGGCAACCTAAAAAAAATGGCTGTTGGTCTTCCATTAGTGTCCCACCAGTGGAAATCTATTTGCAGAACCTCTGCATTGCATACTCAAACTCACTGTTAATAAGCCGTTATACTAGCAAACACTGAGTAAACTTTGTGGCATCCTAAAAGTGGCTGTTGGACTTCCATTAGTGTCCCACTAGTGGAAATCTATTTGCAGAACCTCTGCATTGCACACTCAACCTCATTGTTACTAAGGCATTATACTAGCAAAAACTCAGTAAACTTAGTGGCATCCTAAAAGTGGCTGTTGGACTTCCATTAGTGTCCCACTGGTGCAAATCTAATTCCAGAACCTCTGCATTGCACACTCAAACTCATTGTTACTAAGCCATTATACTAGCAAACACTGAGTAAACTTAGTGGCATCCTAAAAGTGGCTGTTGGACTTCCATTAGTGTCCCACTAGTGCAAATCTATTTGCAGAATCTCTGCATTGCACACTCAAACTCATTGTTACTAAGCCATTTTACTAGCAAAAACTGATTAAACTTAGTGGCATCCTAAAAGTGGCTGTTGGACTTCCATTAGTGTCCCACTAGTGCAAATCTATTTGCAGCACCTCTGCATTGCACACCCAAACTCATTGTTACTAAGCCATTATACTAGCAAACACTGAGTAAACTTAGTGGCATCCTAAAAGTGGCTGTTGGACTTCCATTAGTGTCCCACTGGTGCAAATCTATTTCCAGAACCTCTGCATTGCACACTCAAACTCATTGTTACTAAGCCATTATACTAGCAAACACTGAGTAAACTTAGTGGCATCCTAAAAGTGGCTGTTGGACGTCCATTAGTGTCCCACTAGTGCAAATCTATTTGCAGAACCTCTGCATTGCACACTCAAACTCATTGTTACTAAGCCATTATACTAGCAAACACTGAGTAAACTTAGTGGCATCCTAAAAATGGCTGTTGGACTTCCATTAGTGTCCAACTAGTGCAAATCTATTTGCAGAACCTTTGCATTGCACACTCAAACTCATTGTTACTAAGCCATTATACTAGCAAACACTGAGTAAACTTAGTGGCATCCTAAAAGTGGCTGTTGGAATTCCATTAGTGTCCCACTAGTGCAAATCTATTTGCAGCACCTCTGCATTGCACACTCAAACTCATTGTTACTAAGCCATTATACTAGCAAACACTGAGTAAACTTAGTTGCATCTTAAAAGTGGCTGTTGGACGTCCATTAGTGTCCCACTAGTGCAAATCTATTGGCAGAACCTCTGCATTGCACACTCAAACTCATTGTTACTAAGCCATTATACTAGCAAAAACTGAGTAAACTTAGTGGCATCCTAAAAGTGGCTGTTGGACTTCCATTAGTGTCCCACTAGTGCAAGTCTATTTGCAGCACCTCTGCATTGCACACTCAAACTCATTGTTACTAAGCCATTATACTAGCAAACACTGAGTAAACTTAGTGGCATCCTAAAAGTGGCTGTTGGACTTCCATTAGTGTCCCACTAGTGCAAATCTTTTTGCAGAACCTCTGCATTGCACACTCATACTCATTGTTACAAAGCCAATATACTAGCAAACACTGAGTAAACTTAGTGGCATCCTAAAAGTGGCTGTTGGACTTCCTTTAGTGTCCAACTAGTGCAAATCTTTTTGCAGAACCTCTGCTTTGCACACTCAAACTCATTGTTAATAAGCCATTATACTAGCAAACACTGAGTAAACTTAGTGGCATCCTGAAAGTGGCTGTTGGACTTCCATTAGTGTCCCACTAGTGAAAATCTTTTTGCAGAACCTCTGCATTACACAATCAAACTCATTGTTACTAAGCCATTATACTAGCAAACACTGAGTAAACTTAGTGGCATCCTAAAATTGGCTGTTGGACTTCCTTTAGTGTCCCACTAGTGCAAATCTATTTGCAGAACCTCTGCTTTGCACACTCAAACTCATTGTTACTAAGCCATTATACTAGCAAACACTGAGTAAACTTAGTGGCATCCTAAAAGTGGCTGTTGGACTTCCATTAGTGTCCCACTGGTGCAAATCTATTTGCAGAACCTCTGCATTGCACACTCAAACTCATTGTTACTTAGCCATTATACTAGCAAACACTGAGTAAACTTAGTGGCATCCTAAAAATGGCTGTTGGACTTCCATTAGTGTCCCACTAGTGCAAATCTATTTGCAGAACCTCTGCATTGCACACTTAAACTCACTGTTACTAAGCCATTATACTAGCAAACACTGAGTAAACTTAGTGGCATCCTAAAAGTGGCTGTTGGACTTCCTTTAGCGCCCCACTAGTGGAAATCTTTTTGCAGAACCTCTGCATTGCAAACTCAAACTCAGTGTTAATAAGCCATTATACTAGCAAACACTGAGTAAACTTAGTGGCATCCTAAAAGTGGCTGTTGGACTTCCACTAGTGTCCCACTAGTGGAAATATATTTGCAGAACCTCTGCATTGCACACTCAAACTCATTGTTACTAAGCAATTATACTGGCAAACACTCAGTAAGCTTATTGGCATCCTAAAAGTGGCTGTTGGACTTCCATTAGTGTCCCACTGGTGCAAATCTATTTCCAGAACCTCTGCATTGCACACTCAAACTCATTGTTACTAAGCCATTATACTAGCAAACACTGAGTAAACTTAGTGGCATCCTAAAAGTGGCTGTTGGACTTCCATTAGAGTCCCACTAATGCAAATCTTTTTGCAGAACCTCTGCATTGCACACTCAAACTCATTGTTACTAAGCCATTATACTAGCAAACACTGAGTAAACTTAGTGGCATCCTAAAAGTGGCTGTTGGACTTCCATTAGTGTCCCACTGGTGCAAATCTATTTGCAGAACCTCTGCATTGCACACTCAAACTCATTGTTACTAAGCCATTATACTAGCAAACACTGAGTAAACTTAGTGGCATCCTAAAAGTGGCTGTTGGACTTCCATTAGTGTCCCACTAGTGGAAATCTATTTGCAGAACCTCTGCATTGCACACTCAAACTCACTGTTAATAAGCCATTATACTAGCAAACACTGAGTAAACTTATTGGCATCCTAAAAGTGGCTGTTGGACTTCCATTAGTGTCCCACTAGTGGAAATCTATTTGCAAAACCTCTGCATTGCACACTCAAACTCATTGTTACTAAGCCATTATACTAGCAAACACTGAGTAAACTTAGTGGCATCCTAAAAGTGGCTGTTGGACTTCCATTAGTGTCCCAATAGTGCAAATCTATTTGCAAAACCTCTGCATTGCACACTCAAACTCATTGTTACTAAGCCATTATACTAGCAAAAACTGAGTAAACTTAGTGGCATCCTAAAAGTGGCTGTTGGACTTCCATTAGTGTCCAACTAGTGCAAATCTATTTGCAGCACTTCTGCATTGCACACCCAAACTCATTGTTACTAAGTCATTATACTAGCAAACACTGAGTAAACTTAGTGGCATCCTAAAAGTGGCTGTTGGACTTCCATTAGTGTCCCACTGGTGCAAATCTATTTCCAGAACCTCTGCATTGCACACTCAAACTCATTGTTACTAAGCCATTATACTAGAAAACACTGAGAAAACTTAGTGGCATCCTAAAAGTGGCTGTTGGACTTCCATTAGTGTCCCACTAGTGCAAATCTATTTGCAGAACCTCTGCATTGCACACTCAAACTCATTGTTATAAAGCCATTATACTAGCAAACACTGAGTAAACTTAGTGGCATCTTAAAAATGGCTGTTGGACTTCCATTAGTGTCCAACTAGTGCAAATCTATTTGCAGAACCTCTGCATTGCACACTCAAACTCATTGTTACTAAGCCATTATACTAGCAAACACTGAGTAAACTTAGTGGCATCCTAAAAGTGGCTGTTGGACTTCCATTAGTGTCCCACTAGTGCAAATCTATTTGCACCACCTCTGCATTGCACACTCAAACTCATTGTTACTAAGCCATTATACTAGCAAACACTGAGTAAACTTAGTGGCATCCTAAAAGTGGCTGTTGGACTTCCATTAGTGTCCCACTAGTGCAAATCTATTGGCAGAACCTCTGCATTGCACACTCAAACTCATTGTTACTAAGCCATTATACTAGCAAAAACTGAGTAAACTTAGTGGCATCCTAAAAGTGGCTGTTGGACTTCCATTAGTGTCCCACTAGTGCAAATCTATTTGCAGCACCTCTGCATTGCACACTCAAACTCATTGTTACTAAGCCATTATACTAGCAAACACTGAGTAAACTTAGTGCATCCTAAAAGTTGCTGTTGGACTTCCATTAGTGTCCCACTAGTGCAAATCTATTTGCAGCACCTCTGCATTGCACACTCAAACTCATTGTTACTAAGCCATTATACTAGCAAACACTGAGTAAACTTAGTGGCATCCTAAAAGTGGCTGTTGGACTTCCATTAGTGTCCCACTAGTGCAAATCTTTTTGCAGAACCTCTGCATTGCACACTCAAACTCATTGTTACAAAGCCATTATACTAGCAAACACTGAGTAAACTTAGTGGCATCCTAAAAGTGGCTGTTGGACTTCCTTTAGTGTCCCACTAGTGCAAATCTATTTGCAGAACCTCTGCTTTGCACACTCAAACTCATTGTTAATAAGCCATTATACTAGCAAACACTGAGTAAACTTAGTGGCATCCTAAAAATGGCTGTTGGACTTCCATTAGTGTCCAACTAGTGCAAATCTATTTGCAGAACCTTTGCATTGCACACTCAAACTCATTGTTACTAAGCCATTATACTAGCAAACACTGAGTAAACTTAGTGGCATCCTAAAAGTGGCTGTTGGAATTCCATTAGTGTCCCACTAGTGCAAATCTATTTGCAGCACCTCTGCATTGCACACTCAAACTCATTGTTACTAAGCCATTATACTAGCAAACACTGAGTAAACTTAGTTGCATCTTAAAAGTGGCTGTTGGACGTCCATTAGTGTCCCACTAGTGCAAATCTATTGGCAGAACCTCTGCATTGCACACTCAAACTCATTGTTACTAAGCCATTATACTAGCAAAAACTGAGTAAACTTAGTGGCATCCTAAAAGTGGCTGTTGGACTTCCATTAGTGTCCCACTAGTGCAAGTCTATTTGCAGCACCTCTGCATTGCACACTCAAACTCATTGTTACTAAGCCATTATACTAGCAAACACTGAGTAAACTTAGTGGCATCCTAAAAGTGGCTGTTGGACTTCCATTAGTGTCCCACTAGTGCAAATCTTTTTGCAGAACCTCTGCATTGCACACTCATACTCATTGTTACAAAGCCAATATACTAGCAAACACTGAGTAAACTTAGTGGCATCCTAAAAGTGGCTGTTGGACTTCCTTTAGTGTCCAACTAGTGCAAATCTTTTTGCAGAACCTCTGCTTTGCACACTCAAACTCATTGTTAATAAGCCATTATACTAGCAAACACTGAGTAAACTTAGTGGCATCCTGAAAGTGGCTGTTGGACTTCCATTAGTGTCCCACTAGTGAAAATCTTTTTGCAGAACCTCTGCATTGCACACTCAAACTCATTGTTACTAAGCCATTATACTAGCAAACACTGAGTAAACTTAGTGGCATCCTAAAATTGGCTGTTGGACTTCCTTTAGTGTCCCACTAGTGCAAATCTATTTGCAGAACCTCTGCTTTGCACACTCAAACTCATTGTTACTAAGCCATTATACTAGCAAACACTGAGTAAACTTAGTGGCATCCTAAAAGTGGCTGTTGGACTTCCATTAGTGTCCCACTGGTGCAAATCTATTTGCAGAACCTCTGCATTGCACACTCAAACTCATTGTTACTTAGCCATTATACTAGCAAACACTGAGTAAACTTAGTGGCATCCTAAAAATGGCTGTTGGACTTCCATTAGTGTCCCACTAGTGAAAATCTATTTGCAGAACCTCTGCATTGCACACTTAAACTCACTGTTACTAAGCCATTATACTAGCAAACACTGAGTAAACTTAGTGGCATCCTAAAAGTGGCTGTTGGACTTCCTTTAGCGCCCCACTAGTGGAAATCTTTTTGCAGAACCTCTGCATTGCAAACTCAAACTCAGTGTTAATAAGCCATTATACTAGCAAACACTGAGTAAACTTAGTGGCATCCTAAAAGTGGCTGTTGGACTTCCACTAGTGTCCCACTAGTGGAAATATATTTGCAGAACCTCTGCATTGCACACTCAAACTCATTGTTACTAAGCCATTATACTGGCAAACACTCAGTAAGCTTATTGGCATCCTAAAAGTGGCTGTTGGACTTCCATTAGTGTCCCACTGGTGCAAATCTATTTCCAGAACCACTGCATTGCACACTCAAACTCATTGTTACTAAGCCATTATACTAGCAAACACTGAGTAAACTTAGTGGCATCCTAAAAGTGGCTGTTGGACTTCCATTAGAGTCCCACTAATGCAAATCTTTTTGCAGAACCTCTGCATTGCACACTCAAACTCATTGTTACTAAGCCATTATACTAGCAAACACTGAGTAAACTTAGTGGCATCCTAAAAGTGGCTGTTGGACTTCCATTAGTGTCCCACTGGTGCAAATCTATTTGCAGAACCTCTGCATTGCACACTCAAACTCATTGTTACTAAGCCATTATACTAGCAAACACTGAGTAAACTTAGTGGCATCCTAAAAGTGGCTGTTGGACTTCCATTAGTGTCCCACTAGTGGAAATCTATTTGCAGAACCTCTGCATTGCACACTCAAACTCACTGTTAATAAGCCATTATACTAGCAAAAACTGAGTAAACTTAGTGGCATCCTAAAAGTGGCTGTTGGACTTCCATTAGTGTCCCACTAGTGCAAATCTATTTGCAGCACTTCTGCATTGCACACCCAAACTCATTGTTACTAAGTCATTATACTAGCAAACACTGAGTAAACTTAGTGGCATCCTAAAAGTGGCTGTTGGACTTCCATTAGTGTCCCACTGGTGCAAATCTATTTCCAGAACCTCTGCATTGCACACTCAAACTCATTGTTACTAAGCCATTATACTAGAAAACACTGAGAAAACTTAGTGGCATCCTAAAAGTGGCTGTTGGACTTCCATTAGTGTCCCACTAGTGCAAATCTATTTGCAGAACCTCTGCATTGCACACTCAAACTCATTGTTATAAAGCCATTATACTAGCAAACACTGAGTAAACTTAGTGGCATCTTAAAAATGGCTGTTGGACTTCCATTAGTGTCCAACTAGTGCAAATCTATTTGCAGAACCTCTGCATTGCACACTCAAACTCATTGTTACTAAGCCATTATACTAGCAAACACTGAGTAAACTTAGTGGCATCCTAAAAGTGGCTGTTGGACTTCCATTAGTGTCCCACTAGTGCAAATCTATTTGCACCACCTCTGCATTGCACACTCAAACTCATTGTTACTAAGCCATTATACTAGCAAACACTGAGTAAACTTAGTGGCATCCTAAAAGTGGCTGTTGGACTTCCATTAGTGTCCCACTAGTGCAAATCTATTGGCAGAACCTCTGCATTGCACACTCAAACTCATTGTTACTAAGCCATTATACTAGCAAAAACTGAGTAAACTTAGTGGCATCCTAAAAGTGGCTGTTGGACTTCCATTAGTGTCCCACTAGTGCAAATCTATTTGCAGCACCTCTGCATTGCACACTCAAACTCATTGTTACTAAGCCATTATACTAGCAAACACTGAGTAAACTTAGTGCATCCTAAAAGTTGCTGTTGGACTTCCATTAGTGTCCCACTAGTGCAAATCTATTTGCAGCACCTCTGCATTGCACACTCAAACTCATTGTTACTAAGCCATTATACTAGCAAACACTGAGTAAACTTAGTGGCATCCTAAAAGTGGCTGTTGGACTTCCATTAGTGTCCCACTAGTGCAAATCTTTTTGCAGAACCTCTGCATTGCACACTCAAACTCATTGTTACAAAGCCATTATACTAGCAAACACTGAGTAAACTTAGTGGCATCCTAAAAGTGGCTGTTGGACTTCCTTTAGTGTCCCACTAGTGCAAATCTATTTGCAGAACCTCTGCTTTGCACACTCAAACTCATTGTTAATAAGCCATTATACTAGCAAACACTGAGTAAACTTAGTGGCATCCTGAAAGTGGCTGTTGGACTTCCATTAGTGTCCCACTAGTGAAAATCTTTTTGCAGAACCTCTGCATTGCACACTCAAACTCATTGTTACTAAGCCATTATACTAGCAAACACTGAGTAAACTTAGTGGCATCCAAAAAGTGGCTGTTGGACTTCCTTTAGTGTCCCACTAGTGCAAATCTATTTGCAGAACCTCTGCTTTGCACACTCAAACTCCTTGTTACTAAGCCATTATACTAGCAAACACTGAGTAAACTTAGTGGCATCCTAAAAGTGGCTGTTGGACTTCCATTAGTGTCCCACTGGTGCAAATCTATTTGCAGAACCTCTGCATTGCACACTCAAACTCATTGTTACTAAGCCGTTATACTAGCAAACACTGAGTAAACTTAGTGGCATCCTAAAAATTGCTGTTGGACTTCCATTAGTGTCCCACTAGTTCAAATCTATTTGCAGAAACTCTGCATTGCACACTCAAACTCACTGTTACCAAGCCATTATACTAGCAAACACTGAGTAAACTTAGTGGCATCCTAAAAGTGGCTGTTGGACTTCCATTAGTGTCCCACTGATGGAAATCTATTTGCAGAACCTCTGCATTGCAAACTCAAACTCACTGTTAATAAGCCATTATACTAGCAAACACTGAGTAAACTTAGTGGCATCCTAAAAGTGGCTGTTGGACTTCCATTAGTGTCCCACTAGTGGAAATATATTTGCAGAACCTCTGCATTGCACATTCAAACTCATTGTTACTAAGCCATTTTACTGGCAAACACTCAGTAAGCTTAGTGGCATCCTACAAGTGGCTGTTTGACTTCCATTAGTGTCCCACTGGTGCAAATCTATTTCCAGAACCTTTGCATTGCACACTCAAACTCATTGTTACTAAGCCATTATACTAGCAAACACTGAGTAAACTTAGTGGCATCCTAAAAGTGGTTGTTGGACTTCCATTAGAGTCCCACTAATGCAAATCTTTTTGCAGAACCTCTGCATTGCACACTCAAACTCATTGTTACTAAGCCATTATACTAGCAAACACTGAGTAAACTTAGTGGCATCCTAAAAGTGGCTGTTGGACTTCCATTAGTGTCCCACTGGTGCAAATCTATTTGCAGAACCTCTGCATTGCACACTCAAACTCATTGTTACTAAGCCATTATACTAGCAAACACTGAGTAAACTTAGTGGCATCCTAAAAGTGGCTGTTGGACTTCCATTAGTGTTCCACTAGTGGAAATCTATTTGCAGAACCTCTGCATTGCACACTCAAACTCACTGTTAATAAGCCATTATACTAGCAAACACTGAGTAAACTTATTGGCATCCTAAAAGTGGCTGTTGGACTTCCATTAGTGTCCCACTAGTGGAAATCTATTTGCAAAACCTCTGCATTGCACACTCAAACTCATTGTTACTAAGCCATTATACTAGCAAACACTGAGTAAACTTAGTGGCATCCTAAAAGTGGCTGTTGGACTTCCATTAGTGTCCCAATAGTGCAAATCTATTTGCAGAACCTCTGCATTGCACACTCAAACTCATTGTTACTAAGCCATTATACTAGCAAAAACTGAGTAAACTTAGTGGCATCCTAAAAGTGGCTGTTGGACTTCCATTAGTGTCCCACTAGTGCAAATCTATTTGCAGCACCTCTGCATTGCACACCCAAACTCATTGTTACTAAGTCATTATACTAGCAAACACTGAGTAAACTTAGTGGCATCCTAAAAGTGGCTGTTGGACTTCCATTAGTGTCCCACTGGTGCAAATCTATTTCCAGAACCTCTGCATTGCACACTCAAACTCATTGTTACTAAGCCATTATACTAGAAAACACTGAGAAAACTTAGTGGCATCCTAAAAGTGGCTGTTGGACTTCCATTAGTGTCCCACTAGTGCAAATCTATTTGCAGAACCTCTGCATTGCACACTCAAACTCATTGTTATAAAGCCATTATACTAGCAAACACTGAGTAAACTTAGTGGCATCTTAAAAATGGCTGTTGGACTTCCATTAGTGTCCAACTAGTGCAAATCTATTTGCAGAACCTCTGCATTGCACATTCAAACTCATTGTTACTAAGCCATTATACTAGCAAACACTGAGTAAACTTAGTGGCATCCTAAAAGTGGCTGTTGGACTTCCATTAGTGTCCCACTAGTGCAAATCTATTTGCAGCACCTCTGCATTGCACACTCAAACTCATTGTTACTAAGCCATTATACTAGCAAACACTGAGTAAACTTAGTGGCATCCTAAAAGTGGCTGTTGGACTTCCATTAGTGTCCCACTAGTGCAAATCTATTGGCAGAACCTCTGCATTGCACACTCAAACTCATTGTTACTAAGCCATTATACTAGCAAAAACTGAGAAAACTTAGTGGCATCCTAAAAGTGGCTGTTGGACTTCCATTAGTCTCCCACTAGTGCAAATCTATTTGCAGCACCTCTGCATTGCACACTCAAACTCATTGTTACTAAGCCATTATACTAGCAAACACTGAGTAAACTTAGTGCATCCTAAAAGTGGCTGTTGGACTTCCATTAGTGTCCCACTAGTGCAAATCTATTTGCAGCACCTCTGCATTGCACACTCAAACTCATTGTTACGAAGCCATTATACTAGCAAACACTGAGTAAACTTAGTGGCATCCTAAAAGTGGCTGTTGGACTTCCATTAGTGTCCCACTAGTGCAAATCTTTTTGCAGAACCTCTGCATTGCACACTCAAACTCATTGTTACAAAGCCATTATACTAGCAAACACTGAGTAAACTTAGTGGCATCCTAAAAGTGGCTATTGGACTTCCTTTAGTGTCCCACTAGTGCAAATCTATTTGCAGAACCTCTGCTTTGCACACTCAAACTCATTGTTAATAAGCCATTATACTAGCAAACACTGAGTAAACTTAGTGGCATCCTGAAAGTGGCTGTTGGACTTCCATTAGTGTCCCACTAGTGAAAATCTTTTTGCAGAACCTCTGCATTGCACACTCAAACTCATTGTTACTAAGCCATTATACTAGCAAACACTGAGTAAACTTAGTGGCATCCTAAAAGTGGCTGTTGGACTTCCATTAGTGTCCCACTAGTGGAAATATATTTGCAGAACCTCTGCATTGCACACTCAAACTCATTGTTACTAAGCCATTATACTGGCAAACACTCAGTAAGCTTAGTGGCATCCTAAAAGTGGCTGTTGGACTTCCATTAGTGTCCCACTGGTGCAAATCTATTTCCAGAACCTCTGCATTGCACACTCAAACTCATTGTTACTAAGCCATTATACTAGCAAACACTGAGTAAACTTAGTGGCATTCTAAAAGTGGCTGTTGGACTTCCATTAGTGTCCCACTAATGCAAATCTTTTTGCAGAACCTCTGCATTGCACACTCAAACTCATTGTTACTAAGCCATTATACTAGCAAACACTGAGTAAACTTAGTGGCATCCTAAAAGTGGCTGTTGGACTTCCATTAGTGTCCCACTAGTGGAAATCTATTTGCAGAACCTCTGCATTGCACACTCAAACTCACTGTTAATAAGCCATTATACTAGCAAACACTGAGTAAACTTATTGGCATCCTAAAAGTGGCTGTTGGACTTCCATTAGTGTCCCACTAGTGGAAATCTATTTGCAAAACCTCTGCATTGCACACTCAAACACATTGTTACTAAGCCATTATACTAGCAAACACTGAGTAAACTTAGTGGCATCCTAAAAGTGGCTGTTCGACTTCCATTAGTGTCCCAATAGTGCAAATCTATTTGCAGAACCTCTGCATTGCACACTCAAACTCATTGTTACTAAGCCGTTATACTAGCAAAAAATGAGTAAACTTAGTGGCATCCTAAAAGTGGCTGTTGGACTTCCATTAGAGCAGAGTGAAGGCAGATAGCCGTAACGTACATGACTGAGGCAGTGATAGATCCAGGAAAGGGTTAAGGAGTAAGGGATGGGGTTTTTACCTAAGGAATGTGGTGGGGGGTGAGCGAGCAGGAGGAGAGACGGGGGGCAGGGGCCATATAAAAAATAGGTCCCATGTTAAGGTGTCATTCCTTTGTCCTGGACTCAAAGACTGAACCAGCAGTATGGATGCCTTGCTGAAGACTGTTCAGGCTGCGGCTTTGACGTGTAGGCCCGAATGGATTCAGGCCCAGCTAGACGAATTGCTGAAGAGTGCCCGGGATACAGCATCTGTCCCTTCTGAACTTTCTGAACATCAAACTCTAAGAAGATCAAGACCTCCTGAGAGACTAACTTCTGAAATGGCCAATAGGACTCACAATAGGATCATAAGTCCTTCTGTTACTTCTAGGAAAAGAGCAAAGCGCAGCACGGCCTCTGATCCTTCTTACAAACCAGGAAGGAAACTACAGTACAAGAATAACAAGGGACAGAGAAAAGAGCCCGACCATCTAACCAGAGAGACACCAAGAAGTGCAAGGAGAAAGTCCAGCTCTACTGAGGTGCCAGCCAGAGAAGCAGCCACACAAGCTACAACTGACGTGACCACAGTCCACCATGAATCCTTAGAACTTCCTCAACAAACTTTGCATCATTCTAGAGGACATCATACGGCCTCACCCCAGGAAATGAACCAACACGGGGGGATGGGCTTAGGACACACAACATTTCCGGATCCGGGTTCTCATTACACGAGGAGTGGTAGGAATCCAAAAAGACAACTGCGCAAAAGTACTTTAACCAGACAAAGACTTCATCGGCCGGCTCAGGATGTGAGTCAGGCAATAAATCTACAGCTACAAGACTCAGAAGAGATTCCAGACAATGACTATGACACAGATAACGACTCCCCACTAGAGGGCAGCAGCACGCAGCACTTCAATAATGGAGGGGCTGTAGAGACTATAACTAATACGTCACGGACGGCTGGTCAACCTAGGACGCAGCCAGGTATTGGTGAGAACAATTTTTCTTGTCCTATATCTAGTGTAACAACACCTGTAATGAGTCCAGTGGGCGCAGTTGGGGGTACGGGTCCCGGCAATGTAGGATGGGATCTTAATTCAGTAGTACAGCAATTAGTGTCAGGGGTTAAGGAGGCTTTGAGTCAGTCTAGCTTACCCATAACTTCTTCTCCTATTGCTGCATGGTGCGGGAATGGTCGACGGACATCGGAGGTGGTAAGTCAGTCGTGTGCTGATCCAGAGACACAGGAGGACGCAGTAATTTCACAAGGGGTTACATTATCTGATGCAGCAAAAGGAGAATTATATGTATGTTTTGAGGGTCCTCTAGGAATTCATTTGAAACAGGAGGTTAGGGAGAAGATTTGGGCCGACGAATATGTGGAAATATTTTCATTATTGCCCTTAGAAAAATATAACTTGGATAGAGTAAGGTTTGATGAGAGGAAAAGAGAGGAACAAGAAAGACGGTATTGTCTCATCCCCCAAACATTTAGCAATTGGTTCCAGGCCTTTGCCATATTAGCAAGTGTAATAGGCCAAAAAACTCCTGAACATTGCTCTGCCTTATTTTGTTACATGAATTCTATCGGGGAGGCGCACCGTGTGTATGGAGGTTTAGCATGGCTGCGCTATGATGAGCAGTTTCGCCAACGAAAGGCTGGTCACCAAGGGATTCGTTGGGATCACAAAGATATTGGTTTATGGATGCGTCTCATGACAGCGCCACGTGGGGTTAATCAGCCCTTTCAGGGCTATGTCGGCAGATCATCAGCAATCGGATTGTCGGCAGCAAACAGAAAAGGTTGCTGCTGGCAGTTCAATGATAGCCAGTGCAGATTCGGAAACACATGCAGGTACAAACATGAATGCACCTTCTGTAGTGGAAACCATAGCCTATCAAAATGCTTTAAACGAAATAAAACCCCAACAGCAGAGATTAACCAAAAAGGGGGAAACCCCAATTAGACTCGGGGAGATGGTGGGCTATCTAAGCAGGTACCCAGATAGAAAAGCAGCACAATTGCTGGGGGAGGGTTTCTCAGAAGGTTTTAAGATCCCATCTACTTCGGGCCCATTAACCTGTTCTCGTAACCTTGCTTCAGCTTATACATATTCTCACATTGTCTCCACAAAACTAAACAAAGAAATTGACCTGGGCCGCATGGCAGGCCCATTCCCCAAAATGCCAATAGAAAACTTAAGAGTCTCTCCATTGGGAGTGGTCCCAAAGAAGGAACCCAATAAGTTTAGGCTGATCCATCATCTGTCCTTCCCTCATGGAAGCTCAGTTAATGATGGAATCAATCAGGAACTTTGCACAGTCTCGTATACTTCATTTGATACAGCGATTGCATGGGTTCAGAAGTACGGCAGAGGAGCTTTAATGGCAAAAACAGACATTGAAGCTGCCTTTAGACTCTTACCAGTCCATCCAGAAAGCTTCCATCTCTTGGGTTGTCAGTGGCAGGGAAGGTTTTATGTAGACTTGTGTTTACCGATGGGCTGCTCCATCTCATGCTCCTTGTTTGAATCATTTAGCACATTTTTGGAGTGGGTAGTAAAGAAGGAAGCCGGCGTGCGTTCTGTCCTGCATTATCTAGATGATTTCCTATGTATAGGTCCACCAAAGTCATTTGTTTGTGCTTCATTATTGGCAGCGATTCAGTCGGTTTTTAAGTGTTTTGGAGTACCGTTAGCATCAGATAAAACAGAAGGCCCGTCTACACTTATCAAGTTTTTAGGAATTTTGATTGACAGTGAAGCAATGGAGTGCAGATTACCGGATGACAAGGTCAGTGATCTGCTGGAGGCAGTCAGAGAAGCTAGATCTCACCGTAAGATCAGATTAAAGGATCTACAATCGCTGTTAGGAAAAATAAACTTTGCGTGTCGCATTATTCCAATGGGTAGAGTTTTTTGTAGGCGCCTAGCTGCAGCTACCTCAGGCATAACCTTTCCACATCACTTTGTGCGGCTGGCTAGAACATTAAAGGACGATCTGGCGGTATGGGAACAGTTCTTAATGGAGTTTAATGGGAGGTCATTGTGGATCAGACCACCGGTTTCAAATTTTGATCTAGACATCCACACTGATGCAGCGGGGTCAACTGGTTTTGGTGCATATTGTTCTGGACAGTGGTGTGCAGATAGGTGGCCAGAGAGTTGGAGAAACAATGGGTTAACACGAAACTTAGTACTCCTTGAATTGTTCCCCATAGTGGTTGCTTGTGAAATTTGGTGCAATATTTTCCAAAACCGAAAAGTGAGATTTCATTGTGATAATTTGGGAGTTGTAGAAGTCATCAACAAACAATCAGCTTCTTCCCTGCCTGTTGTTACGTTGCTGCGTCATCTAGTGCTGCGCTGCTTAAAGTCAAATTGTCAGATTACAGCTGTGCATGTCCCCGGTGTTTGCAATTCTGTGGCTGATGCTCTGTCTCGTTTTCAGTGGGACAGACTCCGTTCGTTAGCCCCGATGGCAGAGGTACAAGGCAAGAAGTGTCCGGATTTTCTGTGGTCACTGCCAGTGACACCGCATACGCTCTGATAGAACGGTCTGTGGGTGTAAGCACATGGCAGAGGTACCAGTCAGCATGGAGGGAATGGTAAGACTTGTGTGCTCTAGTGGCACATGATGCCAGTGTACATGACAATGTTTCCTTGTTGTTATTTTACATTAGCAGGGCCTTTGTGGATGGTACTTCATTGTCCAGTATTGATAGTAAAATGTCTGGATTAGCTTTTTGGTTTAAGTTGCACGACTTCACTGATTACACAAAGCATTTTTTAGTTAAGCAGGCCCTAAAGGGTTACAGGAAAAGTTGTAAGAAGACCAGAGATAAACGGCGTCCGATTTCTTTCCAGTTATTGCAGCAGATACTGAGTGTACTAGGCCGAGTCTGGAGCAGTCCGTTTGAAGTGTTTCTCTTTAGTTGTGCATTCACACTGGCCTTTTTTGGAGCTTTTAGAATCAGCGAGTTAGTGTCGAGTAGCTCCACCAGAAGTGGGGGTCTACAAGCCGAGGACGTGCATCAGTACACAGACAGATTGGAATGTTTTCTGGCAAAGTCAAAAACTGATCAACAGGGTAGAGGAAAATGGATCACATTGTTTCCTTTAAGCGGTTCCAGGGCCTGCCCGGTCATCTGTTTTAGAAACTATGTCTTAAGAAGGCCAAATATCCAAGGTTCATTACTAATTCATGAGGATTGTAAGTCATTGTCACAATTTCAATTCACAGCAGTTCTTAAAAAATGCCTGACAATATTGGGAGAGTCTCCAAATGCATTCACTTCACACTCGTTTAGGATAGGAGCAGCCACAGAAGCTGTAGATGGGGCTTAGGGCCTGACATAGTTAAAAAAAAATCGGGAGATGGGAATCGAGCAGATTTAAGAGTTACATTAGATTACATTTATTATAAATGGCGTACATGTATATATATATATATATGTGTACATTTTGGTAATCTTATAGTAGTTGTGTCTTCATTTAGACAATTGTGTGATAATTGTGTTTTTGTTTTTTGTTTTAGCTGAACAGCAATGCCTGGTTTGGATCATGGGACATTCATTTGTTTTTTGGGGGGCCTTACGTGCAGCAGTCAGGCCTAATGGTAAACAGTTGGGGTTGCCCAGTTCCTTGGCACGGGTGACATGGATAGGAAAGAGGGGAATGCAGTGGCATCAGCTGTTAAAAGAAATCCAGTATCATGTGGAGTTCTACCGCCCCCCGGACGTCTTACTTATCCATTTAGGTGGTAATGATTTAGCAATAAGAACATCAAGACATTTAGTTAGGAACATAAAGCTTGATATGTTGAATTTATGGAGGTCTTACCCAGAAACAGTGGTGGTCTGGTCGGATATAGTAGCTAGACAAATGTGGAGAACAGCGCGATCAGTGGCTCGCATCAATAATACAAGGATAAAGGTTAATAAAAAAAGAACAAAATTTGTGTTGGAAAACGGAGGGGTGGCCATACGTCACCAGATGCTGGAAAATACAAAGGAACAATTTTGGAGAGATGATAAGGTACATCTTAATGACATTGGCATTGATATATGGATGTTGGGAATACAAGAAGGAGTAGAACGAGCCATTAAGTTGTGGAGGAACTCACTCTTGTAAGGTGTCACAAGAGCGAGTCTTGGCGGGATGTGGTTGTTTAAACCCCCTCTTTGTTGGTTGGAGAATTATGTTTTTAATGGGGTCCCTGGGCCAGAGCTCAGCGGACAGTGGAATATGGGTCCCTGGGGAGGAGCTCAGTGGACAGTGGAATAGATGGGTCCCTGGGGAGGAGCTCAGCGGACACAAGGAAAATGATCAAGGGGTATACCCAGATTCCCCCTTGAGCTAGGTGTACACGGCGGAGGGGGATATGGGGCTGGGATTTATAACAACCACATCTCTGGGCCGATAATCTTGTTTTTTCTTGTTGATGTTTTTTCTTATAAAAAATAAAGGGCTGCTGTGGCCAAAATTGTAATCCATGTCACGCAGTGTGTGGTGTCTTATTTATTAGGTTACCAGGAGCGCAATTCACTAGTCCATCAGTCAAGCAGAGTGAAGGCAGATAGCCGTAACGTACATGACTGAGGCAGTGATAGATCCAGGAAAGGGTTAAGGAGTAAGGGATGGGGTTTTTACCTAAGGAATGTGGTGGGGGGTGAGCGAGCAGGAGGAGAGACGGGGGGCAGGGGCCATATAAGAAATAGGTCCCATGTTAAGGTGTCATTCCTTTGTCCTGGACTCAAAGACTGAACCAGCAGTTGTCCCACCCACCCTCCCTATAATAAAGGGAAATGTATCAATATCAGGACATTGCAACACTGTCAATATTCTAACAATGTTTTGGTATTCAACATCATCGGTATTTTATCAACATTATTAGTATTGTATCGTATTGTATCAATTGTTATCAGTAATGTATCCAAATTGACAATGTCATATCAACATATTAATATTGTATTAACATTTTAATATTGTATGTTACAGCAGCATTTGGCGGCGGCGGGATGTGGTTGTTTAAACCCCCTCTTTGTTGGTTGGAGAATTATGTTTTTAATGGGGTCCCTGGGCCAGAGCTCAGCGGACAGTGGAATATAGGTCCCTGGGGAGGAGCTCAGTGGACAGTGGAATAGATGGGTCCCTGGGGAGGAGCTCAGCGGACACAAGGAAAATGATCAAGGGGTATACCCAGATTCCCCCTTGAGCTAGGTGTACACGGCGGAGGGGGATATGGGGCTGGGATTTATAACAACCACATCTCTGGGCCGATAATCTTGTTTTTTCTTGTTGATGTTTTTTCTTATAAAAAATAAAGGGCTGCTGTGGCCAAAATTTTAATCCATGTCACGCAGTGTGTGGTGTCTTATTTATTAGGTTACCAGGAGCGCAATTCACTAGTCCATCAGTCATGTCCCACTAGTGCAAATCTATTTGCAGCACCTCTGCATTGCACACCCAAACTCATTGTTACTAAGTCATTATACTAGCAAACACTGAGTAAACTTAGTGGCATCCTAAAAGTGGCTGTTGGACTTCCATTAGTGTCCCACTGGTGCAAATCTATTTCCAGAACCTCTGCATTGCACACTCAAACTCATTGTTACTAAGCCATTATACTAGCAAACACTGAGTAAACTTAGTGGCATCCTAAAAGTGGCTGTTGGACTTCCATTAGTGTCCCACTAGTGGAAATATATTTGCAGAACCTCTGCATTGCACACTCAAACTCATTGTTACTAAGCCATTATACTGGCAAACACTCAGTAAGCTTAGTGGCATCCTAAAAGTGGCTGTTGGACTTCCTTTAGTGTCCCACTGGTGCAAATCTATTTCCAGAACCTCTGCATTGCACACTCAAACTCATTGTTACTAAGCCATTATACTAGCAAACACTGAGTAAACTTAGTGGCATTCTAAAAGTGGCTGTTGGACTTCCATTAGAGTCCCACTAATGCAAATCTTTTTGCAGAACCTCTGCATTGCACACTCAAACTCATTGTTACTAAGCCATTATACTAGCAAACACTGAGTAAACTTAGTGGCATCCTAAAAGTGGCTGTTGGACTTCCATTAGTGTCCCACTAGTGGAAATCTATTTGCAGAACCTCTGCATTGCACACTCAAACTCACTGTTAATAAGCCATTATACTAGCAAACACTGAGTAAACTTATTGGCATCCTAAAAGTGGCTGTTGGACTTCCATTAGTGTCCCACTAGTGGAAATCTATTTGCAAAACCTCTGCATTGCATACTCAAACTCATTGTTACTAAGCCATTATACAAGCAAACACTGAGTAAACTTAGTGGCATCCTAAAAGTGGCTGTTCGACTTCCATTAGTGTCCCAATAGTGCAAATCTATTTGCAGAACTTCTGCATTGCACACTCAAACTCATTGTTACTAAGCCATTATACTAGCAAAAAATGAGTAAACTTAGTGGCATCCTAAAAGTGGCTGTTGGACTTCCATTAGTGTCCCACTAGTGCAAATCTATTTGCAGCACCTCTGCATTGCACACCCAAACTCATTGTTACTAAGTCATTATACTAGCAAACACTGAGTAAACTTAGTGGCATCCTAAAAGTGGCTGTTGGACTTCCATTAGTGTCCCACTGGTGCAAATCTATTTCCAGAACCTCTGCATTGCACACTCAAACTCATTGTTACTAAGCCATTATACTAGAAAACACTGAGAAAACTTAGTGGCATCCTAAAAGTGGCTGTTGGACTTCCATTAGTGTCCCACTAGTGCAAATCTATTTGCAGAACCTCTGCATTGCACACTCAAACTCATTGTTACTAAGCCATTATACTAGCAAACAATGAGTAAACTTAGTGGCATCCTAAAAATGGCTGTTGGACTTCCATTAGTGTCCAACTAGTGCAAATCTATTTGCAGAACCTCTGCATTGCACACTCAAACTCATTGTTACTAAGCCATTATACTAGCAAACACTGAGTAAACTTAGTGGCATCCTAAAAGTGGCTGTTGGACTTCCATTAGTGTCCCACTGGTGCAAATCTATTTGCAGCACCTCTGCATTGCACACTCAAACTCATTGTTACTAAGCCATTATACTAGCAAACACTGAGTAAACTTAGTGGCATCCTAAAAGTGGCTGTTGGACTTCCATTAGTGTCCCACTAGTGCAAATCTATTTGCAGCACCTCTGCATTGCACACCCAAACTCATTGTTACTAAGTCATTATACTAGCAAACACTGAGTAAACTTAGTGGCATCCTAAAAGTGGCTGTTGGACTTCCATTAGTGTCCCACTGGTGCAAATCTATTTCCAGAACCTCTGCATTGCACACTCAAACTCATTGTTACTAAGCCATTATACTAGAAAACACTGAGAAAACTTAGTGACATCCTAAAAGTGGCTGTTGGACTTCCATTAGTGTCCCACTAGTGCAAATCTATTTGCAGAACCTCTGCATTGCACACTCAAACTCATTGTTACTAAGCCATTATACTAGCAAACACTGAGTAAACTTAGTGGCATCCTAAAAATGGCTGTTGGACTTCCATTAGTGTCCAACTAGTGCAAATCTATTTGCAGAACCTCTGCATTGCACACTCAAACTCATTGTTACTAAGCCATTATACTAGCAAACACTGAGTAAACTTAGTGGCATCCTAAAAGTGGCTGTTGGACTTCCATTAGTGTCCCACTAGTGCAAATCTATTTGCAGCACCTCTGCATTGCACACTCAAACTCATTGTTACTAAGCCATTATACTAGCAAACACTGAGTAAACTTAGTGGCATCCTAAAAGTGGCTGTTGGACTTCCATTAGTGTCCCACTAGTGCAAATCTATTGGCAGAACCTCTGCATTGCACACTCAAACTCATTGTTACTAAGCCATTATACTAGCAAAAACTGAGTAAACTTAGTGGCATCCTAAAAGTGGCTGTTGGACTTCCATTAGTGTCCCACTAGTGCAAATTTATTTGCAGCACCTCTGCATTGCACACTCAAACTCATTGTTACTAAGCCACTATACTAGCAAACACTGAGTAAACTTAGTGCATCCTAAAAGTGGCTGTTGGACTTCCATTAGTGTCCCACTAGTGCAAATCTATTTACAGCACCTCTGCATTGCACACTCAAACTCATTGTTACTAAGCCATTATACTAGCAAACACTGAGTAAACTTAGTGGCATCCTAAAAGTGGCTGTTGGACTTCCATTAGTGTCCCACTAGTGCAAATCTTTTTGCAGAACCTCTGCATTGCACACTCAAACTCATTGTTACAAAGCCATTATACTAGCAAACACTGAGTAAACTTAGTGGCATCCTAAAAGTGGCTGTTGGACTTCCTTTAGTGTCCCACTAGTGCAAATCTATTTGCAGAACCTCTGCTTTGCACACTCAAACTCATTGTTAATAAGCCATTATACTAGCAAACACTGAGTAAACTTAGTGGCATCCTGAAAGTGGCTGTTGGACTTCCATTAGTGTCCCACTAGTGAAAATCTTTTTGCAGAACCTCTGCTTTGCACACTCAAACTCATTGTTACTAAGCCATTACACAAGCAAACACTGAGTAAACTTAGTGGCATCCAAAAAGTGGCTGTTGGACTTCCTTTAGTGTCCCAATAGTGCAAATCTATTTGCAGAACCTCTGCTTTGCACACTCAAACTCCTTGTTACTAAGCCATTATACTAGCAAACACTGAGTAAACTTAGTGGCATCCAAAAAGTGGCTGTTGGACTTCCTTTAGTGTCCCACTAGTGCAAATCTATTTGCAGAACCTCTGCTTTGCACACTCAAACTCCTTGTTACTAAGCCGTTATACTAGCAAACACTGAGTAAACTTAGTGGCATCCTAAAAATTGCTGTTGGACTTCCATTAGTGTCCCACTAGTTCAAATCTATTTGCAGAAACTCTGCATTGCACACTCAAACTCACTGTTACTAAGCCATTATACTAGCAAACACTGAGTAAACTTAGTGGCATCCTAAAAGTGGCTGTTGGACTTCCATTAGTGTCCCACTAGTGGAAATCTATTTGCAGAACCTCTGCATTGCAAACTCAAACTCACTGTTAATAAGCCATTTATACTAGCAAACACTGAGTAAACTTAGTGGCATCCTAAAAGTGGCTGTTGGACTTCCATTAGTGTCCCACTAGTGGAAATATATTTGCAGAACCTCTGCATTGCACACTCAAACTCATTGTTACTAAGCCATTATACTGGCAAACACTCAGTAAACTTAGTGGCATCCTAAAAGTGGCTGTTGGACTTCCATTAGTGTCCCACTAGTGGAAATCTATTTGCAAAACCTCTGCATTGCACACTCAAACTTATTGTTACTAAGCCATTATACTAGCAAACACTGAGTAAACTTAGTGGCATCCTAAAAGTGGCTGTTGGACTTCCATTAGTGTCCCAATAGTGCAAATCTATTTGCAGAACCTCTGCATTGCACACTCAAACTCATTGTTACTAAGCCATTATACTAGCAAAAACTGAGTAAACTTAGTGGCATCCTAAAAGTGGCTGTTGGACTTCCATTAGTGTCCCACTAGTGCAAATCTATTTGCAGCACCTCTGCATTGCACACCCAAACTCATTGTTACTAAGTCATTATACTAGCAAACACTGAGTAAACTTAGTGGCATCCTAAAAGTGGCTGTTGGACTTCCATTAGTGTCCCACTGGTGCAAATCTATTTCCAGAACCTCTGCATTGCACACTCAAACTCATTGTTACTAAGCCATTATACTAGAAAACACTGAGAAAACTTAGTGGCATCCTAAAAGTGGCTGTTGGACTTCCATTAGTGTCCCACTAGTGCAAATCTATTTGCAGAACCTCTGCATTGCACACTCAAACTCATTGTTACTAAGCCATTATACTAGCAAACACTGAGTAAACTTAGTGGCATCCTAAAAATGGCTGTTGGACTTCCATTAGTGTCCTACTAGTGCAAATCTATTTGCAGAACCTCTGCATTGCACACTCAAACTCATTGTTACTAAGCCATTATACTAGCAAACACTGAGTAAACTTAGTGGCATCCTAAAAGTGGCTGTTGGACTTCCATTAGTGTCCCACTAGTGCAAATCTATTTGCAGCACCTCTGCATTGCACACTCAAACTCATTGTTACTAAGCCATTATACTAGCAAACACTGAGTAAACTTAGTGGCATCCTAAAAGTGGCTGATGGACTTCCATTAGTGTCCCACTAGTGCAAATTTATTGGCAGAACCTCTGCATTGCACATTCAAACTCATTGTTACTAAGCCATTATACTAGCAAAAACTGAGTAAACTTAGTGGCATCCTAAAAGTGGCTGTTGGACTTCCATTAGTGTCCCACTAGTGCAAATCTATTTGCAGCACCTCTGCATTGCACACTCAAACTCATTGTTACTAAGCCATTATACTAGCAACCACTGAGTAAACTTAGTGCATCCTAAAAGTGGCTGTTGGACTTCCATTAGTGTCCCACTAGTGCAAATCTATTTGCAGCACCTCTGCATTGCACACTCAAACTCATTGTTAGTAAGCCATTATACTAGCAAACACTGAGTAAACTTAGTGGCATCCTAAAAGTGGCTGTTGGACTTCCTTTAGTGTCCCACTAGTGCAAATCTATTTGCAGAACCTCTGCTTTGCACACTCAAACTCATTGTTAATAAGCCATTATACTAGCAAACACTGAGTAAACTTAGTGGCATCCTGAAAGTGGCTGTTGGACTTCCATTAGTGTCCCACTAGTGAAAATCTTTTTGCAGAACCTCTGCATTGCACACTCAAACTCATTGTTACTAAGCCATTATACTAGCAAACACTGAGTAAACTTAGTGGCATCCAAAAAGTGGCTGTTGGACTTCCTTTAGTGTCCCACTAGTGCAAATCTATTTGCAGAACCTCTGCATTGCACACTCAAACTCATTGTTACTAAGCCGTTATACTAGCAAACACTGAGTAAACTTAGTGGCATCCTAAAAATGGCTGTTGGACTTCCATTAGTGTCCCACTAGTTCAAATCTATTTGCAGAAACTCTGCATTGCACACTCAAACTCACTGTTACTAAGCCATTATACTAGCAAACACTGAGTAAACTTAGTGGCATCCTAAAAATGGCTGTTGGACTTCCATCAGTGTCCCACTAGTGCAAATCTATTTGCAGAACCTCTGCATTGCACACTCAAACTCATTGTTACTAAGCCATTATACTAGCAAAAACTGAGTAAACTTAGTGGCATCCTAAAAGTGGCTGTTGGACTTCCATTAGTGTCCCACTAGTGCAAATCTATTTGCAGAACCTCTGCATTGCACACTCAAACTCACTGTTACTAAGCCATTATACTAGCAAACACTGAGTAAACTTAGTGGCATCCTAAAAGTGGCTGTTGGACTTCCATTAGTGTCCCACTAGTGGAATTCTATTTGCAGAACCTCTGCATTGCACACTCAAACTCACTGTTAATAAGCCATTATACTAGCAAACACTGAGTAAACTTATTGGCATCCTAAAAGTGGCTGTTGGACTTCCATTAGTGTCCCACTAGTGGAAATCTATTTGCAGAACCTCTGCATTGCACACTCAAACTCATTGTTACTAAGCCATTATACTAGCAAACACTGAGTAAACTTAGTGGCATCCTAAAAGTGGCTGTTGGACTTCCATTAGTGTCCCACTGGTGCAAATCTATTTGCAGAACCTCTGCATTGCACACTCAAACTCATTGTTACTAAGCCGTTATACTAGCAAACACTGAGTAAACTTAGTGGCATCCTAAAAATGGCTGTTGGACTTCCATTAGTGTCCCACTAGTTCAAATCTATTTGCAGAAACTCTGCATTGCACACTCAAACTCACTGTTACTAAGCCATTATACTAGCAAACACTGAGTAAACTTAGTGGCATCCTAAAAATGGCTGTTGGACTTCCATCAGTGTCCCACTAGTGCAAATCTATTTGCAGAACCTCTGCATTGCACACTCAAACTCATTGTTACTAAGCCATTATACTAGCAAAAACTGAGTAAACTTAGTGGCATCCTAAAAGTGGCTGTTGGACTTCCATTAGTGTCCCACTAGTGCAAATCTATTTGCAGAACCTCTGCATTGCACACTCAAACTCACTGTTACTAAGCCATTATACTAGCAAACACTGAGTAAACTTAGTGGCATCCTAAAAGTGGCTGTTGGACTTCCATTAGTGTCCCACTAGTGGAAATCTATTTGCAGAACCTCTGCATTGCACACTCAAACTCACTGTTAATAAGCCATTATACTAGCAAACACTGAGTAAACTTATTGGCATCCTAAAAGTGGCTGTTGGACTTCCATTAGTGTCCCACTAGTGGAAATCTATTTGCAGAACCTCTGCATTGCACACTCAAACTCATTGTTACTAAGCCATTATACTAGCAAACACTGAGTAAACTTAGTGGCATCCTAAAAGTGGCTGTTGGACTTCCATTAGTGTCCCACTAGTGCAAATCTATTTGCAGAACCTCTGCATTGCACACTCAAACTCATTGTTACTAAGCCATTATACTAGCAAAAACTGAGTAAACTTAGTGGCATCCTAAAAGTGGCTGTTGGACTTCCATTAGTGTCCCACTAGTGCAAATCTATTTGCAGCACCTCTGCATTGCACACCCAAACTCATTGTTACTAAGCCATTATACTAGCAAACACTGAGTAAACTTAGTGGCATCCTAAAAGTGGCTGTTGGACTTCCATTAGTGTCCCACTGGTGCAAATCTATTTCCAGAACCTCTGCATTGCACACTCAAACTCATTGTTACTAAGCCATTATACTAACAAACACTAAGTAAAATTAGTGGCATCCTAAAAGTGGCTGTTGGACTTCCATTAGTGTTCCACTAGTGCAAATCTATTTGCAGAACCTCTGCATTGCACACTCAAACTCATTGTTACTAAGCCATTATACTAGCAAAAACTGAGTAAACTTAGTGGCATCCTAAAAGTGGCTGTTGGACTTCCATTAGTGTCCCACTAGTGCAAATCTATTTGCAGAACCTCTGCATTGCACACTCAAACTCACTGTTACTAAGCCATTATACTAGCAAACACTGAGTAAACTTAGTGGCATCCAAAAAGTGGCTGTTGGACTTCCTTTAGTGTCCCACTAGTGCAAATCTATTTGCAGAACCTCTGCTTTGCACACTCAAACTCCTTGTTACTAAGCCGTTATACTAGCAAACACTGAGTAAACTTAGTGGCATCCTAAAAATTGCTGTTGGACTTCCATTAGTGTCCCACTAGTTCAAATCTATTTGCAGAAACTCTGCATTGCACACTCAAACTCACTGTTACTAAGCCATTATACTAGCAAACACTGAGTAAACTTAGTGGCATCCTAAAAGTGGCTGTTGGACTTCCATTAGTGTCCCACTAGTGGAAATCTATTTGCAGAACCTCTGCATTGCAAACTCAAACTCACTGTTAATAAGCCATTTATACTAGCAAACACTGAGTAAACTTAGTGGCATCCTAAAAGTGGCTGTTGGACTTCCATTAGTGTCCCACTAGTGGAAATATATTTGCAGAACCTCTGCATTGCACACTCAAACTCATTGTTACTAAGCCATTATACTGGCAAACACTCAGTAAACTTAGTGGCATCCTAAAAGTGGCTGTTGAACTTCCATTAGTGTCCCACTAGTGGAAATCTATTTGCAAAACCTCTGCATTGCACACTCAAACTTATTGTTACTAAGCCATTATACTAGCAAACACTGAGTAAACTTAGTGGCATCCTAAAAGTGGCTGTTGGACTTCCATTAGTGTCCCAATAGTGCAAATCTATTTGCAGAACCTCTGCATTGCACACTCAAACTCATTGTTACTAAGCCATTATACTAGCAAAAACTGAGTAAACTTAGTGGCATCCTAAAAGTGGCTGTTGGACTTCCATTAGTGTCCGACTAGTGCAAATCTATTTGCAGCACCTCTGCATTGCACACCCAAACTCATTGTTACTAAGTCATTATACTAGCAAACACTGAGTAAACTTAGTGGCATCCTAAAAGTGGCTGTTGGACTTCCATTAGTGTCCCACTGGTGCAAATCTATTTCCAGAACCTCTGCATTGCACACTCAAACTCATTGTTACTAAGCCATTATACTAGAAAACACTGAGAAAACTTAGTGGCATCCTAAAAGTGGCTGTTGGACTTCCATTAGTGTCCCACTAGTGCAAATCTATTTGCAGAACCTCTGCATTGCACACTCAAACTCATTGTTACTAAGCCATTATACTAGCAAACACTGAGTAAACTTAGTGGCATCCTAAAAATGGCTGTTGGACTTCCATTAGTGTCCTACTAGTGCAAATCTATTTGCAGAACCTCTGCATTGCACACTCAAACTCATTGTTACTAAGCCATTATACTAGCAAACACTGAGTAAACTTAGTGGCATCCTAAAAGTGGCTGTTGGACTTCCATTAGTGTCCCACTAGTGCAAATCTATTTGCAGCACCTCTGCATTGCACACTCAAACTCATTGTTACTAAGCCATTATACTAGCAAACACTGAGTAAACTTAGTGGCATCCTAAAAGTGGCTGTTGGACTTCCATTAGTGTCCCACTAGTGCAAATTTATTGGCAGAACCTCTGCATTGCACATTCAAACTCATTGTTACTAAGCCATTATACTAGCAAAAACTGAGTAAACTTAGTGGCATCCTAAAAGTGGCTGTTGGACTTCCATTAGTGTCCCACTAGTGCAAATCTATTTGCAGCACCTCTGCATTGCACACTCAAACTCATTGTTACTAAGCCATTATACTAGCAACCACTGAGTAAACTTAGTGCATCCTAAAAGTGGCTGTTGGACTTCCATTAGTGTCCCACTAGTGCAAATCTATTTGCAGCACCTCTGCATTGCACACTCAAACTCATTGTTAGTAAGCCATTATACTAGCAAACACTGAGTAAACTTAGTGGCATCCTAAAAGTGGCTGTTGGACTTCCTTTAGTGTCCCACTAGTGCAAATCTATTTGCAGAACCTCTGCTTTGCACACTCAAACTCATTGTTAATAAGCCATTATACTAGCAAACACTGAGTAAACTTAGTGGCATCCTGAAAGTGGCTGTTGGACTTCCATTAGTGTCCCACTAGTGAAAATCTTTTTGCAGAACCTCTGCATTGCACACTCAAACTCATTGTTACTAAGCCATTATACTAGCAAACACTGAGTAAACTTAGTGGCATCCAAAAAGTGGCTGTTGGACTTCCTTTAGTGTCCCACTAGTGCAAATCTATTTGCAGAACCTCTGCATTGCACACTCAAACTCATTGTTACTAAGCCGTTATACTAGCAAACACTGAGTAAACTTAGTGGCATCCTAAAAATGGCTGTTGGACTTCCATTAGTGTCCCACTAGTTCAAATCTATTTGCAGAAACTCTGCATTGCACACTCAAACTCACTGTTACTAAGCCATTATACTAGCAAACACTGAGTAAACTTAGTGGCATCCTAAAAATGGCTGTTGGACTTCCATCAGTGTCCCACTAGTGCAAATCTATTTGCAGAACCTCTGCATTGCACACTCAAACTCATTGTTACTAAGCCATTATACTAGCAAAAACTGAGTAAACTTAGTGGCATCCTAAAAGTGGCTGTTGGACTTCCATTAGTGTCCCACTAGTGCAAATCTATTTGCAGAACCTCTGCATTGCACACTCAAACTCACTGTTACTAAGCCATTATACTAGCAAACACTGAGTAAACTTAGTGGCATCCTAAAAGTGGCTGTTGGACTTCCATTAGTGTCCCACTAGTGGAAATCTATTTGCAGAACCTCTGCATTGCACACTCAAACTCACTGTTAATAAGCCATTATACTAGCAAACACTGAGTAAACTTATTGGCATCCTAAAAGTGGCTGTTGGACTTCCATTAGTGTCCCACTAGTGGAAATCTATTTGCAGAACCTCTGCATTGCACACTCAAACTCATTGTTACTAAGCCATTATACTAGCAAACACTGAGTAAACTTAGTGGCATCCTAAAAGTGGCTGTTGGACTTCCATTAGTGTCCCACTGGTGCAAATCTATTTGCAGAACCTCTGCATTGCACACTCAAACTCATTGTTACTAAGCCGTTATACTAGCAAACACTGAGTAAACTTAGTGGCATCCTAAAAATGGCTGTTGGACTTCCATTAGTGTCCCACTAGTTCAAATCTATTTGCAGAAACTCTGCATTGCACACTCAAACTCACTGTTACTAAGCCATTATACTAGCAAACACTGAGTAAACTTAGTGGCATCCTAAAAATGGCTGTTGGACTTCCATCAGTGTCCCACTAGTGCAAATCTATTTGCAGAACCTCTGCATTGCACACTCAAACTCATTGTTACTAAGCCATTATACTAGCAAAAACTGAGTAAACTTAGTGGCATCCTAAAAGTGGCTGTTGGACTTCCATTAGTGTCCCACTAGTGCAAATCTATTTGCAGAACCTCTGCATTGCACACTCAAACTCACTGTTACTAAGCCATTATACTAGCAAACACTGAGTAAACTTAGTGGCATCCTAAAAGTGGCTGTTGGACTTCCATTAGTGTCCCACTAGTGGAAATCTATTTGCAGAACCTCTGCATTGCACACTCAAACTCACTGTTAATAAGCCATTATACTAGCAAACACTGAGTAAACTTATTGGCATCCTAAAAGTGGCTGTTGGACTTCCATTAGTGTCCCACTAGTGGAAATCTATTTGCAGAACCTCTGCATTGCACACTCAAACTCATTGTTACTAAGCCATTATACTAGCAAACACTGAGTAAACTTAGTGGCATCCTAAAAGTGGCTGTTGGACTTCCATTAGTGTCCCACTAGTGCAAATCTATTTGCAGAACCTCTGCATTGCACACTCAAACTCATTGTTACTAAGCCATTATACTAGCAAAAACTGAGTAAACTTAGTGGCATCCTAAAAGTGGCTGTTGGACTTCCATTAGTGTCCCACTAGTGCAAATCTATTTGCAGCACCTCTGCATTGCACACCCAAACTCATTGTTACTAAGCCATTATACTAGCAAACACTGAGTAAACTTAGTGGCATCCTAAAAGTGGCTGTTGGACTTCCATTAGTGTCCCACTGGTGCAAATCTATTTCCAGAACCTCTGCATTGCACACTCAAACTCATTGTTACTAAGCCATTATACTAACAAACACTAAGTAAAATTAGTGGCATCCTAAAAGTGGCTGTTGGACTTCCATTAGTGTTCCACTAGTGCAAATCTATTTGCAGAACCTCTGCATTGCACACTCAAACTCATTGTTACTAAGCCATTATACTAGCAAAAACTGAGTAAACTTAGTGGCATCCTAAAAGTGGCTGTTGGACTTCCATTAGTGTCCCACTAGTGCAAATCTATTTGCAGAACCTCTGCATTGCACACTCAAACTCACTGTTACTAAGCCGTTATACTAGCAAACACTGAGTAAACTTAGTGGCATCCTAAAAGTGGCTGTTGGACTTCCATTAGTGTCCCACTAGTGGAAATCTATTTGCAGAACCTCTGCATTGCACACTCAAATTCACTGTTAATAAGCCATTATACTAGCAAACACTGAGTAAACTTATTGGCATCCTAAAAGTGGCTGTTGGACTTCCATTAGTGTCCCACTAGTGTAAATCTATTTGCAGAACCTCTGCATTGCACACTCAAACTCATTGTTACTAAGCCATTATACTAGCAAACACTGAGTAAACTTAGTGGCATCCTAAAAGTGGCTGTTGGACTTCCATTAGTGTCCCACTAGTGCAAATCTATTTGCAGAACCTCTGCATTGCACACTCAAACTCATTGTTACTAAGCCATTATACTGGCAAACACTGAGTAAACTTAGTGGCATCCTAAAAGTGGCTGTTGGAATTCCATTAGTGTCCCACTAGTGCAAATCTATTTGCAGACCTCTGCATTGCACACTCAAACTCATTGTTACTAACCCATTATACTAGCAAACACTGAGTAAACTTAGTGGCATCCTAAAAGTGGCTGTTGGACTTCCATTAGTGTCCCACTAGTGCAAATCTATTGGCAGAACCTCTGCATTGCACACTCAAACTCATTGTTACTAAGCCATTATACTAGCAAAAACTGAGTAAACTTAGTGGCATCCTAAAAGTGGCTGTTGGACTTCCATTAGTGTCCCACTAGTGCAAGTCTATTTGCAGCACCTCTGCATTGCACACTCAAACTCATTGTTACTAAGCCATTATACTAGCAAACACTGAGTAAACTTAGTGGCATCCTAAAAGTGGCTGTTGGACTTCCATTAGTGTCCCACTAGTGCAAATCTTTTTGCAGAACCTCTGCATTGCACACTCAAACTCATTGTTACAAAGCCAATATACTAGCAAACACTGAGTAAACTTAGTGGCATCCTAAAAGTGGCTGTTGGACTTCCTTTAGTGTCCAACTAGTGCAAATCTTTTTGCAGAACCTCTGCTTTGCACACTCAAACTCATTGTTAATAAGCCATTATACTAGCAAACACTGAGTAAACTTAGTGGCATCCTAAAAGTGGCTGTTGGAATTCCATTAGTGTCCCACTAGTGAAAATCTTTTTGCAGAACCTCTGCATTGCACACTCAAACTCATTGTTACTAAGGCATTATACTAGCAAACACTGAGTAAACTTAGTGGCATCCTAAAAGTGGCTATTGGACTTCCTTTAGTGTCCCACTAGTGGAAATCTATTTGCAGAACCTCTGCTTTGCACACTCAAACTCATTGTTACTAAGCCATTATACTAGCAAACACTGAGTAAACTTAGTGGCATCCTAAAAGTGGCTGTTGGACTTCCATTAGTGTCCCACTGGTGCAAATCTATTTGCAGAACCTCTGCATTGCACACTCAAACTCATTGTTACTAAGCCATTATACTAGCAAACACTGAGTAAACTTAGTGGCATCCTAAAAATGGCTGTTGGACATCCATTAGTGTCCCACTAGTGCAAATCTATTTACAGAACCTCTGCATTGCACACTTAAACTCACTGTTACTAAGCCATTATACTAGCAATAACTGAGTAAACTTAGTGGCATCCTAAAAGTGGCTGTTGGACTTCCACTAGTGTCCCACTAGTGGAAATATATTTGCAGAACCTCTGCATTGCACACTCAAACTCATTGTTACTAAGCCATTATACTAGCAAACATTGAGTAAACTTAGTGGCATCCTAAAAGTGGCTGTTGGACTTCCATTAGTGTCCCACTGATGCAAATCTATTTGCAGAACCTCTGCATTGCACACTCAAACTCATTGTTACTAAGCCATTATACTAGCAAACACTGAGTAAACTTAGTGGCATCCTAAAAGTGGCTGTTGGACTTCCATTAGTGTCCCACTAGTGGAAATCTATTTGCAGAACCTCTGCATTGCACACTCAAACTCACTGTTAATAAGCCATTATACTAGCAAACACTGAGTAAACTTATTGGCATCCTAAAAGTGGCTGTTGGACTTCCATTAGTGTCCCACTAGTGGAAATCTATTTCCAGAACCTCTGCATTGCACACTCAAACTCATTGTTACTAAGCCATTATACTAGCAAACACTGAGTAAACTTAGTGGCATCCTAAAAGTGGCTGTTGGACTTCCATTAGTGTCCCACTAGTGCAAATCTATTTGCAGAACCTCTGCATTGCACACTCAAACTCATTGTTACTAAGCCATTATACTAGCAAAAACTGAGTAAACTTAGTGGCATCCTAAAAGTGGCTGTTGGACTTCCATTAGTGTCCCACTAGTGCAAATCTATTTGCAGCACCTCTGCATTGCACACCCAAAATCATTGTTACTAAGTAATTATACTAGAAAACACTGAGTAAACTTAGTGGCATCCTAAAAGTGGCTGTTGGACTTCCATTAGTGTCCCACTGGTGCAAATCTATTTCCAGAACCTCTGCATTGCACACTCAAACTCATTGTTACTAAGCCATTATACTAGAAAACACTGAGAAAACTTAGTGGCATCCTAAAAGTGGCTGTTGGACTTCCATTAGTGTCCCACTAGTGCAAATCTATTTGCAGAACCTCTGCATTGCACACTCAAACTCATTGTTACTAAGCCATTATACTAGCAAACACTGAGTAAACTTAGTGGCATCCTAAAAATGGCTGTTGGACTTCCATTAGTGTCCAACTAGTGCAAATCTATTTGCAGAACCTCTGCATTGCACACTCAAACTCATTGTTACTAAGCCATTTATACTAGCAAACACTGAGTAAACTTAGTGGCATCCTAAAAGTGGCTGTTGGACTTCTATTAGTGTCCCACTAGTGCAAATCTATTTGCAGCACCTCTGCATTGCACACTCAAACTCATTGTTACTAAGCCATTATACTAGCAAACACTGAGTAAACTTAGTGGCATCCTAAAAGTGGCTGTTGGACTTCCATTAGTGTCCCACTAGTGCAAATCTATTGGCAGAACCTCTGCATTGCACACTCAAACTCATTGTTACTAAGCCATTATACTAGCAAAAACTGAGTAAACTTAGTGGCATCCTAAAAGTGGCTGTTGGACTTCCTTTAGTGTCCCACTAGTGCAAATCTATTTGCAGAACCTCTGCTTTGCACACTCAAACTCATTGTTACTAAGCCATTATACTAGCAAAAACTGAGTAAACTTTGTGGCATCCTAAAAGTGGCTGTTGGACTTCCATTAGTGTCCCACTAGTGCAAGTCTATTTGCAGAACCTCTGCTTTGCACACTCAAACTCATTGTTACTAAGGCATTATACTAGCAAACACTGAGTAAACTTAGTGGCATCCTAAAAGTGGCTGTTGGACTTCCTTTAGTGTCCCACTAGTGCAAATCTATTTGCAGAACCTCTGCTTTGCACACTCAAACTCATTGTTACTAAGCCATTATACTAGCAAACACTGAGTAAACTTAGTGGCATCCTAAAAGTGGCTGTTGGACTTCCATTAGTGTCCCACTGGTGCAAATCTATTTGCAGAACCTCTGCATTGCACACTCAAACTCATTGTTACTAAGCCATTATACTAGCAAACACTGAGTAAACTTAGTGGCATCCTAAAAGTGGCTGTTGGACTTCCATTAGTGTCCCACTGGTGCAAATCTATTTGCAAAACCTCTGCATTGCACACTCAAACTCATTGTTACTAAGCCATTATACTAGCAAACACTGAGTAAACTTAGTGGCATCCTAAAAGCGGCTATTGGACTTCCATTAGTGTCCCACTAGTGCAAATCTATTTGCAGAACCTCTGCATTGCACACTTAAACTCACTGTTACTAAGCCATTATACTAGCAAACACTGAGTAAACTTAGTGGCATCCTAAAAGTGGCTGTTGGACTTCCATTAGTGTCCCACTAGTGGAAATCTATTTGCAGAACCTCTGCATTGCAAACTCAAACTCACTGTACTAAGCCATTATACTAGCAAACACTGAGTAAACTTAGTGGCATCCTAAAAGTGGCTGTTGGACTTCCACTAGTGTCCCACTAGTGGAAATATATTTGCAGAACCTCTGCATTGCACACTCAAACTCATTGTTACTAAGCCATTATACTGGCAAACACTCAGTAAACTTAGTGGCATCCTAAAAGTGGCTGTTGGACTTCCATTAGTGTCCCACTGGTGCAAATCTATTTCCAGAACCTCTGCATTGCACACTCAAACTCATTGTTACTAAGCCATTATACTAGCAAACACTGAGTAAACTTAGTGGCATCCTAAAAGTGGCTGTTGGACTTCCATTAGTGTCCCACTAGTGCAAATCTATTTGCAGAACCTCTGCATTGCACACTCAAACTCATTGTTACTAAGCCATTATACTAGCAAAAACTGAGTAAACTTAGTGGCATCCTAAAAGTGGCTGTTGGACTTCCATTAGTGTCCCACTAGTGCAAATCTATTTGCAGCACCTCTGCATTGCACACCCAAACTCATTGTTACTAAGTAATTATACTAGCAAACACTGAGTAAACTTAGTGGCATCCTAAAAGTGGCTGTTGGACTTCCATTAGTGTCCCACTGGTGCAAATCTATTTCCAGAACCTCTGCATTGCACACTCAAACTCATTGTTACTAAGCCATTATACTAGAAAACACTGAGAAAATTTAGTGGCATCCTAAAAGTGGCTGTTGGACTTCCATTAGTGTCCCACTAGTGCAAATCTATTTGCAGAACCTCTGCATTGCACACTCAAACTCATAATTACTAAGCCATTATACTAGCAAACACTGAGTAAACTTAGTGGCATCCTAAAAATGGCTGTTGGACTTCCATTAGTGTCCAACTAGTGCAAATCTATTTGCAGAACCTCTGCATTGCACACTCAAACTCATTGTTACTAAGCCATTATACTAGCAAACACTGAGTAAACTTAGTGGCATCCTAAAAGTGGCTGTTGGACTTCCATTAGTGTCCCACTAGTGCAAATCTATTGGCAGAACCTCTGCATTGCACACTCAAACTCATTGTTACTAAGCCATTATACTAGCAAAAACTGAGTAAACTTAGTGGCATCCTAAAAGTGGCTGTTGGACTTCCATTAGTGTCCCACTAGTGCAAGTCTATTTGCAGAACCTCTGCTTTGCACACTCAAACTCATTGTTACTAAGGCATTATACTAGCAAACACTGAGTAAACTTAGTGGCATCCTAAAAGTGGCTGTTGGACTTCCTTTAGTGTCCCACTAGTGCAAATCTATTTGCAGAACCTCTGCTTTGCACACTCAAACTCATTGTTACTAAGCCATTATACTAGCAAACACTGAGTAAACTTAGTGGCATCCTAAAAGTGGCTGTTGGACTTCCACTAGTGTCCCACTAGTGGAAATATATTTGCAGAACCTCTGCATTGCACACTCAAACTCATTGTTACTAAGCCATTATACTGGCAAACACTCAGTAAACTTAGTGGCATCCTAAAAGTGGCTGTTGGACTTCCATTAGTGTCCCACTGGTGCAAATCTATTTCCAGAACCTCTGCATTGCACACTCAAACTCATTGTTACTAAGCCATTATACTAGCAAACACTGAGTAAACTTAGTGGCATCCTAAAAGTGGCTGTTGGACTTCCATTAGTGTCCCACTAGTGCAAATCTATTTGCAGAACCTCTGCATTGCACACTCAAACTCATTGTTACTAAGCCATTATACTAGCAAAAACTGAGTAAACTTAGTGGCATCCTAAAAGTGGCTGTTGGACTTCCATTAGTGTCCCACTAGTGCAAATCTATTTGCAGCACCTCTGCATTGCACACCCAAACTCATTGTTACTAAGTAATTATACTAGCAAACACTGAGTAAACTTAGTGGCATCCTAAAAGTGGCTGTTGGACTTCCATTAGTGTCCCACTGGTGCAAATCTATTTCCAGAACCTCTGCATTGCACACTCAAACTCATTGTTACTAAGCCATTATACTAGAAAACACTGAGAAAATTTAGTGGCATCCTAAAAGTGGCTGTTGGACTTCCATTAGTGTCCCACTAGTGCAAATCTATTTGCAGAACCTCTGCATTGCACACTCAAACTCATTATTACTAAGCCATTATACTAGCAAACACTGAGTAAACTTAGTGGCATCCTAAAAATGGCTGTTGGACTTCCATTAGTGTCCAACTAGTGCAAATCTATTTGCAGAACCTCTGCATTGCACACTCAAACTCATTGTTACTAAGCCATTATACTAGCAAACACTGAGTAAACTTAGTGGCATCCTAAAAGTGGCTGTTGGACTTCCATTAGTGTCCCACTAGTGCAAATCTATTGGCAGAACCTCTGCATTGCACACTCAAACTCATTGTTACTAAGCCATTATACTAGCAAAAACTGAGTAAACTTAGTGGCATCCTAAAAGTGGCTGTTGGACTTCCATTAGTGTCCCACTAGTGCAAGTCTATTTGCAGAACCTCTGCTTTGCACACTCAAACTCATTGTTACTAAGGCATTATACTAGCAAACACTGAGTAAACTTAGTGGCATCCTAAAAGTGGCTGTTGGACTTCCTTTAGTGTCCCACTAGTGCAAATCTATTTGCAGAACCTCTGCTTTGCACACTCAAACTCATTGTTACTAAGCCATTATACTAGCAAACACTGAGTAAACTTAGTGGCATCCTAAAAGTGGCTGTTGGACTTCCATTAGTGTCCCACTGGTGCAAATCTATTTGCAGAACCTCTGCATTGCACACTCAAACTCATTGTTACTAAGCCATTATACTAGCAAACACTGAGTAAACTTAGTGGCATCCTAAAAATGGCTGTTGGACTTCCATTAGTGTCCCACTAGTGCAAATCTATTTGCAGAACCTCTGCATTGCACACTTAAACTCACTGTTACTAAGCCATTATACTAGCAAACACTGAGTAAACTTAGTGGCATCCTGAAAGTGGCTGTTGGACTTCCATTAGTGTCCCACTAGTGGAAATCTATTTGCAGAACCTCTGCATTGCAAACTCAAACTCACTGTTAATAAGCCATTATACTAGCAAACACTGAGTAAACTTAGTGGCATCCTAAAAGTGGCTGTTGGACTTCCACTAGTGTCCCACTAGTGGAAATATATTTGCAGAACCTCTGCATTGCACACTCAAACTCATTGTTACTAAGCCATTATACTGGCAAACACTCAGTAAACTTAGTGGCATCCTAAAAGTGGCTGTTGGACTTCCATTAGTGTCCCACTGGTGCAAATCTATTTCCAGAACCTCTGCATTGCACACTCAAACTCATTGTTACTAAGCCATTATACTAGCAAACACTGAGTAAACTTAGTGGCATCCTAAAAGTGGCTGTTGGACTTCCATTAGAGTCCCACTAATGCAAATCTTTTTGCAGAACCTCTGCATTGCACACTCAAACTCATTGTTAATAAGCCATTATACTAGCAAACACTGAGTAAACTTAGTGGCATCCTAAAAGTGGCTGTTGGACTTCCATTAGTGTCCCACTGGTGCAAATCTATTTGCAGAACCTCTGCATTGCACACTCAAACTCATTGTTACTAAGCCATTATACTAGCAAACACTGAGTAAACTTAGTGGCATCCTAAAAGTGGCTGTTGGACTTCCATTAGTGTCCCACTAGTGGAAATCTATTTGCAGAACCTCTGCATTGCACATTCAAACTCACTGTTAATAAGCCATTATACTAGCAAACACTGAGTAAACTTATTGGCATCCTAAAAGTGGCTGTTGGACTTCCATTAGTGTCCCACTAGTGGAAATCTATTTGCAGAACCTCTGCATTGCACACTCAAACTCATTGTTACTAAGCCATTATACTAGCAAACACTGAGTAAACTTAGTGGCATCCTAAAAGTGGCTGTTGGACTTCCATTAGTGTCCCACTAGTGCAAATCTATTTGCAGAACCTCTGCATTGCACACTCAAACTCATTGTTACTAAGCCATTATACTAGCAAAAACTGAGTAAACTTAGTGGCATCCTAAAAGTGGCTGTTGGACTTCCATTAATGTCCCACTGGTGCAAATCTATTTCCAGAACCTCTGCATTGCACACTCAAACTCATTGTTACTAAGCCATTATACTAGAAAACACTGAGAAAACTTAGTGGCATCCTAAAAGTGGCTGTTGGACTTCCATTAGTGTCCCACTAGTGCAAATCTATTTGCAGAACCTCTGCATTGCACACTCAAACTCATTGTTAATAAGCCATTATACTAGCAAACACTGAGTAAACTTAGTGGCATCCTAAAAATGGCTGTTGGACTTCCATTAGTGTCCAACTAGTGCAAATCTATTTGCAGAACCTCTGCATTGCACACTCAAACTCATTGTTACTAAGCCATTATACTAGCAAACACTGAGTAAACTTAGTGGCATCCTAAAAGTGGCTGTTGGACTTCCATTAGTGTCCCACTAGTGCAAATCTATTTGCAGCACCTCTGCATTGCACACTCAAACTCATTGTTACTAAGCCATTATACTAGCAAACACTGAGTAAACTTAGTGGCATCCTAAAAGTGGCTGTTGGACTTCCATTAGTGTCCCACTAGTGCAAATCTATTGGCAGAACCTCTGCATTGCACACTCAAACTCATTGTTACTAAGCCATTATACTAGCAAACACTGAGTAAACTTAGTGGCATCCTAAAAGTGGCTGTTGGACTTCCATTAGTGTCCCACTGGTGCAAATCTATTTCCAGAACCTCTGCATTGCACACTCAAACTCATTGTTACTAAGCCATTATACTAGCAAACACTGAGTAAACTTAGTGGCATCCTAAAAATGGCTGTTGGACTTCCATTAGTGTCCCACTAGTGCAAATCTATTTGCAGAACCTCTGCATTGCACACTCAAACTCACTGTTACTAAGCCATTATACTAGCAAACACTGAGTAAACTTAGTGGCATCCTAAAAGTGGCTGTTGGACTTCCATTAGTGTCCCACTAGTGGAAATCTATTTGCAGAACCTCTGCATTGCACACTCAAACTCACTGTTAATAAGCCATTATACTAGCAAACACTGAGTAAACTTATTGGCATCCTAAAAGTGGCTGTTGGACTTCCATTAGTGTCCCACTAGTGGAAATCTATTTGCAGAACCTCTGCATTGCACACTCAAACTCATTGTTACTAAGCCATTATACTAGCAAACACTGAGTAAACTTAGTGGCATCCTAAAAGTGGCTGTTGGACTTCCATTAGTGTCCCACTGGTGCAAATCTATTTGCAGAACCTCTGCATTGCACACTCAAACTCATTGTTACTAAGCCGTTATACTAGCAAACACTGAGTAAACTTAGTGGCATCCTAAAAATGGCTGTTGGACTTCCATTAGTGTCCCACTAGTTCAAATCTATTTGCAGAAACTCTGCATTGCACACTCAAACTCACTGTTACTAAGCCATTATACTAGCAAACACTGAGTAAACTTAGTGGCATCCTAAAAATGGCTGTTGGACTTCCATCAGTGTCCCACTAGTGCAAATCTATTTGCAGAACCTCTGCATTGCACACTCAAACTCATTGTTACTAAGCCATTATACTAGCAAAAACTGAGTAAACTTAGTGGCATCCTAAAAGTGGCTGTTGGACTTCCATTAGTGTCCCACTAGTGCAAATCTATTTGCAGAACCTCTGCATTGCACACTCAAACTCACTGTTACTAAGCCATTATACTAGCAAACACTGAGTAAACTTAGTGGCATCCTAAAAGTGGCTGTTGGACTTCCATTAGTGTCCCACTAGTGGAAATCTATTTGCAGAACCTCTGCATTGCACACTCAAACTCACTGTTAATAAGCCATTATACTAGCAAACACTGAGTAAACTTATTGGCATCCTAAAAGTGGCTGTTGGACTTCCATTAGTGTCCCACTAGTGGAAATCTATTTGCAGAACCTCTGCATTGCACACTCAAACTCATTGTTACTAAGCCATTATACTAGCAAACACTGAGTAAACTTAGTGGCATCCTAAAAGTGGCTGTTGGACTTCCATTAGTGTCCCACTAGTGCAAATCTATTTGCAGAACCTCTGCATTGCACACTCAAACTCATTGTTACTAAGCCATTATACTAGCAAAAACTGAGTAAACTTAGTGGCATCCTAAAAGTGGCTGTTGGACTTCCATTAGTGTCCCACTAGTGCAAATCTATTTGCAGCACCTCTGCATTGCACACCCAAACTCATTGTTACTAAGCCATTATACTAGCAAACACTGAGTAAACTTAGTGGCATCCTAAAAGTGGCTGTTGGACTTCCATTAGTGTCCCACTGGTGCAAATCTATTTCCAGAACCTCTGCATTGCACACTCAAACTCATTGTTACTAAGCCATTATACTAACAAACACTAAGTAAAATTAGTGGCATCCTAAAAGTGGCTGTTGGACTTCCATTAGTGTTCCACTAGTGCAAATCTATTTGCAGAACCTCTGCATTGCACACTCAAACTCATTGTTACTAAGCCATTATACTAGCAAAAACTGAGTAAACTTAGTGGCATCCTAAAAGTGGCTGTTGGACTTCCATTAGTGTCCCACTAGTGCAAATCTATTTGCAGAACCTCTGCATTGCACACTCAAACTCACTGTTACTAAGCCATTATACTAGCAAACACTGAGTAAACTTAGTGGCATCCTAAAAGTGGCTGTTGGACTTCCATTAGTGTCCCACTAGTGGAAATCTATTTGCAGAACCTCTGCATTGCACACTCAAATTCACTGTTAATAAGCCATTATACTAGCAAACACTGAGTAAACTTATTGGCATCCTAAAAGTGGCTGTTGGACTTCCATTAGTGTCCCACTAGTGTAAATCTATTTGCAGAACCTCTGCATTGCACACTCAAACTCATTGTTACTAAGCCATTATACTAGCAAACACTGAGTAAACTTAGTGGCATCCTAAAAGTGGCTGTTGGACTTCCATTAGTGTCCCACTAGTGCAAATCTATTTGCAGAACCTCTGCATTGCACACTCAAACTCATTGTTACTAAGCCATTATACTGGCAAACACTGAGTAAACTTAGTGGCATCCTAAAAGTGGCTGTTGGAATTCCATTAGTGTCCCACTAGTGCAAATCTATTTGCAGACCTCTGCATTGCACACTCAAACTCATTGTTACTAACCCATTATACTAGCAAACACTGAGTAAACTTAGTGGCATCCTAAAAGTGGCTGTTGGACTTCCATTAGTGTCCCACTAGTGCAAATCTATTGGCAGAACCTCTGCATTGCACACTCAAACTCATTGTTACTAAGCCATTATACTAGCAAAAACTGAGTAAACTTAGTGGCATCCTAAAAGTGGCTGTTGGACTTCCATTAGTGTCCCACTAGTGCAAGTCTATTTGCAGCACCTCTGCATTGCACACTCAAACTCATTGTTACTAAGCCATTATACTAGCAAACACTGAGTAAACTTAGTGGCATCCTAAAAGTGGCTGTTGGACTTCCATTAGTGTCCCACTAGTGCAAATCTTTTTGCAGAACCTCTGCATTGCACACTCAAACTCATTGTTACAAAGCCAATATACTAGCAAACACTGAGTAAACTTAGTGGCATCCTAAAAGTGGCTGTTGGACTTCCTTTAGTGTCCAACTAGTGCAAATCTTTTTGCAGAACCTCTGCTTTGCACACTCAAACTCATTGTTAATAAGCCATTATACTAGCAAACACTGAGTAAACTTAGTGGCATCCTAAAAGTGGCTGTTGGAATTCCATTAGTGTCCCACTAGTGAAAATCTTTTTGCAGAACCTCTGCATTGCACACTCAAACTCATTGTTACTAAGGCATTATACTAGCAAACACTGAGTAAACTTAGTGGCATCCTAAAAGTGGCTATTGGACTTCCTTTAGTGTCCCACTAGTGGAAATCTATTTGCAGAACCTCTGCTTTGCACACTCAAACTCATTGTTACTAAGCCATTATACTAGCAAACACTGAGTAAACTTAGTGGCATCCTAAAAGTGGCTGTTGGACTTCCATTAGTGTCCCACTGGTGCAAATCTATTTGCAGAACCTCTGCATTGCACACTCAAACTCATTGTTACTAAGCCATTATACTAGCAAACACTGAGTAAACTTAGTGGCATCCTAAAAATGGCTGTTGGACATCCATTAGTGTCCCACTAGTGCAAATCTATTTACAGAACCTCTGCATTGCACACTTAAACTCACTGTTACTAAGCCATTATACTAGCAATAACTGAGTAAACTTAGTGGCATCCTAAAAGTGGCTGTTGGACTTCCACTAGTGTCCCACTAGTGGAAATATATTTGCAGAACCTCTGCATTGCACACTCAAACTCATTGTTACTAAGCCATTATACTAGCAAACATTGAGTAAACTTAGTGGCATCCTAAAAGTGGCTGTTGGACTTCCATTAGTGTCCCACTGATGCAAATCTATTTGCAGAACCTCTGCATTGCACACTCAAACTCATTGTTACTAAGCCATTATACTAGCAAACACTGAGTAAACTTAGTGGCATCCTAAAAGTGGCTGTTGGACTTCCATTAGTGTCCCACTAGTGGAAATCTATTTGCAGAACCTCTGCATTGCACACTCAAACTCACTGTTAATAAGCCATTATACTAGCAAACACTGAGTAAACTTATTGGCATCCTAAAAGTGGCTGTTGGACTTCCATTAGTGTCCCACTAGTGGAAATCTATTTCCAGAACCTCTGCATTGCACACTCAAACTCATTGTTACTAAGCCATTATACTAGCAAACACTGAGTAAACTTAGTGGCATCCTAAAAGTGGCTGTTGGACTTCCATTAGTGTCCCACTAGTGCAAATCTATTTGCAGAACCTCTGCATTGCACACTCAAACTCATTGTTACTAAGCCATTATACTAGCAAAAACTGAGTAAACTTAGTGGCATCCTAAAAGTGGCTGTTGGACTTCCATTAGTGTCCCACTAGTGCAAATCTATTTGCAGCACCTCTGCATTGCACACCCAAAATCATTGTTACTAAGTAATTATACTAGAAAACACTGAGTAAACTTAGTGGCATCCTAAAAGTGGCTGTTGGACTTCCATTAGTGTCCCACTGGTGCAAATCTATTTCCAGAACCTCTGCATTGCACACTCAAACTCATTGTTACTAAGCCATTATACTAGAAAACACTGAGAAAACTTAGTGGCATCCTAAAAGTGGCTGTTGGACTTCCATTAGTGTCCCACTAGTGCAAATCTATTTGCAGAACCTCTGCATTGCACACTCAAACTCATTGTTACTAAGCCATTATACTAGCAAACACTGAGTAAACTTAGTGGCATCCTAAAAATGGCTGTTGGACTTCCATTAGTGTCCAACTAGTGCAAATCTATTTGCAGAACCTCTGCATTGCACACTCAAACTCATTGTTACTAAGCCATTTATACTAGCAAACACTGAGTAAACTTAGTGGCATCCTAAAAGTGGCTGTTGGACTTCTATTAGTGTCCCACTAGTGCAAATCTATTTGCAGCACCTCTGCATTGCACACTCAAACTCATTGTTACTAAGCCATTATACTAGCAAACACTGAGTAAACTTAGTGGCATCCTAAAAGTGGCTGTTGGACTTCCATTAGTGTCCCACTAGTGCAAATCTATTGGCAGAACCTCTGCATTGCACACTCAAACTCATTGTTACTAAGCCATTATACTAGCAAAAACTGAGTAAACTTAGTGGCATCCTAAAAGTGGCTGTTGGACTTCCTTTAGTGTCCCACTAGTGCAAATCTATTTGCAGAACCTCTGCTTTGCACACTCAAACTCATTGTTACTAAGCCATTATACTAGCAAAAACTGAGTAAACTTTGTGGCATCCTAAAAGTGGCTGTTGGACTTCCATTAGTGTCCCACTAGTGCAAGTCTATTTGCAGAACCTCTGCTTTGCACACTCAAACTCATTGTTACTAAGGCATTATACTAGCAAACACTGAGTAAACTTAGTGGCATCCTAAAAGTGGCTGTTGGACTTCCTTTAGTGTCCCACTAGTGCAAATCTATTTGCAGAACCTCTGCTTTGCACACTCAAACTCATTGTTACTAAGCCATTATACTAGCAAACACTGAGTAAACTTAGTGGCATCCTAAAAGTGGCTGTTGGACTTCCATTAGTGTCCCACTGGTGCAAATCTATTTGCAGAACCTCTGCATTGCACACTCAAACTCATTGTTACTAAGCCATTATACTAGCAAACACTGAGTAAACTTAGTGGCATCCTAAAAGTGGCTGTTGGACTTCCATTAGTGTCCCACTGGTGCAAATCTATTTGCAAAACCTCTGCATTGCACACTCAAACTCATTGTTACTAAGCCATTATACTAGCAAACACTGAGTAAACTTAGTGGCATCCTAAAAGCGGCTATTGGACTTCCATTAGTGTCCCACTAGTGCAAATCTATTTGCAGAACCTCTGCATTGCACACTTAAACTCACTGTTACTAAGCCATTATACTAGCAAACACTGAGTAAACTTAGTGGCATCCTAAAAGTGGCTGTTGGACTTCCATTAGTGTCCCACTAGTGGAAATCTATTTGCAGAACCTCTGCATTGCAAACTCAAACTCACTGTACTAAGCCATTATACTAGCAAACACTGAGTAAACTTAGTGGCATCCTAAAAGTGGCTGTTGGACTTCCACTAGTGTCCCACTAGTGGAAATATATTTGCAGAACCTCTGCATTGCACACTCAAACTCATTGTTACTAAGCCATTATACTGGCAAACACTCAGTAAACTTAGTGGCATCCTAAAAGTGGCTGTTGGACTTCCATTAGTGTCCCACTGGTGCAAATCTATTTCCAGAACCTCTGCATTGCACACTCAAACTCATTGTTACTAAGCCATTATACTAGCAAACACTGAGTAAACTTAGTGGCATCCTAAAAGTGGCTGTTGGACTTCCATTAGTGTCCCACTAGTGCAAATCTATTTGCAGAACCTCTGCATTGCACACTCAAACTCATTGTTACTAAGCCATTATACTAGCAAAAACTGAGTAAACTTAGTGGCATCCTAAAAGTGGCTGTTGGACTTCCATTAGTGTCCCACTAGTGCAAATCTATTTGCAGCACCTCTGCATTGCACACCCAAACTCATTGTTACTAAGTAATTATACTAGCAAACACTGAGTAAACTTAGTGGCATCCTAAAAGTGGCTGTTGGACTTCCATTAGTGTCCCACTGGTGCAAATCTATTTCCAGAACCTCTGCATTGCACACTCAAACTCATTGTTACTAAGCCATTATACTAGAAAACACTGAGAAAATTTAGTGGCATCCTAAAAGTGGCTGTTGGACTTCCATTAGTGTCCCACTAGTGCAAATCTATTTGCAGAACCTCTGCATTGCACACTCAAACTCATTATTACTAAGCCATTATACTAGCAAACACTGAGTAAACTTAGTGGCATCCTAAAAATGGCTGTTGGACTTCCATTAGTGTCCAACTAGTGCAAATCTATTTGCAGAACCTCTGCATTGCACACTCAAACTCATTGTTACTAAGCCATTATACTAGCAAACACTGAGTAAACTTAGTGGCATCCTAAAAGTGGCTGTTGGACTTCCATTAGTGTCCCACTAGTGCAAATCTATTGGCAGAACCTCTGCATTGCACACTCAAACTCATTGTTACTAAGCCATTATACTAGCAAAAACTGAGTAAACTTAGTGGCATCCTAAAAGTGGCTGTTGGACTTCCATTAGTGTCCCACTAGTGCAAGTCTATTTGCAGAACCTCTGCTTTGCACACTCAAACTCATTGTTACTAAGGCATTATACTAGCAAACACTGAGTAAACTTAGTGGCATCCTAAAAGTGGCTGTTGGACTTCCTTTAGTGTCCCACTAGTGCAAATCTATTTGCAGAACCTCTGCTTTGCACACTCAAACTCATTGTTACTAAGCCATTATACTAGCAAACACTGAGTAAACTTAGTGGCATCCTAAAAGTGGCTGTTGGACTTCCACTAGTGTCCCACTAGTGGAAATATATTTGCAGAACCTCTGCATTGCACACTCAAACTCATTGTTACTAAGCCATTATACTGGCAAACACTCAGTAAACTTAGTGGCATCCTAAAAGTGGCTGTTGGACTTCCATTAGTGTCCCACTGGTGCAAATCTATTTCCAGAACCTCTGCATTGCACACTCAAACTCATTGTTACTAAGCCATTATACTAGCAAACACTGAGTAAACTTAGTGGCATCCTAAAAGTGGCTGTTGGACTTCCATTAGTGTCCCACTAGTGCAAATCTATTTGCAGAACCTCTGCATTGCACACTCAAACTCATTGTTACTAAGCCATTATACTAGCAAAAACTGAGTAAACTTAGTGGCATCCTAAAAGTGGCTGTTGGACTTCCATTAGTGTCCCACTAGTGCAAATCTATTTGCAGCACCTCTGCATTGCACACCCAAACTCATTGTTACTAAGTAATTATACTAGCAAACACTGAGTAAACTTAGTGGCATCCTAAAAGTGGCTGTTGGACTTCCATTAGTGTCCCACTGGTGCAAATCTATTTCCAGAACCTCTGCATTGCACACTCAAACTCATTGTTACTAAGCCATTATACTAGAAAACACTGAGAAAATTTAGTGGCATCCTAAAAGTGGCTGTTGGACTTCCATTAGTGTCCCACTAGTGCAAATCTATTTGCAGAACCTCTGCATTGCACACTCAAACTCATTATTACTAAGCCATTATACTAGCAAACACTGAGTAAACTTAGTGGCATCCTAAAAATGGCTGTTGGACTTCCATTAGTGTCCAACTAGTGCAAATCTATTTGCAGAACCTCTGCATTGCACACTCAAACACATTGTTACTAAGCCATTTAACTAGCAAACACTGAGTAAACTTAGTGGCATCCTAAAAGTGGCTGTTGGACTTCCATTAGTGTCCCACTAGTGCAAATCTATTGGCAGAACCTCTGCATTGCACACTCAAACTCATTGTTACTAAGCCATTATACTAGCAAAAACTGAGTAAACTTAGTGGCATCCTAAAAGTGGCTGTTGGACTTCCATTAGTGTCCCACTAGTGCAAGTCTATTTGCAGAACCTCTGCTTTGCACACTCAAACTCATTGTTACTAAGGCATTATACTAGCAAACACTGAGTAAACTTAGTGGCATCCTAAAAGTGGCTGTTGGACTTCCTTTAGTGTCCCACTAGTGCAAATCTATTTGCAGAACCTCTGCTTTGCACACTCAAACTCATTGTTACTAAGCCATTATACTAGCAAACACTGAGTAAACTTAGTGGCATCCTAAAAGTGGCTGTTGGACTTCCATTAGTGTCCCACTGGTGCAAATCTATTTGCAGAACCTCTGCATTGCACACTCAAACTCATTGTTACTAAGCCATTATACTAGCAAACACTGAGTAAACTTAGTGGCATCCTAAAAATGGCTGTTGGACTTCCATTAGTGTCCCACTAGTGCAAATCTATTTGCAGAACCTCTGCATTGCACACTTAAACTCACTGTTACTAAGCCATTATACTAGCAAACACTGAGTAAACTTAGTGGCATCCTGAAAGTGGCTGTTGGACTTCCATTAGTGTCCCACTAGTGGAAATCTATTTGCAGAACCTCTGCATTGCAAACTCAAACTCACTGTTAATAAGCCATTATACTAGCAAACACTGAGTAAACTTAGTGGCATCCTAAAAGTGGCTGTTGGACTTCCACTAGTGTCCCACTAGTGGAAATATATTTGCAGAACCTCTGCATTGCACACTCAAACTCATTGTTACTAAGCCATTATACTGGCAAACACTCAGTAAACTTAGTGGCATCCTAAAAGTGGCTGTTGGACTTCCATTAGTGTCCCACTGGTGCAAATCTATTTCCAGAACCTCTGCATTGCACACTCAAACTCATTGTTACTAAGCCATTATACTAGCAAACACTGAGTAAACTTAGTGGCATCCTAAAAGTGGCTGTTGGACTTCCATTAGAGTCCCACTAATGCAAATCTTTTTGCAGAACCTCTGCATTGCACACTCAAACTCATTGTTAATAAGCCATTATACTAGCAAACACTGAGTAAACTTAGTGGCATCCTAAAAGTGGCTGTTGGACTTCCATTAGTGTCCCACTGGTGCAAATCTATTTGCAGAACCTCTGCATTGCACACTCAAACTCATTGTTACTAAGCCATTATACTAGCAAACACTGAGTAAACTTAGTGGCATCCTAAAAGTGGCTGTTGGACTTCCATTAGTGTCCCACTAGTGGAAATCTATTTGCAGAACCTCTGCATTGCACATTCAAACTCACTGTTAATAAGCCATTATACTAGCAAACACTGAGTAAACTTATTGGCATCCTAAAAGTGGCTGTTGGACTTCCATTAGTGTCCCACTAGTGGAAATCTATTTGCAGAACCTCTGCATTGCACACTCAAACTCATTGTTACTAAGCCATTATACTAGCAAACACTGAGTAAACTTAGTGGCATCCTAAAAGTGGCTGTTGGACTTCCATTAGTGTCCCACTAGTGCAAATCTATTTGCAGAACCTCTGCATTGCACACTCAAACTCATTGTTACTAAGCCATTATACTAGCAAAAACTGAGTAAACTTAGTGGCATCCTAAAAGTGGCTGTTGGACTTCCATTAATGTCCCACTGGTGCAAATCTATTTCCAGAACCTCTGCATTGCACACTCAAACTCATTGTTACTAAGCCATTATACTAGAAAACACTGAGAAAACTTAGTGGCATCCTAAAAGTGGCTGTTGGACTTCCATTAGTGTCCCACTAGTGCAAATCTATTTGCAGAACCTCTGCATTGCACACTCAAACTCATTGTTAATAAGCCATTATACTAGCAAACACTGAGTAAACTTAGTGGCATCCTAAAAATGGCTGTTGGACTTCCATTAGTGTCCAACTAGTGCAAATCTATTTGCAGAACCTCTGCATTGCACACTCAAACTCATTGTTACTAAGCCATTATACTAGCAAACACTGAGTAAACTTAGTGGCATCCTAAAAGTGGCTGTTGGACTTCCATTAGTGTCCCACTAGTGCAAATCTATTTGCAGCACCTCTGCATTGCACACTCAAACTCATTGTTACTAAGCCATTATACTAGCAAACACTGAGTAAACTTAGTGGCATCCTAAAAGTGGCTGTTGGACTTCCATTAGTGTCCCACTAGTGCAAATCTATTGGCAGAACCTCTGCATTGCACACTCAAACTCATTGTTACTAAGCCATTATACTAGCAAACACTGAGTAAACTTAGTGGCATCCTAAAAGTGGCTGTTGGACTTCCATTAGTGTCCCACTGGTGCAAATCTATTTCCAGAACCTCTGCATTGCACACTCAAACTCATTGTTACTAAGCCATTATACTAGAAAACACTGAGAAAATTTAGTGGCATCCTAAAAGTGGCTGTTGGACTTCCATTAGTGTCCCACTAGTGCAAATCTATTTGTAGAACCTCTGCATTGCACACTCAAACTCATTGTTACTAAGCCATTATACTAGCAAACACTGAGTAAACTTAGTGGCATCCTAAAAATGGCTGTTGGACTTCCATTAGTGTCCAACTAGTGCAAATCTATTTGCAGAACCTCTGCATTGCACACTCAAACTCATTGTTACTAAGCCATTATACTAGCAAACACTGAGTAAACTTAGTGGCATCCTAAAAGTGGCTGTTGGACTTCCATTAGTGTCCCACTAGTGCAAATCTATTGGCAGAACCTCTGCATTGCACACTCAAACTCATTGTTACTAAGCCATTATACTAGCAAAAACTGAGTAAACTTAGTGGCATCCTAAAAGTGGCTGTTGGACTTCCATTAGTGTCCCACTAGTGCAAGTCTATTTGCAGAACCTCTGCTTTGCACACTCAAACTCATTGTTACTAAGGCATTATACTAGCAAACACTGAGTAAACTTAGTGGCATCCTAAAAGTGGCTGTTGGACTTCCTTTAGTGTCCCACTAGTGCAAATCTATTTGCAGAACCTCTGCTTTGCACACTCAAACTCATTGTTACTAAGCCATTATACTAGCAAACACTGAGTAAACTTAGTGGCATCCTAAAAGTGGCTGTTGGACTTCCATTAGTGTCCCACTGGTGCAAATCTATTTGCAGAACCTCTGCATTGCACACTCAAACTCATTGTTACTAAGCCATTATACTAGCAAACACTGAGTAAACTTAGTGGCATCCTAAAAATGGCTGTTGGACTTCCATTAGTGTCCCACTAGTGCAAATCTATTTGCAGAACCTCTGCATTGCACACTTAAACTCACTGTTACTAAGCCATTATACTAGCAAACACTGAGTAAACTTAGTGGCATCCTAAAAGTGGCTGTTAAACTTCCATTAGTGTCCCACTAGTGGAAATCTATTTGCAGAACCTCTGCATTGCAAACTCAAACTCACTGTTAATAAGCCATTATACTAGCAAACACTGAGTAAACTTAGTGGCATCCTAAAAGTGGCTGTTGGACTTCCACTAGTGTCCCACTAGTGGAAATATATTTGCAGAACCTCTGCATTGCACACTCAAACTCATTGTTACTAAGCCATTATACTGGCAAACACTCAGTAAACTTAGTGGCATCCTAAAAGTGGCTGTTGGACTTCCATTAGTGTCCCACTGGTGCAAATCTATTTCCAGAACCTCTGCATTGCACACTCAAACTCATTGTTACTAAGCCATTATACTAGCAAACACTGAGTAAACTTAGTGGCATCCTAAAAGTGGCTGTTGGACTTCCATTAGAGTCCCACTAATGCAAATCTTTTTGCAGAACCTCTGCATTGCACACTCAAACTCATTGTTACTAAGCCATTATACTAGCAAACACTGAGTAAACTTAGTGGCATCCTAAAAGTGGCTGTTGGACTTCCATTAGTGTCCCACTGGTGCAAATCTATTTGCAGAACCTCTGCATTGCACACTCAAACTCATTGTTACTAAGCCATTATACTAGCAAACACTGAGTAAACTTAGTGGCATCCTAAAAGTGGCTGTTGGACTTCCATTAGTGTCCCACTAGTGCAAATCTATTTGCAGCACCTCTGCATTGCACACTCAAACTCATTGTTACTAAGCCATTATACTAGCAAACACTGAGTAAACTTAGTGGCATCCTAAAAGTGGCTGTTGGACTTCCATTAGTGTCCCACTAGTGCAAATCTATTGGCAGAACCTCTGCATTGCACACTCAAACTCCTGGTTACTAAGCCATTATACTAGCAAAAACTGAGTAAACTTAGTGGCATCCTAAAAGTGGCTGTTGGACTTCCATTAGTGTCCCACTAGTGCAAATCTATTGGCAGAACCTCTGCATTGCACACTCAAACTCATTGTTACTAAGCCATTATACTAGCAAAAACTGAGTAAACTTAGTGGCATCCTAAAAGTGGCTGTTGGACTTCCATAAGTGTCCCACTAGTGCAAGTCTATTTGCAGCACCTCTGCATTGCACACTCAAACTCATTGTTACTAAGCCATTATACTAGCAAACACTGAGTAAACTTAGTGGCATCCTAAAAGTGGCTGTTGGACTTCCATTAGTGTCCCACTAGTGCAAATCTTTTTGCAGAACCTCTGCATTGCACACTCAAACTCATTGTTACAAAGCCAATATACTAGCAAACACTGAGTAAACTTAGTGGCATCCTAAAAGTGGCTGTTGGACTTCCTTTAGTGTCCAACTAGTGCAAATCTTTTTGCAGAACCTCTGCTTTGCACACTCAAACTCATTGTTAATAAGCCATTATACTAGCAAACACTGAGTAAACTTAGTGGCATCCTGAAAGTGGCTGTTGGACTTCCATTAGTGTCCCACTAGTGAAAATCTTTTTGCAGAACCTCTGCATTGCACACTTAAACTCACTGTTACTAAGCCATTATACTAGCAAACACTGAGTAAACTTAGTGGCATCCTAAAAGTGGCTGTTGGACTTCCATTAGTGTCCCACTAGTGGAAATCTATTTGCAGAACCTCTGCATTGCAAACTCAAACTCACTGTTAATAAGCTATTATACTAGCAAACACTGAGTAAACTTAGTGGCATCCTAAAAGTGGCTGTTGGACTTCCACTAGTGTCCCACTAGTGGAAATATATTTGCAGAACCTCTGCATTGCACACTCAAACTCATTGTTACTAAGCCATTATACTGGCAAACACTCAGTAAACTTAGTGGCATCCTAAAAGTGGCTGTTGGACTTCCATTAGAGTCCCACTAATGCAAATCTTTTTGCAGAAACTCTGCATTGCACACTCAAACTCATTGTTACTAAGCCATTATACTAGCAAACACTGAGTAAACATAGTGGCATCCTAAAAGTGGCTGTTGGACTTCCATTAGTGTCCCACTGGTGCAAATCTATTTGCAGAACCTCTGCATTGCACACTCAAACTCATTGTTACTAAGCCATTATACTAGCAAACACTGAGTAAACTTAGTGGCATCCTTAAAGTGGCTGTTGGACTTCCATTAGTGTCCCACTAGTGGAAATCTATTTGCAGAACCTCTGCATTGCACACTCAAACTCACTGTTAATAAGCCATTATACTAGCAAACACTGAGTAAACTTATTGGCATCCTAAAAGTGGCTGTTGGACTTCCATTAGTGTCCCACTAGTGCAAATCTATTTGCAGCACCTCTGCATTGCACACCCAAACTCATTGTTACTAAGTCATTATACTAGCAAACACTGAGTAAACTTAGTGGCATCCTAAAAGTGGCTGTTGGACTTCCATTAGTGTCCCACTGGTGCAAATCTATTTCCAGAACCTCTGCATTGCACACTCAAACTCATTGTTACTAAGCCATTATACTAGACAACACTGAGAAAACTTAGTGGCATCCTAAAAGGGGCTGTTGGACTTCCATTAGTGTCCCACTAGTGCAAATCTATTTGCAGAACCTCTGCATTGCACACTCAAACTCATTGTTACTAAGCCATTATACTAGCAAACACTGAGTAAACTTAGTGGCATCCTAAAAGTGGCTGTTGTACTTCCATTAGTGTCCCACTGGTGCAAATCTATTTGCAGAACCTCTGCATTGCACACTCAAACTCATTGTTACTAAGCCATTATACTAGCAAACACTGAGTAAACTTAGTGGCATCCTAAAAATGGCTGTTGGACTTCCATTAGTGTCCCACTAGTGCAAATCTATTTGCAGAACCTCTGCATTGCACACTTAAACTCACTGTTACTAAGCCATTATACTAGCAAACACTGAGTAAACTTAGTGGCATCCTAAAAGTGGCTGTTGGACTTCCATTAGTGTCCCACTAGTGGAAATCTATTTGCAGAACCTCTGCATTGCAAACTCAAACTCACTGTTAATAAGCTATTATACTAGCAAACACTGAGTAAACTTAGTGGCATCCTAAAAGTGGCTGTTGGACTTCCACTAGTGTCCCACTAGTGGAAATATATTTGCAGAATCTCTGCATTGCACACTCAAACTCATTGTTACTAAGCCATTATACTGGCAAACACTCAGTAAACTTAGTGGCATCCTAAAAGTGGCTGTTGGACTTCCATTAGAGTCCCACTAATGCAAATCTTTTTGCAGAAACTCTGCATTGCACACTCAAACTCATTGTTACTAAGCCATTATACTAGCAAACACTGAGTAAACATAGTGGCATCCTAAAAGTGGCTGTTGGACTTCCATTAGTGTCCCACTGGTGCAAATCTATTTGCAGAACCTCTGCATTGCACACTCAAACTCATTGTTACTAAGCCATTATACTAGCAAACACTGAGTAAACTTAGTGGCATCCTTAAAGTGGCTGTTGGACTTCCATTAGTGTCCCACTAGTGGAAATCTATTTGCAGAACCTCTGCATTGCACACTCAAACTCACTGTTAATAAGCCATTATACTAGCAAACACTGAGTAAACTTATTGGCATCCTAAAAGTGGCTGTTGGACTTCCATTAGTGTCCCACTAGTGCAAATCTATTTGCAGCACCTCTGCATTGCACACCCAAACTCATTGTTACTAAGTCATTATACTAGCAAACACTGAGTAAACTTAGTGGCATCCTAAAAGTGGCTGTTGGACTTCCATTAGTGTCCCACTGGTGCAAATCTATTTCCAGAACCTCTGCATTGCACACTCAAACTCATTGTTACTAAGCCATTATACTAGACAACACTGAGAAAACTTAGTGGCATCCTAAAAGGGGCTGTTGGACTTCCATTAGTGTCCCACTAGTGCAAATCTATTTGCAGAACCTCTGCATTGCACACTCAAACTCATTGTTACTAAGCCATTATACTAGCAAACACTGAGTAAACTTAGTGGCATCCTAAAAGTGGCTGTTGGACTTCCATTAGTGTCCCACTAGTGCAAATCTATTTGCAGCACCTCTGCATTGCACACTCAAACTCATTGTTTCTAAGCCATTATACTAGCAAACACTGAGTAAACTTAGTGCATCCTAAAAGTGGCTGTTGGACTTCCATTAGTGTCCCACTAGTGCAAATCTATTTGCAGCACCTCTGCATTGCACACTCAAACTCATTGTTACTAAGCCATTATACTAGCAAACACTGAGTAAACTTAGTGGCATCCTAAAAGTGGCTGTTGGACTTCCATTAGTGTCCCACTAGTGCAAATCTTTTTGCAGAACCTCTGCATTGCACACTCAAACTCATTGTTACAAAGCCATTATACTAGCAAACACTGAGTAAACTTAGTGGCATCCTAAAAGTGGCTGTTGGACTTCCATTAGTGTCCCACTAGTGCAAATCTTTTTGCAGAACCTCTGCATTGCACACTCAAACTCATTGTTACAAAGCCATTATACTAGCAAACACTGAGTAAACTTAGTGGCATCCTAAAAGTGGCTGTTGGACTTCCTTTAGTGTCCCACTAGTGCAAATCTATTTGCAAAACCTCTGCTTTGCACACTCAAACTCATTGTTAATAAGCCATTATACTAGCAAACACTGAGTAAACTTAGTGGCATCCTGAAAGTGGCTGTTGGACTTCCATTAGTGTCCCACTAGTGAAAATCTTTTTGCAGAACCTCTGCATTGCACACTCAAACTCATTGTTACTAAGCCATTATACTAGCAAACACTGAGTAAACTTAGTGGCATCCTAAAAGTGGCTGTTGGACTTCCTTTAGTCTCCCACTAGTGCAAATCTATTTGCAGCACCTCTGCATTGCACACTCAAACTCATTGTTACAAAGCCATTATACTAGCAAACACTGAGTAAACTTAGTGGCATCCTAAAAGTGGCTGTTGGACATCCTTTAGTGTCCCACTAGTGCAAATCTATTTGCAAAACCTCTGCTTTGCACACTCAAACTCATTGTTAATAAGCCATTATACTAGCAAACACTGAGTAAACTTAGTGGCATCCTAAAAGTGGCTGTTAGACTTCCATTAGTGTCCCACTAGTGGAAATCTATTTGCAGAACCTCTGCATTGCACACTCAAACTCACTGTTAATAAGCCATTATACTAGCAAACACTGAGTAAACTTAGTGGCATCCTAAAAGTGGCTGTTGGACTTCCATTAGTGTCCCACTAGTGGAAATATATTTGCAGAACCTCTGCATTGCACACTCAAACTCATTGTTACTAAGCCATTATACTAGCAAACACTGAGTAAACTTAGTGGCATCCTAAAAGTGGCTGTTGGACTTCCATTAGTGTCCCACTAGTGCAAATCTATTTGCAGCAACTCTGCATTGCACACTCAAACTCATTGTTACTAAGCCATTATACTAGCAAACACTGAGTAAACTTAGTGGCATCCTAAAAGTGGCTGTTGGACTTCCATTAGTGTCCCACTAGAGCAAATCTATTTGCAGCACCTCTGCATTGCACACTCAAACTCATTGTTACTAAGCCATTATACTAACAAACACTAAGTAAACTTAGTGGCATCCTAAAAGTGGCTGTTGGACTTCCATCAGTGTCCCACTAGTGAAAATCTATTTGCAGAACCTCTGCATTGCACACTCAAACTCATTGTTACTGAGCCATTATACTAGCAAAAACTGAGTAAACTTAGTGGCATCCTAAAAGTGGCTGTTGGACTTCCATTAGTGTCCCACTAATGCAAATCTATTTGCAGAACCTCTGCATTGCACACTCAAACTCACTGTTACTAAGCCATTATACTAGCAAACACTGAGTAAACTTAGTGGCATCCTAAAAGTGGCTGTTGGACTTCCATTAGTGTCCCACTAATGCAAATCTATTTGCAGAACCTCTGCATTGCACACTCAAACTCACTGTTAATAAGCCATTATACTAGCAAACACTGAGTAAACTTATTGGCATCCTAAAAGTGGCTGTTGGACTTCCATTAGTGTCCCACTAGTGGAAATCTATTTGCAGAACCTCTGCATTGCACACTCAAACTCATTGTTACTAAGCCATTATACTAGCAAACACTGAGTAAACTTAGTGGCATCCTAAAAGTGGCTGTTGGACTTCCATTAGTGTCCCACTAGTGGAAATCTATTTGCAGAACCTCTGCATTGCACACTCAAAATCACTGTTAATAAGCCATTTGTCACGCTTCCCGGGTCCTCACCCCCGCTCCCCGGCTCACCTGCCACGCTCCCCGCTCTCCAGCCACCGGATCCCGTCCGTCCCAGGGTCCCTGGACCCCGATCCCGGCGCCCGACAGCTTCCCTGGACCTGGCCGGCTCCCCTGCGTCCTCCTCGCAGCCTCCTTCCCTGGCTTCTGGCACTCGGGCGGCGCGCATGCGCATTAGGGCGCGCGCGCGGTCACTGACCCTTTCTTAAAGGGCCAGCGTCCATTAACAGGAAATGAGGTTGCACAGGTACAGGGTATATAGGGGGTCATTGTCCAAGGGGGCGGGGCCTGATCTTCGTGTTCCCTGAGCTAGGAGTCAGGTCTCCTGGTGTTTATGTGCCTATACTCACCTATCTCTCTTTGTAGAGCCGTACCTGCCGCGCCATCCAGTCTGCCGTGTCCTGAACCCCGCACGCTGTCCGTCTGCCAACTGACAGTCCGTACCATCTCGGATCCCTGCGGTGACCCGTCATCCCGCTCCAGAGGTTCCGGACCCCGCCTACTATCATCTCGGCTTCCGAACCTGAGCTACGTCACCAGTACCACCATCTGTGACTCCGTGGTCCCAGGGACTCCTCCGCTGCCCTCACTTGCACGGACTGTTCTGCCGCCCTTCAGTGCTTCAGCTGCCGGACTCCTTACCACCATCTTAGAGTCCGGTCCAGTGGATCCACCTCCTGGGTCTACCCGACCGCCCGGCCGTGACAGTAAGATCAGGCCATGGATCCCGCTGCAGCACTATTGGCCCTGCAAGAGGAACTCCAACGCCAGCGTGAAGTCCAGACCCGCATGCTGCAATTTATGACCTCCGTGGACACCCGCCTGTACACGTTACAAGCTTCCATGACGCCTGCGGCACCCAGGTCCTCCAATGGACAATCCACGGCTCCCGCACCAGTGGCAGCCTCGTCGGGTGCTTCCCAACTCCGGTTGGCTTCACCACCTCGTTATGCTGGAGATCCCAAGACCTGCAGGGGCTTCATTAACCAGTGTTCCCTTCATTTCACGCAGCTGCCACATCTGTTCGCCTCTGACCAAGCCAAGGTCGCCTTTATAATGTCTCACCTGGAGGGCGAGGCGCTGGCGTGGATGAACCCCTTATGGGAAAAGGAGGACCCTATGACCAAGGATCTTCAAGAGTTCCTGCAGGCCTTTCGCAGCACTTTTGACGAGCCGGGACGCGCCTCTGCGTCTGCTTCATCCCTTCTCCGCTTGCGTCAAGGAACACTGACGGTGGGCCAATACGCCATTCGTTTCCGCACGTTGGCTTCAGAACTCAGCTGGAATAATGAGGCCCTAACAGCCGCCTTCTGGGAGGGTCTCTCAAGCCGCATCAAAGACGAGTTGGCGGGCCGTGACGTGCCCTCCACCCTAGATGCCCTGATTGCCCTAGCAACTCGAGTAGACATCCGTTTTCAGGAGCGCTCCAAAGAGCTGTCTCGGGAGAGACGTCCAGTCCGGCATCCCTCTCCTCCACAGAAGACCTCCGTACCTCAGTCTTCTACCGCTGGGATTCCCGTCCACGAGCCCATGCAGATTGACCGGATACGGCAGTCCGAACAACGACGAGCAGAGCGGCTCGCTAAGGGCCTCTGCTTTTACTGTGGTGAGGACACACACCTCCTCCGTTCCTGTCCGGAAAGGCCGGGAAACTCCAAAGCCTAGGGTTGGTAGGAGAGGCCACCCTAGGTGCTGGGACTCTCTCTGATCCGGTCACATGGACCGTGCAAGTGACAACGGGAGAGACGCGGTTCACGGCTGAGGCCTACCTCGATTCCGGGGCAGCAGGCAATTTCATCCAGCAAGCCACCGTGGACAAATACCAAGTGCCTGTTATTCCACTCAACAAGCCCCTGGTGATTGCCTCTGTAGATGGGAGACCCCTTTCTGACACCATCTCCTGGACCACCAGGCCGGTTGAACTGCGGATCGGTGCTCTTCACACCGAGACCATCGCCTTCTACGTCCTCCCTCACATGTCCCATCAGATCCTGCTGGGTCTTCCATGGTTACGGGCCCACGAACCATCAGTCAGCTGGGGTACAGGCGACATCACCCGCTGGGGTTCTTCGTGTCATGAGAGATGTCTAAAATCCACACAACCCATCCGACAACCTCTGGTTCCTGAGAACCTACCGGGGCTGCCCTCGGCCTATTGGACCTTTGCGGATGTCTTTGATAAAAAGGAATCCGAGGTACTGCCGCCACATCGTCCATACGATTGTGCCATCGACCTGCTCCCTGGAACAACGCCACCACGAGGACGGATATATCCTTTATCTCCAGCCGAAACAAGGGCTATGTCTGCTTACATCTCAGAGAGCCTGGCAAGGGGATTCATTCGGAGGTCCTCCTCTCCTGCTGGAGCAGGTTTCTTCTTTGTCAAGAAAAAAGAGGGCGATTTACGCCCCTGCATCGACTACCGGGGTCTGAATCAGATCACAGTCAAAAACAAGTACCCTCTGCCGCTCATCCCCGAATTGTTTGACCGACTTAGGGGGGCTCGTGTGTTCACCAAGCTGGACCTTCGGGGTGCTTACAATCTGGTGCGCATCCGCTCTGGTGACGAATGGAAGACCGCGTTCAATACGCGCGATGGACATTATGAGTACTGCGTGATGCCCTTCGGCCTGTGTAATGCTCCTGCCGTCTTCCAAGAACTGGTGAACGACGTGTTCCGAGACCTCCTCTACACCTGTGTGGTAGTATATCTAGATGACATCCTTGTCTTCTCTCCGGACCTCTCAACCCACAGAGAGCACGTACAGCTGGTTCTACGAAGATTGAGAGAGAATCGCCTGTACGCAAAGTATGAGAAGTGTGTCTTTGAGCAGTCTACACTCCCCTTTTTGGGGTACGTCATCTCTGAGACTGGACTGCAGATGGATCCCAAGAAGGTCTCCGCCATTCTCAACTGGCCTCCCCCTTCTGGACTGAAAGCAATCCAACGCTTCCTGGGATTCGCCAACTACTACCGCCAATTCATCCCTCACTTCTCTGCTCTGACTGCTCCACTTTCCGCTTTGACTAAGAAAGAGGCAAATCCAAAGGACTGGTCGCCTGCGGCCGACGCCGCGTTTGGCTCATTGAAGCGAGCTTTTGCTTCCTCTCCTGTACTCCACCGTCCGGAGTTAAACCGCCAGTTCACCTTGGAGGTGGATGCCTCCTCCTCAGGAGCCGGAGCAGTGCTCATGCAGAAATCCTCCTCCGGGAAGATGGTGACTTGCGGATTCTTCTCCAAGGGCTTCTCAGCGTCTGAACGCAACTACACCATCGGGGACCGAGAGCTCTTGGCAGTCAAACTGGCACTGGAGGAATGGCGCTACCTCCTGGAAGGTGCAGTGTATCCCGTGATAATTTACACTGACCACAAGAACTTGGAATACCTGCGGTCCGCTCAGCGACTGAACCCACGGCAAGCCAGGTGGTCTTTATTCTTTGCCAGGTTTGACTTTCAGCTTCACTTCCGACCCGCGGACAAGAATGTACGCGCTGATGCCTTGTCCAGGTCTTTCATGCCCATGGAGCAGGAGGAAGCGACTACCCAACCCATCATCTGTCCTAGCAACATCGTTCCGGTGGCCCCTGTCACTCTAGCCCAGATACCGCCCGGGAAGACCTATGTCTCTGAGACCGACAGGCAAAAAGTGTTACACTGGGGTCATGCATCAAAAACAGCCGGCCATGCAGGCCAGAAGAGAACATGGGGTGCGATTGTACGCCATTACTGGTGGCCATCCCTTCGCACGGACGTCGCTGCTTTTGTCTCTGCCTGCTCCTCCTGTGCCAGGAACAAGACGCCCAACCACTTGCCCCATGGCCGTCTTCTGCCTCTGCCGATACCCTCAGTCCCGTGGCAACACATAGCTATGGACTTTATTACGGACTTGCCATTATCCTCCGGGCACACAGTCATATGGGTCGTGGTTGATCGATTCTCCAAAATGGCCCACTTCGTTCCTATGGCCGGACTGCCCTCAGCTCAGGAACTCGCGGAAGCCTATATACATCACATCTTTCGCTTGCATGGCTTTCCATCCCACATCGTGTCCGACAGAGGAACCCAGTTCACCTCCCGCTTCTGGAGGGCTCTATGCAAACATCTGGGAGTGACTCTGGACTTTTCCTCTGCTTACCATCCTCAGTCTAATGGCCAAGTGGAGAGGGTCAATCAAATCTTGACCTCATACCTACGTCACTATGTCAACGCCCATCACGACGACTGGTCCTCGCTTCTGCCTTGGGCTGAATTCGCCCATAACCACCACGTCAGTGAGTCATCCTCCAAATCACCCTTCCATGTTGTTTACGGACTTCAGCCCGCCGTCCCGCTGCCTATATCCCCTTCATCGGATGTCCCGGCTGCTGATACTGCTGTCCGTGACTTTGCTACCATTTGGGACTCTGTCAAGGCGTCCCTTGGGCGCGCTTCCCAGCGGATGAAGAAACACGCTGACAAGAGACGTCTGGATCCTCCGTGTTTCTCTCCTGGTGACCTGGTCTGGCTTGCTTCCCAGTACATCCGATTGAAGATACCGTCCTACAAGCTGGGTCCTCGCTACATCGGGCCGTTTAAGGTCCTCCGCAAGATCAATGAGGTCTCCTACAAGCTACAGCTCCCGGCCACGATGAGGATACCCAACTCATTCCACGTCTCCCTGCTCAAGCCGGTTGTCCTTGGTCCTTTCTCCGCTGCTGCCAGTCCGGCTCCTCCACCTATTGCCGATGATGACATCTATGCGGTAAGGGATATCGTGGCCATGAAGACCGTACGAGGTCGGCAGTTCTTCCTGGTGGACTGGGAGGGGTATGGTCCTGAGGATAGGTCTTGGGAGCCCAGGGAGAACGTGGGCACTCCTCTTCTCCGTGCCTTCATGTCCCGGTTGCGGGGAGGGGGGCGTGGGGGGGGGGGGTACTGTCACGCTTCCCGGGTCCTCACCCCCGCTCCCCGGCTCACCTGCCACGCTCCCCGCTCTCCAGCCACCGGATCCCGTCCGTCCCAGGGTCCCTGGACCCCGATCCCGGCGCCCGACAGCTTCCCTGGACCTGGCCGGCTCCCCTGCGTCCTCCTCGCAGCCTCCTTCCCTGGCTTCTGGCACTCGGGCGGCGCGCATGCGCATTAGGGCGCGCGCGCGGTCACTGACCCTTTCTTAAAGGGCCAGCGTCCATTAACAGGAAATGAGGTTGCACAGGTACAGGGTATATAGGGGGTCATTGTCCAAGGGGGCGGGGCCTGATCTTCGTGTTCCCTGAGCTAGGAGTCAGGTCTCCTGGTGTTTATGTGCCTATACTCACCTATCTCTCTTTGTAGAGCCGTACCTGCCGCGCCATCCAGTCTGCCGTGTCCTGAACCCCGCACGCTGTCCGTCTGCCAACTGACAGTCCGTACCATCTCGGATCCCTGCGGTGACCCGTCATCCCGCTCCAGAGGTTCCGGACCCCGCCTACTATCATCTCGGCTTCCGAACCTGAGCTACGTCACCAGTACCACCATCTGTGACTCCGTGGTCCCAGGGACTCCTCCGCTGCCCTCACTTGCACGGACTGTTCTGCCGCCCTTCAGTGCTTCAGCTGCCGGACTCCTTACCACCATCTTAGAGTCCGGTCCAGTGGATCCACCTCCTGGGTCTACCCGACCGCCCGGCCGTGACACCATTATACTAGCAAACACTAAGTAAACTTATTGGCATCCTAAAAGTGGCTGTTGGACTTCCATTAGTGTCCCACTAGTGGAAATCTATTTGCAGAACCTCTGCATTGCACACTCAAACTCATTGTTACTAAGCCATTATACTAGCAAACACTGAGTAAACTTAGTGGCATCCTAAAAGTGGCTGTTGGACTTCCATTAGTGTCCCACTAGTGCAAATCTATTTGCAGAACCTCTGCATTGCACACTCAAACTCATTGTTACTAAGCCATTATACTAGCAAAAACTGAGTAAACTTAGTGGCATTCTAAAAGTGGCTGTTGGACTTCCATTAGTGTCCCACTAGTGCAAATCTATTTGCAGCACCTCTGCATTGCACACCCAAACTCATTGTTACTGAGCCATTATACTAGCAAACACTGAGTGAACTTAGTGGCATCCTAAAAGTGGCTGTTGGACTTCCATTAGTGTCCCACTGGTGCAAATCTATTTGCAGCAACTCTGCATTGCACACTCAAACTCATTGTTACTAAGCCATTATACTAGCAAACACTGAGTAAACTTAGTGGCATCCTAAAAGTGGCTGTTGGACTTCCATTAGTGTCCCACTAGTGCAAATCTTTTTGCAGAACCTCTGCATTGCACACTCAAACTCATTGTTACAAAGCCATTATACTAGCAAACACTGAGTAAACTTAGTGGCATCCTAAAAGTGGCTGTTGGACTTCCATTAGTGTCCCACTAGTGCAAATCTTTTTCCAGAACCTCTGCATTGCACACTCAAACTCATTGTTACAAAGCCATTATACTAGCAAACACTGAGTAAACTTAGTGGCATCCTAAAAGTGGCTGTTGGACTTCCTTTAGTGTCCCACTAGTTCAAATCTATTTGCAAAACCTCTGCTTTGCACACTCAAACTCATTGTTAATAAGCCATTATACTAGCAAAAACTGAGTAAACTTAGTGGCATCCTAAAAGTGGCTGTTGAACTTCCATTAGTGTCCCACTAGTGCAAATCTATTTGCAGCACCTCTGCATTGCACACTCAAACTCATTGTTACTAAGCCATTATACTAGCAAACACTGAGTAAACTTAGTGCATCCTAAAACTGGCTGTTGGACTTCCATTAGTGTCCCACTAGTGCAAATCTATTTGCAGCACCTCTGCATTGCACACTCAAACTCATTGTTACTAAGCCATTATACTAGCAAACACTGAGTAAACTTAGTGGCATCCTAAAAGTGGCTGTTGGACTTCCATTAGTGTCCCACTAGTGCAAATCTTTTTGCAGAACCTCTGCATTGCACACTCAAACTCATTGTTACAAAGCCATTATACTAGCAAACACTGAGTAAACTTAGTGGCATCCTAAAAGTGGCTGTTGGACATCCTTTAGTGTCCCACTAGTGCAAATCTATTTGCAAAACCTCTGCTTTGCACACTCAAACTCATTGTTAATAAGCCATTATACTAGCAAACACTGAGTAAACTTAGTGGCATCCTAAAAGTGGCTGTTAGACTTCCATTAGTGTCCCACTAGTGGAAATCTATTTGCAGAACCTCTGCATTGCACACTCAAACTCACTGTTAATAAGCCATTATACTAGCAAACACTGAGTAAACTTAGTGGCATCCTAAAAGTGGCTGTTGGACTTCCATTAGTGTCCCACTAGTGGAAATATATTTGCAGAACCTCTGCATTGCACACTCAAACTCATTGTTACTAAGCCATTATACTAGCAAACACTGAGTAAACTTAGTGGCATCCTAAAAGTGGCTGTTGGACTTCCATTAGTGTCCCACTAGTGCAAATCTATTTGCAGCAACTCTGCATTGCACACTCAAACTCATTGTTACTAAGCCATTATACTAGCAAACACTGAGTAAACTTAGTGGCATCCTAAAAGTGGCTGTTGGACTTCCATTAGTGTCCCACTAGAGCAAATCTATTTGCAGCACCTCTGCATTGCACACTCAAACTCATTGTTACTAAGCCATTATACTAACAAACACTAAGTAAACTTAGTGGCATCCTAAAAGTGGCTGTTGGACTTCCATCAGTGTCCCACTAGTGAAAATCTATTTGCAGAACCTCTGCATTGCACACTCAAACTCATTGTTACTGAGCCATTATACTAGCAAAAACTGAGTAAACTTAGTGGCATCCTAAAAGTGGCTGTTGGACTTCCATTAGTGTCCCACTAATGCAAATCTATTTGCAGAACCTCTGCATTGCACACTCAAACTCACTGTTACTAAGCCATTATACTAGCAAACACTGAGTAAACTTAGTGGCATCCTAAAAGTGGCTGTTGGACTTCCATTAGTGTCCCACTAGTGGAAATCTATTTGCAGAACCTCTGAATTGCACACTCAAACTCACTGTTAATAAGCCATTATACTAGCAAACACTGAGTAAACTTATTGGCATCCTAAAAGTGGCTGTTGGACTTCCATTAGTGTCCCACTAGTGGAAATCTATTTGCAGAACCTCTGCATTGCACACTCAAACTCATTGTTACTAAGCCATTATACTAGCAAACACTGAGTAAACTTAGTGGCATCCTAAAAGTGGCTGTTGGACTTCCATTAGTGTCCCACTAGTGGAAATCTATTTGCAGAACCTCTGCATTGCACACTCAAAATCACTGTTAATAAGCCATTATACTAGCAAACACTAAGTAAACTTATTGGCATCCTAAAAGTGGCTGTTGGACTTCCATTAGTGTCCCACTAGTGGAAATCTATTTGCAGAACCTCTGCATTGCACACTCAAACTCATTGTTACTAAGCCATTATACTAGCAAACACTTAGTAAACTTAGTGGCATCCTAAAAGTGGCTGTTGGACTTCCATTAGTGTCCCACTAGTGCAAATCTATTTGCAGAACCTCTGCATTGCACACTCAAACTCATTGTTACTAAGCCATTATACTAGCAAAAACTGAGTAAACTTAGTGGCATTCTAAAAGTGGCTGTTGGACTTCCATTAGTGTCCCACTAGTGCAAATCTATTTGCAGCACCTCTGCATTGCACACCCAAACTCATTGTTACTGAGCCATTATACTAGCAAACACTGAGTGAACTTAGTGGCATCCTAAAAGTGGCTGTTGGACTTCCATTAGTGTCCCACTGGTGCAAATCTATTTGCAGCAACTCTGCATTGCACACTCAAACTCATTGTTACTAAGCCATTATACTAGCAAACACTGAGTAAACTTAGTGGCATCCTAAAAGTGGCTGTTGGACTTCCATTAGTGTCCCACTAGTGCAAATCTTTTTGCAGAACCTCTGCATTGCACACTCAAACTCATTGTTACAAAGCCATTATACTAGCAAACACTGAGTAAACTTAGTGGCATCCTAAAAGTGGCTGTTGGACTTCCATTAGTGTCCCACTAGTGCAAATCTTTTTGCAGAACCTCTGCATTGCACACTCAAACTCATTGTTACAAAGCCATTATACTAGCAAACACTGAGTAAACTTAGTGGCATCCTAAAAGTGGCTGTTGGACTTCCTTTAGTGTCCCACTAGTGCAAATCTATTTGCAAAACCTCTGCTTTGCACACTCAAACTCATTGTTAATAAGCCATTATACTAGCAAAAACTGAGTAAACTTAGTGGCATCCTAAAAGTGGCTGTTGAACTTCCATTAGTGTCCCACTAGTGCAAATCTATTTGCAGCACCTCTGCATTGCACACTCAAACTCATTGTTACTAAGCCATTATACTAGCAAACACTGAGTAAACTTAGTGCATCCTAAAACTGGCTGTTGGACTTCCATTAGTGTCCCACTAGTGCAAATCTATTTGCAGCACCTCTGCATTGCACACTCAAACTCATTGTTACTAAGCCATTATACTAGCAAACACTGAGTAAACTTAGTGGCATCCTAAAAGTGGCTGTTGGACTTCCATTAGTGTCCCACTAGTGCAAATCTTTTTGCAGAACCTCTGCATTGCACACTCAAACTCATTGTTACAAAGCCATTATACTAGCAAACACTGAGTAAACTTAGTGGCATCCTAAAAGTGGCTGTTGGACATCCTTTAGTGTCCCACTAGTGCAAATCTATTTGCAAAACCTCTGCTTTGCACACTCAAACTCATTGTTAATAAGCCATTATACTAGCAAACACTGAGTAAACTTAGTGGCATCCTAAAAGTGGCTGTTAGACTTCCATTAGTGTCCCACTAGTGGAAATCTATTTGCAGAACCTCTGCATTGCACACTCAAACTCACTGTTAATAAGCCATTATACTAGCAAACACTGAGTAAACTTAGTGGCATCCTAAAAGTGGCTGTTGGACTTCCATTAGTGTCCCACTAGTGGAAATATATTTGCAGAACCTCTGCATTGCACACTCAAACTCATTGTTACTAAGCCATTATACTAGCAAACACTGAGTAAACTTAGTGGCATCCTAAAAGTGGCTGTTGGACTTCCATTAGTGTCCCACTAGTGCAAATCTATTTGCAGCAACTCTGCATTGCACACTCAAACTCATTGTTACTAAGCCATTATACTAGCAAACACTGAGTAAACTTAGTGGCATCCTAAAAGTGGCTGTTGGACTTCCATTAGTGTCCCACTAGAGCAAATCTATTTGCAGCACCTCTGCATTGCACACTCAAACTCATTGTTACTAAGCCATTATACTAACAAACACTAAGTAAACTTAGTGGCATCCTAAAAGTGGCTGTTGGACTTCCATCAGTGTCCCACTAGTGAAAATCTATTTGCAGAACCTCTGCATTGCACACTCAAACTCATTGTTACTGAGCCATTATACTAGCAAAAACTGAGTAAACTTAGTGGCATCCTAAAAGTGGCTGTTGGACTTCCATTAGTGTCCCACTAATGCAAATCTATTTGCAGAACCTCTGCATTGCACACTCAAACTCACTGTTACTAAGCCATTATACTAGCAAACACTGAGTAAACTTAGTGGCATCCTAAAAGTGGCTGTTGGACTTCCATTAGTGTCCCACTAGTGGAAATCTATTTGCAGAACCTCTGAATTGCACACTCAAACTCACTGTTAATAAGCCATTATACTAGCAAACACTGAGTAAACTTATTGGCATCCTAAAAGTGGCTGTTGGACTTCCATTAGTGTCCCACTAGTGGAAATCTATTTGCAGAACCTCTGCATTGCACACTCAAACTCATTGTTACTAAGCCATTATACTAGCAAACACTGAGTAAACTTAGTGGCATCCTAAAAGTGGCTGTTGGACTTCCATTAGTGTCCCACTAGTGGAAATCTATTTGCAGAACCTCTGCATTGCACACTCAAAATCACTGTTAATAAGCCATTATACTAGCAAACACTAAGTAAACTTATTGGCATCCTAAAAGTGGCTGTTGGACTTCCATTAGTGTCCCACTAGTGGAAATCTATTTGCAGAACCTCTGCATTGCACACTCAAACTCATTGTTACTAAGCCATTATACTAGCAAACACTGAGTAAACTTAGTGGCATCCTAAAAGTGGCTGTTGGACTTCCATTAGTGTCCCACTAGTGCAAATCTATTTGCAGAACCTCTGCATTGCACACTCAAACTCATTGTTACTAAGCCATTATACTAGCAAAAACTGAGTAAACTTAGTGGCATTCTAAAAGTGGCTGTTGGACTTCCATTAGTGTCCCACTAGTGCAAATCTATTTGCAGCACCTCTGCATTGCACACCCAAACTCATTGTTACTGAGCCATTATACTAGCAAACACTGAGTGAACTTAGTGGCATCCTAAAAGTGGCTGTTGGACTTCCATTAGTGTCCCACTGGTGCAAATCTATTTGCAGCAACTCTGCATTGCACACTCAAACTCATTGTTACTAAGCCATTATACTAGCAAACACTGAGTAAACTTAGTGGCATCCTAAAAGTGGCTGTTGGACTTCCATTAGTGTCCCACTAGTGCAAATCTATTTGCAGCACCTATGCATTGCACACTCAAACTCATTGTTACTAAGCCATTATACTAGCAAACACTGAGTAAACTTAGTGGCATCCTAAAAGTGGCTGTTGGACTTCCATTAGAGTCCCACTGGTGCAAATCTATTTCCAGAACCTCTGCATTGCACACTCAAACTCATTGTTACTAAGCCATTATACTGGCAAACACTGAGTAAACTTAGTGGCATCCTAAAAGTGGCTGTTGGACTTCCATTAGTGTCCCACTAGTGCAAATCTATTTGCAGAACCTCTGCATTGCACACTCAAACTCATTGTTACTAAACCATTATACTAGCAAAAACTGAGTAAACTTAGTGGCATCCTAAAAGTGGCTGTTGGACTTCCACTAGTGTCCCACTGGTGCAAATCTATTTGCAGAACCTCTGCATTGCACACTCAAACTCATTGTTACTAAGCCATTATACTAGCAAACACTGAGTAAACTTAGTGGCATCCTAAAAGTGGCTGTTGGACTTCCATTAGTGTCCCACTAGTGCAAATCTATTTGCAGCAACTCTGCATTGCACACTCAAACTCATTGTTACTAAGCCATTATACTAGCAAACACTGAGTAAACTTATTGGCATCCTAAAAGTGGCTGTTGGACTTCCATTAGTGTCCCACTAGTGGAAATCTATTTGCAGAACCTCTGCATTGCACACTCAAACTCATTGTTACTAAGCCATTATACTAGCAAACACTGAGTAAACTTAGTGGCATCCTAAAAGTGGCTGTTGGACTTCCATTAGTGTCCCACTAGTGCAAATCTATTTCCAGCAACTCTGCATTGCACACTCAAACTCATTGTTACTAAGCCATTATACTAGCAAACACTGAGTAAACTTAGTGGCATCCTAAAAGTGGCTGTTGGACTTCCATTAGTGTCCCACTAGAGCAAATCTATTTGCAGCACCTCTGCATTGCACACTCAAACTCATTGTTACTAAGCCATTATACTAACAAACACTAAGTAAACTTAGTGGCATCCTAAAAGTGGCTGTTGGACTTCCATCAGTGTCCCACTAGTGAAAATCTATTTGCAGAACCTCTGCATTGCACACTCAAACTCATTGTTACTAAGCCATTATACTAGCAAACACTGAGTAAACTTAGTGGCATCCTAAAAGTGGCTGTTGGACTTCCATTAGTGTCCCACTAGTGGAAATCTATTTGCAGAACCTCTGCATTGCACACTCAAAATCACTGTTAATAAGCCATTATACTAGCAAACACTAAGTAAACTTATTGGCATCCTAAAAGTGGCTGTTGGACTTCCATTAGTGTCCCACTAGTGGAAATCTATTTGCAGAACCTCTGCATTGCACACTCAAACTCATTGTTACTAAGCCATTATACTAGCAAACACTGAGTAAACTTAGTGGCATCCTAAAAGTGGCTGTTGGACTTCCATTAGTGTCCCACTAGTGCAAATCTATTTGCAGAACCTCTGCATTGCACACTCAAACTCATTGTTACTAAGCCATTATACTAGCACAAACTGAGTAAACTTAGTGGCATTCTAAAAGTGGCTGTTGGACTTCCATTAGTGTCCCACTAGTGCAAATCTATTTGCAGCACCTCTGCATTGCACACCCAAACTCATTGTTACTGAGCCATTATACTAGCAAACACTGAGTAAACTTAGTGGCATCCTAAAAGTGGCTGTTGGACTTCCATTAGTGTCCCACTGGTGCAAATCTATTTGCAGCAACTCTGCATTGCACACTCAAACTCATTGTTACTAAGCCATTATACTAGCAAACACTGAGTAAACTTAGTGGCATCCTAAAAGTGGCTGTTGGACTTCCATTAGTGTCCCACTAGTGCAAATCTATTTGCAGCACCTATGCATTGCACACTCAAACTCATTGTTACTAAGCCATTATACTAGCAAACACTGAGTAAACTTAGTGGCATCCTAAAAGTGGCTGTTGGACTTCCATTAGAGTCCCACTGGTGCAAACCTATTTCCAGAACCTCTGCATTGCACACTCAAACTCATTGTTACTAAGCCATTATACTGGCAAACACTGAGTAAACTTAGTGGCATCCTAAAAGTGGCTGTTGGACTTCCATTAGTGTCCCACTAGTGCAAATCTATTTGCAGAACCTCTGCATTGCACACTCAAACTCATTGTTACTAAACCATTATACTAGCAAACACTGAGTAAACTTAGTGGCATCCCAAAAGTGGCTGTTGGACTTCCATTAGTGTCCCACTAATGCAAATCTATTTGCAGAACCTCTGCATTGCAAACTTAAACTCATTGTTACTAAGCCATTATACTAGCAAACACTTAGTAAACTTAGTGGCATCCTTAAAGTGGCTGTTGGACTTCCATTAGTGTCCCACTAGTGCAAATCTATTTGCAGAACCTCTGCATTGCACACTCAAACTCATTGTTACTAAGCCATTATACTAGCAAACACTGAGTAAACTTAGTGGCATCCTAAAAGTGGCTGTTGGACTTCCATTAGTGTCCCACTAGTGGAAATCTATTTCCAGAACCTCTGCATTGCACACTCAAACTCACTGTTAATAAGCCATTATACTAGCAAACACTGAGTAAACTTAGTGGCATCCTAAAAGTGGCTGTTGGACTTCCATTAGTGTCCCACTAGTGGAAATCTATTTGCAGAACCTCTGCATTGCACACTCAAACTCATTGTTACTAAGCCATTATATTAACAAACACTGAGTAAACTTAGTGGCATCCTAAAAGTGGCTGTTGGACTTCCATTAGTGTCCCACTAGTGCAAATCTATTTGCAGAACCTCTGCATTGCACACTCAAACTCATTGTTACTAAGCCATTATACTAGCAAAAACTGAGTAAACTTAGTGGCATCCTAAAAGTGGCTGTTGGACTTCCATTAGTGTCCCACTAGTGCAAATCTATTTGCAGCACCTCTGCATTGCACACCCAAACTCATTGTTACTAAGCCATTATACTAGCAAACACTGAGTAAACTTAGTGGCATCCTAAAAGTGGCTGTTGGACTTCCATTAGTGTCCCACTAGTGCAAATCTATTTGCAGAACCTCTGCATTGCACACTCAAACTCACTGTTACTAAGCCATTATACTAGCAAACACTGAGTAAACTTAGTGGCATCCTAAAAGTGGCTGTTGGACTTCCATTAGTGTCCCACTAGTGGAAATCTATTTGCAGAACCTCTGCATTGCACACTCAAACTCACTGTTAATAAGCCATTATACTAGCAAACACTGAGTAAACTTATTGGCATCCTAAAAGTGGCTGTTGGACTTCCATTAGTGTCCCACTAGTGCAAATCTATTTGCAGAACCTCTGCATTGCACACTCAAACTCATTGTTACTAAGCCATTATACTAGCAAAAACTGAGTAAACTTAGTGGCATCCTAAAAGTGGCTGTTGGACTTCCATTAGTGTCCCACTAGTGCAAATCTATTTGCAGCACCTCTGCATTGCACACCCAAACTCATTGTTACTAAGCCATTATACTAGCAAACACTGAGTAAACTTAGTGGCATCCTAAAAGTGGCTGTTGGACTTCCATTAGTGTCCCACTGGTGCAAATCTATTTCCAGAACCTCTGCATTGCACACTCAAACTCATTGTTACTAAGCCATTATACTAACAAACACTAAGTAAAATTAGTGGCATCCTAAAAGTGGCTGTTGGACTTCCATTAGTGTCCCACTAGTGCAAATCTATTTGCAGAACCTCTGCATTGCACACTCAAACTCATTGTTACTAAGCCATTATACTAGCAAAAACTGAGTAAACTTAGTGGCATCCTAAAAGTGGCTGTTGGACTTCCATTAGTGTCCCACTAGTGCAAATCTATTTGCAGAACCTCTGCATTGCACACTCAAACTCACTGTTACTAAGCCATTATACTAGCAAACACTGAGTAAACTTAGTGGCATCCTAAAAGTGGCTGTTGGACTTCCATTAGTGTCCCACTAGTGGAAATCTATTTGCAGAACCTCTGCATTGCACACTCAAACTCACTGTTAATAAGCCATTATACTAGCAAACACTGAGTAAACTTATTGGCATCCTAAAAGTGGCTGTTGGACTTCCATTAGTGTCCCACTAGTGGAAATCTATTTGCAGAACCTCTGCATTGCACACTCAAACTCATTGTTACTAAGCCATTATACTAGCAAACACTGAGTAAACTTAGTGGCATCCTAAAAGTGGCTGTTGGACTTCCATTAGTGTCCCACTAGTGCAAATCTATTTGCAGCACCTCTGCATTGCACACTCAAACTCATTGTTACTAAGCCATTATACTAGCAAACACTGAGTAAACTTAGTGGCATCCTAAAAGTGGCTGTTGGACTTCCATTAGTGTCCCACTGGTGCAAATCTATTTCCAGAACCTCTGCATTGCACACTCAAACTCATTGTTACTAAGCCATTATACTAACAAACACTAAGTAAAATTAGTGGCATCCTAAAAGTGGCTGTTGGACTTCCATTAGTGTCCCACTAGTGGAAATCTATTTGCAGAACCTCTGCATTGCACACTCAAACTCACTGTTAATAAGCCATTATACTAGCAAACACTGAGTAAACTTATTGGCATCCTAAAAGTGGCTGTTGGACTTCCATTAGTGTCCCACTAGTGGAAATCTATTTGCAGAACCTCTGCATTGCACACTCAAACTCATTGTTACTAAGCCATTATACTAGCAAACACTGAGTAAACTTAGTGGCATCCTAAAAGTGGCTGTTGGACTTCCATTAGTGTCCCACTAGTGCAAATCTATTTGCAGCACCTCTGCATTGCACACCCAAACTCATTGTTACTAAGCCATTATACTAGCAAACACTGAGTAAACTTAGTGGCATCCTAAAAGTGGCTGTTGGACTTCCATTAGTGTCCCACTGGTGCAAATCTATTTCCAGAACCTCTGTATTGCACACTCAAACTCATTGTTACTAAGCCATTATACTAAAAAACACTAAGTAAAATTAGTGGCATCCTAAAAGTGGCTGTTGGACTTCCATTAGTGTCCCACTAGTTCAAATCTATTTGCAGAACCTCTGCATTGCACACTCAAACTCATTGTTACTAAGCCATTATACTAGCAAAAACTGAGTAAACTTAGTGGCATCCTAAAAGTGGCTGTTGGACTTCCATTAGTGTCCCACTAGTGCAAATCTATTTGCAGCAACTCTGCATTGCACACTCAAACTCATTGTTACTAAGCCATTATACTAGCAAACACTGAGTAAACTTAGTGGCATCCAAAAAGTGGCTGTTGGACTTCCATTAGTGTCCCACTAGTGCAAATCTATTTGCAGCACCTATGCATTGCACACTCAAACTCACTGTTACTAAGCCATTATACTAGCAAACACTGAGTAAACTTAGTGGCATCCTAAAAGTGGCTGTTGGACTTCCATTAGTGTCCCACTAGTGCAAATCTATTTGCAGAACCTCTGCATTGCACACTCAAACTCATTGTTACTAAGCCATTATACTAGCAAAAACTGAGTAAACTTAGTGGCATCCTAAAAGTGGCTGTTGGACTTCCATTAGTGTCCCACTAGTGCAAATCTATTTGCAACACCTCTGCTTTGCACACTCAAACTCATTGTTACTAAGCCATTATACTAGCAAACACTGAGTAAACTTAGTGGCATCCTAAAAGTGGCTGTTGGACTTCCATTAGAGTCCCACTGGTGCAAATCTATTTCCAGAACCTCTGCATTGCACACTCAAACTCATTGTTACTAAGCCATTATACTAGCAAACACTGAGTAAACTTAGTGGCATCCTAAAAGTGGCTGTTGGACTTCCATTAGTGTCCCACTAGTGCAAATCTATTTGCAGAACCTCTGCATTGCACACTCAAACTCATTGTTACTAAACCATTATACTAGCAAAAACTGAGTAAACTTAGTGGCATCCTTAAAGTGGCTGTTGGACTTCCATTAGTGTCCCACTAGTGCAAATCTATTTGCAGAACCTCTGCATCGCACACTCAAACTCATTGTTACTAAGCCATTATACTAGCAAACACTGAGTAAACTTAGTGGCATCCTAAAAATGGCTGTTGGACTTCCATTAGTATCCCACTAGTGCAAATCTATTTGCAGAACCTCTGCATTGCAAACTCAAACTCATTGTTACTAAGCCATTATACTAGCAAACACTGAGTAAACTTAGTGGCATCCTAAAAGTGGCTGTTGGACTTCCATTAGTGTCCCACTAGTGCAAATCTATTTGCAGAATCTCTGCATTGCACACTCAAACTCACTATTACTAAGCCATTATACTAGCAAACATTGAGTAAACTTAGTGGCATCCTAAAAGTGGCTGTTGTACTTCCATTAGTGTCCCACTAGTGCAAATCTATTTATAGAACCTCTGCATTGCACACTCAAACTCATTGTTACTAAGCCATTATACTAGCAAACACTGAGTAAACTTAGTGGCATCCTAAAAGTGGCTGTTGGACTTCCATTAGTGTCCCACTGGTGCAAATCTATTTGCAGAACCTCTGCATTGCACACTCAAACTTATTGTTACTAAGCCATTATACTAGCAAACACTTAGTAATCTTAGTGGCATCCTTAAAGTGGCTGTTGGACTTCCATTAGTGTCCCACTAGTGCAAATCTATTTGCAGAACCTCTGCATTGCACACTCAAACTCATTGTTACTAAGCCATTATACTAGCAAACACTTAGTATTCTTAGTGGCATCCTTAAAGTGGCTGTTGGACTTCCATTAGTGTCCCACTAGTGCAAATCTATTTGCAGAACCTCTGCATTGCACACTCAAACTCATTGTTACTAAGCCATTATACTAGCAAACACTCAGTAAACTTAGTGGCATCCTAAAAGTGGCTGTTGGACTTCCATTAGTGTCCCACTGGTGCAAATCTATTTCCAGAACCTCTGCATTGCACACTCAAACTCATTGTTACTAAGCCATTATACTAGCAAACACTGAGTAAACTTAGTGGCATCCTAAAAGTGTCTGTTGGACTTCCATTAGTGTCCCACTAGTGCAAATCTATTTGCAGAACCTCTGCATTGCACACTCAAACTCATTGTTACTAAGCCATTATACTAGCAAACACTGAGTAAACTTAGTGGCATCCTAAAAGTGGCTGTTGGACTTCCATTTGTGTCCCACTTGTGCAAATCTATTTGCAGAACCTCTGCATTGCACACTCAAACTCATTGTTACTAAGATATTATACTAGCAAACACTGAGTAAACTTAGTGGCATCCTAGAAATGGCTGTTGGACTTCCATTAGTGTCCAACTAGTGCAAATCTATATGTAGAACCTCTGCATTGCACACTCAAACTCACTGTTACTAAGCCATTATACTAGCAAACACTAAGTAAACTTAGTGGCATCCTTAAAGTGGCTGTTGCACTTCCTTTAGTGTCCTACTGGTGCAAATCTATTTCCAGAACCTTTGCATTGAAGACTCAAACTCATTGTTACTAAGCCATTATACTAGCAAACACTGAGTAAACTTAGTGGCATCCTTAAAGTGGCTGTTGGACTTGCATTAGTGTCCCACTAGTGCAAATCTATTTGCAGAACCTCTGCATTGCACACCCAAACTCACTATTACTAAGCTATTATACTAGCAAACACTGAGTAAACTTAGTGGCAGCCTTAAAGTGCCTGTTGGACTTCCATTAGTTTCCCACAAGTGCAAATCTATTTTCAGAACCTCTGCATTGCACACTCAAACTCATTTTTACTAAGCCATTATACTAGCAAAAACTGAGTAAACTTAGTGGCATCCTAAAAGTGGCTGTTGGATTTCCATTAGTGTCCCACTAGTGGAAATCTATTTGCAGAACCTCTGCATTGCACACTCAAACTCATTGTTACTAAGCCATTATACTAGCAAACACTGAGTAAACTTAGTGGCAACCTAAAAGTGGCTGTTGGACTTCCATTAGTGTCCCATTGGTGCAAAACTATTTACAGAACCTCGGCATTGCACACTCAAACTCATTGTTACTAAGCCATTATACTAGCAAACACTGAGTAAACTTAGTGGCATCTTAAAAGTGGCTGTTGGACTTCCATTAGTGTCCCACTAATGCAAATCTTTTTGCAGAACCTCTGCATTGCACACTCAAACTCATTGTTACTAAGCCATTATACTAGCAAACACTGAGTAAACTTAGTGGCATCCTAAAAGTGGCTGTTGGACTTCCTTTAGTGTCCCACTAGTGCAAATCTATTTGCAGAACCTCTGCTTTGCACACTTAAACTCACTGTTACTAAGCCATTATACTAGCAAACACTGAGTAAACTTAGTGGTATCCTGAAAGTGGCTGTTGGACTTCCATTAGTGTCCCACTAAAGCAAATCTTTTTGCAGAACCTCTGCATTGCACACTCAAACTGATTGTTACTAAGCCATTATACTAGCAAACACTGAGTAAACTTAGTGGCATCCTAAAAGTGGCTGTTGGACTTCCTTTAGTGTCCCACTAGTGCAAATCTATTTGCAGAACCTCTGCTTTGCACACTTAAACTCACTGTTACTAAGCCATTATACTAGCAAACACTGAGTAAACTTAGTGGTATCCTGAAAGTGGCTGTTGGACTTCCATTAGTGTCCCACTAAAGCAAATCTTTTTGCAGAACCTCTGCATTGCACACTCAAACTGATTGTTACTAAGCCATTATACTAGCAAACACTGAGTAAACTTAGTGGCATCCTAAAAGTGGCTGTTGGACTTCCTTTAGTGTCCCACTAGTGCAAATCTATTTGCAGAACCTCTGCTTTGCACACTCAAACTCATTGTTACTAAGCCATTATACTAGCAAACACTGAGTAAACTTAGTGGCATCCTAAAAGTGGCTGTTGGACTTCCATTAGTGTCCCACTGGTGCAAATCTATTTGCAGAACCTCTGCACTGCACACTCAAACTCATTGTTACTAAGCCATTATACTAGCAAACACTGAGTAAACTTAGTGGCATCCTAAAAATGGCTGTTGGACTTCCATTAGTGTCCCACTAGTGCAAATCTATTTGCAGAACCTCTGCATTGCACACTCAAACTCACTGTACTAAGCCATTATACTAGCAAAAACTGAGTAAACTTAGTGGCATCCTAAAAGTGGCTGTTGGACTTCCATTAGTGTCCCACTAGTGCAAATCTATTTTCAGAACCTCTGCATTGCACACTCAAACTCACTGATAATAAGCCATTATACTAGCAAACACTGAGTAAACTTAGTGGCATCCTAAAAGTGGCTGTTGGACTTCTATTAGTGTCCCACTAGTGCAAATCTATTTTCAGAACCTCTACATTGCACACTCAAACTCATTGTTACTAAGCAATTATAATAGCAAACACTGAGTAAACTTAGTGGCATCCTAAAAGTGGCTGTAGGACTTCAATTAGTGTCCCACTTGTGCAAATCTATTTGCAGAACCTCTTTATTGCACACTCAAACTCATTGTTACTAAGCCATTATACTAGCAAACACTGAGTAAACTCAGTGGCATCCTAAAAGTGGCTGTTGGACTTCCGTTAGTGTCCCACTAGTGCAAATCTATTTGCAGAACCTCTGCATTGCACAATGAAACTCATTGTTACTAAGCCATTATACTAGCAAACACTGAGTAAGCTTAGTGGCATCCTAAAAGTGGCTCTTGGACTTCCATTAGTGTCCCACTAGTGTAAATCTATTTTCAGAACCTCTGCACTGCAGACTCAAACTCATTGTTACTAATCCATTATACTAGCAAACACTGAGTAAACTTAGTGGCATCCTAAAAGTGGCTGTTGGACTTGCATTAGTGTCCCACTAGTGCAAATCTATTTGCAGAACCTCTGCATTGCACACTCAAACTCATTGTTACTAAGCCATTATACTAGCAAACACTGAGTAAGCTTAGTGGCATCCTAAAAGTGGCTGTTGGACTTCCATTAGTGTCCCACTAGTGTAAATCTATTTTCAGAACCTCTGCATTGCACACTCAAACTCATTGTTACTAAGCCATTTTACTAGCAAACACTGAGTAAACTTAGTGGCATCCTAAAAGTGGCTGTTGGACTTGCATTAGTGTCCCACTAGTGAAAATCTATTTGCAGAACCTCTGCAATGCACACTCAAACTCATTGTTACTAAGCCATTATACTAGCCAACACTGAGTAAACTTAGTGGCATCCTAAAAGTGGCTATTGGACTTGCATTAGTGTCCCACTAGTGCAAATCTTTTTGCAGAACCTCTGCATTGCACACTCAAACTCATTGTTACTAAGCCATTATACTAGCAAACACTGAGTAAACTTACTGGCATCCTAAAAGTGGCTGTTGAACTTCCATTAGTGTCCCACTAGCGCAAATCTATTTCCAGAACCTCTGCATTGCACACTCAAACTCATTGTTACTAAGCCATTATACTAGCAAACACTGAGTAAACTTAGTGGCATCCTAAATGTGGCTTTTGGACTTCCATTAGTTTCCCACTTGTGCAAATCTATTTGCAGAACCTCTGCATTGCACACTCAAACTCCATGTTACTAAGCCATTATACTAGCAAACACTGAGTAAACTTAGTGGCATCCTAAAAGTGGCTGCTGGACTTCCATTAGTGTCCCACTAGTTCAAATCTTTTTGCAGAACCTCTGCATTGCACACTCAAACTCATTGTTACTAAGCCATTATACTAGCAAACACTGAGTAAACTTAGTGGCATCCTTAAAGTGGCTGTTGGACTTCCATTAGTGTCCCACTAGCGCAAATCTATTTCCAGAACCTCTGCATTGCACACTCAAACTCATTGTTACTAAGCAATTATACTAGCAAACACTGAGTAAACTTAGTGGCATCCTAAAAGTGGCTGTTGGACTTCCATTAGTGTCCCACTTGTGCAAATCTATTTGCAGAACCTCTGCATTGCACACTCAAACTCATTGTTACTAAGCCATTATACTTGCAAACACTGAGTAAACTTAGTGGCATCCTAAAAGTGGCTGTTGGACTTCCATTAGTGTCCCACTGGTGCAAATCTTTTTGCAGAACTTCTGCATTGCACACTCAAACTCATTGTTACTAAGCCATTATACTAGCAAACACTGAGTAAACTTAGTGGCATCCTAAAAGTGGCTGTTGGACTTCCATTAGTGTCCCACTAGTGGAAATCTATTTGCAGAACCTCTGCATTGCACACTCAAACTCACTGTTAATAAGCCATTATACTAGCAAACACTGAGTAAACTTATTGGCATCCTAAAAGTGGCTGTTGGACTTCCATTAGTGTCCCACTAGTGGAAATCTATGTGCAGAACCTCTGCATTGCACACTCAAACTCATTGTTACTAAGCCATTATACTAGCAAACACTGAGTAAACTTAGTGGCATCCTAAAAGTGGCTGTTGGACTTCCATTAGTGTCCCACTGGTGCAAATCTATTTGCAGAACCTCTGCATTGCACACTCAAACTCATTGTTACTAAGCCGTTATACTAGCAAACACTGAGTAAACTTAGTGGCATCCTAAAAATGGCTGTTGGACTTCCATTAGTGTCCCACTAGTTCAAATCTATTTGCAGAAACTCTGCATTGCACACTCAAACTCACTGTTACTAAGCCATTATACTAGCAAACACTGAGTAAACTTAGTGGCATCCTAAAAATGGCTGTTGGACTTCCATCAGTGTCCCACTAGTGCAAATCTATTTGCAGAACCTCTGCATTGCACACTCAAACTCATTGTTACTAAGCCATTATACTAGCAAAAACTGAGTAAACTTAGTGGCATCCTAAAAGTGGCTGTTGGACTTCCATTAGTGTCCCACTAGTGCAAATCTATTTGCAGAACCTCTGCATTGCACACTCAAACTCACTGTTACTAAGCCATTATACTAGCAAACACTGAGTAAACTTAGTGGCATCCTAAAAGTGGCTGTTGGACTTCCATTAGTGTCCCACTAGTGGAAATCTATTTGCAGAACCTCTGCATTGCACACTCAAACTCACTGTTAATAAGCCATTATACTAGCAAACACTGAGTAAACTTATTGGCATCCTAAAAGTGGCTGTTGGACTTCCATTAGTGTCCCACTAGTGGAAATCTATTTGCAGAACCTCTGCATTGCACACTCAAACTCATTGTTACTAAGCCATTATACTAGCAAACACTGAGTAAACTTAGTGGCATCCTAAAAGTGGCTGTTGGACTTGCATTAGTGTCCCACTAGTGCAAATCTATTTGCAGAACCTCTGCATTGCACACTCAAACTCATTGTTACTAAGCCATTATACTAGCAAACACTGAGTAAGCTTAGTGGCATCCTAAAAGTGGCTGTTGGACTTCCATTAGTGTCCCACTAGTGTAAATCTATTTTCAGAACCTCTGCATTGCACACTCAAACTCATTGTTACTAAGCCATTTTACTAGCAAACACTGAGTAAACTTAGTGGCATCCTAAAAGTGGCTGTTGGACTTGCATTAGTGTCCCACTAGTGCAAATCTATTTGCAGAACCTCTGCATTGCACACTCAAACTCATTGTTACTAAGCCATTATACTAGCAAACACTGAGTAAGCTTAGTGGCATCCTAAAAGTGGCTGTTGGACTTCCATTAGTGTCCCACTAGTGTAAATCTATTTTCAGAACCTCTGCATTGCACACTCAAACTCATTGTTACTAAGCCATTTTACTAGCAAACACTGAGTAAACTTAGTGGCATCCTAAAAGTGGCTGTTGGACTTGCATTAGTGTCCCACTAGTGAAAATCTATTTGCAGAACCTCTGCAATGCACACTCAAACTCATTGTTACTAAGCCATTATACTAGCCAACACTGAGTAAACTTAGTGGCATCCTAAAAGTGGCTATTGGACTTGCATTAGTGTCCCACTAGTGCAAATCTTTTTGCAGAACCTCTGCATTGCACACTCAAACTCATTGTTACTAAGCCATTATACTAGCAAACACTGAGTAAACTTACTGGCATCCTAAAAGTGGCTGTTGAACTTCCATTAGTGTCCCACTAGCGCAAATCTATTTCCAGAACCTCTGCATTGCACACTCAAACTCATTGTTACTAAGCCATTATACTAGCAAACACTGAGTAAACTTAGTGGCATCCTAAATGTGGCTTTTGGACTTCCATTAGTTTCCCACTTGTGCAAATCTATTTGCAGAACCTCTGCATTGCACACTCAAACTCCATGTTACTAAGCCATTATACTAGCAAACACTGAGTAAACTTAGTGGCATCCTAAAAGTGGCTGCTGGACTTCCATTAGTGTCCCACTAGTTCAAATCTTTTTGCAGAACCTCTGCATTGCACACTCAAACTCATTGTTACTAAGCCATTATACTAGCAAACACTGAGTAAACTTAGTGGCATCCTTAAAGTGGCTGTTGGACTTCCATTAGTGTCCCACTAGCGCAAATCTATTTCCAGAACCTCTGCATTGCACACTCAAACTCATTGTTACTAAGCAATTATACTAGCAAACACTGAGTAAACTTAGTGGCATCCTAAAAGTCGCTGTTGGACTTCCATTAGTGTCCCACTTGTGCAAATCTATTTGCAGAACCTCTGCATTGCACACTCAAACTCATTGTTACTAAGCCATTATACTTGCAAACACTGAGTAAACTTAGTGGCATCCTAAAAGTGGCTGTTGGACTTCCATTAGTGTCCCACTGGTGCAAATCTTTTTGCAGAACTTCTGCATTGCACACTCAAACTCATTGTTACTAAGCCATTATACTAGCAAACACTGAGTAAACTTAGTGGCATCCTAAAAGTGGCTGTTGGACTTCCATTAGTGTCCCACTAGTGGAAATCTATTTGCAGAACCTTTGCATTGCACACTCAAACTCACTGTTAATAAGCCATTATACTAGCAAACACTGAGTAAACTTATTGGCATCCTAAAAGTGGCTGTTGGACTTCCATTAGTGTCCCACTAGTGGAAATCTATGTGCAGAACCTCTGCATTGCACACTCAAACTCATTGTTACTAAGCCATTATACTAGCAAACACTGAGTAAACTTAGTGGCATCCTAAAAGTGGCTGTTGGACTTCCATTAGTGTCCCACTGGTGCAAATCTATTTGCAGAACCTCTGCATTGCACACTCAAACTCATTGTTACTAAGCCGTTATACTAGCAAACACTGAGTAAACTTAGTGGCATCCTAAAAATGGCTGTTGGACTTCCATTAGTGTCCCACTAGTTCAAATCTATTTGCAGAAACTCTGCATTGCACACTCAAACTCACTGTTACTAAGCCATTATACTAGCAAACACTGAGTAAACTTAGTGGCATCCTAAAAATGGCTGTTGGACTTCCATCAGTGTCCCACTAGTGCAAATCTATTTGCAGAACCTCTGCATTGCACACTCAAACTCATTGTTACTAAGCCATTATACTAGCAAAAACTGAGTAAACTTAGTGGCATCCTAAAAGTGGCTGTTGGACTTCCATTAGTGTCCCACTAGTGCAAATCTATTTGCAGAACCTCTGCATTGCACACTCAAACTCACTGTTACTAAGCCATTATACTAGCAAACACTGAGTAAACTTAGTGGCATCCTAAAAGTGGCTGTTGGACTTCCATTAGTGTCCCACTAGTGGAAATCTATTTGCAGAACCTCTGCATTGCACACTCAAACTCACTGTTAATAAGCCATTATACTAGCAAACACTGAGTAAACTTATTGGCATCCTAAAAGTGGCTGTTGGACTTCCATTAGTGTCCCACTAGTGGAAATCTATTTGCAGAACCTCTGCATTGCACACTCAAACTCATTGTTACTAAGCCATTATACTAGCAAACACTGAGTAAACTTAGTGGCATCCTAAAAGTGGCTGTTGGACTTCCATTAGTGTCCCACTAGTGCAAATCTATTTGCAGAACCTCTGCATTCCACACTCAAACTCATTGTTACTAAGCCATTATACTAGCAAAAACTGAGTAAACTTAGTGGCATCCTAAAAGTGGCTGTTGGACTTCCATTAGTGTCCCACTAGTGCAAATCTATTTGCAGCACCTCTGCATTGCACACCCAAACTCATTGTTACTAAGCCATTATACTAGCAAACACTGAGTAAACTTAGTGGCATCCTAAAAGTGGCTGTTGGACTTCCATTAGTGTCCCACTGGTGCAAATCTATTTCCAGAACCTCTGCATTGCACACTCAAACTCATTGTTACTAAGCCATTATACTAACAAACACTAAGTAAAATTAGTGGCATCCTAAAAGTGGCTGTTGGACTTCCATTAGTGTTCCACTAGTGCAAATCTATTTGCAGAACCTCTGCATTGCACACTCAAACTCATTGTTACTAAGCCATTATACTAGCAAAAACTGAGTAAACTTAGTGGCATCCTAAAAGTGGCTGTTGGACTTCCATTAGTGTCCCACTAGTGCAAATCTATTTGCAGAACCTCTGCATTGCACACTCAAACTCACTGTTACTAAGCCATTATACTAGCAAACACTGAGTAAACTTAGTGGCATCCTAAAAGTGGCTGTTGGACTTCCATTAGTGTCCCACTAGTGGAAATCTATTTGCAGAACCTCTGCATTGCACACTCAAATTCACTGTTAATAAGCCATTATACTAGCAAACACTGAGTAAACTTATTGGCATCCTAAAAGTGGCTGTTTGACTTCCATTAGTGTCCCACTAGTGTAAATCTATTTGCAGAACCTCTGCATTGCACACTCAAACTCATTGTTACTAAGCCATTATACTAGCAAACACTGAGTAAACTTAGTGGCATCCTAAAAGTGGCTGTTGGACTTCCATTAGTGTCCCACTAGTGCAAATCTATTTGCAGAACCTCTGCATTGCACACTCAAACTCATTGTTACTAAGCCATTATACTGGCAAACACTGAGTAAACTTAGTGGCATCCTAAAAGTGGCTGTTGGAATTCCATTAGTGTCCCACTAGTGCAAATCTATTTGCAGACCTCTGCATTGCACACTCAAACTCATTGTTACCAACCCATTATACTAGCAAACACTGAGTAAACTTAGTGGCATCCTAAAAGTGGCTGTTGGACTTCCATTAGTGTCCCACTAGTGCAAATCTATTGGCAGAACCTCTGCATTGCACACTCAAACTCACTGTTAATAAGCCATTATACTAGCAAACACTGAGTAAACTTATTGGCATCCTAAAAGTGGCTGTTGGACTTCCATTAGTGTCCCACTAGTGGAAATCTATTTGCAGAACCTCTGCATTGCACACTCAAACTCATTGTTACTAAGCCATTATACTAGCAAACACTGAGTAAACTTAGTGGCATCCTAAAAGTGGCTGTTGGACTTGCATTAGTGTCCCACTAGTGCAAATCTATTTGCAGAACCTCTGCATTGCACACTCAAACTCATTGTTACTAAGCCATTATACTAGCAAAAACTGAGTAAACTTAGTGGCATCCTAAAAGTGGCTGTTGGACTTCCATTAGTGTCCCACTAGTGCAAATCTATTTGCAGCACCTCTGCATTGCACACCCAAACTCATTGTTACTAAGCCATTATACTAGCAAACACTGAGTAAACTTAGTGGCATCCTAAAAGTGGCTGTTGGACTTCCATTAGTGTCCCACTGGTGCAAATCTATTTCCAGAACCTCTGCATTGCACACTCAAACTCATTGTTACTAAGCCATTATACTAACAAACACTAAGTAAAATTAGTGGCATCCTAAAAGTGGCTGTTGGACTTCCATTAGTGTTCCACTAGTGCAAATCTATTTGCAGAACCTCTGCATTGCACACTCAAACTCATTGTTACTAAGCCATTATACTAGCAAAAACTGAGTAAACTTAGTGGCATCCTAAAAGTGGCTGTTGGACTTCCATTAGTGTCCCACTAGTGCAAATCTATTTGCAGAACCTCTGCATTGCACACTCAAACTCACTGTTACTAAGCCATTATACTAGCAAACACTGAGTAAACTTAGTGGCATCCTAAAAGTGGCTGTTGGACTTCCATTAGTGTCCCACTAGTGGAAATCTATTTGCAGAACCTCTGCATTGCACACTCAAATTCACTGTTAATAAGCCATTATACTAGCAAACACTGAGTAAACTTATTGGCATCCTAAAAGTGGCTGTTGGACTTCCATTAGTGTCCCACTAGTGTAAATCTATTTGCAGAACCTCTGCATTGCACACTCAAACTCATTGTTACTAAGCCATTATACTAGCAAACACTGAGTAAACTTAGTGGCATCCTAAAAGTGGCTGTTGGACTTCCATTAGTGTCCCACTAGTGCAAATCTATTTGCAGAACCTCTGCATTGCACACTCAAACTCATTGTTACTAAGCCATTATACTGGCAAACACTGAGTAAACTTAGTGGCATCCTAAAAGTGACTGTTGGAATTCCATTAGTGTCCCACTAGTGCAAATCTATTTGCAGACCTCTGCATTGCACACTCAAACTCATTGTTACTAACCCATTATACTAGCAAACACTGAGTAAACTTAGTGGCATCCTAAAAGTGGCTGTTGGACTTCCATTAGTGTCCCACTAGTGCAAATCTATTGGCAGAACCTCTGCATTGCACACTCAAACTCATTGTTACTAAGCCATTATACTAGCAAACACTGAGTAAACTTAGTGGCATCCTAAAAGTGGCTGTTGGACTTCCATTAGTGTCCCACTAGTGCAAATCTTTTTGCAGAACCTCTGCATTGCACACTCAAACTCATTGTTACAAAGCCAATATACTAGCAAACACTGAGTAAACTTAGTGGCATCCTAAAAGTGGCTGTTGGACTTCCTTTAGTGTCCAACTAGTGCAAATCTTTTTGCAGAACCTCTGCTTTGCACACTCAAACTCATTGTTAATAAGCCATTATACTAGCAAACTCTGAGTAAACTTAGTGGCATCCTAAAAGTGGCTGTTGGACTTCCATTAGTGTCCCACTAGTGAAAATCTTTTTGCAGAACCTCTGCATTGCATACTCAAACTCATTGTTACTAAGGCATTATACTAGCAAACACTGAGTAAACTTAGTGGCATCCTAAAAGTGGCTATTGGACTTCCTTTAGTGTCCCACTAGTGGAAATCTATTTGCAGAACCTCTGCTTTGCACACTCAAACTCATTGTTACTAAGCCATTATACTAGCAAACACTGAGTAAACTTAGTGGCATCCTAAAAGTGGCTGTTGGACTTCCATTAGTGTCCCACTGGTGCAAATCTATTTGCAGAACCTCTGCATTGCACACTCAAACTCATTGTTACTAAGCCATTATACTAGCAAACACTGAGTAAACTTAGTGGCATCCTAAAAATGGCTGTTGGACTTCCATTAGTGTCCCACTTGTGCAAATCTATTTACAGAACCTCTGCATTGCACACTTAAACTCACTGTTACTAAGCCATTATACTAGCAAACACTGAGTAAACTTAGTGGCATCCTAAAAGTGGCTGTTGGACTTCCACTAGTGTCCCACTAGTGGAAATATATTTGCAGAACCTCTGCATTGCACACTCAAACTCATTGTTACTAAGCCATTATACAGGCAAACACTCAGTAAACTTAGTGGCATCCTAAAAGTGGCTGTTGGACTTCCATTAGTGTCCCACTAGTGGAAATCTATTTCCAGAACCTCTGTATTGCACACTCAAACTCATTGTTACTAAGCCATTATACTAGCAAACACTGAGTAAACTTAGTGGCATCCTAAAAGTGGCTGTTGGACTTCCATTAGTGTCCCACTGGTGCAAATCTATTTGCAGAACCTCTGCATTGCACACTCAAACTCATTGTTACTAAGCCATTATACTAGCAAACACTGAGTAAACTTAGTGGCATCCTAAAAGTGGCTGTTGGACTTCCATTAGTGTCCCACTAGTGGAAATCTATTTGCAGAACCTCTGCATTGCACACTCAAACTCACTGTTAATAAGCCATTATACTAGCAAACACTGAGTAAACTTATTGGCATCCTAAAAGTGGCTGTTGGACTTCCATTAGTGTCCCACTAGTGGAAATCTATTTGCAGAACCTCTGCATTGCACACTCAAACTCATTGTTACTAAGCCATTATACTAGCAAACACTGAGTAAACTTAGTGGCATCCTAAAAGTGGCTGTTGGACTTCCATTAGTGTCCCACTAGTGCAAATCTATTGGCAGAACCTCTGCATTGCACACTCAAACTCATTGTTACTAAGCCATTATACTAGCAAAAACTGAGTAAACTTAGTGGCATCCTAAAAGTGGCTGTTGGACTTCCATTAGTGTCCCACTAGTGCAAATCTATTTGCAGCACCTCTGCATTGCACACCCAAAATCATTGTTACTAAGTAATTATACTAGAAAACACTGAGTAAACTTAGTGGCATCCTAAAAGTGGCTGTTGGACTTCCATTAGTGTCCCACTGGTGCAAATCTATTTCCAGAACCTCTGCATTGCACACTCAAACTCATTGTTACTAAGCCATTATACTAGAAAACACTGAGAAAACTTAGTGGCATCCTAAAAGTGGCTGTTGGACTTCCATTAGTGTCCCACTAGTGCAAATCTATTTGTAGAACCTCTGCATTGCACACTCAAACTCATTGTTACTAAGCCATTATACTAGCAAACACTGAGTAAACTTAGTGGCATCCTAAAAATGGCTGTTGGACTTCCATTAGTGTCCAACTAGTGCAAATCTATTTTCAGAACCTCTGCATTGCACACTCAAACTCATTGTTACTAAGCAATTATAATAGCAAACACTGAGTAAACTTAGTGGCATCCTAAAAGTGGCTGTAGGACTTCAATTAGTGTCCCACTTGTGCAAATCTATTTGCAGAACCTCTTTATTGCACACTCAAACTCATTGTTACTAAGCCATTATACTAGCAAACACTGAGTAAACTCAGTGGCATCCTAAAAGTGGCTGTTGGACTTCCGTTAGTGTCCCACTAGTGCAAATCTATTTGCAGAACCTCTGCATTGCACAATGAAACTCATTGTTACTAAGCCATTATACTAGCAAACACTGAGTAAGCTTAGTGGCATCCTAAAAGTGGCTCTTGGACTTCCATTAGTGTCCCACTAGTGTAAATCTATTTTCAGAACCTCTGCACTGCAGACTCAAACTCATTGTTACTAATCCATTATACTAGCAAACACTGAGTAAACTTAGTGGCATCCTAAAAGTGGCTGTTGGACTTGCATTAGTGTCCCACTAGTGCAAATCTATTTGCAGAACCTCTGCATTGCACACTCAAACTCATTGTTACTAAGCCATTATACTAGCAAACACTGAGTAAGCTTAGTGGCATCCTAAAAGTGGCTGTTGGACTTCCATTAGTGTCCCACTAGTGTAAATCTATTTTCAGAACCTCTGCATTGCACACTCAAACTCATTGTTACTAAGCCATTTTACTAGCAAACACTGAGTAAACTTAGTGGCATCCTAAAAGTGGCTGTTGGACTTGCATTAGTGTCCCACTAGTGAAAATCTATTTGCAGAACCTCTGCAATGCACACTCAAACTCATTGTTACTAAGCCATTATACTAGCCAACACTGAGTAAACTTAGTGGCATCCTAAAAGTGGCTATTGGACTTGCATTAGTGTCCCACTAGTGCAAATCTTTTTGCAGAACCTCTGCATTGCACACTCAAACTCATTGTTACTAAGCCATTATACTAGCAAACACTGAGTAAACTTACTGGCATCCTAAAAGTGGCTGTTGAACTTCCATTAGTGTCCCACTAGCGCAAATCTATTTCCAGAACCTCTGCATTGCACACTCAAACTCATTGTTACTAAGCCATTATACTAGCAAACACTGAGTAAACTTAGTGGCATCCTAAATGTGGCTTTTGGACTTCCATTAGTTTCCCACTTGTGCAAATCTATTTGCAGAACCTCTGCATTGCACACTCAAACTCCATGTTACTAAGCCATTATACTAGCAAACACTGAGTAAACTTAGTGGCATCCTAAAAGTGGCTGCTGGACTTCCATTAGTGTCCCACTAGTTCAAATCTTTTTGCAGAACCTCTGCATTGCACACTCAAACTCATTGTTACTAAGCCATTATACTAGCAAACACTGAGTAAACTTAGTGGCATCCTTAAAGTGGCTGTTGGACTTCCATTAGTGTCCCACTAGCGCAAATCTATTTCCAGAACCTCTGCATTGCACACTCAAACTCATTGTTACTAAGCAATTATACTAGCAAACACTGAGTAAACTTAGTGGCATCCTAAAAGTGGCTGTTGGACTTCCATTAGTGTCCCACTTGTGCAAATCTATTTGCAGAACCTCTGCATTGCACACTCAAACTCATTGTTACTAAGCCATTATACTTGCAAACACTGAGTAAACTTAGTGGCATCCTAAAAGTGGCTGTTGGACTTCCATTAGTGTCCCACTGGTGCAAATCTTTTTGCAGAACTTCTGCATTGCACACTCAAACTCATTGTTACTAAGCCATTATACTAGCAAACACTGAGTAAACTTAGTGGCATCCTAAAAGTGGCTGTTGGACTTCCATTAGTGTCCCACTAGTGGAAATCTATTTGCAGAACCTCTGCATTGCACACTCAAACTCACTGTTAATAAGCCATTATACTAGCAAACACTGAGTAAACTTATTGGCATCCTAAAAGTGGCTGTTGGACTTCCATTAGTGTCCCACTAGTGGAAATCTATGTGCAGAACCTCTGCATTGCACACTCAAACTCATTGTTACTAAGCCATTATACTAGCAAACACTGAGTAAACTTAGTGGCATCCTAAAAGTGGCTGTTGGACTTCCATTAGTGTCCCACTGGTGCAAATCTATTTGCAGAACCTCTGCATTGCACACTCAAACTCATTGTTACTAAGCCGTTATACTAGCAAACACTGAGTAAACTTAGTGGCATCCTAAAAATGGCTGTTGGACTTCCATTAGTGTCCCACTAGTTCAAATCTATTTGCAGAAACTCTGCATTGCACACTCAAACTCACTGTTACTAAGCCATTATACTAGCAAACACTGAGTAAACTTAGTGGCATCCTAAAAATGGCTGTTGGACTTCCATCAGTGTCCCACTAGTGCAAATCTATTTGCAGAACCTCTGCATTGCACACTCAAACTCATTGTTACTAAGCCATTATACTAGCAAAAACTGAGTAAACTTAGTGGCATCCTAAAAGTGGCTGTTGGACTTCCATTAGTGTCCCACTAGTGCAAATCTATTTGCAGAACCTCTGCATTGCACACTCAAACTCACTGTTACTAAGCCATTATACTAGCAAACACTGAGTAAACTTAGTGGCATCCTAAAAGTGGCTGTTGGACTTCCATTAGTGTCCCACTAGTGGAAATCTATTTGCAGAACCTCTGCATTGCACACTCAAACTCACTGTTAATAAGCCATTATACTAGCAAACACTGAGTAAACTTATTGGCATCCTAAAAGTGGCTGTTGGACTTCCATTAGTGTCCCACTAGTGGAAATCTATTTGCAGAACCTCTGCATTGCACACTCAAACTCATTGTTACTAAGCCATTATACTAGCAAACACTGAGTAAACTTAGTGGCATCCTAAAAGTGGCTGTTGGACTTGCATTAGTGTCCCACTAGTGCAAATCTATTTGCAGAACCTCTGCATTGCACACTCAAACTCATTGTTACTAAGCCATTATACTAGCAAACACTGAGTAAGCTTAGTGGCATCCTAAAAGTGGCTGTTGGACTTCCATTAGTGTCCCACTAGTGTAAATCTATTTTCAGAACCTCTGCATTGCACACTCAAACTCATTGTTACTAAGCCATTTTACTAGCAAACACTGAGTAAACTTAGTGGCATCCTAAAAGTGGCTGTTGGACTTGCATTAGTGTCCCACTAGTGCAAATCTATTTGCAGAACCTCTGCATTGCACACTCAAACTCATTGTTACTAAGCCATTATACTAGCAAACACTGAGTAAGCTTAGTGGCATCCTAAAAGTGGCTGTTGGACTTCCATTAGTGTCCCACTAGTGTAAATCTATTTTCAGAACCTCTGCATTGCACACTCAAACTCATTGTTACTAAGCCATTTTACTAGCAAACACTGAGTAAACTTAGTGGCATCCTAAAAGTGGCTGTTGGACTTGCATTAGTGTCCCACTAGTGAAAATCTATTTGCAGAACCTCTGCAATGCACACTCAAACTCATTGTTACTAAGCCATTATACTAGCCAACACTGAGTAAACTTAGTGGCATCCTAAAAGTGGCTATTGGACTTGCATTAGTGTCCCACTAGTGCAAATCTTTTTGCAGAACCTCTGCATTGCACACTCAAACTCATTGTTACTAAGCCATTATACTAGCAAACACTGAGTAAACTTACTGGCATCCTAAAAGTGGCTGTTGAACTTCCATTAGTGTCCCACTAGCGCAAATCTATTTCCAGAACCTCTGCATTGCACACTCAAACTCATTGTTACTAAGCCATTATACTAGCAAACACTGAGTAAACTTAGTGGCATCCTAAATGTGGCTTTTGGACTTCCATTAGTTTCCCACTTGTGCAAATCTATTTGCAGAACCTCTGCATTGCACACTCAAACTCCATGTTACTAAGCCATTATACTAGCAAACACTGAGTAAACTTAGTGGCATCCTAAAAGTGGCTGCTGGACTTCCATTAGTGTCCCACTAGTTCAAATCTTTTTGCAGAACCTCTGCATTGCACACTCAAACTCATTGTTACTAAGCCATTATACTAGCAAACACTGAGTAAACTTAGTGGCATCCTTAAAGTGGCTGTTGGACTTCCATTAGTGTCCCACTAGCGCAAATCTATTTCCAGAACCTCTGCATTGCACACTCAAACTCATTGTTACTAAGCAATTATACTAGCAAACACTGAGTAAACTTAGTGGCATCCTAAAAGTGGCTGTTGGACTTCCATTAGTGTCCCACTTGTGCAAATCTATTTGCAGAACCTCTGCATTGCACACTCAAACTCATTGTTACTAAGCCATTATACTTGCAAACACTGAGTAAACTTAGTGGCATCCTAAAAGTGGCTGTTGGACTTCCATTAGTGTCCCACTGGTGCAAATCTTTTTGCAGAACTTCTGCATTGCACACTCAAACTCATTGTTACTAAGCCATTATACTAGCAAACACTGAGTAAACTTAGTGGCATCCTAAAAGTGGCTGTTGGACTTCCATTAGTGTCCCACTAGTGGAAATCTATTTGCAGAACCTCTGCATTGCACACTCAAACTCACTGTTAATAAGCCATTATACTAGCAAACACTGAGTAAACTTATTGGCATCCTAAAAGTGGCTGTTGGACTTCCATTAGTGTCCCACTAGTGGAAATCTATGTGCAGAACCTCTGCATTGCACACTCAAACTCATTGTTACTAAGCCATTATACTAGCAAACACTGAGTAAACTTAGTGGCATCCTAAAAGTGGCTGTTGGACTTCCATTAGTGTCCCACTGGTGCAAATCTATTTGCAGAACCTCTGCATTGCACACTCAAACTCATTGTTACTAAGCCGTTATACTAGCAAACACTGAGTAAACTTAGTGGCATCCTAAAAATGGCTGTTGGACTTCCATTAGTGTCCCACTAGTTCAAATCTATTTGCAGAAACTCTGCATTGCACACTCAAACTCACTGTTACTAAGCCATTATACTAGCAAACACTGAGTAAACTTAGTGGCATCCTAAAAATGGCTGTTGGACTTCCATCAGTGTCCCACTAGTGCAAATCTATTTGCAGAACCTCTGCATTGCACACTCAAACTCATTGTTACTAAGCCATTATACTAGCAAAAACTGAGTAAACTTAGTGGCATCCTAAAAGTGGCTGTTGGACTTCCATTAGTGTCCCACTAGTGCAAATCTATTTGCAGAACCTCTGCATTGCACACTCAAACTCACTGTTACTAAGCCATTATACTAGCAAACACTGAGTAAACTTAGTGGCATCCTAAAAGTGGCTGTTGGACTTCCATTAGTGTCCCACTAGTGGAAATCTATTTGCAGAACCTCTGCATTGCACACTCAAACTCACTGTTAATAAGCCATTATACTAGCAAACACTGAGTAAACTTATTGGCATCCTAAAAGTGGCTGTTGGACTTCCATTAGTGTCCCACTAGTGGAAATCTATTTGCAGAACCTCTGCATTGCACACTCAAACTCATTGTTACTAAGCCATTATACTAGCAAACACTGAGTAAACTTAGTGGCATCCTAAAAGTGGCTGTTGGACTTCCATTAGTGTCCCACTAGTGCAAATCTATTTGCAGAACCTCTGCATTCCACACTCAAACTCATTGTTACTAAGCCATTATACTAGCAAAAACTGAGTAAACTTAGTGGCATCCTAAAAGTGGCTGTTGGACTTCCATTAGTGTCCCACTAGTGCAAATCTATTTGCAGCACCTCTGCATTGCACACCCAAACTCATTGTTACTAAGCCATTATACTAGCAAACACTGAGTAAACTTAGTGGCATCCTAAAAGTGGCTGTTGGACTTCCATTAGTGTCCCACTGGTGCAAATCTATTTCCAGAACCTCTGCATTGCACACTCAAACTCATTGTTACTAAGCCATTATACTAACAAACACTAAGTAAAATTAGTGGCATCCTAAAAGTGGCTGTTGGACTTCCATTAGTGTTCCACTAGTGCAAATCTATTTGCAGAACCTCTGCATTGCACACTCAAACTCATTGTTACTAAGCCATTATACTAGCAAAAACTGAGTAAACTTAGTGGCATCCTAAAAGTGGCTGTTGGACTTCCATTAGTGTCCCACTAGTGCAAATCTATTTGCAGAACCTCTGCATTGCACACTCAAACTCACTGTTACTAAGCCATTATACTAGCAAACACTGAGTAAACTTAGTGGCATCCTAAAAGTGGCTGTTGGACTTCCATTAGTGTCCCACTAGTGGAAATCTATTTGCAGAACCTCTGCATTGCACACTCAAATTCACTGTTAATAAGCCATTATACTAGCAAACACTGAGTAAACTTATTGGCATCCTAAAAGTGGCTGTTTGACTTCCATTAGTGTCCCACTAGTGTAAATCTATTTGCAGAACCTCTGCATTGCACACTCAAACTCATTGTTACTAAGCCATTATACTAGCAAACACTGAGTAAACTTAGTGGCATCCTAAAAGTGGCTGTTGGACTTCCATTAGTGTCCCACTAGTGCAAATCTATTTGCAGAACCTCTGCATTGCACACTCAAACTCATTGTTACTAAGCCATTATACTGGCAAACACTGAGTAAACTTAGTGGCATCCTAAAAGTGGCTGTTGGAATTCCATTAGTGTCCCACTAGTGCAAATCTATTTGCAGACCTCTGCATTGCACACTCAAACTCATTGTTACCAACCCATTATACTAGCAAACACTGAGTAAACTTAGTGGCATCCTAAAAGTGGCTGTTGGACTTCCATTAGTGTCCCACTGGTGCAAATCTATTTCCAGAACCTCTGCATTGCACACTCAAACTCATTGTTACTAAGCCATTATACTAACAAACACTAAGTAAAATTAGTGGCATCCTAAAAGTGGCTGTTGGACTTCCATTAGTGTTCCACTAGTGCAAATCTATTTGCAGAACCTCTGCATTGCACACTCAAACTCATTGTTACTAAGCCATTATACTAGCAAAAACTGAGTAAACTTAGTGGCATCCTAAAAGTGGCTGTTGGACTTCCATTAGTGTCCCACTAGTGCAAATCTATTTGCAGAACCTCTGCATTGCACACTCAAACTCACTGTTACTAAGCCATTATACTAGCAAACACTGAGTAAACTTAGTGGCATCCTAAAAGTGGCTGTTGGACTTCCATTAGTGTCCCACTAGTGGAAATCTATTTGCAGAACCTCTGCATTGCACACTCAAATTCACTGTTAATAAGCCATTATACTAGCAAACACTGAGTAAACTTATTGGCATCCTAAAAGTGGCTGTTGGACTTCCATTAGTGTCCCACTAGTGTAAATCTATTTGCAGAACCTCTGCATTGCACACTCAAACTCATTGTTACTAAGCCATTATACTAGCAAACACTGAGTAAACTTAGTGGCATCCTAAAAGTGGCTGTTGGACTTCCATTAGTGTCCCACTAGTGCAAATCTATTTGCAGAACCTCTGCATTGCACACTCAAACTCATTGTTACTAAGCCATTATACTGGCAAACACTGAGTAAACTTAGTGGCATCCTAAAAGTGACTGTTGGAATTCCATTAGTGTCCCACTAGTGCAAATCTATTTGCAGACCTCTGCATTGCACACTCAAACTCATTGTTACTAACCCATTATACTAGCAAACACTGAGTAAACTTAGTGGCATCCTAAAAGTGGCTGTTGGACTTCCATTAGTGTCCCACTAGTGCAAATCTATTGGCAGAACCTCTGCATTGCACACTCAAACTCATTGTTACTAAGCCATTATACTAGCAAACACTGAGTAAACTTAGTGGCATCCTAAAAGTGGCTGTTGGACTTCCATTAGTGTCCCACTAGTGCAAATCTTTTTGCAGAACCTCTGCATTGCACACTCAAACTCATTGTTACAAAGCCAATATACTAGCAAACACTGAGTAAACTTAGTGGCATCCTAAAAGTGGCTGTTGGACTTCCTTTAGTGTCCAACTAGTGCAAATCTTTTTGCAGAACCTCTGCTTTGCACACTCAAACTCATTGTTAATAAGCCATTATACTAGCAAACTCTGAGTAAACTTAGTGGCATCCTAAAAGTGGCTGTTGGACTTCCATTAGTGTCCCACTAGTGAAAATCTTTTTGCAGAACCTCTGCATTGCATACTCAAACTCATTGTTACTAAGGCATTATACTAGCAAACACTGAGTAAACTTAGTGGCATCCTAAAAGTGGCTATTGGACTTCCTTTAGTGTCCCACTAGTGGAAATCTATTTGCAGAACCTCTGCTTTGCACACTCAAACTCATTGTTACTAAGCCATTATACTAGCAAACACTGAGTAAACTTAGTGGCATCCTAAAAGTGGCTGTTGGACTTCCATTAGTGTCCCACTGGTGCAAATCTATTTGCAGAACCTCTGCATTGCACACTCAAACTCATTGTTACTAAGCCATTATACTAGCAAACACTGAGTAAACTTAGTGGCATCCTAAAAATGGCTGTTGGACTTCCATTAGTGTCCCACTAGTGCAAATCTATTTACAGAACCTCTGCATTGCACACTTAAACTCACTGTTACTAAGCCATTATACTAGCAAACACTGAGTAAACTTAGTGGCATCCTAAAAGTGGCTGTTGGACTTCCACTAGTGTCCCACTAGTGGAAATATATTTGCAGAACCTCTGCATTGCACACTCAAACTCATTGTTACTAAGCCATTATACAGGCAAACACTCAGTAAACTTAGTGGCATCCTAAAAGTGGCTGTTGGACTTCCATTAGTGTCCCACTAGTGGAAATCTATTTCCAGAACCTCTGTATTGCACACTCAAACTCATTGTTACTAAGCCATTATACTAGCAAACACTGAGTAAACTTAGTGGCATCCTAAAAGTGGCTGTTGGACTTCCATTAGTGTCCCACTGGTGCAAATCTATTTGCAGAACCTCTGCATTGCACACTCAAACTCATTGTTACTAAGCCATTATACTAGCAAACACTGAGTAAACTTAGTGGCATCCTAAAAGTGGCTGTTGGACTTCCATTAGTGTCCCACTAGTGGAAATCTATTTGCAGAACCTCTGCATTGCACACTCAAACTCACTGTTAATAAGCCATTATACTAGCAAACACTGAGTAAACTTATTGGCATCCTAAAAGTGGCTGTTGGACTTCCATTAGTGTCCCACTAGTGGAAATCTATTTGCAGAACCTCTGCATTGCACACTCAAACTCATTGTTACTAAGCCATTATACTAGCAAACACTGAGTAAACTTAGTGGCATCCTAAAAGTGGCTGTTGGACTTCCATTAGTGTCCCACTAGTGCAAATCTATTGGCAGAACCTCTGCATTGCACACTCAAACTCATTGTTACTAAGCCATTATACTAGCAAAAACTGAGTAAACTTAGTGGCATCCTAAAAGTGGCTGTTGGACTTCCATTAGTGTCCCACTAGTGCAAATCTATTTGCAGCACCTCTGCATTGCACACCCAAAATCATTGTTACTAAGTAATTATACTAGAAAACACTGAGTAAACTTAGTGGCATCCTAAAAGTGGCTGTTGGACTTCCATTAGTGTCCCACTGGTGCAAATCTATTTCCAGAACCTCTGCATTGCACACTCAAACTCATTGTTACTAAGCCATTATACTAGAAAACACTGAGAAAACTTAGTGGCATCCTAAAAGTGGCTGTTGGACTTCCATTAGTGTCCCACTAGTGCAAATCTATTTGTAGAACCTCTGCATTGCACACTCAAACTCATTGTTACTAAGCCATTATACTAGCAAACACTGAGTAAACTTAGTGGCATCCTAAAAATGGCTGTTGGACTTCCATTAGTGTCCAACTAGTGCAAATCTATTTGCAGAACCTCTGCATTGCACACTCAAACTCATTGTTACTAAGCCATTTATACTAGCAAACACTGAGTAAACTTAGTGGCATCCTAAAAGTGGCTGTTGGACTTCTATTAGTGTCCCACTAGTGCAAATCTATTTGCAGCACCTCTGCATTGCACACTCAAACTCATTGTTACTAAGCCATTATACTAGCAAACACTGAGTAAACTTAGTGGCATCCTAAAAGTGGCTGTTGGACTTCCATTAGTGTCCCACTAGTGCAAATCTATTGGCAGAACCTCTGCATTGCACACTCAAACTCATTGTTACTAAGCCATTATACTAGCAAAAACTGAGTAAACTTAGTGGCATCCTAAAAGTGGCTGTTGGACTTCCTTTAGTGTCCCACTAGTGCAAATCTATTTGCAGAACCTCTGCTTTGCACACTCAAACTCATTGTTACTAAGCCATTATACTAGCAAAAACTGAGTAAACTTAGTGGCATCCTAAAAGTGGCTGTTGGACTTCCATTAGTGTCCCACTAGTGCAAGTCTATTTGCAGAACCTCTGCTTTGCACACTCAAACTCATTGTTACTAAGGCATTATACTAGCAAACACTGAGTAAACTTAGTGGCATCCTAAAAGTGGCTGTTGGACTTCCTTTAGTGTCCCACTAGTGCAAATCTATTTGCAGAACCTCTGCTTTGCACACTCAAACTCATTGTTACTAAGCCATTATACTAGCAAACACTGAGTAAACTTAGTGGCATCCTAAAAGTGTCTGTTGGACTTCCATTAGTGTCCCACTGGTGCAAATCTATTTGCAGAACCTCTGCATTGCACACTCAAACTCATTGTTACTAAGCCATTATACTAGCAAACACTGAGTAAACTTAGTGGCATCCTAAAAGTGGCTGTTGGACTTCCATTAGTGTCCCACTGGTGCAAATCTATTTGCAAAACCTCTGCATTGCACACTCAAACTCATTGTTACTAAGCCATTATACTAGCAAACACTGAGTAAACTTAGTGGCATCCTAAAAGCGGCTATTGGACTTCCATTAGTGTCCCACTAGTGCAAATCTATTTGCAGAACCTCTGCATTGCACACTTAAACTCACTGTTACTAAGCCATTATACTAGCAAACACTGAGTAAACTTAGTGGCATCCTAAAAGTGGCTGTTGGACTTCCATTAGTGTCCCACTAGTGGAAATCTATTTGCAGAACCTCTGCATTGCAAACTCAAACTCACTGTACTAAGCCATTATACTAGCAAACACTGAGTAAACTTAGTGGCATCCTAAAAGTGGCTGTTGGACTTCCACTAGTGTCCCACTAGTGGAAATATATTTGCAGAACCTCTGCATTGCACACTCAAACTCATTGTTACTAAGCCATTATACTGGCAAACACTCAGTAAACTTAGTGGCATCCTAAAAGTGGCTGTTGGACTTCCATTAGTGTCCCACTGGTGCAAATCTATTTCCAGAACCTCTGCATTGCACACTCAAACTCATTGTTACTAAGCCATTATACTAGCAAACACTGAGTAAACTTAGTGGCATCCTAAAAGTGGCTGTTGGACTTCCATTAGTGTCCCACTAGTGCAAATCTATTTGCAGAACCTCTGCATTGCACACTCAAACTCATTGTTACTAAGCCATTATACTAGCAAAAACTGAGTAAACTTAGTGGCATCCTAAAAGTGGCTGTTGGACTTCCATTAGTGTCCCACTAGTGCAAATCTATTTGCAGCACCTCTGCATTGCACACCCAAACTCATTGTTACTAAGTAATTATACTAGCAAACACTGAGTAAACTTAGTGGCATCCTAAAAGTGGCTGTTGGACTTCCATTAGTGTCCCACTGGTGCAAATCTATTTCCAGAACCTCTGCATTGCACACTCAAACTCATTGTTACTAAGCCATTATACTAGCAAACACTGAGTAAACTTAGTGGCATCCTAAAAGTGGCTGTTGGACTTCCATTAGTGTCCCACTAGTGCAAATCTATTGGCAGAACCTCTGCATTGCACACTCAAACTCATTGTTACTAAGCCATTATACTAGCAAAAACTGAGTAAACTTAGTGGCATCCTAAAAGTGGCTGTTGGACTTCCATTAGTGTCCCACTAGTGCAAGTCTATTTGCAGAACCTCTGCTTTGCACACTCAAACTCATTGTTACTAAGGCATTATACTAGCAAACACTGAGTAAACTTAGTGGCATCCTAAAAGTGGCTGTTGGACTTCCTTTAGTGTCCCACTAGTGCAAATCTATTTGCAGAACCTCTGCTTTGCACACTCAAACTCATTGTTACTAAGCCATTATACTAGCAAACACTGAGTAAACTTAGTGGCATCCTAAAAGTTGTTGTTGGACTTCCATTAGTGTCCCACTGGTGCAAATCTATTTGCAGAACCTCTGCATTGCACACTCAAACTCATTGTTACTAAGCCATTATACTAGCAAACACTGAGTAAACTTAGTGGCATCCTAAAAATGGCTGTTGGACTTCCATTAGTGTCCCACTAGTGCAAATCTATTTGCAGAACCTCTGCATTGCACACTTAAACTCACTGTTACTAAGCCATTATACTAGCAAACACTGAGTAAACTTAGTGGCATCCTGAAAGTGGCTGTTGGACTTCCATTAGTGTCCCACTAGTGGAAATCTATTTGCAGAACCTCTGCATTGCAAACTCAAACTCACTGTTAATAAGCCATTATACTAGCAAACACTGAGTAAACTTAGTGGCATCCTAAAAGTGGCTGTTGGACTTCCACTAGTGTCCCACTAGTGGAAATATATTTGCAGAACCTCTGCATTGCACACTCAAACTCATTGTTACTAAGCCATTATACTGGCAAACACTCAGTAAACTTAGTGGCATCCTAAAAGTGGCTGTTGGACTTCCATTAGTGTCCCACTGGTGCAAATCTATTTCCAGAACCTCTGCATTGCACACTCAAACTCATTGTTACTAAGCCATTATACTAGCAAACACTGAGTAAACTTAGTGGCATCCTAAAAGTGGCTGTTGGACTTCCATTAGAGTCCCACTAATGCAAATCTTTTTGCAGAACCTCTGCATTGCACACTCAAACTCATTGTTACTAAGCCATTATACTAGCAAACACTGAGTAAACTTAGTGGCATCCTAAAAGTGGCTGTTGGACTTCCATTAGTGTCCCACTGGTGCAAATCTATTTGCAGAACCTCTGCATTGCACACTCAAACTCATTGTTACTAAGCCATTATACTAGCAAACACTGAGTAAACTTAGTGGCACCCTAAAAGTGGCTGTTGAACTTCCATTAGTGTCCCACTAGTGGAAATCTATTTGCAGAACCTCTGCATTGCACACTCAAACTCACTGTTAATAAGCCATTATACTAGCAAACACTGAGTAAACTTATTGGCATCCTAAAAGTGGCTGTTGGACTTCCATTAGTGTCCCACTAGTGGAAATCTATTTGCAGAACCTCTGCATTGCACACTCAAACTCATTGTTACTAAGCCATTATACTAGCAAACACTGAGTAAACTTAGTGGCATCCTAAAAGTGGCTGTTGGACTTCCATTAGTGTCCCACTAGTGCAAATCTATTTGCAGAACCTCTGCATTGCACACTCAAACTCATTGTTACTAAGCCATTATACTAGCAAAAACTGAGTAAACTTAGTGGCATCCTAAAAGTGGCTGTTGGACTTCCATTAGTGTCCCACTGGTGCAAATCTATTTCCAGAACCTCTGCATTGCACACTCAAACTCATTGTTACTAAGCCATTATACTAGAAAACACTGAGAAAACTTAGTGGCATCCTAAAAGTGGCTGTTGGACTTCCATTAGTGTCCCACTAGTGCAAATCTATTTGCAGAACCTCTGCATTGCACACTCAAACTCATTGTTACTAAGCCATTATACTAGCAAACACTGATTAAACTTAGTGGCATCCTAAAAATGGCTGTTGGACTTCCATTAGTGTCCAACTAGTGCAAATCTATTTGCAGAACCTCTGCATTGCACACTCAAACTCATTGTTACTAAGCCATTATACTAGCAAACACTGAGTAAACTTAGTGGCATCCTAAAAGTGGCTGTTGGACTTCCATTAGTGTCCCACTAGTGCAAGTCTATTTGCAGAACCTCTGCTTTGCACACTCAAACTCATTGTTACTAAGGCATTATACTAGCAAACACTGAGTAAACTTAGTGGCATCCTAAAAGTGGCTGTTGGACTTCCTTTAGTGTCCCACTAGTGCAAATCTATTTGCAGAACCTCTGCTTTGCACACTCAAACTCATTGTTACTAAGCCATTATACTAGCAAACACTGAGTAAACTTAGTGGCATCCTAAAAGTGGCTGTTGGACTTCCATTAGTGTCCCACTGGTGCAAATCTATTTGCAGAACCTCTGCATTGCACACTCAAACTCATTGTTACTAAGCCATTATACTAGCAAACACTGAGTAAACTTAGTGGCATCCTAAAAATGGCTGTTGGACTTCCATTAGTGTCCCACTAGTGCAAATCTATTTGCAGAACCTCTGCATTGCACACTTAAACTCACTGTTACTAAGCCATTATACTAGCAAACACTGAGTAAACTTAGTGGCATCCTAAAAGTGGCTGTTGGACTTCCATTAGTGTCCCACTAGTGGAAATCTATTTGCAGAACCTCTGCATTGCAAACTCAAACTCACTGTTAATAAGCCATTATACTAGCAAACACTGAGTAAACTTAGTGGCATCCTAAAAGTGGCTGTTGGACTTCCACTAGTGTCCCACTAGTGGAAATATATTTGCAGAACCTCTGCATTGCACACTCAAACTCATTGTTACTAAGCCATTATACTGGCAAACACTCAGTAAACTTAGTGGCATCCTAAAAGTGGCTGTTGGACTTCCATTAGTGTCCCACTGGTGCAAATCTATTTCCAGAACCTCTGCATTGCACACTCAAACTCATTGTTACTAAGCCATTATACTAGCAAACACTGAGTAAACTTAGTGGCATCCTAAAAGTGGCTGTTGGACTTCCATTAGAGTCCCACTAATGCAAATCTTTTTGCAGAACCTCTGCATTGCACACTCAAACTCATTGTTACTAAGCCATTATACTAGCAAACACTGAGTAAACTTAGTGGCATCCTAAAAGTGGCTGTTGGACTTCCATTAGTGTCCCACTGGTGCAAATCTATTTGCAGAACCTCTGCATTGCACACTCAAACTCATTGTTACTAAGCCATTATACTAGCAAACACTGAGTAAACTTAGTGGCATCCTAAAAGTGGCTGTTGGACTTCCATTAGTGTCCCACTAGTGGAAATCTATTTGCAGAACCTCTGCATTGCACACTCAAACTCACTGTTAATAAGCCATTATACTAGCAAACACTGAGTAAACTTATTGGCATCCTAAAAGTGGCTGTTGGACTTCCATTAGTGTCCCACTAGTGGAAATCTATTTGCAGAACCTCTGCATTGCACACTCAAACTCATTGTTACTAAGCCATTATACTAGCAAACACTGAGTAAACTTAGTGGCATCCTAAAAGTGGCTGTTGGACTTCCACTAGTGTCCCACTAGTGCAAATCTATTTGCAGAACCTCTGCATTGCACACTCAAACTCATTGTTACTAAGCCATTATACTAGCAAAAACTGAGTAAACTTAGTGGCATCCTAAAAGTGGCTGTTGGACTTCCATTAGTGTCCCACTGGTGCAAATCTATTTCCAGAACCTCTGCATTGCACACTCAAACTCATTGTTACTAAGCCATTATACTAGAAAACACTGAGAAAACTTAGTGGCATCCTAAAAGTGGCTGTTGGACTTCCATTAGTGTCCCACTAGTGCAAATCTATTTGCAGAACCTCTGCATTGCACACTCAAACTCATTGTTAATAAGCCATTATACTAGCAAACACTGAGTAAACTTAGTGGCATCCTAAAAATGGCTGTTGGACTTCCATTAGTGTCCAACTAGTGCAAATCTATTTGCAGAACCTCTGCATTGCACACTCAAAGTCATTGTTACTAAGCCATTATACTAGCAAACACTGAGTAAACTTAGTGGCATCCTAAAAGTGGCTGTTGGACTTCCATTAGTGTCCCACTAGTGCAAATCTATTGGCAGAACCTCTGCATTGCACACTCAAACTCATTGTTACTAAGCCATTATACTAGCAAAAACTGAGTAAACTTAGTGGCATCCTAAAAGTGGCTGTTGGACTTCCATTAGTGTCCCACTAGTGCAAATCTATTGGCAGAACCTCTGCATTGCACACTCAAACTCATTGTTACTAAGCCATTATACTAGCAAAAACTGAGTAAACTTAGTGGCATCCTAAAAGTGGCTGTTGGACTTCCATAAGTGTCCCACTAGTGCAAGTCTATTTGCAGCACCTCTGCATTGCACACTCAAACTCATTGTTACTAAGCCATTATACTAGCAAACACTGAGTAAACTTAGTGGCATCCTAAAAGTGGCTGTTGGACTTCCATTAGTGTCCCACTAGTGCAAATCTTTTTGCAGAACCTCTGCATTGCACACTCAAACTCATTGTTACAAAGCCAATATACTAGCAAACACTGAGTAAACTTAGTGGCATCCTAAAAGTGGCTGTTGGACTTCCTTTAGTGTCCAACTAGTGCAAATCTTTTTGCAGAACCTCTGCTTTGCACACTCAAACTCATTGTTAATAAGCCATTATACTAGCAAACACTGAGTAAACTTAGTGGCATCCTGAAAGTGGCTGTTGGACTTCCATTAGTGTCCCACTAGTGAAAATCTTTTTGCAGAACCTCTGCATTGCACACTCAAACTCATTGTTACTAAGGCATTATACTAGCAAACACTGAGTAAACTTAGTGGCATCCTAAAAGTGGCTGTTGGACTTCCTTTAGTGTCCCACTAGTGCAAATCTATTTGCAGAACCTCTGCTTTGCACACTCAAACTCATTGTTACTAAGCCATTATACTAGCAAACACTGAGTAAACTTAGTGGCATCCTAAAAGTGGCTGTTGTACTTCCATTAGTGTCCCACTGGTGCAAATCTATTTGCAGAACCTCTGCATTGCACACTCAAACTCATTGTTACTAAGCCATTATACTAGCAAACACTGAGTAAACTTAGTGGCATCCTAAAAATGGCTGTTGGACTTCCATTAGTGTCCCACTAGTGCAAATCTATTTGCAGAACCTCTGCATTGCACACTTAAACTCACTGTTACTAAGCCATTATACTAGCAAACACTGAGTAAACTTAGTGTCATCCTAAAAGTGGCTGTTGGACTTCCATTAGTGTCCCACTAGTGGAAATCTATTTGCAGAACCTCTGCATTGCAAACTCAAACTCACTGTTAATAAGCTATTATACTAGCAAACACTGAGTAAACTTAGTGGCATCCTAAAAGTGGCTGTTGGACTTCCACTAGTGTCCCACTAGTGGAAATATATTTGCAGAACCTCTGCATTGCACACTCAAACTCATTGTTACTAAGCCATTATACTGGCAAACACTCAGTAAACTTAGTGGCATCCTAAAAGTGGCTGTTGGACTTCCATTAGAGTCCCACTAATGCAAATCTTTTTGCAGAAACTCTGCATTGCACACTCAAACTCATTGTTACTAAGCCATTATACTAGCAAACACTGAGTAAACATAGTGGCATCCTAAAAGTGGCTGTTGGACTTCCATTAGTGTCCCACTGGTGCAAATCTATTTGCAGAACCTCTGCATTGCACACTCAAGCTCATTGTTACTAAGCCATTATACTAGCAAACACTGAGTAAACTTAGTGGCATCCTTAAAGTGGCTGTTGGACTTCCATTAGTGTCCCACTAGTGGAAATCTATTTGCAGAACCTCTGCATTGCACACTCAAACTCACTGTTAATAAGCCATTATACTAGCAAACACTGAGTAAACTTATTGGCATCCTAAAAGTGGCTGTTGGACTTCCATTAGTGTCCCACTAGTGCAAATCTATTTGCAGCACCTCTGCATTGCACACCCAAACTCATTGTTACTAAGTCATTATACTAGCAAACACTGAGTAAACTTAGTGGCATCCTAAAAGTGGCTGTTGGACTTCCATTAGTGTCCCACTGGTGCAAATCTATTTCCAGAACCTCTGCATTGCACACTCAAACTCATTGTTACTAAGCCATTATACTAGACAACACTGAGAAAACTTAGTGGCATCCTAAAAGGGGCTGTTGGACTTCCATTAGTGTCCCACTAGTGCAAATCTATTTGCAGAACCTCTGCATTGCACACTCAAACTCATTGTTACTAAGCCATTATACTAGCAAACACTGAGTAAACTTAGTGGCATCCTAAAAGTGGCTGTTGGACTTCCATTAGTGTCCCACTAGTGCAAATCTATTTGCAGCACCTCTGCATTGCACACTCAAACTCATTGTTTCTAAGCCATTATACTAGCAAACACTGAGTAAACTTAGTGCATCCTAAAAGTGGCTGTTGGACTTCCATTAGTGTCCCACTAGTGCAAATCTATTTGCAGCACCTCTGCATTGCACACTCAAACTCATTGTTACTAAGCCATTATACTAGCAAACACTGAGTAAACTTAGTGGCATCCTAAAAGTGGCTGTTGGACTTCCATTAGTGTCCCACTAGTGCAAATCTTTTTGCAGAACCTCTGCATTGCACAATCAAACTCATTGTTACAAAGCCATTATACTAGCAAACACTGAGTAAACTTAGTGGCATCCTAAAAGTGGCTGTTGGACTTCCATTAGTGTCCCACTAGTGCAAATCTTTTTGCAGAACCTCTGCATTGCACACTCAAACTCATTGTTACAAAGCCATTATACTAGCAAACACTGAGTAAACTTAGTGGCATCCTAAAAGTGGCTGTTGGACTTCCTTTAGTGTCCCACTAGTGCAAATCTATTTGCAAAACCTCTGCTTTGCACACTCAAACTCATTGTTAATAAGCCATTATACTAGCAAACACTGAGTAAACTTAGTGGCATCCTGAAAGTGGCTGTTGGACTTCCATTAGTGTCCCACTAGTGAAAATCTTTTTGCAGAACCTCTGCATTGCACACTCAAACTCATTGTTACTAAGCCATTATACTAGCAAACACTGAGTAAACTTAGTGGCATCCTAAAAGTGGCTGTTGGACTTCCTTTAGTGTCCCACTAGTGCAAATCTATTTGCAGCACCTCTGCATTGCACACTCAAACTCATTGTTACTAAGCCATTATACTAGCAAACACTGAGTAAACTTAGTGGCATCCTAAAAGTGGCTGTAGGACTTCCATTAGTGTCCCACTAGTGCAAATCTATTGGCAGAACCTCTGCATTGCACACTCAAACTCATTGTTACTAAGCCATTATACTAGCAAAAACTGAGTAAACTTAGTGGCATCCTAAAAGTGGCTGTTGAACTTCCATTAGTGTCCCACTAGTGCAAATCTATTTGCAGCACCTCTGCATTGCACACTCAAACTCATTGTTACTAAGCCATTATACTAGCAAACACTGAGTAAACTTAGTGCATCCTAAAACTGGCTGTTGGACTTCCATTAGTGTCCCACTAGTGCAAATCTATTTGCAGCACCTCTGCATTGCACACTCAAACTCATTGTTACTAAGCCATTATACTAGCAAACACTGAGTAAACTTAGTGGCATCCTAAAAGTGGCTGTTGGACTTCCATTAGTGTCCCACTAGTGCAAATCTTTTTGCAGAACCTCTGCATTGCACACTCAAACTCATTGTTACAAAGCCATTATACTAGCAAACACTGAGTAAACTTAGTGGCATCCTAAAAGTGGCTGTTGGACATCCTTTAGTGTCCCACTAGTGCAAATCTATTTGCAAAACCTCTTCTTTGCACACTCAAACTCATTGTTAATAAGCCATTATACTAGCAAACACTGAGTAAACTTAGTGGCATCCTAAAAGTGGCTGTTAGACTTCCATTAGTGTCCCACTAGTGGAAATCTATTTGCAGAACCTCTGCATTGCACACTCAAACTCACTGTTAATAAGCCATTATACTAGCAAACACTGAGTAAACTTAGTGGCATCCTAAAAGTGGCTGTTGGACTTCCATTAGTGTCCCACTAGTGGAAATATATTTGCAGAACCTCTGCATTGCACACTCAAACTCATTGTTACTAAGCCATTATACTAGCAAACACTGAGTAAACTTAGTGGCATCCTAAAAGTGGCTGTTGGACTTCCATTAGTGTCCCACTAGTGCAAATCTATTTGCAGCAACTCTGCATTGCACACTCAAACTCATTGTTACTAAGCCATTATACTAGCAAACACTGAGTAAACTTAGTGGCATCCTAAAAGTGGCTGTTGGACTTCCATTAGTGTCCCACTAGAGCAAATCTATTTGCAGCACCTCTGCATTGCACACTCAAACTCATTGTTACTAAGCCATTATACTAACAAACACTAAGTAAACTTAGTGGCATCCTTAAAGTGGCTGTTGGACTTCCATTAGTGTCCCACTAGTGGAAATCTATTTGCAGAACCTCTGCATTGCACACTCAAACTCACTGTTAATAAGCCATGTTACTAGCAAACACTGAGTAAACTTATTGGCATCCTAAAAGTGGCTGTTGGACTTCCATTAGTGTCCCACTAGTGCAAATCTATTTGCAGCACCTCTGCATTGCACACCCAAACTCATTGTTACTAAGTCATTATACTAGCAAACACTGAGTAAACTTAGTGGCATCCTAAAAGTGGCTGTTGGACTTCCATTAGTGTCCCACTGGTGCAAATCTATTTCCAGAACCTCTGCATTGCACACTCAAACTCATTGTTACTAAGCCATTATACTAGACAACACTGAGAAAACTTAGTGGCATCCTAAAAGGGGCTGTTGGACTTCCATTAGTGTCCCACTAGTGCAAATCTATTTGCAGAACCTCTGCATTGCACACTCAAACTCATTGTTACTAAGCCATTATACTAGCAAACACTGAGTAAACTTAGTGGCATCCTAAAAGTGGCTGTTGGACTTCCATTAGTGTCCCACTAGTGCAAATCTATTTGCAGCACCTCTGCATTGCACACTCAAACTCATTGTTTCTAAGCCATTATACTAGCAAACACTGAGTAAACTTAGTGCATCCTAAAAGTGGCTGTTGGACTTCCATTAGTGTCCCACTAGTGCAAATCTATTTGCAGCACCTCTGCATTGCACACTCAAACTCATTGTTACTAAGCCATTATACTAGCAAACACTGAGTAAACTTAGTGGCATCCTAAAAGTGGCTGTTGGACTTCCATTAGTGTCCCACTAGTGCAAATCTTTTTGCAGAACCTCTGCATTGCACACTCAAACTCATTGTTACAAAGCCATTATACTAGCAAACACTGAGTAAACTTAGTGGCATCCTAAAAGTGGCTGTTGGACTTCCATTAGTGTCCCACTAGTGCAAATCTTTTTGCAGAACCTCTGCATTGCACACTCAAACTCATTGTTACAAAGCCATTATACAAGCAAACACTGAGTAAACTTAGTGGCATCCTAAAAGTGGCTGTTGGACTTCCTTTAGTGTCCCACTAGTGCAAATCTATTTGCAAAACCTCTGCTTTGCACACTCAAACTCATTGTTAATAAGCCATTATACTAGCAAACACTGAGTAAACTTAGTGGCATCCTGAAAGTGGCTGTTGGACTTCCATTAGTGTCCCACTAGTGAAAATCTTTTTGCAGAACCTCTGCATTGCACACTCAAACTCATTGTTACTAAGCCATTATACTAGCAAACACTGAGTAAACTTAGTGGCATCCTAAAAGTGGCTGTTGGACTTCCTTTAGTGTCCCACTAGTGCAAATCTATTTGCAGCACCTCTGCATTGCACACTCAAACTCATTGTTACTAAGCCATTATACTAGCAAACACTGAGTAAACTTAGTGGCATCCTAAAAGTGGCTGTAGGACTTCCATTAGTGTCCCACTAGTGCAAATCTATTGGCAGAACCTCTGCATTGCACACTCAAACTCATTGTTACTAAGCCATTATACTAGCAAAAACTGAGTAAACTTAGTGGCATCCTAAAAGTGGCTGTTGAACTTCCATTAGTGTCCCACTAGTGCAAATCTATTTGCAGCACCTCTGCATTGCACACTCAAACTCATTGTTACTAAGCCATTATACTAGCAAACACTGAGTAAACTTAGTGCATCCTAAAACTGGCTGTTGGACTTCCATTAGTGTCCCACTAGTGCAAATCTATTTGCAGCACCTCTGCATTGCACACTCAAACTCATTGTTACTAAGCCATTATACTAGCAAACACTGAGTAAACTTAGTGGCATCCTAAAAGTGGCTGTTGGACTTCCATTAGTGTCCCACTAGTGCAAATCTTTTTGCAGAACCTCTGCATTGCACACTCAAACTCATTGTTACAAAGCCATTATACTAGCAAACACTGAGTAAACTTAGTGGCATCCTAAAAGTGGCTGTTGGACATCCTTTAGTGTCCCACTAGTGCAAATCTATTTGCAAAACCTCTTCTTTGCACACTCAAACTCATTGTTAATAAGCCATTATACTAGCAAACACTGAGTAAACTTAGTGGCATCCTAAAAGTGGCTGTTAGACTTCCATTAGTGTCCCACTAGTGGAAATCTATTTGCAGAACCTCTGCATTGCACACTCAAACTCACTGTTAATAAGCCATTATACTAGCAAACACTGAGTAAACTTAGTGGCATCCTAAAAGTGGCTGTTGGACTTCCATTAGTGTCCCACTAGTGGAAATATATTTGCAGAACCTCTGCATTGCACACTCAAACTCATTGTTACTAAGCCATTATACTAGCAAACACTGAGTAAACTTAGTGGCATCCTAAAAGTGGCTGTTGGACTTCCATTAGTGTCCCACTAGTGCAAATCTATTTGCAGCAACTCTGCATTGCACACTCAAACTCATTGTTACTAAGCCATTATACTAGCAAACACTGAGTAAACTTAGTGGCATCCTAAAAGTGGCTGTTGGACTTCCATTAGTGTCCCACTAGAGCAAATCTATTTGCAGCACCTCTGCATTGCACACTCAAACTCATTGTTACTAAGCCATTATACTAACAAACACTAAGTAAACTTAGTGGCATCCTAAAAGTGGCTGTTGGACTTCCATCAGTGTCCCACTAGTGAAAATCTATTTGCAGAACCTCTGCATTGCACACTCAAACTCATTGTTACTGAGCCATTATACTAGCAAAAACTGAGTAAACTTAGTGGCATCCTAAAAGTGGCTGTTGGACTTCCATTAGTGTCCCACTAGTGCAAATCTATTTGCAGAACCTCTGCATTGCACACTCAAACTCACTGTTACTAAGCCATTATACTAGCAAACACTGAGTAAACTTAGTGGCATCCTAAAAGTGGCTGTTGGACTTCCATTAGTGTCCCACTAGTGGAAATCTATTTGCAGAACCTCTGAATTGCACACTCAAACTCACTGTTAATAAGCCATTATACTAGCAAACACTGAGTAAACTTATTGGCATCCTAAAAGTGGCTGTTGGACTTCCATTAGTGTCCCACTAGTGGAAATCTATTTGCAGAACCTCTGCATTGCACACTCAAACTCATTGTTACTAAGCCATTATACTAGCAAACACTGAGTAAACTTAGTGGCATCCTAAAAGTGGCTGTTGGACTTCCATTAGTGTCCCACTAGTGGAAATCTATTTGCAGAACCTCTGCATTGCACACTCAAAATCACTGTTAATAAGCCATTATACTAGCAAACACTCAGTAAACTTAGTGGCATCCTAAAAGTGGCTGTTGGACTTCCATTAGAGTCCCACTAATGCAAATCTTTTTGCAGAAACTCTGCATTGCACACTCAAACTCATTGTTACTAAGCCATTATACTAGCAAACACTGAGTAAACATAGTGGCATCCTAAAAGTGGCTGTTGGACTTCCATTAGTGTCCCACTGGTGCAAATCTATTTGCAGAACCTCTGCATTGCACACTCAAACTCTTTGTTACTAAGCCATTATACTAGCAAACACTGAGTAAACTTAGTGGCATCCTTAAAGTGGCTGTTGGACTTCCATTAGTGTCCCACTAGTGGAAATCTATTTGCAGAACCTCTGCATTGCACACTCAAACTCACTGTTAATAAGCCATTATACTAGCAAACACTGAGTAAACTTATTGGCATCCTAAAAGTGGCTGTTGGACTTCCATTAGTGTCCCACTAGTGCAAATCTATTTGCAGCACCTCTGCATTGCACACCCAAACTCATTGTTACTAAGTCATTATACTAGCAAACACTGAGTAAACTTAGTGGCATCCTAAAAGTGGCTGTTGGACTTCCATTAGTGTCCCACTGGTGCAAATCTATTTCCAGAACCTCTGCATTGCACACTCAAACTCATTGTTACTAAGCCATTATACTAGACAACACTGAGAAAACTTAGTGGCATCCTAAAAGGGGCTGTTGGACTTCCATTAGTGTCCCACTAGTGCAAATCTATTTGCAGAACCTCTGCATTGCACACTCAAACTCATTGTTACTAAGCCATTATACTAGCAAACACTGAGTAAACTTAGTGGCATCCTAAAAGTGGCTGTTGGACTTCCATTAGTGTCCCACTAGTGCAAATCTATTTGCAGCACCTCTGCATTGCACACTCAAACTCATTGTTTCTAAGCCATTATACTAGCAAACACTGAGTAAACTTAGTGCATCCTAAAAGTGGCTGTTGGACTTCCATTAGTGTCCCACTAGTGCAAATCTATTTGCAGCACCTCTGCATTGCACACTCAAACTCATTGTTACTAAGCCATTATACTAGCAAACACTGAGTAAACTTAGTGGCATCCTAAAAGTGGCTGTTGGACTTCCATTAGTGTCCCACTAGTGCAAATCTTTTTGCAGAACCTCTGCATTGCACACTCAAACTCATTGTTACAAAGCCATTATACTAGCAAACACTGAGTAAACTTAGTGGCATCCTAAAAGTGGCTGTTGGACTTCCATTAGTGTCCCACTAGTGCAAATCTTTTTGCAGAACCTCTGCATTGCACACTCAAACTCATTGTTACAAAGCCATTATACTAGCAAACACTGAGTAAACTTAGTGGCATATTAAAAGTGGCTGTTGGACTTCCTTTAGTGTCCCACTAGCGCAAATCTATTTGCAAAACCTCTGCTTTGCACACTCAAACTCATTGTTAATAAGCCATTATACTAGCAAACACTGAGTAAACTTAGTGGCATCCTGAAAGTGGCTGTTGGACTTCCATTAGTGTCCCACTAGTGAAAATCTTTTTGCAGAACCTCTGCATTGCACACTCAAACTCATTGTTACTAAGCCATTATACTAGCAAACACTGAGTAAACTTAGTGGCATCCTAAAAGTGGCTGTTGGACTTCCTTTAGTGTCCCACTAGTGCAAATCTATTTGCAGCACCTCTGCATTGCACACTCAAACTCATTGTTACTAAGCCATTATACTAGCAAACACTGAGTAAACTTAGTGGCATCCTAAAAGTGGCTGTTGGACTTCCATTAGTGTCCCACTAGTGCAAATCTATTGGCAGAACCTCTGCATTGCACACTCAAACTCATTGTTACTAAGCCATTATACAAGCAAAAACTGAGTAAACTTAGTGGCATCCTAAAAGTGGCTGTTGAACTTCCATTAGTGTCCCACTAGTGCAAATCTATTTGCAGCACCTCTGCATTGCACACTCAAACTCATTGTTACTAAGCCATTATACTAGCAAACACTGAGTAAACTTAGTGCATCCTAAAACTGGCTGTTGGACTTCCATTAGTGTCCCACTAGTGCAAATCTATTTGCAGCACCTCTGCATTGCACACTCAAACTCATTGTTACTAAGCCATTATACTAGCAAACACTGAGTAAACTTAGTGGCATCCTAAAAGTGGCTGTTGGACTTCCATTAGTGTCCCACTAGTGCAAATCTTTTTGCAGAACCTCTGCATTGCACACTCAAACTCATTGTTACAAAGCCATTATACTAGCAAACACTGAGTAAACTTAGTGGCATCCTAAAAGTGGCTGTTGGACATCCTTTAGTGTCCCACTAGTGCAAATCTATTTGCAAAACCTCTTCTTTGCACACTCAAACTCATTGTTAATAAGCCATTATACTAGCAAACACTGAGTAAACTTAGTGGCATCCTAAAAGTGGCTGTTAGACTTCCATTAGTGTCCCACTAGTGGAAATCTATTTGCAGAACCTCTGCATTGCACACTCAAACTCACTGTTAATAAGCCATTATACTAGCAAACACTGAGTAAACTTAGTGGCATCCTAAAAGTGGCTGTTGGACTTCCATTAGTGTCCCACTAGTGGAAATATATTTGCAGAACCTCTGCATTGCACACTCAAACTCATTGTTACTAAGCCATTATACTAGCAAACACTGAGTAAACTTAGTGGCATCCTAAAAGTGGCTGTTGGACTTCCATTAGTGTCCCACTAGTGCAAATCTATTTGCAGCAACTCTGCATTGCACACTCAAACTCATTGTTACTAAGCCATTATACTAGCAAACACTGAGTAAACTTAGTGGCATCCTAAAAGTGGCTGTTGGACTTCCATTAGTGTCCCACTAGAGCAAATCTATTTGCAGCACCTCTGCATTGCACACTCAAACTCATTGTTACTAAGCCATTATACTAACAAACACTAAGTAAACTTAGTGGCATCCTAAAAGTGGCTGTTGGACTTCCATCAGTGTCCCACTAGTGAAAATCTATTTGCAGAACCTCTGCATTGCACACTCAAACTTATTGTTACTGAGCCATTATACTAGCAAAAACTGAGTAAACTTAGTGGCATCCTAAAAGTGGCTGTTGGACTTCCATTAGTGTCCCACTAGTGCAAATCTATTTGCAGAACCTCTGCATTGCACACTCAAACTCACTGTTACTAAGCCATTATACTAGCAAACACTGAGTAAACTTAGTGGCATCCTAAAAGTGGCTGTTGGACTTCCATTAGTGTCCCACTAGTGGAAATCTATTTGCAGAACCTCTGAATTGCACACTCAAACTCACTGTTAATAAGCCATTATACTAGCAAACACTGAGTAAACTTATTGGCATCCTAAAAGTGGCTGTTGGACTTCCATTAGTGTCCCACTAGTGGAAATCTATTTGCAGAACCTCTGCATTGCACACTCAGACTCATTGTTACTAAGCCATTATACTAGCAAACACTGAGTAAACTTAGTGGCATCCTAAAAGTGGCTGTTGGACTTCCATTAGTGTCCCACTAGTGGAAATCTATTTGCAGAACCTCTGCATTGCACACTCAAAATCACTGTTAATAAGCCATTATACTAGCAAACACTAAGTAAACTTATTGGCATCCTAAAAGTGGCTGTTGGACTTCCATTAGTGTCCCACTAGTGGAAATCTATTTGCAGAACCTCTGCATTGCACACTCAAACTCATTGTTACTAAGCCATTATACTAGCAAACACTGAGTAAACTTAGTGGCATCCTAAAAGTGGCTGTTGGATTTCCATTAGTGTCCCACTAGTGCAAATCTATTTGCAGAACCTCTGCATTGCACACTCAAACTCATTGTTACTAAGCCATTATACTAGCAAAAACTGAGTAAACTTAGTGGCATTCTAAAAGTGGCTGTTGGACTTCCATTAGTGTCCCACTAGTGCAAATCTATTTGCAGCACCTCTGCATTGCACACCAAAACTCATTGTTACTGAGCCATTATACTAGCAAACACTGAGTAAACTTAGTGGCATCCTAAAAGTGGCTGTTGGACTTCCTTTAGTGTCCCACTAGTGCAAATCTATTTGCAAAACCTCTGCTTTGCACACTCAAACTCATTGTTAATAAGCCATTATACTAGCAAACACTGAGTAAACTTAGTGGCATCCTGAAAGTGGCTGTTGGACTTCCATTAGTGTCCCACTAGTGAAAATCTTTTTGCAGAACCTCTGCATTGCACACTCAAACTCATTGTTACTAAGCCATTATACTAGCAAACACTGAGTAAACATAGTGGCATCCTAAAAGTGGCTGTTGGACTTCCATTAGTGTCCCACTGGTGCAAATCTATTTGCAGAACCTCTGCATTGCACACTCAAACTCATTGTTACTAAGCCATTATACTAGCAAACACTGAGTCAACTTAGTGGCATCCTTAAAGTGGCTGTTGGACTTCCATTAGTGTCCCACTAGTGGAAATCTATTTGCAGAACCTCTGCATTGCACACTCAAACTCACTGTTAATAAGCCATTATACTAGCAAACACTGAGTAAACTTATTGGCATCCTAAAAGTGGCTGTTGGACTTCCATTAGTGTCCCACTAGTGCAAATCTATTTGCAGCACCTCTGCATTGCACACCCAAACTCATTGTTACTAAGTCATTATACTAGCAAACACTGAGTAAACTTAGTGGCATCCTAAAAGTGGCTGTTGGACTTCCATTAGTGTCCCACTGGTGCAAATCTATTTCCAGAACCTCTGCATTGCACACTCAAACTCATTGTTACTAAGCCATTATACTAGACAACACTGAGAAAACTTAGTGGCATCCTAAAAGGGGCTGTTGGACTTCCATTAGTGTCCCACTAGTGCAAATCTATTTGCAGAACCTCTGCATTGCACACTCAAACTCATTGTTACTAAGCCATTATACTAGCAAACACTGAGTAAACTTAGTGGCATCCTAAAAGTGGCTGTTGGACTTCCATTAGTGTCCCACTAGTGCAAATCTATTTGCAGCACCTCTGCATTGCACACTCAAACTCATTGTTTCTAAGCCATTATACTAGCAAACACTGAGTAAACTTAGTGCATCCTAAAAGTGGCTGTTGGACTTCCATTAGTGTCCCACTAGTGCAAATCTATTTGCAGCACCTCTGCATTGCACACTCAAACTCATTGTTACTAAGCCATTATACTAGCAAACACTGAGTAAACTTAGTGGCATCCTAAAAGTGGCTGTTGGACTTCCATTAGTGTCCCACTAGTGCAAATCTTTTTGCAGAACCTCTGCATTGCACACTCAAACTCATTGTTACAAAGCCATTATACTAGCAAACACTGAGTAAACTTAGTGGCATCCTAAAAGTGGCTGTTGGACTTCCATTAGTGTCCCACTAGTGCAAATCTTTTTGCAGAACCTCTGCATTGCACACTCAAACTCATTGTTACAAAGCCATTATACTAGCAAACACTGAGTAAACTTAGTGGCATCCTAAAAGTGGCTGTTGGACTTCCTTTAGTGTCCCACTAGTGCAAATCTATTTGCAAAACCTCTGCTTTGCACACTCAAACTCATTGTTAATAAGCCATTATACTAGCAAACACTGAGTAAACTTAGTGGCATCCTGAAAGTGGCTGTTGGACTTCCATTAGTGTCCCACTAGTGAAAATCTTTTTGCAGAACCTCTGCATTGCACACTCAAACTCATTGTTACTAAGCCATTATACTAGCAAACACTGAGTAAACTTAGTGGCATCCTAAAAGTGGCTGTTGGACTTCCTTTAGTGTCCCACTAGTGCAAATCTATTTGCAGCACCTCTGCATTGCACACTCAAACTCATTGTTACTAAGCCATTATACTAGCAAACACTGAGTAAACTTAGTGGCATCCTAAAAGTGGCTGTTGGACTTCCATTAGTGTCCCACTAGTGCAAATCTATTGGCAGAACCTCTGCATTGCACACTCAAACTCATTGTTACTAAGCCATTATACTAGCAAAAACTGAGTAAACTTAGTGGCATCCTAAAAGTGGCTGTTGAACTTCCATTAGTGTCCCACTAGTGCAAATCTATTTGCAGCACCTCTGCATTGCACACTCAAACTCATTGTTACTAAGCCATTATACTAGCAAACACTGAGTAAACTTAGTGCATCCTAAAACTGGCTGTTGGACTTCCATTAGTGTCCCACTAGTGCAAATCTATTTGCAGCACCTCTGCATTGCACACTCAAACTCATTGTTACTAAGCCATTATACTAGCAAACACTGAGTAAACTTAGTGGCATCCTAAAAGTGGCTGTTGGACTTCCATTAGTGTCCCACTAGTGCAAATCTTTTTGCAGAACCTCTGCATTGCACACTCAAACTCATTGTTACAAAGCCATTATACTAGCAAACACTGAGTAAACTTAGTGGCATCCTAAAAGTGGCTGTTGGACATCCTTTAGTGTCCCACTAGTGCAAATCTATTTGCAAAACCTCTTCTTTGCACACTCAAACTCATTGTTAATAAGCCATTATACTAGCAAACACTGAGTAAACTTAGTGGCATCCTAAAAGTGGCTGTTAGACTTCCATTAGTGTCCCACTAGTGGAAATCTATTTGCAGAACCTCTGCATTGCACACTCAAACTCACTGTTAATAAGCCATTATACTAGCAAACACTGAGTAAACTTAGTGGCATCCTAAAAGTGGCTGTTGGACTTCCATTAGTGTCCCACTAGTGGAAATATATTTGCAGAACCTCTGCATTGCACACTCAAACTCATTGTTACTAAGCCATTATACTAGCAAACACTGAGTAAACTTAGTGGCATCCTAAAAGTGGCTGTTGGACTTCCATTAGTGTCCCACTAGTGCAAATCTATTTGCAGCAACTCTGCATTGCACACTCAAACTCATTGTTACTAAGCCATTATACTAGCAAACACTGAGTAAACTTAGTGGCATCCTAAAAGTGGCTGTTGGACTTCCATTAGTGTCCCACTAGAGCAAATCTATTTGCAGCACCTCTGCATTGCACACTCAAACTCATTGTTACTAAGCCATTATACTAACAAACACTAAGTAAACTTAGTGGCATCCTAAAAGTGGCTGTTGGACTTCCATCAGTGTCCCACTAGTGAAAATCTATTTGCAGAACCTCTGCATTGCACACTCAAACTCATTGTTACTGAGCCATTATACTAGCAAAAACTGAGTAAACTTAGTGGCATCCTAAAAGTGGCTGTTGGACTTCCATTAGTGTCCCACTAGTGCAAATCTATTTGCAGAACCTCTGCATTGCACACTCAAACTCACTGTTACTAAGCCATTATACTAGCAAACACTGAGTAAACTTAGTGGCATCCTAAAAGTGGCTGTTGGACTTCCATTAGTGTCCCACTAGTGGAAATCTATTTGCAGAACCTCTGAATTGCACACTCAAACTCACTGTTAATAAGCCATTATACTAGCAAACACTGAGTAAACTTATTGGCATCCTAAAAGTGGCTGTTGGACTTCCATTAGTGTCCCACTAGTGGAAATCTATTTGCAGAACCTCTGCATTGCACACTCAAACTCATTGTTACTAAGCCATTATACTAGCAAACACTGAGTAAACTTAGTGGCATCCTAAAAGTGGCTGTTGGACTTCCATTAGTGTCCCACTAGTGGAAATCTATTTGCAGAACCTCTGCATTGCACACTCAAAATCACTGTTAATAAGCCATTATACTAGCAAACACTAAGTAAACTTATTGGCATCCTAAAAGTGGCTGTTGGACTTCCATTAGTGTCCCACTAGTGGAAATCTATTTGCAGAACCTCTGCATTGCACACTCAAACTCATTGTTACTAAGCCATTATACTAGCAAACACTGAGTAAACTTAGTGGCATCCTAAAAGTGGCTGTTGGACTTCCATTAGTGTCCCACTAGTGCAAATCTATTTGCAGAACCTCTGCATTGCACACTCAAACTCATTGTTACTAAGCCATTATACTAGCAAAAACTGAGTAAACTTAGTGGCATTCTAAAAGTGGCTGTTGGACTTCCATTAGTGTCCCACTAGTGCAAATCTATTTGCAGCACCTCTGCATTGCACACCAAAACTCATTGTTACTGAGCCATTATACTAGCAAACACTGAGTAAACTTAGTGGCATCCTAAAAGTGGCTGTTGGACTTCCATTAGTGTCCCACTGGTGCAAATCTATTTGCAGAAACTCTGCATTGCACACTCAAACTCATTGTTGCTAAGCCATTATACTAGCAAACACTGAGTAAACTTAGTGGCATCCTAAAAGTGGCTGTTGGACTTCCATTAGTGTCCCACTAGTGCAAATCTATTTGCAGCACCTATGCATTGCACACTCAAACTCATTGTTACTAAGCCATTATACTAGCAAACACTGAGTAAACTTAGTGGCATCCTAAAAGTGGCTGTTGGACTTCCATTAGAGTCCCACTGGTGCAAATCTATTTCCAGAACCTCTGCATTGCACACTCAAACTCATTGTTACTAAGCCATTATACTGGCAAACACTGAGTAAACTTAGTGGCATCCTAAAAGTGGCTGTTGGACTTCCATTAGTGTCCCACTAGTGCAAATCTATTTGCAGAACCTCTGCATTGCACACTCAAACTCATTGTTACTAAACCATTATACTAGCAAAAACTGAGTAAACTTAGTGGCATCCTAAAAGTGGCTGTTGGACTTCCACTAGTGTCCCACTGGTGCAAATCTATTTGCAGAACCTCTGCATTGCACACTCAAACTCATTGTTACTAAGCCATTATACTAGCAAACACTGAGTAAACTTAGTGGCATCCTAAAAGTGGCTGTTGGACTTCCATTAGTGTCCCACTAGTGCAAATCTATTTGCAGCAACTCTGCATTGCACACTCAAACTCATTGTTACTAAGCCATTATACTAGCAAACACTGAGTAAACTTATTGGCATCCTAAAAGTGGCGGTTGGACTTCCATTAGTGTCCCACTAGTGGAAATCTATTTGCAGAACCTCTGCATTGCACACTCAAACTCATTGTTACTAAGCCATTATACTAGCAAACACTGAGTAAACTTAGTGGCATCCTAAAAGTGGCTGTTGGACTTCCATTAGTGTCCCACTAGTGCAAATCTATTTGCAGCAACTCTGCATTGCACACTCAAACTCATTGTTACTAAGCCATTATACTAGCAAACACTGAGTAAACTTAGTGGCATCCTAAAAGTGGCTGTTGGACTTCCATTAGTGTCCCACTAGAGCAAATCTATTTGCAGCACCTCTGCATTGCACACTCAAACTCATTGTTACTAAGCCATTATACTAACAAACACTAAGTAAACTTAGTGGCATCCTAAAAGTGGCTGTTGGACTTCCAGCAGTGTCCCACTAGTGAAAATCTATTTGCAGAACCTCTGCATTGCACACTCAAACTCATTGTTACTAAGCCATTATACTAGCAAACACTGAGTAAACTTAGTGGCATCCTAAAAGTGGCTGTTGGACTTCCATTAGTGTCCCACTAGTGGAAATCTATTTGCAGAACCTCTGCATTGCACACTCAAAATCACTGTTAATAAGCCATTATACTAGCAAACACTAAGTAAACTTATTGGCATCCTAAAAGTGGCTGTTGGACTTCCATTAGTGTCCCACTAGTGGAAATCTATTTGCAGAACCTCTGCATTGCACACTCAAACTCATTGTTACTAAGCCATTATACTAGCAAACACTGAGTAAACTTAGTGGCATCCTAAAAGTGGCTGTTGGACTTCCATTAGTGTCCCACTAGTGCAAATCTATTTGCAGAACCTCTGCATTGCACACTCAAACTCATTGTTACTAAGCCATTATACTAGCAAAAACTGAGTAAACTTAGTGGCATTCTAAAAGTGGCTGTTGGACTTCCATTAGTGTCCCACTAGTGCAAATCTATTTGCAGCACCTCTGCATTGCACACCCAAACTCATTGTTACTGAGCCATTATACTAGCAAACACTGAGTAAACTTAGTGGCATCCTAAAAGTGGCTGTTGGACATCCATTAGTGTCCCACTGGTGCAAATCTATTTGCAGCAACTCTGCATTGCACACTCAAACTCATTGTTACTAAGCCATTATACTAGCAAACACTGAGTAAACTTAGTGGCATCCTAAAAGTGGCTGTTGGACTTCCATTAGTGTCCCACTAGTGCAAATCTATTTGCAGCACCTATGCATTGCACACTCAAACTCATTGTTACTAAGCCATTATACTAGCAAACACTGAGTAAACTTAGTGGCATCCTAAAAGTGGCTGTTGGACTTCCATTAGAGTCCCACTGGTGCAAACCTATTTCCAGAACCTCTGCATTGCACACTCAAACTCATTGTTACTAAGCCATTATACTGGCAAACACTGAGTAAACTTAGTGGCATCCTAAAAGTGGCTGTTGGACTTCCATTGGTGTCCCACTAGTGCAAATCTATTTGCAGAACCTCTGCATTGCACACTCAAACTCATTGTTACTAAACCATTATACTAGCAAAAACTGAGTAAACTTAGTGGCATCCTAAAAGTGGCTGTTGGACTTCCACTAGTGTCCCACTGGTGCAAATCTATTTGCAGAACCTCTGCATTGCACACTCAAACTCATTGTTACTAAGCCATTATACTAGCAAACACTGAGTAAACTTAGTGGCATCCCAAAAGTGGCTGTTGGACTTCCATTAGTGTCCCACTAATGCAAATCTATTTGCAGAACCTCTGCATTGCAAACTTAAACTCATTGTTACTAAGCCATTATACTAGCAAACACTTAGTAAACTTAGTGGCATCCTTAAAGTGGCTGTTGGACTTCCATTAGTGTCCCACTAGTGCAAATCTATTTGCAGAACCTCTGCATTGCACACTCAAACTCATTGTTACTAAGCCATTATACTAGCAAACACTGAGTAAACTTAGTGGCATCCTAAAAGTGGCTGTTGGACTTCCATTAGTGTCCCACTAGTGGAAATCTATTTGCAGAACCTCTGCATTGCACACTCAAACTCACTGTTAATAAGCCATTATACTAGCAAATACTGAGTAAACTTATTGGCATCCTAAAAGTGGCTGTTGGACTTCCATTAGTGTCCCACTAGTGGAAATCTATTTGCAGAACCTCTGCATTGCACACTCAAACTCATTGTTACTAAGCCATTATATTAACAAACACTGAGTAAACTTAGTGGCATCCTAAAACTGGCTGTTGGACTTCCATTAGTGTCCCACTAGTGCAAATCTATTTGCAGAACCTCTGCATTGCACACTCAAACTCATTGTTACTAAGCCATTATACTAGCAAAAACTGAGTAAACTTAGTGGCATCCTAAAAGTGGCTGTTGGACTTCCATTAGTGTCCCACTAGTGCAAATCTATTTGCAGCACCTCTGCATTGCACACCCAAACTCATTGTTACTAAGCCATTATACTAGCAAACACTGAGAAAACTTAGTGGCATCCTAAAAGTGGCTGTTGGACTTCCATTAGTGTCCCACTAGTGCAAATCTATTTGCAGAACCTCTGCATTGCACACTCAAACTCACTGTTACTAAGCCATTATACTAGCAAACACTGAGTAAACTTAGTGGCATCCTAAAAGTGGCTGTTGGACTTCCATTAGTGTCCCACTAGTGGAAATCTATTTGCAGAACCTCTGCATTGCACACTCAAACTCACTGTTAATAAGCCATTATACTAGCAAACACTGAGTAAACTTATTGGCATCCTAAAAGTGGCTGTTGGACTTCCATTAGTGTCCCACTAGTGCAAATCTATTTGCAGAACCTCTGCATTGCACACTCAAACTCATTGTTACTAAGCCATTATACTAGCAAAAACTGAGTAAACTTAGTGGCATCCTAAAAGTGGCTGTTGGACTTCCATTAGTGTCCCACTAGTGCAAATCTATTTGCAGCACCTCTGCATTGCACACCCAAACTCATTGTTACTAAGCCATTATACTAGCAAACACTGAGTAAACTTAGTGGCATCCTAAAAGTGGCTGTTGGACTTCCATTAGTGTCCCACTGGTGCAAATCTATTTCCAGAACCTCTGCATTGCACACTCAAACTCATTGTTACTAAGCCATTATACTAACAAACACTAAGTAAAATTAGTGGCATCCTAAAAGTGGCTGTTGGACTTCCATTAGTGTCCCACTAGTGCAAATCTATTTGCAGAACCTCTGCATTGCACACTCAAACTCATTGTTACTAAGCCATTATACTAGCAAAAACTGAGTAAACTTAGTGGCATCCTAAAAGTGGCTGTTGGACTTCCATTAGTGTCCCACTAGTGCAAATCTATTTGCAGAACCTCTGCATTGCACACTCAAACTCACTGTTACTAAGCCATTATACTAGCAAACACTGAGTAAACTTAGTGGCATCCTAAAAGTGGCTGTTGGACTTCCATTAGTGTCCCACTAGTGGAAATCTATTTGCAGAACCTCTGCATTGCACACTCAAACTCACTGTTAATAAGCCATTATACTAGCAAACACTGAGTAAACTTATTGGCATCCTAAAAGTGGCTGTTGGACTTCCATTAGTGTCCCACTAGTGGAAATCTATTTGCAGAACCTCTGCATTGCACACTCAAACTCATTGTTACTAAGCCATTATACTAGCAAACACTGAGTAAACTTAGTGGCATCCTAAAAGTGGCTGTTGGACTTCCATTAGTGTCCCACTAGTGCAAATCTATTTGCAGCACCTCTGCATTGCACACCCAAACTCATTGTTACTAAGCCATTATACTAGCAAACACTGAGTAAACTTAGTGGCATCCTAAAAGTGGCTGTTGGACTTCCATTAGTGTCCCACTGGTGCAAATCTATTTCCAGAACCTCTGCATTGCACACTCAAACTCATTGTTACTAAGCCATTATACTAACAAACACTAAGTAAAATTAGTGGCATCCTAAAAGTGGCTGTTGGACTTCCATTAGTGTCCCACTAGTGGAAATCTATTTGCAGAACCTCTGCATTGCACACTCAAACTCACTGTTAATAAGCCATTATACTAGCAAACACTGAGTAAACTTATTGGCATCCTAAAAGTGGCTGTTGGACTTCCATTAGTGTCCCACTAGTGGAAATCTATTTGAAGAACCTCTGCATTGCACACTCAAACTCATTGTTACTAAGCCATTATACTAGCAAACACTGAGTAAACTTAGTGGCATCCTAAAAGTGGCTGTTGGACTTCCATTAGTGTCCCACTAGTGCAAATCTATTTGCAGCACCTCTGCATTGCACACCAAAACTCATTGTTACTAAGCCATTATACTAGCAAACACTGAGTAAACTTAGTGGCATCCTAAAAGTGGCTGTTGGACTTCCATTAGTGTCCCACTGGTGCAAATCTATTTCCAGAACCTCTGCATTGCACACTCAAACTCATTGTTACTAAGCCATTATACTAAAAAACACTAAGTAAAATTAGTGGCATCCTAAAAGTGGCTGTTGGACTTCCATTAGTGTCCCACTAGTGCAAATCTATTTGCAGAACCTCTGCATTGCACACTCAAACTCATTGTTACTAAGCCATTATACTAGCAAAAACTGAGTAAACTTAGTGGCATCCTAAAAGTGGCTGTTGGACTTCCATTAGTGTCCCACTAGTGCAAATCTATTTGCAGCAACTCTGCATTGCACACTCAAACTCATTGTTACTAAGCCATTATACTAGCAAACACTGAGTAAACTTAGTGGCATCCTAAAAGTGGCTGTTGGACTTCCATTAGTGTCCCACTAGTGCAAATCTATTTGCAGAACCTCTGCATTGCACACTCAAACTCATTGTTACTAAGCCATTATACTAGCAAAAACTGAGTAAACTTAGTGGCATCCTAAAAGTGGCTGTTGGACTTCCATTAGTGTCCCACTAGTGCAAATCTATTTGCAACATCTCTGCTTTGCACACTCAAACTCATTGTTACTAAGCCATTATACTAGCAAACACTGAGTAAACTTAGTGGCATCCTAAAAGTGGCTGTTGGACTTCCATTAGAGTCCCACTGGTGCAAATCTATTTCCAGAACCTCTGCATTGCACACTCAAACTCATTGTTACTAAGCCATTATACTAGCAAACACTGAGTAAACTTAGTGGCATCCTAAAAGTGGCTGTTGGACTTCCATTAGTGTCCCACTAGTGCAAATCTATTTGCAGAACCTCTGCATTGCACACTCAAACTCATTGTTACTAAACCATTATACTAGCAAAAACTGAGTAAACTTAGTGGCATCCTTAAAGTGGCTGTTGGACTTCCATTAGTGTCCCACTAGTGCAAATCTATTTGCAGAACCTCTGCATTGCACACTCAAACTCATTGTTACTAAGCCATTATACTAGCAAACACTGAGTAAACTTAGTGGCATCCTAAAAATGGCTGTTGGACTTCCATTAGTATCCCACTAGTGCAAATCTATTTGCAGAACCTCTGCATTGCAAACTCAAACTCATTGTTACTAAGCCATTATACTAGCAAACACTGAGTAAACTTAGTGGCATCCTAAAAGTGGCTGTTGGACTTCCATTAGTGTCCCACTAGTGCAAATCTATTTGCAGAATCTCTGCATTGCACACTCAAACTCACTATTACTAAGCCATTATACTAGCAAACATTGAGTAAACTTAGTGGCATCCTAAAAGTGGCTGTTGTACTTCCATTAGTGTCCCACTAGTGCAAATCTATTTTCAGAACCTCTGCATTGCACACTCAAACTCATTGTTACTAAGCCATTATACTAGCAAACACTGAGTAAACTTAGTGGCATCCTAAAAGTGGCTGTTGGACTTCCATTAGTGTCCCACTGGTGCAAATCTATTTGCAGAACCTCTGCATTGCACACTCAAACTTATTGTTACTAAGCCATTATACTAGCAAACACTTAGTAATCTTAGTGGCATCCTTAAAGTGGCTGTTGGACTTCCATTAGTGTCCCACTAGTGCAAATCTATTTGCAGAACCTCTGCATTGCACACTCAAACTCATTGTTACTAAGCCATTATACTAGCAAACACTTAGTATTCTTAGTGGCATCCTTAAAGTGGCTGTTGGACTTCCATTAGTGTCCCACTAGTGCAAATCTATTTGCAGAACCTCTGCATTGCACACTCAAACTCATTGTTACTAAGCCATTATACTAGCAAACACTCAGTAAACTTAGTGGCATCCTAAAAGTGGCTGTTGGACTTCCATTAGTGTCCCACTGGTGCAAATCTATTTCCAGAACCTCTGCATTGCACACTCAAACTCATTGTTACTAAGCCATTATACTAGCAAACACTGAGTAAACTTAGTGGCATCCTAAAAGTGTCTGTTGGACTTCCATTAGTGTCCCACTAGTGCAAATCTATTTGCAGAACCTCTGCATTGCACACTCAAACTCATTGTTACTAAGCCATTATACTAGCAAACACTGAGTAAACTTAGTGGCATCCTAAAAGTGGCTGTTGGACTTCCATTTGTGTCCCACTTGTGCAAATCTATTTGCAGAACCTCTGCATTGCACACTCAAACTCATTGTTACTAAGATATTATACTAGCAAACACTGAGTAAACTTAGTGGCATCCTAGAAATGGCTGTTGGACTTCCATTAGTGTCCAACTAGTGCAAATCTATATGTAGAACCTCTGCATTGCACACTCAAACTCACTGTTACTAAGCCATTATACTAGCAAACACTAAGTAAACTTAGTGGCATCCTTAAAGTGGCTGTTGCACTTCCTTTAGTGTCCTACTGGTGCAAATCTATTTCCAGAACCTTTGCATTGAAGACTCAAACTCATTGTTACTAAGCCATTATACTAGCAAACACTGAGTAAACTTAGTGGCATCCTTAAAGTGGCTGTTGGACTTGCATTAGTGTCCCACTAGTGCAAATCTATTTGCAGAACCTCTGCATTGCACACCCAAACTCACTATTACTAAGCTATTATACTAGCAAACACTGAGTAAACTTAGTGGCAGCCTTAAAGTGCCTGTTGGACTTCCATTAGTTTCCCACAAGTGCAAATCTATTTTCAGAACCTCTGCATTGCACACTCAAACTCATTTTTACTAAGCCATTATACTAGCAAAAACTGAGTAAACTTAGTGGCATCCTAAAAGTGGCTGTTGGATTTCCATTAGTGTCCCACTAGTGGAAATCTATTTGCAGAACCTCTGCATTGCACACTCAAACTCATTGTTACTAAGCCATTATACTAGCAAACACTGAGTAAACTTAGTGGCAACCTAAAAGTGGCTGTTGGACTTCCATTAGTGTCCCATTGGTGCAAAACTATTTACAGAACCTCGGCATTGCACACTCAAACTCATTGTTACTAAGCCATTATACTAGCAAACACTGAGTAAACTTAGTGGCATCTTAAAAGTGGCTGTTGGACTTCCATTAGTGTCCCACTAATGCAAATCTTTTTGCCGAACCTCTGCATTGCACACTCAAACTCATTGTTACTAAGCCATTATACTAGCAAACACTGAGTAAACTTAGTGGCATCCTAAAAGTGGCTGTTGGACTCCCATTAGTGTCCCACTGGTGCAAATCTATTTGCAGAACCTCTGCATTGCACACTCAAACTCATTGTTACTAAGCCATTATACTAGCAAACACTGAGTAAACTTAGTGGCATCCTAAAAGTGGCTGTTGGACTTCCTTTAGTGTCCCACTAGTGCAAATCTATTTGCAGAACCTCTGCTTTGCACACTTAAACTCACTGTTACTAAGCCATTATACTAGCAAACACTGAGTAAACTTAGTGGTATCCTGAAAGTGGCTGTTGGACTTCCATTAGTGTCCCACTAAAGCAAATCTTTTTGCAGAACCTCTGCATTGCACACTCAAACTGATTGTTACTAAGCCATTATACTAGCAAACACTGAGTAAACTTAGTGGCATCCTAAAAGTGGCTGTTGGACTTCCTTTAGTGTCCCACTAGTGCAAATCTATTTGCAGAACCTCTGCTTTGCACACTCAAACTCATTGTTACTAAGCCATTATACTAGCAAACACTGAGTAAACATAGTGGCATCCTAAAAGTGGCTGTTGGACTTCCATTAGTGTCCCACTGGTGCAAATCTATTTGCAGAACCTCTGCACTGCACACTCAAACTCATTGTTACTAAGCCATTATACTAGCAAACACTGAGTAAACTTAGTGGCATCCTAAAAATGGCTGTTGGACTTCCATTAGTGTCCCACTAGTGCAAATCTATTTGCAGAACCTCTGAATTGCACACTCAAACTCACTGTACTAAGCCATTATACTAGCAAAAACTGAGTAAACTTAGTGGCATCCTAAAAGTGGCTGTTGGATTTCCATTAGTGTCCCACTAGTGCAAATCTATTTGCAGAACCTCTGCATTGCACACCCAAACTCACTATTACTAAGCTATTATACTAGCAAACACTGAGTAAACTTAGTGGCATCCTAAAAGTGGCTGTTGGACTTCCTTTAGTGTCCCACTAGTGCAAATCTATTTGCAGAACCTCTGCTTTGCACACTCAAACTCATTGTTACTAAGCCATTATACTAGCAAACACTGAGTAAACTTAGTGGCATCCTAAAAGTGGCTGTTGGACTTCCATTAGTGTCCCACTGGTGCAAATCTATTTGCAGAACCTCTGCACTGCACACTCAAACTCATTGTTACTAAGCCATTATACTAGCAAACACTGAGTAAACTTAGTGGCATCCTAAAAATGGCTGTTGGACTTCCATTAGTGTCCCACTAGTGCAAATCTATTTGCAGAACCTCTGCATTGCACACTCAAACTCACTGTACTAAGCCATTATACTAGCAAAAACTGAGTAAACTTAGTGGCATCCTAAAAGTGGCTGTTGGATTTCCATTAGTGTCCCACTAGTGCAAATCTATTTGCAGAACCTCTGCATTGCACACCCAAACTCACTATTACTAAGCTATTATACTAGCAAACACTGAGTAAACTTAGTGGCAGCCTTAAAGTGCCTGTTGGACTTCCATTAGTTTCCCACAAGTGCAAATCTATTTTCAGAACCTCTGCATTGCACACTCAAACTCATTTTTACTAAGCCATTATACTAGCAAAAACTGAGTAAACTTAGTGGCATCCTAAAAGTGGCTGTTGGATTTCCATTAGTGTCCCACTAGTGGAAATCTATTTGCAGAACCTCTGCATTGCACACTCAAACTCATTGTTACTAAGCCATTATACTAGCAAACACTGAGTAAACTTAGTGGCAACCTAAAAGTGGCTGTTGGACTTCCATTAGTGTCCCATTGGTGCAAAACTATTTACAGAACCTCGGCATTGCACACTCAAACTCATTGTTACTAAGCCATTATACTAGCAAACACTGAGTAAACTTAGTGGCATCTTAAAAGTGGCTGTTGGACTTCCATTAGTGTCCCACTAATGCAAATCTTTTTGCCGAACCTCTGCATTGCACACTCAAACTCATTGTTACTAAGCCATTATACTAGCAAACACTGAGTAAACTTAGTGGCATCCTAAAAGTGGCTGTTGGACTCCCATTAGTGTCCCACTGGTGCAAATCTATTTGCAGAACCTCTGCATTGCACACTCAAACTCATTGTTACTAAGCCATTATACTAGCAAACACTGAGTAAACTTAGTGGCATCCTAAAAGTGGCTGTTGGACTTCTTTAGTGTCCCACTAGTGCAAATCTATTTGCAGAACCTCTGCTTTGCACACTTAAACTCACTGTTACTAAGCCATTATACTAGCAAACACTGAGTAAACTTAGTGGTATCCTGAAAGTGGCTGTTGGACTTCCATTAGTGTCCCACTAAAGCAAATCTTTTTGCAGAACCTCTGCATTGCACACTCAAACTGATTGTTACTAAGCCATTATACTAGCAAACACTGAGTAAACTTAGTGGCATCCTAAAAGTGGCTGTTGGACTTCCTTTAGTGTCCCACTAGTGCAAATCTATTTGCAGAACCTCTGCTTTGCACACTCAAACTCATTGTTACTAAGCCATTATACTAGCAAACACTGAGTAAACTTAGTGGCATCCTAAAAGTGGCTGTTGGACTTCCATTAGTGTCCCACTGGTGCAAATCTATTTGCAGAACCTCTGCACTGCACACTCAAACTCATTGTTACTAAGCCATTATACTAGCAAACACTGAGTAAACTTAGTGGCATCCTAAAAATGGCTGTTGGACTTCCATTAGTGTCCCACTAGTGCAAATCTATTTGCAGAACCTCTGCATTGCACACTCAAACTCACTGTACTAAGCCATTATACTAGCAAAAACTGAGTAAACTTAGTGGCATCCTAAAAGTGGTTGTTGGATTTCCATTAGTGTCCCACTAGTGGAAATCTATTTGCAGAACCTCTGCATTGCACACTCAAACTCATTGTTACTAAGCCATTATACTAGCAAACACTGAGTAAACTTAGTGGCAACCTAAAAGTGGCTGTTGGAATTCCATTAGTGTCCCACTGGTGCAAATCTATTTCCAGAACCTCTGCATTGCACACTCAAACTCATTGTTACTAAGCCATTATACTAGCAAACACTGAGTAAACTTAGTGGCATCCTAAAAGTGGCTGTTGAACTTCCATTAGTGTTCCACTAGTGCAAATCTATTTGCAGAACCTCTGCATTGCACATTCAAACTCATTGTTACTAAGCCATTATACTAGCAAACACTGAGTAAACTTGGTGGCATCCTAAAAATGGCTGTTGGACTTCCATTAGTGTCTTACTAGTGCAAATCTATTTGCAGAACCTCTGCATTGCACACTCAAGCTCATTGTTACTAAGCCATTATACTAGCAAACAGTGAGTAAACTTAGTGGCATCCTAAAAGTGGCTGTTGGACTTCCATTAGTGTCCAACCAGTGCAAATCTATTTGCAGAACCTCTGCATTGCACACTCAAACTCACTATTACTAAGCCATTATACTAGCAAACACTGAGTAAACTTAGTGGCATCCTAAAAGTGGCTGTTGGACTTCCATTAGTGTCCCACTGGTGCAAATCTATTTGCAGAACCTCTGCATTGCACACTCAAACTCATTTTTACTAAGCAATTATACTAGCAAACACAGAGTAAACTTAGTGGCATCCTAAAATTGGCTGTTGGACTTCCATTAGTGTCCCACTAGTGCAAATCTATTTGCAAAACCTCTGCATTGCACACTCAAACTCACTGTTACTAAGCCATTATACTAGCAAACACTGAGAAAACTTAGTGGCATCCTAAAAGTGGCTGTTGGACTTCCATTAGTGTCCCACTAGTGGAAATCTATTTGCAGAACTTCTGCATTGCACACTCAAACTCATTGTTACTAAGCCATTATACTAATAAACACTGAGTAAACTTAGTGGCATCCTAAAAGTGGCTGTTGGACTTCCATTAGTGCCCACTGGTGCAAATCTATTTCCAGAACCTCTGCATTGCACACTCAAACTCATTGTTACTAAGCCATTATACTAGCAAACACTGAGTAAACTTAGTGGCATCCTAAAAGTGGCTGTTGGACTTCCATTAGTGTCCCACTAGTGCAAATCTATTTACAGAACCTCTGCATTGCACACTCAAACTCATTGTTACTAAGCTATTATACTAGCAAAAACTGAGTAAACTTAGTGGCATCCTAAAAGTGGCTGTTGGACTTCCATTAGTGTCCCACTAGTGCAAATCTATTTGCAGAACCTCTGCATTGCACAATCAAACTCATTGTTACTAAGCCATATACTAGCAAACACTGAGTAAACTTAGTGGCATCCTAAAAGTGGCTGTTGGACTTCCATTAGTGTCCCACTAGTGCAAATCAATTTGCAGAACCTCTGCATTGCACACTCAAACTCATTGTTACCAAGCCATTATACTAGCAAACACTGAGTAAACTTAGTGGCATCATAAAAGTGGCTGTTGGACTTCCATTAGTGTCTTACTAGTGCAAATCTATTTGCAGCACCTCTGCATTGCACACTCAAACTCATTGTTACTAAGTTATTATACTAGCAAACACTGAGTAAACTTAGTGGCATCCTAAAAGTGGCTGTTAGACTTCCATTAGTGTCCCACTGGTGCAAATCTATTTCCAGAACCTCTGCATTGAAGACTCAAACTCATTGTTACTAAGCCATTATACTAGCAAACACTGAGTAAACTTAGTGTCATCCTAAAAGTGGCTGTTGGACTTCCATGAGTGTCCCACTAATGCAAATCTATTTGCAGAACCTCTGCATTGCACACTCAAACTCAATGTTACTAAGCCATTATACTAGCAAACACTGAGTAAACTTAGTGGCATCCTAAAAGTGGCTGTTGGACTTCCATTAGTGTCCCACTAGTGCAAATCCATTTGCAGAACCTCTGAATTGCACACTCAAACTCACTATTACTAAGCAATTATACTAGCAAACACTGAGTAAACTTAGTGGCATCCTAAAAGTGGCTGTTGGACTTCCATTAGTGTCCCACTAGTGCAAATCTATTTTCAGAACCTCTGCATTGCACACTCAAACTCACTGATAATAAGCCATTATACTAGCAAACACTGAGTAAACTTAGTGGCATCCTAAAAGTGGCTGTTGGACTTCTATTAGTGTCCCACTAGTGCAAATCTATTTTCAGAACCTCTGCATTGCACACTCAAACTCATTGTTACTAAGCAATTATAATAGCAAACACTGAGTAAACTTAGTGGCATCCTAAAAGTGGCTGTAGGACTTCAATTAGTGTCCCACTTGTGCAAATCTATTTGCAGAACCTCTTTATTGCACACTCAAACTCATTGTTACTAAGCCATTATACTAGCAAACACTGAGTAAACTCAGTGGCATCCTAAAAGTGGCTGTTGGACTTCCGTTAGTGTCCCACTAGTGCAAATCTATTTGCAGAACCTCTGCATTGCACAATGAAACTCATTGTTACTAAGCCATTATACTAGCAAACACTGAGTAAGCTTAGTGGCATCCTAAAAGTGGCTCTTGGACTTCCATTAGTGTCCCACTAGTGTAAATCTATTTTCAGAACCTCTGCACTGCAGACTCAAACTCATTGTTACTAAGCCATTATACTAGCAAACACTGAGTAAACTTAGTGGCATCCTAAAAGTGGCTGTTGGACTTGCATTAGTGTCCCACTAGTGCAAATCTATTTGCAGAACCTCTGCATTGCACACTCAAACTCATTGTTACTAAGCCATTATACTAGCAAACACTGAGTAAGCTTAGTGGCATCCTAAAAGTGGCTGTTGGACTTCCATTAGTGTCCCACTAGTGTAAATCTATTTTCAGAACCTCTGCATTGCACACTCAAACTCATTGTTACTAAGCCATTTTACTAGCAAACACTGAGTAAACTTAGTGGCATCCTAAAAGTGGCTGTTGGACTTGCATTAGTGTCCCACTAGTGAAAATCTATTTGCAGAACCTCTGCAATGCACACTCAAACTCATTGTTACTAAGCCATTATACTAGCCAACACTGAGTAAACTTAGTGGCATCCTAAAAGTGGCTATTGGACTTGCATTAGTGTCCCACTAGTGCAAATCTTTTTGCAGAACCTCTGCATTGCACACTCAAACTCATTGTTACTAAGCCATTATACTAGCAAACACTGAGTAAACTTACTGGCATCCCAAAAGTGGCTGTTGAACTTCCATTAGTGTCCCACTAGCGCAAATCTATTTGCAGAACCTCTGCATTGCACACTCAAACTCCATGTTACTAAGCCATTATACTAGCAAACACTGAGTAAACTTAGTGGCATCCTAAAAGTGGCTGCTGGACTTCCATTAGTGTCCCACTAGTTCAAATCTTTTTGCAGAACCTCTGCATTGCACACTCAAACTCATTGTTACTAAGCCATTATACTAGCAAACACTGAGTAAACTTAGTGGCATCCTTAAAGTGGCTGTTGGACTTCCATTAGTGTCCCACTAGCGCAAATCTATTTCCAGAACCTCTGCATTGCACACTCAAACTCATTGTTACTAAGCAATTATACTAGCAAACACTGAGTAAACTTAGTGGCATCCTAAAAGTGGCTGTTGGACTTCCATTAGTGTCCCACTTGTGCAAATCTATTTGCAGAACCTCTGCATTGCACACTCAAACTCATTGTTACTAAGCCATTATACTAGCAAACACTGAGTAAACTTAGTGGCATCCTAAAAGTGGCTGTTGGACTTCCATTAGTGTCCCACTGGTGCAAATCTTTTTGCAGAACTTCTGCATTGCACACTCAAACTCATTGTTACTAAGCCATTATACTAGCAAACACTGAGTAAACTGAGTTGCATCCTAAAAGTGGCTGTTGGACTTCCATTAGTGTCCCACTAGTGCAAATCTATTTGCAGAACCTCTGCATTGCACACTCAAACTCATTGTTACTAAGCCATTATACTAGCAAACACTGAGTAAACTTAGTGGCATCCTAAAAGTGGCTGTTGGACTTCCATTAGTGTCCCACTAGTGCAAATCTATTTCCAGAACCTCTGCATTGCACACTCAAACTCATTGTTACTAAGCCATTATACTAGCAAACACTGAGTAAACTTAGTGGCATCCTAAAAGTGGCTGTTGGACTTGCATTAGTATCCCACTAGTGCAAATCTATTTGCAGAACCTCTGCACTGCAGTCTCAAACTCATTGTTACTAAGCCATTATACTAGCAAACACTGAGTAAACTTAGTGGCATCCTAAAAGAGGCTGTTGGACTTCCATTAGTGTCCCACTAGCGCAGATCTATTTCCAGAACCTCTGCATTGCACACTCAAACTCATTGTTACTAAGCCATTATACTAGAAAACACTGAGTAAACTTAGTGGCATCCTAAAAGTGGCTGTTGGACATCCATTAGTGTCCCACTAGTGCAAATCTATTTGCAGAACCTCAGCATTGCACATTCAAACTCATTGTTACTAAGCATTATACTAGCAAACACTGAATAAACTTAGTGGCATCCTAAAAGTGGCTGTTGGACTTCCATTAGTGTCCCACTAGTGCAAATCTATTTGCAGAACCTCTACATTGCACACTCAAACTCATTGTTACCAAGCCATTATACTAGCAAACACTGAGTAAACTTAGTGGCATCCTAAAAGTGGCTGTTGGACTTCCATTAGTGTCCCACTAGTGCAAATCTTTTTGCAGAGCCTCTGCATTGCACACTCAAACTCACTGTTAATAAGCCATTATACTAGCAAACACTGAGTAAACTTAGTGGCATCCTAAAAGTGGCTGTTGGACTTCTATTAGTGTCCCACTAGTGCAAATCTATTTTCAGAACCTCTGCATTGCACACTCAAACTCATTGTTACTAAGCAATTATAATAGCAAACACTGAGTAAACTTAGTGGCATCCTAAAAGTGGCTGTTGGACTTCCATTAGTGTCCCACTGGTGCAAATCTATTTGCAGAACCTCTGCATTGCACACTCAAACTCATTGTTACTAAGAAATTATAATAGCAAACACTGAGTAAACTTAGTGGCATCCTAAAAGTGGCTGTTGGACTTCCATTAGTGTCCCACTGGTGCAAATCTATTTGCAGAACCTCTGCATTGCACACTCAAACTCATTGTTACTAAGCCATTATACTAGCAAACACTGAGTAAACTTAGTGGCATCCTAAAAATGGCTGTTGGACTTCCATTAGTGTCCCACTTGTGCAAATCTATTTGCAGAACCTCTGCATTGCACACTCAAACTCATTGTTACTAAGCCATTATACTAGCAAACACTGAGTAAACTCAGTGGCATCCTAAAAGTGGCTGTTGGACTTCCGTTAGTGTCCCACTAGTGCAAATCTATTTGCAGAACCTCTGCATTGCACAATGAAACTCATTGTTACTAAGCCATTATACTAGCAAACACTGAGTAAGCTTAGTGGCATCCTAAAAGTGGCTCTTGGACTTCCATTAGTGTCCCACTAGTGTAAATCTATTTTCAGAACCTCTGCATTGCAGACTCAAACTCATTGTTACTAAGCCATTATACTAGCAAACACTGAGTAAACTTAGTGGCATCCTAAAAGTGGCTGTTGGACTTGCATTAGTGTCCCACTAGTGCAAATCTTTTTGCAGAACCTCTGCATTGTACACTCAAACTCATTGTTACTAAGCCATTATACTAGCAAACACTGAGTAAACATAGTGGCATCCTAAAAGTGGCTGTTGGACTTCCATTAGTGTCCCACTAGTGCAAATCTATTTGCAGAACCTCTGCATTGCACACTCAAACTCATTGTTACTAAGCCATTATACTAGCAAACACTGAGTAAGCTTAGTGGCATCCTAAAAGTGGCTGTTGGACTTCCATTAGTGTCCCACTAGTGTAAATCTATTTTCAGAACCTCTGCATTGCACACTCAAACTCATTGTTACTAAGCCATTTTACTAGCAAACACTGAGTAAACTTAGTGGCATCCTAAAAGTGGCTTTTGGACTTGCATTAGTGTCCCACTAGTGAAAATCTATTTGCAGAACCTCTGCAATGCATACTCAAACTCATTGTTACTAAGCCATTATACTAGCCAACACTGAGTAAACTCAGTGGCATCCTAAAAGTGGCTGTTGGACTTCCGTTAGTGTCCCACTAGTGCAAATCTATTTGCAGAACCTCTGCATTGCACAATGAAACTCATTGTTACTAAGCCATTATACTAGCAAACACTGAGTAAGCTTAGTGGCATCCTAAAAGTGGCTCTTGGACTTCCATTAGTGTCCCACTAGTGTAAATCTATTTTCAGAACCTCTGCATTGCAGACTCAAACTCATTGTTACTAAGCCATTATACTAGCAAACACTGAGTAAACTTAGTGGCATCCTAAAAGTGGCTGTTGGACTTGCATTAGTGTCCCACTAGGGCAAATCTATTTGCAGAACCTCTGCACTGCACAATCAAACTCATTGTTACTAAGCCATTATACTAGCAAACACTGAGTAAACTTAGTGGCATCCTAAAAGTGGCTGTTGGACTTGCATTAGTGTCCCACTAGTGCAAATCTTTTTGCAGAACCTCTGCATTGTACACTCAAACTCATTGTTACTAAGCCATTATACTAGCAAACACTGAGTAAACATAGTGGCATCCTAAAAGTGGCTGTTGGACTTCCATTAGTGTCCCACTAGTGCAAATCTATTTGCAGAACCTCTGCATTGCACACTCAAACTCATTGTTACTAAGCCATTATACTAGCAAACACTGAGTAAGCTTAGTGGCATCCTAAAAGTGGCTGTTGGACTTCCATTAGTGTCCCACTAGTGTAAATCTATTTTCAGAACCTCTGCATTGCACACTCAAACTCATTGTTACTAAGCCATTTTACTAGCAAACACTGAGTAAACTTAGTGGCATCCTAAAAGTGGCTTTTGGACTTGCATTAGTGTCCCACTAGTGAAAATCTATTTGCAGAACCTCTGCAATGCATACTCAAACTCATTGTTACTAAGCCATTATACTAGCCAACACTGAGTAAACTCAGTGGCATCCTAAAAGTGGCTGTTGGACTTCCGTTAGTGTCCCACTAGTGCAAATCTATTTGCAGAACCTCTGCATTGCACAATGAAACTCATTGTTACTAAGCCATTATACTAGCAAACACTGAGTAAGCTTAGTGGCATCCTAAAAGTGGCTCTTGGACTTCCATTAGTGTCCCACTAGTGTAAATCTATTTTCAGAACCTCTGCATTGCAGACTCAAACTCATTGTTACTAAGCCATTATACTAGCAAACACTGAGTAAACTTAGTGGCATCCTAAAAGTGGCTGTTGGACTTGCATTAGTGTCCCACTAGGGCAAATCTATTTGCAGAACCTCTGCACTGCACAATCAAACTCATTGTTACTAAGCCATTATACTAGCAAACACTGAGTAAACTTAGTGGCATCCTAAAAGTGGCTGTTGGACTTGCATTAGTGTCCCACTAGTGCAAATCTTTTTGCAGAACCTCTGCATTGTACACTCAAACTCATTGTTACTAAGCCATTATACTAGCAAACACTGAGTAAACATAGTGGCATCCTAAAAGTGGCTGTTGGACTTCCATTAGTGTCCCACTAGTGCAAATCTATTTGCAGAACCTCTGCATTGCACACTCAAACTCATTGTTACTAAGCCATTATACTAGCAAACACTGAGTAAGCTTAGTGGCATCCTAAAAGTGGCTGTTGGACTTCCATTAGTGTCCCACTAGTGTAAATCTATTTTCAGAACCTCTGCATTGCACACTCAAACTCATTGTTACTAAGCCATTTTACTAGCAAACACTGAGTAAACTTAGTGGCATCCTAAAAGTGGCTTTTGGACTTGCATTAGTGTCCCACTAGTGAAAATCTATTTGCAGAACCTCTGCAATGCATACTCAAACTCATTGTTACTAAGCCATTATACTAGCCAACACTGAGTAAACTTAGTGGCATCCTAAAAGTGGCTATTGGACTTGCATTAGTGTCACACTAGTGCAAATCTTTTTGCAGAACCTCTGCATTGCACACTCAAACTCATTGTTACTAAGCCATTATACTAGCAAACACTGAGTAAACTTACTGGCATCCTAAAAGTGGCTGTTGAACTTCCATTAGTGTCCCACTAGCGCAAATCTATTTCCAGAACCTCTGCATTGCACACTCAAACTCATTGTTACTAAGCCATTATACTAGCAAACACTGAGTAAACTTAGTGGCATCCTAAAAGTGGCTGCTGGACTTCCATTAGAGTCCCACTAGTGCAAATCATTTTGCAGAACCTCTGCATTGCACACTCAAACTCATTGTTACTAAGCCATTATACTAGCAAACACTGAGTAAACTTAGTGGCATCCTAAAAGTGGCTGTTGGACTTCCATTAGTGTCCCACTGGTGCAAATCTTTTTGCAGAACCTCTGCATTGCACACTCAAACTCATTGTTACTAAGCCATTATACTAGCAAACACTGAGTAAACTGAGTGGCATCCTAAAAGTGGCTGTTGGACTTCCATTAGTGTCCCACTAGTGCAAATCTATTTGCAGAACCTCTGCATTGCACACTCAAACTCATTGTTACTAAGCCATTATACTAGCAAACACTGAGTAAACTTAGTGGCATCCTAAAAGTGGCTGTTGGACTTCCATTAGTGTCCCACTAGTGCAAATCTATTTCCAAAACCTCTGCATTGCACACTCAAACTCATTGTTACTAAGCCATTATACTAGCAAACACTGAGTAAACTTAGTGGCATCCTAAAAGTGGCTGTTGGACTTGCATTAGTATCCCACTAGTGCAAATCTATTTGCAGAACCTCTGCACTGCACTCTCAAACTCATTGTTACTAAGCCATTATACTAGCAAACACTGAGTAAACTTAGTGGCATCCTAAAAGAGGCTGTTGGACTTCCATTAGTGTCCCACTAGCGCAGATCTATTTGCAGAACCTCTGCATTGCACACTCAAACTCATTGTTACTAAGCCATTATACTAGAAAACACTGAGTAAACTTAGTGGCATCCTAAAAGTGGCTGTTGGACTTCCATTAGTGTCCCACTAGTGCAAATCTATTTGCAGAACCTCTACATTGCACACTCAAACTCATTGTTACCAAGCCATTATACTAGCAAACACTGAGTAAACTTAGTGGCATCCTAAAAGTGGCTGTTGGACATCCATTAGTGTCCCACTAGTGCAAATCTTTTTGCAGAGCCTCTGCATTGCACACTCAAACTCATTGTTACTAAGCCATTATACTAGCAAACACTGAGTAAACTTAGTGGCATCCTAAAAGTGGCTGTTGGACTTCCATTAGTGTCCCACTAGTGCAAATCTATTTGCAGATCCTCTGCATTGCACACTCAAACTCATTGTTACTAAGCCATTATACTAGCAAACACTGAGTAAACATAGTGGCATCCTAAAAGTGGCTGTTGGACTTCCATTAGTGTCCCACTAGCGCAAATCTATTTCCAGAACCTCTGCATTGCACACTCAAACTCATTGTTACTAAGCCATTATACTAGCAAACACTGAGTAAACTTAGTGGCATCCTAAAAGTGGCTGTTGGACTTCCATTAGTGTCCCACTAGTGCAAATCTATTTCCAGAACCTCTGCATTGCACACTCAAACTCATTGTTACTAAGCCATTATACTAGCAAACACTGAGTAAACTTAGTGGCATCCTAAAAGTGGCTGTTGGACTTGCATTAGTGTCCCACTAGTGCAAATCTATTTGCAGAACCTCTGCATTTCACACTCAAACTCATTGTCACTAAGCCATTATACTAGCAAACACTGAGTAAACTTAGTGGCATCTTAAATGTGGCTGTTGGACTTGCATTAGTGTCCCACTAGTGCAAATGTATTTTCAGAACCTCTGCATTGCACACTCAAACTCAATTTTACTAAGCCATTATACTAGCAAACACTGAGTAAACTTAGTGGCATCCTAAAAGTGGCTGTTGGACTTCCATTAGTGTCCCACTAGCGCAAATCTATTTCTAGAACCTCTGCATTGCACACTCAAACTCATTGTTACTAAGCCATTATACTAGCAAACACTGAGTAAACATAGTGGCATCCTAAAAGTGGCTGTTAGACTTCCATTAGTGTCCCACTAGCGAAAATCTATTTCCAGAACCTCTGCATTGCACACTCAAACTCATTGTTACTAAGCCATTATACTAGCAAACACTGAGTAAACTTAGTGGCATCCTCAAAGTGGCTGTTGGACTTCCATTAGTGTCCCACTAGTGCAAATCTATTTGCAGAACCTCTGCATTGCACACTCAAACTCAATTTTACTAAGCCATTATACTAGCAAACACTGAGTAAACTTAGTGGCATCCTAAAAGTGGCTGTTGGACTTCCATTAGTGTCCCACTAGTGCAAATCTATTTGCAGAACCTCTGCATTGCACATTCAAACTCATTGTTACTAAGCCATTATACTAGCAAACACTGAGTAAACTTAGTAGCATCCTAAAAGTGGCTGTTGGACTTCCATTAGTGTCCCACTAGTGCAAATCTATTTGCAGAACCTCTGCATTGCACACTCAAACTCATTTTACTAAGCCATTATACTAGCAAACACTGAGTAAACTTAGTGGCATCCTAAAAGTGGCTGTTGGACTTCCATTAGTGTCCCACAAGTGCAAATCTATTTGCAGAACCTCTGCATTGCACACTCAAACTCATTGTTACTAAGCCATTATACTAGCAAACTATGCTGCCAGTTTAAGGGCCGTAGTTGCATTGTCAGGGATAATTATTGTTGTTTATTCTGCTGTTAATAAAGCTAGACCACCGCTGCAATCTACACACCCTTTCAATTTTTACTACCACATTTTAAGTGCACAAGGGGAAGAGGCGTGTTGTAAAAGGAAAAAAAGGGTTTGTCCATGGGGAAGGTGGCAAAGCTCCATTAACATCTGCTGAAGATAGACCATCTTCCAGCAAAAGTAAGATGTAAGATGTCTACTACTTACCGTGGACAATCCGATGTGCTCCCTTTTTTACGGACACGAACAACTGGAACAAAGGCAGATGATGGCTAAAAAAGGAAAATGCTTGAATGGATCTCAAGTGGTCCAACAAGTGCCCTCTCCGCCACCTCAACTACCGCATCCAAAAAACACCAGTCCTCTGAGTTGTCAGCCCAATCACACTTGCTTTCTCCCAGCTCTGAAGTCTCCATCCGCCCTGCACAGTATGGTGGAACTGAGATGGCTGAGTCGCACTCGAGGAGGTCAACAGAGACGGTGGAGGAGGATGCAACTGACGACGAAGTTACCTTGCGCCTTCCTGGACAGAGTCGGAGTACTGGTAGCATGTCTACAACTGCATCCTCAGCCACCACTGTGCCTCTGAGCACTAGTCGGGGTGGATCAGCAGGTCGCATGCCCTCTAAGCCTTGCCTAGCCTGGTCCTTTTTTGACATAGCAAAAGATCACCCAAATTATGTGATCTGTAAAATTTGTCGTGATTCTGTTAGTAGAGGGCAAAACCTCAGCAGTTTGTCAACTTCTTCCATGAATCGGCACATGAATAAATATCATATGTCCCAGTGGGAAGCTCACCGTGCTGCAATGCGGCCTAGCAGAGCGAACCATCCACCGCCTGCCCCTTCCAGTGCATCCGCATGCTCTTCATCTTCTAGTACTGTTGGGACAGCTGTCACATCTGGTTTTCCACGCACAACTTCCACCACTGTAACAGCAACAGGCAGTTGGCTTGATAGGTCGTCAGTTGGTTTGGAAGGGAAAACAAGTGCAAGTGTACAGCTCTCTCAGACATCGATAGCACCAACGTTTGATGAAGGCAACATCATGTCTACGCCTGCACTTTCCTCACAAACCTGCATTTTTCCAGGGACACCCTACTCAACACCGTCTACACACAGCAGCCAGATCTCTGTCCCTCAGATGTGGACAAATAAAAGGCCATTTCCTGCGACCCATGACAAAGCTAAGTGGTTGACTTTATCCCTCTGTAAGCCCTTGGCTACCGAAATGCTGCCTTTCCGCCTGGTGGACACACAGGATTTTAGAGACCTTATGTCTGTTGCTGTGCCCCAGTGCCAGATGCCAAGTCGCCACTACTTCCCTAAGAAAGGTGTGCCCGCGCTACACCAGCATGTCGCACACAACATCACCGCTTCCTTGAGAAACTCTGTGTGTGAACGGGTGCATTTCACCACCGATACTTGGACCAGTAAGCATGGACAGGGACGTTACATGTCGCTGACTGGGCACTGGGTAACTATGGTGATAGATGGTGAAGGGTCTGCTGCACAAGTTTTGCCGTCCCCCGACTTGTGTGTCAATCCTCTGTCTGTTCAAGTTCCTCCACTGCTTCTGCCTCCTCCACCTCATCTGGGTCCTCTACCTCCACCCCAAGCCTGCCTGGTCCGGCCACCAGCGTTCTTACTGCGCAGAAGGAATCACGCACCCCTCATTACTATACTGGCAGCAGAGCGCAACAGCATCAGGCGGTCTTTAGCTTGACATGTCTTGGAAATAAGAGTCACACAGCGGCTGAGTTGTGGGCAGCTCTGGAGACTGAGTTTAATAAATGGTTGTCTCCGCTCAACCTGCAGCCTAGTAAGGCCGTGTGCGACAATGCTGCAAACCTGGATGCGGCCCTTCGCCTGGGCAAGGTGACACACGTGCCTTGTATGGCTCACGTGTTGAACCTTGTTGTCCAGCAATTTTTAACACACTATCCCGGCCTAGATGGCCTTCTGAACAGGGCACGAAAACTGTCTGCTCACTTCCGCCATTCAACCTCCGCAGCTGAGCGACTTGCATCGCTCCAGAAGTCTTTCGGCCTGCCAGTTCATCGCCTGAAATGTGATGTGCCAACACGCTGGAATTCGACTCTCCACATGTTACAGCGACTGTGGCAGCACCGCCGAGCCCTGGTGCAATACGTCATGATGTATAGCCTGTGCCAACGAGATGCAGAGGTGGGGCAGATTACCCTGATGGAGTGGTCTCAGTTCAAGGACCTATGCACCGTTCTGCACAGTTTCGACATGGCGACGAATATGTTTAGCGCTGACAATGCCATTATCAGCATGACAATTCCAGTCATTTACATGCTGGAGCACACGCTAAACACTATTCGGAGTCAGGGGGTGGGACAACAGGAAGGGGAGGAACTACAGGAGGATTCATATGCGCAAGACACAACAACATCACCAAGGTCCAGACGTTCATCATCACCAACGCGGCAGGCATGGGACCATGGGGGACAGGGATCAACAAGGGCGCATGGTAGCAGGCGAAATGTTGAGGAAGGTGCAAGAGAACATGAAGAAATGGAGGACGAACTGTCCATGGACATGGAAGACTCAGCGGATGAGGGAGACCTTGGTCAAATTTCAGTTGAAAGAGGTTGGGGGGAGATGTCAGAGGAAGAAAGAACGGTTAGCACCTCTATGCCACAAACACAGCGTGGACTTGGTCCGCATGGCTGCGCAAGACACATGAGTGCCTTCTTGCTGCACTACCTCCAACATGACCCTTGTATTGTCAAAATTTGAAGTGATGATGACTACTGGCTTGCCACACTATTAGATCCCCGGTACAAGTCCAAATTTTGTGACATAATTCCAGCCATAGAAAGGGACGCACGTATGTAGGAGTATCAGCAGAAGCTGTTACTCGATCTTAGCTTGGCTTTTCCACCAAACAACCGTGCAGGTGCAGGGAGTGAATCTCCCAGTTGTAACTTGACAAACATGGGACGGTCTCGTCATCTTCAACAGTCTATCCGTACCAGTAGCACCGTATCTGGTGCTGGTAACAGCAATTTTATTGAATCTTTTCAGAATTTTTTTAGACCCTCCTTTGCAAGGCCACCAGAGACAACAAGTCTGACACATAGTCATTGGCTGGAGAGGATGATACAGGAGTATCTCCAAATGAACATCGATGCCATTACTTTGCAAATGGAGCCTTGCTCATTTTGGGCTTCAAATCTTGAAAAATGGCCAGAACTCTCCACTTACGCCTTGGAGATTTTGTCGTGTCCAGCTGCCAGCGTTGTCTCTAAACGTGTCTTCAGTGCTGCTGGGTGTGTGCTGACAGATAAGCGCACGCGTATGTCCAATGACAATGTGGACAGACTAACGTTCATCAAAATGAACAAGTCATGGATCCACAAGGAATTTACTACCCCGGTGTCATCCTGGGGACGGTTTAGTATGGCGTTTTTTTTAATGTGCTTGATGCAAATCTAGCTGTGAAGTGTACAACTGGGGCACAAGTGCTGCCACTGAAGGGGTGGGTGTGTGTGGCCAATTTTTTGAAAAAAAGGGAGACTCCGCTTGGAGTAACCCTTGCTTACATTGTCTTTAAAAATGATCCAAGATGCACAGAGCTGGGATCAAGAAAGACTTTGCTACCTACCCCGGTGTCATCCTGGGGACGGTTAAGTATGGCGTATTTTTGAATGTGCTTGATGCAAATCTAGCTGTGAAGTGTACAACTGGGGCACCGAAACGGCTGTCTGTGGATGGATACCATGTTTGGCATAGGTGGTCTCCTTGACTGGAGACTGCTCTTCCCGTGGTTGTTCCTTCCCGGTGAAAGACCTGGCTAGTTTCCTGCCAGCGTTGAGAAACATGTGATGGTGTCTCCGCAGGCCTTCTTGCTTTGAATATTTCCCAGGGGGCATTGCTCTAGAATCATTGCGTTGAGAAACACGTGATGGTGTCTCCGCGGTGGTGGATGTTGATCTCCCTAAGGTCAACCATCCTTGCTCACATAGTCTTTTACTAGGCAATGCTCCCACTAGCCAGATTCCTACTCCACACTGATGAGGGGCAAATACCCCGAAACGGCTGTCTGTGGATGGATACCATGTTTGGCATAGGTGGTCTCCTTGACTGGAGACTGCTCTTCCCGTGGTTGTTCCTTCCTGGTGAAAGACCTGGCTAGTTTCCTGTCAGCGTTGAGAAACATGTGATGGTGTCTCCGCAGGCCTTCTTGCTTTGAATGTTTCCCAGGGGGCATTGCTCTAGAATCACTGTGTTGAGAAACACGTGATGGTGTCTCCGTGGTGGTGGATGTTGATCTCCCTAAGGTCAACCATCCTTGCTCACATAGTCTTTTTACTAGGCAATGCTCCCACTAGCCAGATTCCTACTCCACACTGATGAGGGGCAAATACCCCAAAACGGCTGTCTGTGGATGGATACCAAGTTTGGCATAGGTGGTCTCCTTGACTGGAGACTGCTCTTCTCGTGGTTGTTCCTTCCCGGTGAAAGACCTGGCTAGTTTCCTGCCAGCATTGTGAAACATGTGATGGTGTCTCCGCAGTCCTTCTTGCTTTGAATGTTTCCCAGGGGGCATTGCTCTAGAATCACTGCGTTGAGAAACACGTGATGGTGTCTCCGCGGTGGTGGATGTTGATCTCCCTAAGGTCAACCATCCTTGCTCACATAGTCTTTTACTAGGCAATGCTCCCACTAGCCAGATTCCTACTCCACACTGATGAGGGGCAAATACCCCGAAACGGCTGTCTGTGGATGGATACCATGTTTGGCATAGGTGGTCTCCTTGACTGGAGACTGCTCTTCCCGTGGTTGTTCCTTCCCGGTGAAAGACCTGGCTAGTTTCCTGCCAGCATTGAGAAACAAGTGTTGGTGTCTCCTCAGGCCTTCTTGCTTTGAATATTTCCCAGGGGGCATTGCTCTAGAATCACTGCGTTGAGAAACACGTGATGGTGTCTCCGCGGTGGTGGATGTTGATCTCCCTAAGGTCAACCATCCTTGCTCACATAGTCTTTTACTAGGCAATGCTCCCACTAGCCAGATTCCTACTCCACACTGATGAGGGGCAAATACCCCGAAACGGCTGTCTGTGGATGGATACCATGTTTGGCATAGGTGGTCTCCTGGACTGGAGACTGCTCTTCCCGTGGTTGTTCCTTCCCGGTGAAAGACCTGGCTAGTTTCCTGCCAGCATTGAGAAACATGTGATGGTGTCTCCGCAGGCCTTCTTGCTTTGAATATTTCGCAGGGGGCATTGCTCTAGAATCACTGCATTGAGAAACACGTGATGGTGTCTCCGCGGTGGTAGATGTTGATCTCCCTAAGGTCAACCATCCTTGCTCACATAGTCTTTTAGTAGGCAATGCTCCCTCTAGCCAGATTCCTACTCCACACTGATGAGGGGCAAATACCCCGAAACGGCTGTCTGTGGATGGATACCATGTTTGGCATAGGTGGTCTCCTTGACAGGAGACTGCTCTTCCCGTGGTTGTTCCTTCCCGGTGAAAGACCTGGCTAGTTTCCTGCCAGCGTTGAGAAACATGTGATGGTGTCTCCGCGGTGGTGGATGTTGATCTCCCTAAGGTCAACCATCCTTGCTCACATAGTCTTTTACTAGGCAATGCTCCCACTAGCCAGATTCCTACTCCACACTGATGAGGGGCAAATACCCCGAAATGGCTGTCTGTGGATGGATACCATGTTTGGCATAGGTGGTCTCCTTGACTGGAGACTGCTCTTCCCGTGGTTGTTCCTTCCCGGTGAAAGACCTGCTAGTTTCCTGCCAGCGTTGAGAAACATGTGATGGTGTCTCCGCAGGCCTTCTTGCTTTGAATATTTCCCAGGGGGCATTCCTCTAGAATCACTGCGTTGAGAAACACGTGATGGTGTCTCCGCGGTGGTGGATGTTGATCTCCCTAAGGTCAACCATCCTTGCTCACAAAGTGTACAACTGGGGCACAAGTGCTGCCACTGAATGGGTGGGTGTGTGTGGGGCCCAATTTTTTTAAAAAAAGGGAGACTCCGCTTGGAGTAACCCTTGCTTACATTGTTTTTAAAAATGATCCAAGATGCACAGAGCTGGGATCAGGAAAGACTTTGCTACCTACCCCGGTGTCATCCTGGGGACGGTTAAGTATGGTGTATTTTTGAATGTGCTTGATGCAAATCTAGCTGTGAAGTGTACAACTGGGGCACAAGTGCTGCCACTGACGGGGTGGGTGTGTGTGTGGCCCAATTGTTGGAAAAAAGGGAGACTCCGCTTGGAGCAACCCTTGCTTACATTGTTTTTAAAAATGATCCAAGATGAACAGAGCTGGGATCAGGAAAGACTTAGCTACCTACCCCGGTGTCATCCTGGGGACGGTTAAGTATGGCGTATTTTTGAATGTGCTTGATGCAAATCTAGCTGTGAAGTCTACAACTGGGGCACAAGTGCTGCCACTGAAGGGGTGGGTGTGTATGTGGCCCAATTTTTGGAAAAAAGGGAGACTCCGCTTGGAGTAACCCTTGCTTGCTGTGTTTTTTAAAAGGAGCCAAGATGAACAGAGCTGGGATCAGGAAAGACTTTGCTACCTACCCCGGTGTCGTCCTGGGGACAGTTAAGTATGGCGTATTTTTTAATGTGCTTGATGCAAATCTAGCTGTGAAGTGTACAACTGGGGCACAAGTGCTGCCACTGAAGGGGTGGGTGTGTGTGTGGCCCAATTTTTGGAAAAAAGGGAGAATCCGCTTGGATTAACCCTTGCTTACATTGTTTTTAAAAATGATCCAAGATGAACAGAGCTGGGATCAGGAAAGACTTAGCTACCTACCCCGGTGTCATCCTGGGGACGGGTAAGTATGGCGTATTTTTGAATGTGCTTGATGCAAATCTATCTGTGAAGTGTACAACTGGGGCACAAGTGCTGCCACTGAAGGGATGGGTGTGTGTGGCCCAATTTTTGGAAAAAAGGGAGACTCCGCTTGGAGTAACCCTTGCTTGCTGTGTTTTTTAAAAGGAGCCAAGATGAACAAGTCATGGTTCAGCAAAGACTTTGCTACCTACCCCGGGGTCATCCTGGGAACGGTTAAGTATGCCGTATTTTTGAATGTGCTTGATGCAAATCTAGCTGTGAAGTGAACAACTGGGGCACAAGTGCTGCCACTGAATGGGTGGGTGTGTGTGGGGCCCAATTTTTTTAAAAAAAGGGAGACTCCGCTTGGAGTAACCCTTGCTTACATTGTTTTTAAAAATGATTCAAGATGAACAGAGCTGGGATCAGGAAAGACTTTGCTACCTACCCCGGTGTCATCCTGGGGACGGTTAAGTATGGCGTATTTTTGAATGTGCTTGATGCAAATCTAGCTGTGAAGTGTACAACTGGGGCACAAGTGTGTGTGTGTGTGGCCCAATTTTTGGAAAAAAGAGAGACTCCGCTTGGAGTCACCTTGCGGTGTTTTACATGATTTTAGAAGGGAGTGCCATGCCTATATCTGTGTCACCTCCTCTTTTTCCTTGTCCTGCTCTTTTGTTTTCGCATGAGTATATGTCCTTGTCACTTTCCCATGTGTTTGTGTTGTGTTGTGAGTTGTTTGTCACCTTTTGGACACCTTTGAGGGTGTTTTCTAGGTGTTTTTATGTGTTTGTGATGGCCTGCCATTGTTTCCTATGCGGTTCGAGTGGTTCACCGAACCGAACTCGAACGAGACCTCCGTTCGGCGAACTGAACTCGAGCCGAACCTCGGCCGGTTCGCTCATCTCTACTAGAGACCTTCTCATTTACCTAGGGAATATGTAAGTAATAAAACATATTTTATTACTTTCATGTTATATATTATTACAACACAGGGATGGGTAAGAAGGGGTTACTAGCTCACACATCACCCTGCTTGTAGGTTCTAATGCTTTTCTGACCTGACAGGTTCCTTTTAAGATACTAAACACTAAATAGTGTGGCTTTGTAGTCCTAATTAGTTCCTAATAAAAAATTAAATTATACTACAAAGTTTTCAAGATTTGCTCTTGAGAATATCAGAAAATTGTCTATATTTATTGAACATAAGTATTTATAATGTAGAACATTTATTTTACAGAAAATGTAGTAATGTGCGATCTTACAAGGCTGTTATTAACGATATGCAGGTTGCAGGATTCTAGAGAAATGGTCGGTTCATGAGAATGTATCAAATCTTCATTTAGATGTCATAAAGTTATAATGAAGGACATGATTTACAAAGAAGACTTTGGAAAAGACTTTAGAAAAGACTTTCTTGATCTCACAGGACAGGGTCTCAGCTGTAATACATTTGTGTGAAGTCCACTTTAAAGTGAGTCTGCACCTTTTGACACCATGTCATTTTCAGCTCCAACAATCTCTGCTGGTTATTTCTTATTACATCTATATGGCAATATGTTCTCTATTTTTTTGTAGAGGAAAATGGTTATAACCTGCCTGCTTAACTGATGGATCATGCATATTATTATATTACTTAATTCAATATACTGTGTGCAGAATTATTGGGCAAATGAGTATTTTGATCACATGATACTTTTTATACATGTTGTCCTACTCCAAGCTGTATAGGCTTGAGAGTCACCTACCAATTAAGTAAAGCGGGCTCTGCACGCTGCGACATCGCAAGCCGATGCTAGCGATGGCGAGCGTGATAGCACCTGCCCCTATCGTTATGCCAATATGTGGAGATCGCTGCCGCAGTGAACATTATCGCTACGGCAGAGTCACACATACTTACATGCTCGGTGACGTCGCTGTGACCGGCGAACCGCCTCCTTTCTAAGGTCACTAAGCGGCCACCCAATCAAAGCGGAGGGGCAGAGATGAGCGGGATGAACATCCCGCCCACCTCCTTCCTTCCTCATTGCTGACGTGTGGCTCTTCATTTCTGCGGCGTCACACGTAGCGATGTGTGCTGCCGCAGGGACGAGGATCAACTTCGCCCCAGCGACAGCAGCGATAATTGGGAGAGAACCCCCATGTCAACAAGGAGCAATTTTGGACATTTTTGCAACGATCCAAAATTGCTCCTAGGAGTCACAAACAACAAGATCGCTACAGCGGCCGGGTGTGCGTCACAAAATCCGTGACCCCAACGAGATCGCTGTAGCGATCTCGTAGAGTGTAAAGCCACCCTTAATCAGGTGATGTGCATCTCTGTAATGAGGAGGAGTGTGGTGTAATGACATCAACACCCTATATAAGGTGTGCTTAATTATTATGCAACTTCCTTTCCTTTGGCAAAATGGGTCAGAAAAGAGATTTGACGGGCTCTGAAAAGTCCAAATTTTGACATGTCTTGCAGAGGGATGCAGCAGTCTTGAAATTGCCAAAATTTTGAAGCGTGATCACTGAATAATCTAGCGTTTCATGGCAAATAGCCAACAGGGTTGCAAGAAGCCTGTTGGGCAAAAAAGGCGCAAAATAACTGCCCATGAATTGAGGAAAATCAAGCGTGAAGCTGCCAAGATGCCATTTGCCACCAGTTTGGCCATATTTCAGAGCTGCAACTTTACTTGAGTATAAAAAAGCACAAGGTGTGCCATACTCAAGGACATGGCCAAGGTAAAGAATGCTGAAAAACGACCATCTTTGAACAAGAAACATAAGATAAAATGTCAAGACTGGGCCAAGAAATATCTTAAGACTGATTTTTCAAAGGTTTTATGGACTGATGAAATGAGAGTGACTCTTGATGGGCCAGATGGATGGGCCAGAGGCTTGATCAGTAAAGGGCAGAGAGCTCCACTCTGACTCAAATGCCAGCAAGGTGGAGGTGGGGTACTGGTATGGGCTGGTATCAAAGATGAACTTGTGGGACCTTTTTGAGTTGAGGATGGAGTGAAGCTCAACTCCAAGACCTACTGCCAGTTTTTGGACAACTTCTTCAAGCAGGGGTACAGGAAGAAGTCAGTATTGTTCAAGAAAAACATGATTTTCATGCAGGACAATGCTCCCTCACATGCATGCCACTACTCCACAGCGTGGCTGGCCAGTAAAGGTCTAACAGATGAAAAAATATTGACATGGCCCCCTTCTTCACCTGATCTGAACCCCATAGAGAACCTGTGGTCTCTCATAAAATGTAAGATCTACAGGGAGGGAAAACAGTACACCTCTTGAAACAGTGTCTGGGAGGCTGTGGTGGCTGCTGCACATAATGTTGATTGTAAACAGATCAAGCAACTGACAGAATCTACGGATGGTAGGCTGTTGAGTGACATCATAAAGAAAGGTGGCTATATTGGTCACTAATTTTTTGGTGTTTTGTTTTTGCAAGTCAGAAATCTTTATTTCTAAATTTTGTGCAGTTATATTGGTTTACCTTGTGAAAATAAACAAGTGAGATGGGAATATATTTGGTTTGTATTAAATTGTCTAATAATTCTGCACAGTAATAGTTACCTGCACAAACAGCTATCCTCCTAAGAGACCAAATCTAAAAAAATCCCACTGCAACATCCAAAAATATTAAGCTTTGAAATTTATGAGTCTTTTGGATTGATTGAGAACATAGTTGTTGATGAATAATAAAAAAAATCCTCTAAAATACAACTTGCCTTATAATTCTGCACACAGTGTATATACAGTACATGGTATACCATTGCTAGCTTAGCTCCCCCTAGTGGCTGAAGGCAGCCTAAGTTATTTACTTTACATATATGCAGTGGATACGAACCTCTGCATCACAAATACAAAGCTATGACTAGCCTTGTTATAGCTATCAATAATGTGCTGACTCCCAGTGGCAGATCTCTTAATGGATCATCTACTGCACTACTTCAATATAGCTAAATACTCAATTTAAAGAGATTGGGTATTCTTGATAAAGATAAAGGCCATGCTTGCTTTAAACACTTGATGACAGAGCCAATTTTGAGCTTAAAAACAGAATTTGAATTTTCGAATCTGATCTGTCAATTTATTTGTTAATAACTCTGCAATCTTTCAACATTTCCCCCTGATTCTGAAATAGTTTTTCAGGACACATTGTACTTTATGTTACCATTAGATTTGGATGGATATGTTTTAGTTTTTTAAAAAAAATCTGAAATTTGATTAAAATTAAAAAAATGTGCAATCTTTACATTTTCTTTGTTTAATCCTTATAACCAAATTGTCATATTACACAAAATAGTTAAGAAATAACAACTTCCATAAAGTGGATATAAAAAATGTACACCCTGCTGTTTTGCAAAGTTCACATGTCCAGTAATCATTAGTAGAGATGAGCGAACCGGTCCCGGTTCGGCTCGAGGTCGGCTCGCCGAACGGGGGTCCCGTTCGAGTTCGGTTCGTCGAACGTTCGACGAACCGAACTCGAACGTATAGGCTAGAATGGGAGGCAATCACAAACACATAAAAATGCATTATAAATGTACACAAACAGTTAATAAACATTGCCATAACACTTACCGGTCCTCGCGATCCCTTCTGCACTCTGTCTCCTGCCGCTATTCCATCCGATGATCGCTGAATCCTCCTGGTGACCTGCACTGCCAGCAGAGATGCAGGACCTATCGTGACGTCAAAATAGCCATGTGACCAGTCACGTTGCTATTATCTCATTGGCTACAGACTGGTCACATGACTATGACACGTCATGTAGGACCTGCGAGTGCATCTCTCCGGTACACGGTGCACATATGTGTATCGCCGTGTACCGGCGACATGCTCTAGCACACGGTCGACTCCCCGTTCCGTTAGGGACCGGCTGACACAGCCGGTCATTAACGGAGATCACCGTTGCCATAGCAACGCAGTTAGCGGTGACGTCACCGCTAACCGCGGCTCCGAGAGCACCGTTGCTATGGTAACGCGTCTGTCAGCGTTACCGCTGTTACCGCTGACAGCCAGCAGTGATCACTCATGGAGTGAAAGCTGCACGCTGCTTCCCGATTGTAGTGAGGATTGTACTGAGGATGAGGTTCACCAGCCCATGATGGGCTGGTGAACCTCATCCTCACTACAATCGTCACTACTACTACACTAGTGAGGATTGTAGTGAGGATGAGATGCCTCAGCCCATGATGGGCTGGTGAACCTCATCCTCACTACAATCGTCACTACTTCTACACTAGTGAGGATTGTAGTGAGGATGAGATGTCTCAGCCCATGATGGGCTGGGGAACCTCATCCTCACTACAATCGTCACTACTACTACACTAGAAAGAAAGAAGACAGAAGAGCAGGATCGTGGAGGGCTGACAGGGGGTAATAAAGATGGAGTCTCTAATGTGTCTGTGTATTTATTTCTATAAAGTATTTTTTCTCTGTGTGGTGTTTTTTTAACCCCTTATTGGAGATTCTTAATGGCCGGGTCAAACGTGCCTGACATTAAGAATCTCTGGCTTAATACTGGCTAGTAAAACAAAGCCAGTATTAACTCATGATTACCCAACAAGCCACCCGGCTCCAGGGCTGTTGGAAGAGTTGGATACAGCGCCAGATGATGGCGCTTCTATGAGAGCGCCATTTTCTGGGACGGCTGCGGACTGAAATCCGCAGCAGAGGCGCCCAGAAACCTCGGGCTAACCTGTGCTGCGGATTCCAATCCCCAGCTGCCTAGTTGTACCCGGCTGGACACAAAAATGGGGCGAAGCCCACGTCATTTGTTTTTTAATTATTTCATGAAATAGGTGAAATAATTAAAAAAAACGGGCTTCCCTATATTTTTGGTTCCCAGCCGGGTACAAATAGGCAACTGGGGGTTGGAGGCAGCCCGTGGCTGCCTGCTGTACCTGGCTAGCATACAAAAATATGGCGAAGCCCACGTCATTTTTTTGGTGGGCAAAAAAATTCTGCATACAGTCCTGGATGGAGTATGCTGAGCCTTGTAGTTCTGCAACTGCTGTCTGCTCTTCTCCATACAGATAGACAGCAGCTGCAGGACTACAAGGCTCAGCATACTCCATCCAGGACTGTATGCAAAAGTTTTTTGCCCCCTGAAAAAATTATGTGGGCTTCGCCATATTTTTGTATGCTAGCCAGGTACAGCAGGCAGGTACGGCTGCCCCCAACCCCCAGTTGCCTATTTGTACCCAGCTGGGAACCAAAAATAAAGGGAAGCCCTTTTTTTATTATTTCATGAATTTCATGAAATAATTAGAAAACAAATGACGTAGGCTTCGCCCCATTTTTGTGTCCAGCCAGGTACAACTAGGCAACTGGGGATTGGAATCCGCAGCACAGGTTGGCCTGAGCTTTCTGGGCCCCACTGCTGCGAATTGCAGTCTGCAGCCGCCTCAGAAAATGGCATTTTCATAGAAGCGCCATATTCTGGCGCTGTATCCAACTCTTCCAGCACCTGCCTGCTATACCTGGCTAGCATACAAAAATATGGCGAAGCTCACGTCCTTTTTTTGTAGTTTTTTGGCCAAAAAAATAAAAAATGCTTCCCTGGATTTTCCATTGCCAGTGAAGGTAACACCAAGCAGTGGGGGTTAGCAGCCAGTAGCTGCTTGGATTACCCTTAGCTAGCAATACAAAAAATGCAGCGGGAGCCCATATATTTTTTTTTTAATTATTTATTTAAATAACTAAAAATAAAATGGGCTTCCCTGTATTTTGATTGCTGGACATCACAGTGCTGTAAAAATAAATCTTTAAAAAAATGACGTAGCGCTCCGCGGTATTTTTGATTCTCAGCGCAGATAAAGCAGACAGCTATGGGTTGCCACCCCCATCTGCCTGCCGTTACCTTGGTTGGCAATCAAAATACAGGGAAGCCCATTAATTTTTTCTATTTAAAAAATAGTTAAAAAAAAAAATGACGTTGGGTCCCCCCATTTTTGATAGCCAGCTAGGGTAAAGCAGACGGCTGTAGCCTGAAAACCACAGCTGGCAGCTTTACCGTGGTTGGGGATCCAATGTGGAGGTCCCCTCAGGCTCTTTTTTATAATTATTGTATAAATATTAATAATTAGACAATAAAAGTAGGGTCCCCCCCAAATTGGATCACCAGCCAAGGTAAAGCGGACAGCTGTGGTCTGGTATTCTCAGGGTGGGAAGGTCCATAGTTATTGGGCCTTCACAGCCTAAAAATAGCAGGCCGCAGGCACCCCAGACGTGGCGCATCCACTAGATGCGCCAATCCTGGCGCTTCACCCCAGCTCATCCCGTGCCCTGGTGCAGTGGCAAACGGGGTAATAAATCGGGTTGATACTAGCTGTAAAGTAACCTGAGATCAAGCCCAGCAGTTTGCGATGTCATGGCGTCTATTAGATACTCAACATCATAAACTGTCAGTACTAACAAAAAAAAAAAAATCGACAAAAGAAATTTATTTGAAAAAACAGTCCCCAAAACATTTCCTCTTTCACCAATTTATTGTAAGAAAAAAAATAAAGGGGTCCCACGACGACTCTGGACCGTCTAGAATATGGGGGGGAGACACTCAGGGAACGTATCCCCCATTTTCTAGGAGTGCGGACGCTTCATGTGAGGAGTGTGGGTGCAATGAATCTGCACTCACTCTTCTCGGGTCCACAGCAGCAGAGTCCATGTCGTAATGGTTGCTACCAAAGCTGCAATGCCCTGCTCATGAGGTAAGGGCATGCCTAATCAGGAGAACTACTGTAGAGGAAGCTCTGCTCACTGGTATATAGGTGCTCAGAGGTAATAATAGATAAAATTAGTGAGTAACCTCGGCACTCTAAATCTCCCAGACTAAGTCAGTAAATCACAACGGATAGTAATGCAAAATCACTCTTTATTGGTCCGTATTAAGAAAAAAAAAATTTTTATAAGCATATATGTTTTTGTCCAAAACAAGTTACAAATGACGTTTCGGCCTGAGCATTCGTCAGATTGGACTTATCTGCATGTAATCATGAAAAATGACAATAATCAGTATCACATAAGAGTGAGAGAACAATAACATAAACTCGAACAATGTAGAGGTACAATTGGGATGCAGCAAAAAAATTGCAACACAGCAAGAAATGAAACACATGATACAAATGTCATAATACAGTACAAGGACAATATAGTAATGACAAATAAGGGGTCAGAGTAGACTTAGACAGCTCTGGTACGAAAGAGATGTCAATCATAAAGTAACATAAGCAGTAGGTGTAGTGCTACAGTGTGCATGGCAGAGCTAATGGGTAGACTGACCATAGAAAAAGAATGGAGAAAAAGTGGAGAAAAAGTGGAGAAAAAGTGGAGAAAAAGTGGAGAAAAAGTGGAGAATAACTGGAGAATACCTGGAGAATAACTGGAGAAAAAGTGGAGAAAAAGTGGAGAAAAAGTGGAGAAAAAGTGGAGAATAACTGGAGAATAACTGAAGAAAAAGTGGAGAAAAAGTGGAGAAAAAATTGGAGAAAAAGTGGAGAAAAAGTGGAGAATAAGTGGAGAAAAAGTGGAGAAAAAAATTCTCCACTTTTTCTCCATTTTTTTCTCCACTTTTTCTCCACTTTTTCTCCACTTTTTCTCCATAAGTGGAGAAAAAGTGGAGAAAAAGGGGAGAAAAAAATGGAGAAAAAGTGGAGAAAAAGTGGAGAAAAAGTGGAGAAAAAAAATGGAGAAAAAGTGGAGAAAAAGTGGAGAAAAAAATGGAAAAAAAGTGGAGAAAAAGTGGAGAAAAAGTGGAGAAAAAGTGGAGAAAAAATGGAGCAAAAGTGGAGCAAAAGTGGAGAAAAAAATTCTCCACTTTTTCTCCATTTTTTTCTCCACTTTTTCTCCACTTTTTCTCCATTTTTTTCTCCACTTTTTCTCCACTTTTTCTCCACTTTTTCTCCATAAGTGGAGAAAAAGTGGAGAAAAAGTGGAGAAAAAGTGGAGAAAAAAATGGAGAAAAAGTGGAGAAAAAAAATGGAGAAAAAGTGGAGAAAAAGTGGAGAAAAAAATGGAACAAAAGTGGAGAAAAAGTGGAGAAAAAATGGAGAAAAAGTGGAGCAAAAGTGGAGAAAAAGTGGAGAAAAAAATGGAAAAAAAGTGGAGAAAAAGTGGAGAAAAAGTGGAGAAAAAGTGGAGAAAAAAATGGAAAAAAAGTGGAGAAAAAGTGGAGAAAAAGTGGAGAAAAAGTGGAGAAAAAAATGGAGAAAAAGTGGAGAAAAAGTGGAGAAAAAAATGGAAAAAAAGTGGAGAAAAAGTGGAGAAAAAAATGGAAAAAAAGTGGAGAAAAAGTGGAGGAAAAAGTGGAGAAAAAGTGGAGAAAAAAATGTAGAAAAAGTGGAGAAAAAGTGAAGAAAAAGTGGAGAAAAATTGGAGAATAAAAATGGAGAAAAAGTGGAGAAAAAGTGGAGAAAAATTGGAGAAAAAGTGGAGAAAAAGTGGAGAAAAAAATGTAGAAAAAGTAGAGAAAAAGTGGAGAAAAAAATGGAAAAAAATGGAGAAAAAGTGGAGAAAAAGTGGAGAAAAAAATGGAAAAAAGTGGAGAAAAAGTGGAGAAAAAAGTGGAGAAAAAAGTGGAGAAAAAGTGGAGAAAAAATGGAAAAAAAGTGGAGAAAAAGTGGAGAAAAAATGGAGAAAAAGTGGAGCAAAAGTGGAGAAAAAGTGGAGAAAAAAATGGAAAAAAGTGGAGAAAAAGTGGAGAAAAAAGTGGAGAAAAAAGTGGAGAAAAAAGTGGAGAAAAAGTGGAGAAAAAATGGAAAAAAAGTGGAGAAAAAGTGGAGAAAAAATGGAGAAAAAGTGGAGCAAAAGTGGAGAAAAAGTGGAGAAAAAAATGGAAAAAAGTGGAGAAAAAGTGGAGAAAAAGTGGAGAAAAAAATGGAGAAAAAGTGGAGAAAAAGTGGAGAAAAAGTGGAGAAAAAGTGGAGAAAAAGTTGGAAAAAAATGGAGAAAAAATGTAGAAAAAGTGGAGAAAAAGTGGAGAAAAAGTGGAGAAAAAAATGGAGAAAAAGTGGAGAAAAAGTGGAGAAAAAGTGGAGAATAAGTGGAGAATAAGTGGAGAAAAAGTTGGAAAAAATTGAGAAAAAAATGTAGAAAAAGTGGAGAAAAAGTGGAGAAAAAATGTAGAAAAAGTGGAGAAAAAATGTAGAAAAAGTGGAGAAAAAATGGAGAAAAAGTGGAGCACCCTTTGGTGCCTTTCATGTGGCACTAAGGGGTGCTTAGCTTTGTATTTAGCCAAAAAAATGAAAAAAAAAATGACGTAGGGTTCCCCCTAGTTTTGTAGCCAGCTAGGGTAAAGCAGACGGCTGCAGCCTGCAGACCACAGCTGGCAACCTCACCTTGGCTGGTAATCCAAAAATGAGGGCACCCCACGCTGTTATTTTAAATTAAATAAATAATTTAAAAAAAAACACGTAGGGGTCCCCCAAAACTGGATCACCAGCCAAGGTAAAGCAGACAGCTGGGGCCTGATATTCTCAGACTAGGGAGGTCCATGGTTATTGGACTCTCCCCAGCCTAAAAATAGCAGGCCGCAGCCGCCCCAGAAGTGGCGCATCCATTAGATGCACCAATCCTGGTGCTTCGCCCCAGCTCATCCCGCGCCCTGGTGCGGTGGCAAACGGGGTAATATATGGGGTTAATACCAGATGTGTAATGTCACCTGGCATCAAGCCCTGGGGTTGGTGAGGTCAGGCGTCTATCAGATACCCGACATCACCAACCCAGTCAGTAATAAAAAAAAATAGACGACAACCACATTTTTATTTGAAAAAACACTCCCCAAAACATTCCCTCTTTAACCAATTTATTAGATTGAAAAACAAATCCAGGTCTGCTGTAATCCAAGGGGTTGCCATGACGATCCACACTGTCCCAGTCAATGAAGAGCAGGATGTTCCCCATTGGCTGGGAGAGCAGGGCAGTGACCTGAGCTAACATCAATGGGTCAGCCCAGGTCACTGCAGGGCATGACAAGTGCTGCTGTCAGCGAGGTACATTACCTGCGCTGATCTCCAGCACTGCCGACAGCCCCTGTCACTGAGTTCAATGACCGGCGCCTTCCCCTCAAGTATCGCGAGAGGTCCGTGACGTCACCGCTAGTCAGTCTCGGGTCGGAAGCGAGAGGTGATGTGCCAAGCGGCGGCCATGGAGGAAAGTGACAGCGCTGAGGTCGGGATGGCGGGACTTCATCACCGCAGGTAAGCCGAGCGGGGGGGGGGTTTGTGTGTGTGTGTGTGTGTGTATGTATGTGTACATGCCGCGGGCAGGAGGGGGCGGAGCAAGCTGAGCGGGGAAGTGTGGGCTTCCTCCACGTAACTAAGATAAACATCGGGTTACTAACCAAGGCGCTTTGCTTGGATACCCGATGTTTATCTTGGTTACCAGCTTGTGGCAGGCTGCCAGCGATGGCTCCTGCTCACTGTAGCTGTAAAAAGCCCTGCTTTTTGCTGCTAGAACCGTTCTCGAACGTATGTAGAACTATCGAGCTTTTGCAAAAAGCTCGAGTTCTAGTTCGATCTCGAACAGCCCCCAAAATCACTCGAGCCTAGAACTGGAGAACCTCGAACCTAGAACCGCGCTCAACTCTAATCATTAGTTAGAATGGATCCAGCAGCAATCCATTGGCAAAAGAGTTAAGAAAACACAACTTTCTTGTCCATTTTGAAAAAACGCTGTTTTTTGCAGGGTCGGCATTTTTAACATGGGAGTCTATGGTAAATAGATCCGTTAACTGGTTGCTATTTAGCCATCCATTTTTCTTCATTTTGTAAAGGATCCATTATTTTGTCTAGTGGATCAGTTGCAAATGGAAGTTAAGAGATGCTTTTCCCATAGACTCCCATGTTAAAAAAACAGATCATGTAAAAATCAATTTTTTTCAAAACTGACAAGAAAGTTGTATATGTCTAACTGATTTTCCAATGTAATGCTGGTGGATCTGTTATAATGGATGATTACAGGACATGGGAGACTAGCCTTAACCCCTGTATGACACATGACGTACTAGGTACATCATGAATCATGTGAGGTTAATCCCCGTGGGCTGTCGTGGGCAGTCCGCGGCGATCTGCACACATATAAGCTGATTTCAACAGCTGACGTGTGTGCCTGCTAGTCGCAAGTGGAATCGCGTTCCACCTGCTACTATCAACCCCTTACATCTCGCTGAAAAAATCTGGCAGCGAGATGTATATGCGCGCAGCCATACCGATGACATACCCGCCCTCATCAGAAGTCATGTGACGTGATCACTTGACTTCCGGTGCTTGCCATGGTAGCACAGGGTCATGTGATGACGCCTGTACCTATCATCATTCACTTTCTCTCAATGCCGGCAGAGGGCAGTGTGTGAGAGTAAAGCACCATATCTCCAGATCTCAGCTGTGTAGCTGTGATCCGGAGAAGTAGAAGAGCGATCAGATTGCTGATCTTTACAGGCCCCTAAAGGACCTAGTAAAATTAAAAAAGTGAAAAAAAAGTTTTAAAAAATTAAAAAAAATGTAAAAACCTAAAAGTTCAAATCACCCCCCATTTGCCCCATTGAAACTTAAAGGGTTAAAAAAATAAAAAAATATACACATATTTGGTATGCGTTCAGAAATGCCTGATATATCAAAATATAAAATCAATTAATCTCATCAGTAAACGGCGTAGCAGCAAAAAAGTTTCAAACGCCAAAATTAAGCTATTTCGTCGCCACAAATTTTGTGCAAAATGCAATACCAGGCGATCAAAATGTAGCAACTGCGAAAAAATAATACCGTTAAAAACATCAACTCAAGATGCAAAAAATAAACTATCACTGAGCCATAGATCCAGGAAAATGAGAACACTACGGGTTTCGGAAAATGGCGCACAACATACGCCCCTTTTTTTGGACAAACTTGTGAATTTGTTTACCCCTTAGATACAAGTAAACCTATACATGTTTGGTGTCTACAAACTCGCACCGACCTCAGGCATCACATGAACACATTACTTTTAACATATAGTGAACATGGCGAATAAAATATCTCAAAAACTATTGTGCAAGTGCACTTTTTTTGCAGTTTTTCCACACTTTAAATTTTGTTGCTGTTTTCCAGTACACTATATGGTAAAACATATGGTTTCATTTAGAAGTACAACTCGTCCCACAAAAAACAAGCCCTAATATGGGAGCATTGATGAAAAATTAAAAAAGTTACAGCTCTCGGAAAAAAGAGAGGAAAAAAAATGGAAAAACGCCCGGGGGTGAAGGGGTAAGGTATCTCCTATAATGATGAGCGAACCAGTGGATAATCGGGTTCACCATACCAGCATGGGAAAAAAAAGAGTCGAGATCAGCAAGCGAACTTGACACCAAACTTAACCCAAAACAACAAACTCCTTACAAGTCAATTGGGATGAAATATTCAGGTCTGTAAAATGGCCATAGTAAGTGCTAGAAGGCTGCAAATGGAAGTTAAATGGTAGTAAAAGCAGGATAGTTATCCATACAGTGTTTCCCTGAGGATCACGCTGCAGTCAGACTCACTAATTAGGGATCATAAATATGCTCTGCTCCCACCCCTTATCGTCTGTGCCAGTGTCTGTGATTGATTGCAGACTGCTATACACGTCCTCCACCGTGTCCACATCTGTGATTAATTGCACTCAGTTTGCTGTATAGTAGTGTAAAAAGAAATAATTAAATAATGTCCCAATCACTCTGTGCAGAGCATTTTCCACACAGTTGATGTTTTGCTGCACCTTCCTGAACTACAGAGTCAGCAGTGACATGTTTCCCTTGTGCAGAGCATCTAGCAATTGGAGATGTTCTGCTGTGTTTCTTTGTGGACTAGTTTACAGATTGTTTGACAGCGCAGGATTCCATGCAGGGTCAGAGAAGTGCTTTTACTCAGGTGTTTCACCTTCCTGGTAATAGCTCTGTTTCATTACTGAGCATGCTCTCCCAGAACTTTGCCAGTCATACTCTCTGATTCTGCAGTTGTGCTCTTTTTTTGTTCAATAGTATGAATCAGCTCACCGTGGAAAAAGCTCAGTCTTGATTTCGTCCTGGAGCACGGACAGGCACTGCCACAGCCCAAAATAATGCAAAAGATGAGGATGTCCAGCTCTTCAGGCAAAAAAATCACGTCTTTATTTTATCATGCAGACACAACGAATGACATGACCAGCACAACGTGTTTGAGGTGAAAGCACTCACCCTTAATCATGATTAAGGGTGAGTGCTTTCACCTGAAACGCGTTGTGCTGGTCATGTCATTCTTTGTGTCTGCATGATAAAATAAAGACGTGATTTTTTTGCCTAAAGAGCTGGACATCCTCATCTTTTGCTCTTTTTTTGTGTTTGTGTTCTGATCTAAGTTTTCTCACCCCGGATCGTTGACTAACTCCTCTCTGCCCGCTCCCTGTTCTTGTTGTTATCTCCTGGCTTCTGACCTTGGACCGTTATGTGACCATGACTCTGTCTGCTCCCTGAACCCTGTAGGTCTACTTTACATCATAATCATTTTTCTAACATATTTTTATTTTTATTAAGATGCTGAAAGGGTTAAAATTTAACAGCATTTTTTTTTTCAGGAAATTTGCAAATCCTTTTTTTCACAGACATTCTTGTTTGTTTTTCAGTGGCCTATATATTTAAAAACCACCAGAAGTGACAAAATTTTAAAAATTGCCCCCATCAAATTATTTAATTATGCTCTCAGAAAATGCATTAACCTTTCAGATGCTACACAAGATGTTACGATACTGGTAGACCATGGCTGGAATCCAATGCCTGGAGAAACACGAGCAGGGAGCAGCAAGTAGTAGTTGGTATTCTTGGCTGTAACGATAAAGATCAAATGAACAATCTGGAGAGAAGTGGGAACAGTCTGAGTACGACAATTCTAAGGCACAGCAGACCAGTACTTCTGTTGTCACTCCCGGTCAGCACCAGACTCGTAATTTCTCTCACACGGTGACATCACAGACCAAGAGAAACCTTTAGGGTATGTGCGCACGTTGCTTTTTACCTGCTTTTTACCTGCTTTTTTGCTGCTTTTTCTTCTGCGCTGTTTAATGCCAAAATTGATGTGTTCTTCTATTCAAGCAAAGTCTATGGGAATTTGGGTTTCTTGTTCACACTATTGTTGTTCAAAATGCTGCCTTTTTGTGGCAGAACTTTGGTCAAAAACTCAGCTTTTCAAAGAAGCAACATGTCAATTGTTTTTGCCATTTGGGTTTTGCACTGCAAAGCTGAGTTTTTGACCAAAGTTCTGCCACAAAAAGGCAGCATTTTGAACAACATAGTGTGAACAAGAAACCCAAATTCCCATAGACTTTGCTTGAATAGAAGAACACATCAATTTTGGCATTAAACAGCGCAGAAGAAAAAGCAGGTAAAAAGCAGGTAAAAAGCAACGTGCACACATACCGTTAGTCTGGCGCTGAGCTGCCGTGACCTATCTTCAGACAACGAGGCTCCATAGGTTGGAGTATGGATTTGGGGGACCACTACTGTACACAATGTATAAATTTGGAACTTCTTGGTTTTTTTTTGTTTGTATTTTAGTAAATAGCTGAACAGAGGATAGTAGGGAGTGTTTATTCATATAAACTACTTTTTCATGTTTATTTTCTTTTATCTTTAACCCTTTAACGACCGCGGGCAGTAATATTATGTCCTAACGGTCATAATGTTACTGCCTGCGGTCTGCTGGCGGCAGCATGTCGTGATCGGCGCACATCTTAGCTTATTTTCATAGCTGAGATGTGTGCCTGCTAGGCATGAGCAGAATGGTTATCTGCTCATGCCGTTTAACCCGTTAAATGGCGCTGTCAATATGTGACAGCAGCATTATAACGGCATCGGCGGTAAACTTTTACTTACCGCCCGATACTGGAAGACACGTGATGTGATCACGTGACTTCCGGTAGTTGTCATGGTAGCACAGAGTCATGTGATGACTCTTGTACTACACATGAACTACTTTCAGTTTCACTCGGCCCGCAGCCGAGTGAACCAGAAAGTAAGCGTGTCTGCTGTTTACAGCTGTGTAGCTGTGATCAGCAGATAGGGCAGAGCGATCGGATTGCTGATCGGTAGAGCCCCCTAGGGGGACTAGTAAAATAAAAAAAAATTCAAAAATAAAAAAAATACCCTAAAAGTTCAAATCACCCCCCTTTCGCCCCATTGAAAATTAAAGGGTTAAAAAAAATAAAAAATATACACACATTTGGTATCGCCGAGTTCAGAAACGCACGATCTATGAAAAAATAAAATCAATTAATCTGATCAGTAAACGGCGTAGCGGCAAAAAAATTCCAAACGCAAAAATTACATTTTTTGTCGCCACAACTTTTGCGCAAAATGCAATATCAGGCGATCAAAGTGTAGCATCTGCGCAAAAATGGTACAGTTAAAAACGTCAGCTCAAGACGCAAAAAGTAAGCCATCACTGAGCCATAGATTATGAAAAATGAGAATGGGTCATGGAAAATTGGCATAAAAAGTGCGTCACTTTTTTTGGACAAACTTCCGATTTTTTTGTAACCCCTTATATAAAAGTAAACCTATACATGCTTGGTGTCTACGAACTCGCACTGAACTGAGGCATCACACTCACATATCAGTTTTACCATATAGTGAACACGGTGAATAATATATCTCAAAAACCATAGTGCTATCGCACTTTTTTGCAATTTTTCTGCATTTGGAATTTTTTTGCCATTTTCCAGTACACTATATGGTAAAACTTATGATTTCCTTTAAAAGTACAGCTCGTTCCACAAAAAATGAGCCCTAACATGACCATATTGACTGAAAAATAAAAAAGTTATGTCTCTCAAAAGAAGAATGACGGAAAAAAAAAAACGGAAAGCGAAAAATCAGCTGGTCATGAAAGGGTTAAATTTACTAGTTATTAATGGGGTGTCAGAAAAGCTCATCTTCATTACTAATCCATGAGATAGATGTCTTCTGACATTAAACAGCTATTCACACCCCCCAAAAAATATTACCCCAATTGCCAATGCACTAGGGCATGGGATGATGCGGGGTGAAGAGCGAAAATTGGTGCAACTAATGGATCCACCAATTCTGGGTAGGCTGTGGGATGCTATTTTTAAGTTATGAATCGACCAATAACCATAGGCCTTCACAACCTGATAATACCAGCCCACAGCTGTCTGCTTTACCTTGGCTGGTTATCATAAATAGGTGGTACTCCATTCTGTTTTTTTAAGATATTTACTTATTTATGAAAGTAAACTAGCAAAAGATCACCCTTTACTAAACCATGAAAGGTACTAAAGGGTGCAGGTGTAAAACCCTGCCTAAGTGCTTGCTCTAATCTAAACTGTCACTCCTACATCAACTCTCCCTGAACTGCACTTTGCCGAGCAGAGCATAGCCCCCGGGTCTCATATAAGTCCCGATGATATGATGAGGTAGTTCAATCATAGTAAAGCTAGTAGTCAACATGGTTATGGCATTACTGTGATTGGCAGGCAATCTGCATGTGGTTCATGGTTGAAAAACCGCTATTAAAGGCGGAGACTTGAGCATGGCACTCAAGCACCCACGATACTAGGCACCGAAGCACCCCAATGGGAACATTTTTAATTATAAATTGGTGAATGAGGGATAGTGTGGGGGAGCCTTTATTCAAATATACTATTTTTTCCTGTATCTTTTTTTATTATCACTTACTGAATTAGTGATGGGGGTGTCTTCTCCATCACTAACACCAGATCTTAATGCCAGCTGACACTACACAATACCAAAAAATATGACCAGATTGCCAGGGTAATCGGGGAAAGGCCCAGCAAATCATCAGAATTGATGCATCAAATGTGATGAGCAAATTCTGGGGAAGCTGCGGGCTGGTAATTTAAGACTTTTAAGGGGCCAAGATCCATGTCTTCTTTACCTTAGCTGGTTATCAAAATGGGAGGACTCAAAGTCATTTATTTAAAAATTATTTATTTATTAATTTAATTAGTTATCAGCAGCGACCTGAGAGTCATAGAAGTGTCCAGGTGTCTTTTCCATTCTGTTTCCATATGAGCAATTTTCCAACCCTTGTATTATCGTCTTCTGGAAAAATGTTCAAGTTCCCTATTGATTTCCATTATACTTCTTACTCGAATCCCGCTTGTCTGAGTGTGTGAGTGTCTGACGTTCTTGATTCACGTAACGTGCACTCGAGCATTTTAGAACTCATTCATCACTAATTATTACATATTGTTCCATTTTTAGTTTCTAGTATTTGTGTAGCAAAACTACAGATGTTCTATTCTTTAGTTTCTGTTCAGTGGGTCTTGGCTAATCCCTTTCACTTTACTAGAAGAAGATCTTACAACAATAACTGTCTCCATGGTGATTGGCGGTTTTTGCTATAAGTGAGTAGGAAACTGCAGAACATAACTTTGTGATGAAACTTTATGCAGCAAGTAAAAATAATAACCAGATTTACATCGGGTAAGAATGTTTGTTCCTCATAAAACATGTAGAGAATAATGATTTGTATGAAGGACTCATATATAAGTGTATAATATTTGTGTCCCGCTACTGTACTTACTCCTATGCAAAGGTAAATCATAAAATGTTATCTGTTCAATAATCTTTTAAAGTTACATCAGGAAAATGGTCTATTGAATTTTATTTTTTTTTCTTGTCCCTCAAAAGGATGATGATAAATAATTTATTTTTTAAGTTGCCCTACAAAAGGTAAAGAAATATCTTTTATGAGTTGGGAAAAATATTCCATGTCCTACAGAGCATAATTATTTTTTTAACTACACTAGATTTGGCGGTATTCTTTTCTTACCTTTCTATTGCATCAATGCTGCTGTTCCATTAGGACACATTTTCTATGGCTACGCAAACTGATTTATGTTCTTGAACAGTGCTAATCATTTCATTGGTATAAACATTTCCCTTGAGGACAGTAATTGTCTTCCCTTTGTGTATTTATTGCGTATTTATGGGAAAAATTGTACTCAGAATGAAATAGAACAGCTCGCCATAAACAATGCATTTATCCCCCATAGATCCTTGTACGAACAATGCTCTATCTGCCACTAGTTACTGTAATTATTTATTTTTTCATTGCACTGTGGTAAAGTTACTTACAAACAGAAAAATATGTTTTCCTTAAAAAAAGTTTTTGCTTTAAATAATAAATATTACAACTAGTTCTTCCACAAAGAGGATAGGTAAAAGAATCATTTACATTGGGGGGAAATAAGTATTTAATCCCTTGCTGATTTTGTAAGTTTGCCCACTGACAAAGACATCAACAGACTATAATTTTAAGGGTAGGTTAATTTTAACAGTAAGAGATAGAATATCCAAAATAAAATCCAGAAAATCACATTGTATAAATTGTATAAATTTATTTGAATTTTGCAGAGAGAAAAAGTATTTGATCCCTCTGGCCAAAAAGACTTTACTTGGTGGCAAAAACCTTTTTGGCAAGCACAGCAGTCAGACATTTTTTGTAGTTGATGAGGAGAAATTTTGGTCCACTCCTATTTGCAGATCATCTCTCGCTTGGCACCTAGGAGCTTCAGCTCCCTCCATAGGTTTTCTATGGGATTAAGGTTTGCAGACTGGTTAGGCCGCTCCATGACCTTAATGTGCTTCTTTTTGAGCCACTCCTTTGTTGCCTTGGCTGTATGTTTTGGGTCATTGTCATGCTAAAATTTCCAGCCATGACACATTTTTATTGTGCTGGCGGAGGGAAGGAGGTTGTCATAGAAGAGAAACACCCCCAAAATATAATGTTTCCACCTCCATGCTTGACAGTGAGGAAGTGACAGATGCTGAAAAGAGGACAGCTGGTAGGTCTCGATATGAAACCAGTCTAGAATAGTGCTCAAGTGTGAGAAGACATGGCCTTTGTTCTAGGGCTAGTCAGGAAACCCTAAGATAACCTTGAGAGGTCCAGAGCCTACAGCTCACCGCAATTGGCTTAAAGAGTCATCCTTGCTAGAGAGCCACCATGGTCCAGAATCGGATAAAGGTGAATGGAGTCAGGTGGAAGGACACAGAGACCCTAAAGCTTGAGGAAGAGATCCAAGATAGCAAAGGAGAAAATGTAAAGGAATAGTACCCCAAACTAAAGAGGAGGGAAAAAAGGAAGTTATGTGTGTCATAACAGTAAACAGTGTATCACCTCACCCTCAGAGACTCGTAATTGTCCATTCACTACTTGTCTGGATAGTTCAAGTGGTGTCCAGGTGCACTGTTCCATTCACCTATGATTAAGGACCCTGTCCGAAATGCATCAGGTGTCATTACAATTTTAATCTTCACCATGTTTTAACAAGTTTCAATAAAGACAAGAATTTTTATCAAGTCGATGCTGGATTATACCTTTACTGTCATTACAGTGTGAAGAATAAAAGTGAATGTTTCTGGTTAGCTAAGCGAGCTCTGGTGTGGCGTGTGTACTAACTGTATACGACTAATACTGGCAGGGTGATGGACACCGGACTGAAGAAACCAGTAAGTGTCATGCACCTCACCCAAAGACACATTCACACACAGAGTTCCCTTGGCAAAGGAGTGCAATTCCCATGCAGCCTGGAGCCGGCACCTTTCTTCATAATCATAAAATAGAGGTGGCTAAAAAAAACTTGATGGTACAGTAGATATCAGGGACCAGTAAATCTCATTGTTAATCAAGTTGGACACTATCTTGTTGAATTTGCACTGAGACAATTACAAAAAATCACAATGCTGGAGAATATGGATGTTTGTAAAATTTGAGCAGAATTGAATTCTACTCAAATAAATTTGTCCAACTCTAACAGTAATTATAACTTTGTTGACCAGAAATAGGAAAAAACAAAAAACTCATGTTTGTGTTGAGGTTTACTGAATGGAAAGTTTCTCTCTAACAGGAACTTAGCTTGTTGGAGAAGATGTAGTCAATGGTCTGGAAATCACCCTTATTAAAGAGGTTGTCCACTACCCTGACCCAATTACAAATTTTGCCATAAATGCTTAAGGATAATGACTAGTGATGAACAAACGTGCTGAGCACTGTTCGGCACTCGATCGAGCATTAGGGTGTTCAAGACTCTCAAAACTCAATCAAGTATTCTGGCACTTGGGTGCCCCACATGTTTCCCGGCTTTTTTCATCCCCTAAACATTTTGGGATTGCTTGCCAATCATGGTAATGCCATAGCCATGTTGATTACTGAATTACTTTGTTTGATCTGCCAAATAGCATCATTGGGGGTGTATAAGACCAAGAGACACCATGCTTGCTGTACTCTACCTGAAAACCATGTAGTGACTAGAGATGAGTAACGATTTTTGAGAATGGACCCCTATGTCACCGATGAGTGATTTTGCACGTTTTTGCAACGATGCAAAATCGCTCATCGGTGTCACACGCAACGGCATCGCTAATGCGGCCGAATGTGCGTCACCAATTCCGTGACCCCAACGAGTTCGCATTAGCGATGCCGTAGCGTGTAAAGCCCCCTTTAGGAAGACATCAAAGCGTCAAGACAGGAAACTTAAAGCAATATGTCTCCAAAACAGGAAATGCACAACAAAACAAATGAGGAAAGAATGGGAGGAAACTGGAGTCAATGTTTGTGACCAAACTGTAAGAAACCGCCTAAAGGAAATGGGATTTACATACAGAAAAGATAAACAATTAAAAGATGACTGCCTGAAGAGAACATGTAAATTTCCACAGTCATTGATGATATGGGGCTGCATGTCAAGTAAAGGTACTGGGCAGATGGCTGTCATTGCATCTTCAATAAATGTCCAAGTTTATATTGAAATTTTTGACACTTTTCTTATCCCATCAATTGAAAGGATGTTTGGGGATGATGAAATCATTTATCAAGGTAATAATGCATCCTGCCAAAGAGCAAAAACTGTGAAAACATTCCTTGAAAGAAGACACATAGAGTCAATGACATGGCCTGCAAATAGTCCAGATCTCAATCCATTTGAAATCTTTTGTGGAAGTTGAAGAAAATGGTCCATGACAAGCCTTCAACCTGCAAAGCTGATCTGGCAACAGTAATCAGAGAAATTTGGATCCAGATTGATGAACAGTACTGTATGTCACTCATTAAGTCCATGTGTGGTGCCCCTGAGGCTCTGGTTGGTACAGGGTACTGCACCTGAATTAAGGAGCAGTATCTATCTGGGGTAAGTGACAGGTGGTTTGCCGGTACTCACACCAGACACATTTCCCAAGCAGTTAGGTGCCTTCTCCACAGGGGTGGTGGACTGGGGTGGGCAGGGAGCATTTGCTATCCAGTAGTATGGGACTTCCCAGTCACCAGGACAACCACTGGGGGGTGGGTGCCACATGGGGTATAAGAGGAGGTAGCCATGACACATAGAGAGCTTTATTCCTGGAGGGAACGTCCCATGAGACCAGACTGGGTGCAGGAGAGCACCAGTGCTGGTGGGACGAGACACAGCTCATCTTTCTGCTGCGAAGCCTGGGGCTTATGAGCAGGAGCTCAGCCCAGGTTCCTTCTGCTGATCGCTGGCCAAACAGGACATTTACACTTACACTGGTAACTGCCTGGAACTTGCACCGGATAATCAGAGACTTATTAGCTGTGAACCAGGAATCTCTCAGGCAGTCTGCTAACCAGTGAGTAAAATACCTGAACTGGATCTCTTGTTCGTTTCCCCTATTTACCGGCGACGCCGTCCCGTGCTCCGGCGCCCCCGGCCCACTACCAGACAGCCGGCTATCCTCCCGGGGCACCCACTCCACCTGTGGGGAGTGACTCCATCTTGGCTGCAATCAACATCGACTCCAGGTGAGAAGAACCCTAAAGCGGCGGCCACCTACGGGGCCACTCACCACAGGTGGCATCATGACAAACACTTTTATTACATCTCCCCTGTAAATACCTCCATTTAAAGCAACCCCCAGGGTCACGGAATCAGGCAACGGCCACCCAGTGACATATCCCAGCATTACACAGCCCGGGACTGAGTACCCCATAGCCCTGGGGTGCGTCACATGCCTCAGAGACTGTAAGCTGTTATTAAAGCCAGAGGTGGCGCAACAGAATACTAGTGATATAGTGTTCTTTTGTTTGTTTGTTTTTCATGATTCCATAATTTTTTCTTCACAATTGAGTGATTCCATAATTTTTTCCCCCTGTTTGGTCTTGAAAAGTAACTGTTACTGGCTAGCACATTATGTTTTCATGATTTTTTTAGTGTTTCTTAAAGTCAGAAAATTGCCATTTGAAATTACTTTAGTTTGGTGCCATGTCTGTGATCTGCTTTTCTAAACAAAAGTAAACAACTGAATGAACATCCTGAGAGCCAGGTGATTCCATAATTTTTGCCAGGGGTTGTATACATTTCATTATATAGTAAAAGATTTTTCCTAACATTTTGTCCTTTTTGTTTCTTTGTATGTTTTATTGTCAGTTCTTAAAAGGGATGTAACACTCCGACAACATTGTTCCCAACAGCGACCTGGAAGTCAGAGAATTGCCAGGCATCCTCCCCATGATGCTCCCATTCTATTTCAGTTTTGTTCCTATCCATTTCAGTGATTCACAGATCCCCCCCCAGACGTCCTTGGGACATCTTCTGGTAAAATGCTTGAATTTCCCATTGACTTCCATTCTGCTCATTACTCAACAAGATCACCAGAGCATTAGAAGTTTCTCAACTCGAGTAGCGAGACCCCGAGCATTTTGGTACTCGCTCATCACTGATAGTAATCATTTACAATTCAGAATACTCTGCTCCCTTTTTACCACGTGTCCTTATTATTCCTTGCTCTGGACTGAAAACCAGCAGTAAGCACACCCCTGTAACTGCATCCAAACCCCTCCCACTTTTCCCCCAGAATCACAAACAGCATCAGCACAAATCAGTACTGGACAGTGGTGCAGGAAATAATAGTAATGCACAAAGCACCAACCCTGCCATTAAACATTAACTACTCTGACTCGCTAACATGGATGAGAGGGAATAGATCAATAGATGGGAAGAAATCTAAGTATATTCCTATAATAGAGATAATATAGTACGGGGTGTGCACATTACACAGGATGTGCAGCAGTGTGTATATTTTTTATATACCCTGCTATATACATACAGATGCAAGGGTGACTGAGTCTGCAGGGAGTTTGGGGGTCTGCAAAAGAAGTATAGGCATAGAAACTGACTGAGCTTTGCTGAATGCAACCCCGCCCACCCACAAGGCAAACCCTGACCACCACATGACAAGCTTTGTCCACATGTACAACAAGCCCCACCATCCTGTTTCTATAAACCAGAAGTTAAGGAGAATCTTACATGACACCACAGGAAGCAATGAAATGTTTATTTGTAGCAGTTAGTTCTTAGGAAAGGGACATGTAAAATAATAGCCAATCCCTTTAATGGTAGGTGTTTCAGAACTTTCTAGAAATCAAGGGGCAAAGAATTCATCCTTTTTTCATCCATTAGCGTTCTACACTGGAACAAATCAGTGTCAAGAGCTTATACTTCAGCCAATAGTAAGCATTAACCTGGGTATCAGTGGTTTTCTCTGATCAGCTTTCTAAGGCCCCCTTCACATGTCAGTGAAAAACACACACGTTTTTCACTGATGTAATAAAGGTGCATATGTCCCTTCATGTGCCGTGATTCTGACACACGTGTGTGATCTCCGTGTGCTATTCGTGATAATACATGGAGATCAGGCACTTATACTCACCTGTTCATGCTGTCCATGGTGCTGAAGTCTCCTGCGATGCTGTGTCCAGCCGTTGCTGTCTCCCCTCTGCAGCTACTTCCGGGTCGTCTGTGCAGTGAATATGAAGGAGCATAATTAGCCAGCCTGGAAGCAGGAGACAACAGTGGCTGAAGACAGCATCGCTGGAGACAGGTGAATTTAAAAAGCTTTTTATTTCAAATGTACATTTTTTTTTGGTACATATTTCACAGACCACACCACTGTGTAGACATCAGTGTTACCGGAGAAAAAAGGACATGTCTCCGTGCGGAACACGTCAGTGAGAAATCACTGATGTGTGTGCAGACCCATTGATTTTTATGGGTCTGGTATGTATTAAATACGTACCAGAATCTCTGACGCATGAAGGGGGCCTAAGCTCGTGATTGTAACTCTGGTAATAGTAGTTCATTTTTCTGTAGTACTCAAAACTTGAGCTAATCCATGTCAGAGATCAAGATCAGGTAACAGCTCACTAACTCATTTACTTGTAACAAAGATCCCATTACTCACAATGGAACACCCATCTTCCATCTTTGACAAATCTAGCACCATCCAGAAGTGTTAAAGCAGCATATTTCTCATTTCCAGAATAACACACCAATGAATAGTAGAACCAATTAACCACCCTTGATGACTGAAATTCAATTTCCAGTTCTGAAAATGACAGAAGTCATTCTTCCAATGCGGAAAAAAAAATCATGACATAAACAACAACACATTTAATGTTTGAAGGTTAGATTTCCATATGTCTTAGCAACAAAAATCAGTGATGAAAGTGCTTACAAACATAAAACATGAGACCAGTCCAGGATAGCAGAGGTGAACTAAATCACATTTTACTTGCTTACATAGCACCATTGAATTGCACAGTGCTTTACTGCCATCATCATCATCCCTTTCCCCATTGGGCTCACAACCTCAATTCCTTAGTAGTCTAGTAGTCTGTTTTTACAGGAAACTGGAGTACCTTGAAGAAACCTACACAATCACACAGGGAGCTTTCACACTTCTTGCACTTGCTGTTTTTAGTAAGATTCTTATGGAGGACCCAAGCCTTGATAGGCTATAGTGCTAACCATTATGCATGTTCCATGTGTGGCTCGAGACAGTTACGTACACCACATTGAAAATAGCATGCAAAATAATGGTGAATCCTTTCACTTAACCTATGAAAACCACGTTATGAAAGCTACTTCAATTTCACATAAAGAAGGATGCAAGAGTTTGATCCCGTGAAATATTTTAGCTTAAAATATATAATTAATATATATGGTATTCATAGAATAATCAACTATATATAAATACAAATGTAAGAACAATGTAGGATTTACATAATTAAAGCTGTCTGTCCTACCATGGAGAGCCACCCTCTACTTACAGTGAAGACAGTGTTTCCTTTGGCGGCACATGGCTAGAGCAGGGTTCCCCAACTCCAGTCCTCAAGGCCCACCAGTGCATGTTTCCAGGATTTCCTTATTATTACACAGGTGAAAAATTAATCACCTGCACAGGAGAAGACTCCAATACATGTGCAATGGTAAGGAAATCCTGAAAACATGCACTGTTGGTGGGTTTTGAGGACTGGAGTTGGGGAACACTGGGCTAGAGTATAGTATGAAGTGCACAAGATTAGTATCTAAGCTAATCATGTTCTCTTTTACATAGGCAGAGGAAGGGGCTAGTTCAAAATGAACAGATGAACCACTTTGCACACGGCTCCAGTCATGTGGATCATCTCCCTCTTATCTCTCTCTTCTCTCTACTCTCGTCTCCTCTCTCCTCTCTCTCTCCTCTCTCTCTTCTCTCTCTCCTCTCTCTACTCTCTCTCTTCTCTCTCTCTTCTCTCTCCTCTTTCTCTCTCTCTCCTCTCTGCTCTCTCTCTTCTCTCGCTCTTTTCTCTCTCTCTCTCCTATCTCTCTCTTCTCTCTCCTTTCTCTCTTCTCTCTCTTCTCTCTCTCTTCTCTCTCTCCTCTCTCTCTCCTCTCTCTTTCCTCTCTCTTCTTTCTCTCTCCTCTCTCCTCTCTCTCCTCTCTCCTCTCTCTCTCCTCTTTTTCTTCTCTCTCTCAACTCTCTCTTCTCTCTCTCTCTCTCCTCACTCTCTCTTCTCTCTCTATCCTATCTCTCTTCTCTCTCTTTCTGTCTTCTCTCTTCTCTCTCTCTTCTCTCTCTCTTCTCTCTCTCTTCTCCCTCTTTTCTCTCTCTCTTCTCTCTCTCTTCTCTCTGTTCTCTCTCTTCTCCCTCTCTCCTCTCTCTCACTCACTCATCTCTCTCGCTTTCATCTTTGTAGCTGAATAATCTACTTCTGGATTCTCTACTGCAATACAGAGGTCAAGATTACCAAATCTTCCTATGCTTTTCATTACAGGCAGTGCCTCAATGGGTAGAGCTACTGCCTAAGGAGAATTAGTTTACGAGTTTGAATCCCAGCTGTCCTGGTAAAGAATCTACTTTAATTTATTTATAATTTTAAATTAAAATTATTATTTATTTAGAGTTATAATTTAATTTAATTATGCACTGAGGGGAGGAGTCAGAAATCAGCTCTGAGCCGCGGGCCACACCTCTAAAATCGGAGCAGTTCACGGAATGAGGCTGCATTACTCTCTTCTCTCTCTCCTCTCTCTCTCTTCTCTCTCTCCTTTCTCTCCCCTTTCTATCTCCTCTCTCCTCTCTCTATTCTCTCTCTTCTCTCTCTCTTCTCTCTTTCTTTTCTCTCTGTCCTTTCTCTCTTTATCTCCTCTCTTTCTTCTCTTTCTCTCCTCTCTCTCCTCTCTCTCCTCTCTCCTTCCTCTCTCTCTCCTCTCTCTCTTCTCTCTCCCTTCTCTCTCTATCTTCTCTCTCTCTCTCTCTTCTCTCTCCTCTCTTCTCTCTCCTCTCTTTTCTCTCTCTCTTCTCTCCCCCTTCTCTCTCTATCTTCTCTCTCTCTCTTCTCTCTCCTCTCTTCTCTCCTCTCTTTTCTCTCTCTCTTCTCTCTCTCTCTCTCTCTTCTCTCTCTCTCTTCTCTCTCTCTCTTCTCTCTCTCTCTCAGACCTGGCGATGATCAGCTTATGCGGTCGAGCGGTGAGGCCGGCTTTTTACCGCCCGGTCGGTTAAACTATCAGCTGATGCTGTCGGACAGGAGTCTGCACAGAAGTGTGTGGTTTTTTTTGTTCTTTTTTTTGCACTGATGCATCAGCTGATTGTATAAAAGCTGTTTATATAATCAGCTGCTGTGTCATGTGATTCAGGCCCTTGAACCTGACACATCATCTGATTGCTTTGCCTTCCGGCAAACCGATCAGATGATATTGGATCAAGATTGGACAGCGTGGGACCCTTGACCCAGGATTACTAGGAGGGAGGGTTCTTTATTTCAATAAAGATGGAGTCACTAATTGTATTGTGTTTCATTTCTAATAAAAGTATTTTTCTGTGTGTTGTGTTTTTTTTATCTATACTAGAAATTCATGGTGGCCATGTCTAATATTGGCGTGACACCATGAATTTCGGGCTTAGGGCCAGTTAATAATATACAGCTCTAACCCCATTATTACCCAGTGAGCCACCCATCACCAGGGCAGCTGGAAGAGTTGGATATAGCGCTATTTTCTGTGGCAGCTGTGGACTGCAATTCGCAGCAGGGGTGCCCAGAAAGCTTGGGCACCCTGCGCTGTGGATTCCAATCCCCAGCTGCCTAGTTGTACCTGGCTGGACACAAAAATTGGGCGAAGCCCACGTCTTTTTTTTTTTTAATTATTTCATGAAATTTGTGAAATAATTAAAAAAAAAAACGGCTTCTCTATATTTTCGGTTCCCAGACGGGTACAAATGTATGCTAGCCTGCTGTACCTGGCTAGCATACAAAAATATGGCAAAGCCCACGTCATTTTTTGGGGGGGCAAAAAACTCATGCATACAGTCCTGGATGGAGTATGCTGAGCCTTGAAGTTCTGCAGCTGCGGTCTGCTGTCTGTATGAATGGAGGAGAGGAGACAGCAGCTGCAGAACTACAAGGCTCAGCATCCTCCATCCAGGACTGTATGCTGGAGGGAGAAGCAGGGGGAGCAGAACTGCAAGGCTCAGCATACTTCATCCACTAGTGTATGCAGGAGAGCAGACAGCAGCTGCAGAACTACAAGGCTCCGCATGCTGCATCTAGGACTGTATGCTGGAGGGAGAGACAGGGGGAGCAGAACTACAAGGCTCAGCATGCTCCAGTCACTAGTGTATGCAGGAGAGCAGACAGCAGCTGTTGAACTACAAGGCTCAGCATACTCCATCCAGGACTGTATGCAGGAGTTTTTTGCCCACCAAAAAAATGACGTGGGCTTTGCCATATTGTTGTATGCTAGCCAGGAACATCAGGCAGGTACGGCTGCCCCCAACCCCCAGCTGCCTATTTGCACCCGTCTGGGAACTAAAAATATAGGGAAGCCTTTTTTTGTAATTATTTCATGAATTTCATGAAATAATGAAAATAAAAAAACGACATGGGCTTCGCCCCATTTTTGGGTCCAGCCAGGTCAGCTAGGCAGCTGGGGATTGGAATCTGCAGGACAGGTTGGCCCAAGCTTTCTGGGCTCCTCTGCTGCGAATTGCAGTCTGCAGCTGCCCCAGAAAATGGCGCTTTCATAGAAGTGCCATCATCTGGCGCTGTATCCAACTCTCCAGCAGCCCTGATGGCGGGTGACTTGCTGGGTAATAAACGTTTAATACTAGCTTTGTTTCGCTAGTTAGTATTAAGCCAGAGATTCTTAATGTCAGGCAAGTTTGACCTGGCCATTAAGAATCTCAAATAAAGGGATAAAAAAAGACACCACACAGAGAAAAAATACTTTAATAGAAATAAATACACAGACACACTTAGAGACTCCATGTTTATTACTCCCTTTCAGCCCTCCACGATCCTGGTCTTCTGTCTTCTTTTTCCTTCAACTCATGCAGCTCTGCTACATCAGACAGCACAGCATGGGAGGAAGACGCTGCTGCTCCCGTGCAGTTTAATCACTCAGTGAGTGTGCAGAGGCTGCGGGTTGTAAGCGGTAATGTCACCGCTGCCACCGTTGAAATAGTAATCTGACAGGCGGTTTACTATAGCAACGGTGATCTACAATCACCTGATTCCCGGTGCCGCTATTCACCGGCTGTGGCATCCAGTCCTTGCATGTGGGCTGACTCTGTAAAGAGCGCTGAAATGCAGGAACAGGGAGACAAGCATGTGCCCAAGCATCTCATTGGTACACGGAGATGCTCAAATGAGCACCGCGTACCGGAGAGATGCACTGACAGGACCTAGCATGATGTCTAGCCATGTGCCAGTCTGTAGCCAATGAGATAATACACATGTGACTGGTCACATGCTATGACGACGTCACGGAAGGTCCTATCATCAATTCTGGTTACCGGGAGGGCACAGCGATGATCAGAAGGAGAAGTGGCGGGAGACAGAGTCTGCAGGACGCATCGTGGGGATCTGTAAGTATAATGGCATTGTTTATTAACTGTATGTGTACATGTATAATGTGTTTGTATGTGTTTGTGTTTGCCTGCCATTGTTTTCAATGGGGTTTGAAGGTGTTCGTCGAACGTTCATCGAACGTCATCGAACACACCTGCCGTTCGAAGAACCAAACCGAGCTCGAACACTAGGGGGTGGCTCATCTCTAGCCGTTACATGTGAAAACGGACACTACATGGACCGGAGACACAAAGGCATGAAGGAGATCTTATGAAAACCTTTATTCTTTTTTATTCTTCTAAACGTTTTAGAAAAAAGCATTGCTTGCAAAATCCCCTTTCTCTAGTTAAGTTTATGTGGCACCCCAGTGGTTTGGTTGCCACAGTAACATTGCCCTCCTCACAGGAGAGTGATGCTATGCCTGGAAGTAAGGGGGGTCTCCCAAGCTAGGTTCACCAGCACTCAGCACTTCCTACTCTAGACCAGAAGGGGGAGATCAAGAACCCGGTTTGAGGGGAGCTTCCCTATGCATTCTGGCCTGGAGGAGCAGTTAGGAACACACACACAGACAGAAAGTGAAACTAATCAGAACAAGTGAGGAGGCGAGTAAAGACGGTCTTTGGGAAGAGAGCTGTTCCATAGTTCTGTCAGGATCAAGCGCAGGAAGCAGGACACCGGGGTCCTAGGCTGTGTGGGTGTTATAGCCCCATGAGTTAAATCTGGAGGGCAGGAGATTGCAAGTCTCCTGGCCCCACAGAACACCCGAAGGCAAAGCAGCACAGTAGAGCCCGGAGCCGCGACAAAAGGAGCGGTATCCGTGAAAGACTTGCGCTGCCCGCCATACAGGTAAGATTGACTACCACCATGAGGAAGAGGGTCGCAGTGTACCTCCAAGCCGCAGGTACCCGCACATAGAGAGCTAAAAGGAAGGCCTACAACCCACCTGGTTAGGTGGATTCCCTAAATTGCTTACAGGCTGACCAGACCTCCGTTATCTGCTGGACCAGTCTCCCCGGACCTGTACCATCAACTGCCAAGTAAAAGGTAAAGGAAACTATGACCCTTGCGCTGTCCAGTTATTATCGGTGTCCTGCACCCCAACATAAAGTCCCTATATCAATTACAAAGACTACAAGTCCCAACAGCCCTGGGGCCCAGCTTTACCAGTGGAGAACTATACCAACTCAGCTGCGTCACCATCTGCCCCACTGTCTGTCACAAATAACTATCATCTTCCCTTGTAAATAATCCCCCTTTTCATAACTACTCCGCCGGGGTCATGTAACCGGGCCTTGTCGCCGTGACATCCTACCCAAGACAAAAGACTGGCCCGGTACTGAGTGCCCCATGGCCCCGATGCGGGCATGTCATTTACACTGCTGAAATTTCTCAGCTTCATATCTTCCACTTGATATATCTCCTCTCCCCTATATTTCCTCTTTAGAAATAACTGTTCATGTTTTCATCACCATATTCTCTTGAAAAATCCAATTCACTCCTTTTTCTTCACAATTTTTAGTAAGCTATCACCTCCTCCAATCCTTTTCCAGGACTAATATTTTCACCACTAGCTTTTTAACTACACATAACATTCTTGAAAATGCCACCTATTGTTCTTCACATGCAAAAATTAATTATGTATTCTATTTCTTTCCTACATCTATCCTCCCTTTTGCTACCACCATTTTCTCATTACGGTTTCCCTTTTCCTTAAGTTTAACTTTTTTCCCACTATAGTACTTTTTGATATCATATTTCAATATATCATGTTTTTCCAAAAATAAGAAACTTTTTTGACCCAGAAAAAGCACTAGGGCTTATTGTAGGGTAGGTTTTGTTTTTTGAGAAAACACAGTTAGTGGTAAGTTTACCTCCAAAAAAGAAGACCTCCCCTTCCCAGAAGACTGATACTTACCAAACCCCAGACATCTGCGTGGCTCCCAGGTCTCCCTACGATCCTTGGCGGGCGCTCCCAGCAGGTAAGCTCCACGTGGTCCTCCCTTGCTTCTAGCCAACACATTCACATACATCAGATCGCACACACACTCATACTTATACATCCACACACATCATATCGCACCCACACACATCCGATCACACACATAATCACACATCAAATCGCTCACACAGTCACACATCAGATCACACACGCACACTCACTACATCCGGAGATACGCATTGCTTCTGCCCAGCAGTGGAAGATGGGATTCAATGCAGTGGAACACATGGAGGACTCAGTGGTGGAATACATTTATGCATTTAAGAGGGTCGCAGTGTAGCTCCAAGCCGCAGGTACCTGCACATAGAGAGCTAAAAGGAAGGCCTACAACTCACCTGGTTAGGTGGATTCCCTCAATTGCTTCCAGGCTGATCAGACCTCCGTTATCTGCTGGACCAGTCTCCCTGGGCCTGTACCATCAACTGCCAAGTAAAAGGTAAAGGAAACTACGGCCCTTGCACTGTCCAGTTATTATCGGTGTCCTGCACCCCAACGTAAAGTCCCTATATCAATTACAAAGACTACTAGTCCCAACAGCCCTGGGGCCCAGCTCTCCTTTCATATATAAATCATATATAACATGATAAATCTGCTCTAATTTACAGTGCTCCAAGCTTGGTTGGTTATAGTGATTCAGGAACTCCTACTTTGAATAGAGGGAGAACAGAGAGGTGAAATGCTCTAGTCTTGATATGCCTTTAAGAACCCACCAAGTGAAACAAGGCCTGAATCAGCATTTCTAATTTCACAAGAGACAGCAAGATAAAAGACAGGCATAGAACTGGTGCTCCCATACCCCTGGCACTACAGACAAAAGCCAACTTGTAGACACTACTTTTAGTCTCCACATTTCCATAAATTAAGGTCAAACAAACGTACAGTAAAGGGGGCTTTACATGCTACGATATCGCTAACGTCTTATCGTCGGGGTCACGGTGTTTGTGACGCACATCCGGCGCCATTAGTGACATCGCAGCATGTGACACGTACGAGAGACCTTAAACGATCGCAAAAGTGATCAAAATCGTTTGCCATGGAGAGATCGTCCTGAATCAAAAAATTGATGTCTGCTTAGTAGCGATGTTGTTTGTGTTTCCTGCAGCATCACACATCGCTATGTGTGACACCGCAAGAGTGACGAACATCTCCTTACCTGCGTCCACCGGCAGGAAGGAGGTGGGCAGGATTTTATGTCCCGCTCATCTCCGCCCCTCCGCTTCTATTGGCCGGCCGCTTAGTGACGCTGCAGTGACGTCGCTATGACGCTGAATGCACCTCCCCCTTGAGGGAGGGATTGTTTAGCGGTCATAGCGACGTCGCTGACCAGGTATGTGCGTGTGATGCTGCCGTAGTGATAATGTTCGCTACGTCAGCGATCACACAATATCGCACACACGACGGGGGCGGGTGCTATTATTGCACTCGACATCGTTAGCAATTGCTAGCGATGTCGCAGCGTGTAAAGTACCCCTTACATCAATTGCCCCCCTCCATATAGGGCTTTAAAAGAGCAAGGAGTTACGATCCATGCAACACACAGGCTGTGGTCTGATATTAGATTTTGAAAAATAAAGACATGCTACAGTGACTAGTGTAGGCTTCTTACTCCCAGAAGACCGTCACTACCCGCAAGACACAACTTTGACATCTATCTTGTAGTCTTAACATTTAAAAACCTTTCAGGCAGACAGCAGTACATAAAGACCTTTCAGGCAGAAAGCAGTACAGAAGCATCAATTACACCCTTCCCATAGGGCTTTAAAAGAGCAGGGAGGTACGGTCCACACAGGGTGTGGCCGGCACTTGAGTTTTTGAATTTTAAAAATGAAGACATGCTACAGAGACTGGTGTAGGCCTTTTGCTCACAGAAGACTGGCACTACAGACAAAAATATCTTTACATGTGAGGTGGAAAGAAAGAGTATCATTTTCATGTAGACTGATAACGACATCAGCAGACTTGGATTGACTAATTTTTACCCTTGTTTGTGTGACGCCCTGGCGCCGCCAGATGTTGCACACTCATTAGGCCCCCACATAACATCATCCCTCACAGGGTTACATCAGAGCCAACAAAACCCTAGTTAACCCCCCCAGGGTAGGAAAGGCACACCAGTGGGTGGGACCAGACGGAAAGGAAATGCCCAGCTAGGGGTCTAGAGAACCCGGGGCGGAGAAAAGTGTAGTTGTAGAGAGTTCTCTGTATGGAGTGGAGTTAAAAGGTGGTAGTTCAGAGGAGTGAGGATAAACTCAAGTTCAAGTGAAGCCAGAGAGGAAAGGCGTCGGGGTTGGAGCCCCGGCGTACTGGCTAGGTGGTAGACGGTGGTCCGTGTCTGTCAGGAGACAGGAAGAGGCCGCCGGAGAGCCGAGGTGGACCGGGACAAGGTAGGAGCCCGCCGGTACCGACACCGGATAACCAACCTGGAGACCGTGCACAGAGGGGGTACCTGGACCCTGAAGCAGAGATCGGAACCACCAACTTTGTTAATTAACCAGTTGAAGACAGGATTACATGTCCTGTCCCACTCAATATCCCAAAAGCAGACCAGCAGCCCAACGTGAGGGATAGGGCATCTACCAGGGCCCCTTTAGATCCCACAGGTCAGCGTCTGTGGGCAAGGCTCCCACCTATAGTTCTGGGAGCGGACTCCCATGTTCTATACCGAGAAGTCCAAGGAGAACTAAGAGCAGTGTAGAGGAAAGTGACACAGACCATCACCCCAGGTGAGGGACCAGAATACACCCGGCCGAGGCGGCCGGCCACCAGCACCTCGGTTTACCATTGGACTCGTGTGATTCATTGACTGTGAGTACACTGACACTCCCCGGTCTGACCGGGTGCGCCAGCCCCTGCAATCACCATCCTCAGCACAGAGACACTGGGCCCTGGGGCGTCCATCCCTACCCACGGAGGGGTTAACATCCAGCTACTATCCCATCGCCCCCGGGTGCTCCCCAACAGCAGCGGTGGTTTTACATATCACCACACACCCTGGGTGGCGTCACCAAGTGATTACAACAATCCCCGTATATATATGTCCCCTTTTATTCGAAGTGTCCGCGCGACCCTCGGGTCCGGAGAATCCCTCGAGCCACATCGCGGATCCGGATCCGACCAGCCCTGAATGCTGGCATGGGGGCGGCACACTTGCATACACAGATGAATGAAGACTCCATTTGGAAAGGCTGCAGCTCAGCGATCAATCAGCAAATGTAGGTGTTTCTGCAAATATGATGAAGAAAAGGACCTCTCATAAGAAAAATCTGAGACCAAGTAAACCAATTTCTCAACCAAGAAGAAATATTGTAGGTTGCAGGATATAACATGGGTGGAAAGAGGGCCACTCAATGGAAAGGAACTGTTTTGGATCAAGTACCAGTCAACCCTTCTCTTTATCTTATACAATATGATGGATTTGATTGTGTGTCTAGACTTGAGCTTCACAAAGATGAAAGGGAGTCTGCTCTCAAAGTTCTCCCAAATAGTGTTGCATGATCCCAAATAAGTGATGCTCATTTTGTGGGGTGGGGGGGGCACTGGAGGCACCTGCAGGGAAGATCTTTGTAAAGACAAACTGCTTTTGGTGACACTTCACGGTTGAAAATCTCTTTGTGTATGAGGTGGAAAGAAAGGGTATATTTTTTTCTGCTGACTGTAACGACATCATCAGACTTGGATTGACTCATTTTTACCCATAACCTCCTTGGCTTCCTCCTCCTTCTTATCAGCTGAGCTACACAGCTGCAAGCCTCTGGATTCAGACCAAGTGGGATTTAAAGCTTCATGACCAGGCTCTATGTTGTCCCACTCCTCCTTTTCTTGACGTGACATCACAAGACAGTACGCATGCCCCTCAGGTATCTGAGTCTCATCATCATCACTTCCACCAGTTGATGAGAGTCAGGATCCTACTGGGACCCTACTTCATCTGGGCCAGGAACCAACTCACAAAAATTTTGAGTATCGATGCAGATGCTTTCCTCCTCTTCAGTCTAGGAATTATTTTAGCTAACCTGTGATGTCCATCCTCTTTAGACTCACCCATGTGTGGTTCCCCACATACAGTTTGCCGGTTAGAGATTTGTGATGTGGGCAGAAGCAAGGGTAATTAGGGTGGTGCCTCTGAGGAATGAACTGTGTGATGTTGAGGTGGAGGAAGAGGAGAGGCGACTTGATTCAGCACTTGCCATCCACTCCTGTACCTGCTGTTTATCAGCCTCATTTTAAAGTTGAAGCAATGTGCGGCTGCCAAATAAATCTAGTGGAGTGGGCTATCCAGTAACGTAAGTTGTTCTCATTTCTCTTAGGATAGGATGAGCCGGAATTTGCTCATTAGACCTTTGACTAACAGAACTTTCCACACGTACACCTCCATCACCCCGCCTTACACGACAATCTCGTCATGATCACTCGTGGTAAATGTACCCTTCCCCTTTGAAACAGATATTTCGCAACCCTATGCCCCCACCTGTCAGACACCTGACACAAAAGATTATTTATTTCCTGCCTGAGTTGGCAATATTGTGAAGGCAATAAAAAGTATCACTACCCAAAAATGTGTTTCACTGCGTAATTTGAAGCAAACACAGAAAAGTGTCAAGAAGACCTTTGTAGCTTGTTCAATAGCAAATTTTCAGAACGCACTAATTGCAATACCTATAAATGTGTTTCACTGTGTAATTTTGAGCAGGCTATTAAAATTGCCAAGAACCACTCTTTACATACTTTCCTAGCAACTTTTTAGATGCACGGCTAACTAACAATACCTATAAATGGGCCCAATAGTATGTGATTCCATGCATTCCCCATTCTTTGCAGCAACTGTTTATTGTTGTGATCCTACCCAGATTTAATATAATTGACTCTACATTATTTTTCTCTATTGAGGTTACTGTTACTTATTATCTGTGTTGGATCAGCAGAATTTGTTCTTACACTGCATTTTCTATCTGGCGGTATTTATGCTGTGGTGTGTCTAGACTGCATTACCTATGCACTATTATATGCTATATTGTAATTGCTCTTAACAGGGTGGCATCTGTTGGTGGTGTGCTTTTGCACTTTGTTTGCCTCTTTGTGGCTGTTGTCATCTTAGCCACCTTCACTTTCTTTACTGTATCACTTTGCCATTACTATTTGAATAAATATTTATGCATTTTCATCATACTTTTGGTCCTTGTTTTTTCTGGTGTTCACCTTTGACATTATCATAGTGGTAGTCTTTATTGGGTTGTTCCTCTTTTTTTCTGGGTTATTACCTATAAATCTGTTTGCGTTATTTTCAGCAGGAAATTAAAATTGTCAAGAACTACTTTTTACATACTTACCTAGCAACTTTTTAGGCCATGCAGGGCTAACTACTAATACCTATAAATATGTTTGCGTAATTTTCAGCAGGCAATTAAAATTGGCAAGAAGCACTTTTAAGATACTTCACTGGCAACTTTTTAGACCAGACACTGCTAACTAGCAATACCTACCTATAAATCTGTTTGCATACTTTTATGCAGTAATACGTAGCAATACCTATTTACAAGCTTCTATGGAAACTCTTTAGCAGGTACTACAAGTACCAATCCCTATTTTGATCATGACATGTGCCAATTTTTAGCACATACACACACACCTTTCCATACACTGCACGTCCCTATTCTAAACTATCGCTCTCCTATCTATCTCAACTACCTTGCATTAAACCCCTAACTAAGCTCACCTACACTGCATGTCCCTATTTTAAACTACCACTCTCCTATCTATCTCAACTACCTAGCAATAAACCCCTAACTAAGTTCGCTGTCTTCTAGCAGCTCCAGCGGCAGCACCTTCCCTAACATTTCACATTCACAAAATAGTGCCAAAGCAACATATCCGCAATTTATATGCACACGGAGGTCTGACTTCACAGAAGCCCAGAAGGCAATCACAGAAGCCCTTCTGTCTGAACCTTGTGGATGTTTGCAACACTGTGATTGGCTGAAGCAACTTCCAAAAATAAAGTTAAGAAAAAAAATGGCGCCGCACAACAAAAGCCTTCTCCTGGTCCACAATCCCCTACTCCACCACTGATTTTACACATCCCCACATCACACAGAACCACACACATATACAAAATCAGAAAATGCTATTAAAAAAGTATTTTTGGAAATTTGGTAAGTGTTCAGAGGCAGAAAACAAACAGAAACAAACATTACCAACTTTTGGGGAAAGTGCTCAGGGTTGCTGATGTAGTGGCCCGGTCCAGATTGTGTCTGTTTCTTTAAGTACATTTACTTATATGTAATATTATGCTATATGTTATAAGTAAAGCATTTTTCATTTGTTGTGTTCTAGCACCATCTACTGGTGAAAACTGTAAGAATCTGAAGTGTTCATTGGGTGTTATCCTATTGGTTAGTTCTTGGTCACATGGCTCAATAGGTGGAGCTATTCTCCAGCCTCTGTCTAGAAACAACTGGAATGAGCTGGTTCTGGCTGAGTCTCCTCTGAGGGAAGACATTATGTGGAGAATCTCTTCACCACAAGACTCCTCCTAGGCCCGAGGCCTAGAATTTCATCATTTCCTGATTTTTACAGCCAATATGCTGAAGGCTTCCTATCCTGACATTGTGCATCTCTTCAGAAAGTAGGGCATACTGACTATATACCAGACCCTACTGCACGCAGATTGGGGAAGTTTGAGGGTCTCCCGCCCCACTGCAATATTAGTGGCTTTCATGCCATTGTCCACGCACCAGCCGTCTGCTCCCCGTAGCACGCTGGGCAACTGTCTTCATTTGCTTACAAGTACTGCATGTGTCTGAACTAGCAGTGAAATTAACCCCAGGACTCCAGGTCTGTACAATCTTATCATACCTACCCGCTAAACTCAAGAGACTCTGAACCTAAAGCATACCAGTATTAATTCTGAAACAAATCGTGCACTTAAAGCTCCAGTACCCTAATTGCACTTCAGCATTCAACTCCACGCTGTATTTGCCGTGGCCTACCCACGAGAGACTGTGAAACATATATTCCGTATTGATTTGCTTTGTTCCTGCTATATTAAATCAACTGTTATCCCCAAGACCGTGTCTGTGGACTGTCCATCAGCTGTGGATACTGTATGGGGGTGGATAGCAGGGAACATCTGAGTCCTTACAAAGGTCGAATTTGGCGCTACGAACAGGATCATTCCTCTGTGCCTATCTTCTCTTACTGCACTACAAGTCTCAGCATTGCTCATTAACCTCTGTCTTGCCAGTGAATACTGCCAAAGACTGTTTCCTGTTTCAGACTGTGTGAGAACACCGGCACACTAACTATCACCCATGGAGACACAGAAAAATAGGAGAACGTAAATTTGATGTCAAAATCCTTTTCTTTTTATTTTGTGGTGAAAAAAATGTGCAGATAGTGCTGTACAATAGTCCGCCAATCACAGTGATTGGCGGACTATTGTACAGCACTATCTGCACATTTTTTTCACCACAAAATAAAAAGAAAAGGATTTTGACATCAACTTTACGTTCTCCAATTTTTCTGTGTCTCCATGGGTGAAAGCTAGTGTGCCGGAGTTCTCACACTGTCTTATCTAATTTTTCTCCTCAGCACCTATGTGAGGTGACGCGAGATTTTCTCTTCATCATTGAACCATTTTTGACCTAGCTCCCTCATCTCCCTAACAAGACACTATTATTTTTCTGGATTTGCCCATGTCGCAATCTAATTTTTCTACGTTTTCCTATAACGAAGCAGAGACAAATGACATAGTCTCAAAAGTAACTACGTCCAGTACTTTTCTTAGTATACCATCAGAAGATATCAGAAAGAGGGATTTCGAGAGAGTATTACAGAGACACGCCTACTTGGATCTCCACTTGGTAACCCTTGTGGAATATCACCGGACTAAGAGAATTCCAAGGGGCCTGCATGTCTCACTTCGACCTACAATTTTTGCTGACAATATCGACTTTTGTGACAAATTTGAGGCCATCCTGAACAAATGTTCTATGGACATCATAACCCTGACGATTGATTTCTTACAAAAAGAGGTCAACCAACTATCTGATAACATCCAAACGACGGATGCCCAACTAAAACAAGTCTTATCCACAACAGATCTTGAGAAACTCAAAAAGACCACTGACGAATACATTTCTGACTTTAGGAGGACCTTGGAGGCAAAAAAACGCAGCAAGTTCCTACGAGACCAGGACGACTACGCCCAGGGAACCGTCTATAGATGGCGCTCAGGGGACTCCTCCTCCTCACGACGTACCCCAAGGTTCACAGGCTACTCATCTTGCAGAAGCTCAGATGTGGACTCCCGACCACAACACCATCAAACCAATTTTTTAGGACAGCGCCGTCCTCCCACAAAAAGACGAGGAGGGGGCAGAGGCGGAGATCACCATTATCGGGAAGACAGAGTGTGGACGAGGTCACAGGTAATGATAATCTAATTTACAACATCTCTTCATACAGTCTGTCCCCTTCCGATTACTCAGTCCTTCAGAAGGGCCTATCATATAGTCCCACCCCCCAGTATGACTCCTTCACTGTCCAACAAGAACTAGACCGGTTCTACAGGTCAGTACGACTGAAAACACATTTCAATAATACCGATTATGTGAACCCAGAATACAATGACCAACCGACCTCTTCCCTCTGTTTCTCACTTAAGGCTTTACAACTTAAAACACATAGCTCTTACATGCCCCCCAGGACTTACCATCCAGTTGAAACCTTCATTTCATTAGTTTCCCATGACATTGAGGCACTAAACAGACGGATTCACACAGGAGAATTCAACATTAAAAATAACTTGTCCATTGAGGAGTCTAGAGCCCTACAGAGTCTCAAGGAGAACCAGGTTATTATAATTAAACCAGCCGACAAGGGGGGAGCCATTGTCATCCTAGACCGACAGTACTACATCTCTGAGATTATGGGACAACTGTCTGACAGATCAACTTATGAACCAGTCCCCCATAATCCTACTACTGGTATTGCCTCCTTAATCAGATCCATGGCTCAACAATATTTCGAACGTGGCACAATAGATCAGAAACTAAGAGACTTCCTTAATAACCCACATCCTATCACCCCCGTTTTTTATACCCTTCCCAAAGTCCACAAACATCTGACCCAACCCCCCGGTAGACCCATAGTGGCTTCCACTGATTCAGTCCTCCCACCTCTGGCCAAAACGATTGAAAAAATCTTATCACCATTTGTCCCTTTAACGCCATCTTACCTTAAGGACACATCTCACTTCTTGGAGATAATCACGGATTTATATCAAGTCCCGACCACATCTCTACTCGTCACACTGGATGTCAACTCACTATATACCAGCATTAATCACCACGATGGCCTACAGGCCGTACACTGGTTCCTAGAACAATTCACTACCTTACCGGCTGATAATAAGGAGTTTTGCATGGATCTACTTAAGATTATCCTCGAAAAAAATGTCTTTCTATTCCAAGATCAGTTTTACATGCAGCGTAGGGGGACCGCGATGGGCTCAAACGTCACGCCCCCCTACGCTAACATTTTTATGGCGTCCTTTGAAGACAGACATATACATTCCCATCCCTTAATTGTACGTCATGCTCTACTATGACGTCGATATATCGACGACATATTTGTGATTTGGGACGGTCCCCTTGAAACCTTGATGGCATTTTTTGGTGAGATTAACACATTTTTCCCTGGCTTGACATTTAACATCCATCATAGTATCAATGAGATTAACTTCTTGGACTGCATGATTATCAAAAATAGTGATGGCACTATTACGACCGACATCTACGTAAAACCGACGGAAAAGAATAGCCTTCTCCACTTCAGTAGTCACCCAAAACATACTAAAAACTCCCTATCGATTAGTCAACACACCAGGGTTGACCGTATAGTGAGTTGTAAGATGCCCGCACAGTGAGACATAGAGAAATGAGCGATAAGTTCATACAGCGAGGGTATCCTGTCAACATAGCCAACAACATGACATCTCGTCCATCTGGCCCACCAACACAATCCAACCACATTCCTCTGGTAAATACCTTCCATCCTTTCTCTCCACTAGTTAAGAAAATAGTGTTGAAACATTGGCCACTTTTAGGCCTCGCTTATCCACAGATCAATGAATTTCAGGCATCTCCCTTATTCTGCTACAAGAAGTCACCCAACATCAGGGACAAACTTGTCCGAGCCGACATAGGCCCCTCCACCCAGGTCCCTAGACAAAGATTCCTACACAACCCACAATTTTGCACTTTTCCCTGTCTCAGATGCGCACAGTGCTCGAACGTCACCAAGGGCAGCTCTTTTACTCACCTCAGAACAGGTGAATCCTTTCAAATCAGAGATTTCTTTACCTGTGACAGCTCCTATGTGGTCTATTACATAAAGTGTCCCTGCGGTCTCGGATATGTTGGGGAGACCACCCAACATGTCCGAGACCGCATAAACAAACATAAGTCCGACATCAGATGCGGACGCACTCTGTTGCCCAACCCTTCCCATTTTATTTCAGCAGGGCACAGGATTTCTCAGCTTAGGTTCCAGGTTATTGACCAAGTGGGTACTCGCCGCAGGGGCGGTGACAGGGTCAAACTACTCCGTGAAAGGGAAGTGCGATGGATTCATACCCTGGGGACTCTTGAACCCCATGGTTTGAATCGCAAATACGAATTGGGTCTTTGACGATTTTATGTACCAATCATTCCACTTATCCATTATGTATTAATAAAATGTATTAATAATATGTTCTCTCCCTCTATGCATATATACATGCCAGTTCCTGCATAGATTTCCTACAGTCCTTTATCGGGTAATGATGTTGACAACGTTACTTAATTACTGTACTGTTATGATATTAATTATACAGCTGACAATACAGTATACCTTATTCTTCTATCAGCATTTGTGTACCTGTAACACATGCAATTCACCGGTATGATGTTATATATGCCCTTTTTACCCTATGTCTCCTAATTTTCCCTTTTTCCTCCTTTACAGAATTAACACCATCTCTGTGGTGGGGCACCTTGTATATGATCCTGGGCCACAATTAGCCTCTCACTTGCCCCTGCACTTATGCTCTGCCTCCATCTAGGACCATCTGCCTGCATCACTATGTGCCCTGCGAGCACGCCCTCATAGGCACGTGAGCGCTCCAACACTTCCCTCCAACGCTCCACCCAGTGGTATGACACTTATTGCCAGGCAACCACCTCCCACAACAACTGGCTCGTGCATTTCTCCCTCCGCGCATCCGCAGTTATGCATTTCCTGCTTCACTGATGACTGACAGCACGAAACCGGAAGTGACGTCGCGCCACCATTCCTGTTAAATAGACCATCCACACACATGCCTCACTACCTACAGGATGTGCGGTTCACTCCCATACCCACGCAGGCACATGGTAAGTGGCTCATCTTGACCATCTGGACACATTCACTTAGGCCATATATGCTTTACATAGTGATCCTTCCTTCTTCCCACTTTCAATCTGCCAGCTACCCGGACTCCTACCACTATATCCCAGGGACCCCCATCCAGACTAAAACCAGTGGAGTCTCAGGTACAGATCTCTTTCCTATTGTTTCTTTCCTCCTTTCATATTTTACAAGATTTATTATTTATTTCTTTTCTCCCCTCCTTTTTCCTATACAGTCAGGTAGTCACCTGGACCAGCACCTATCTGCCTCATCACCCTCCATTTTTTTGATCATATTGTGGCTTCTTACTCTTGGCCTCTACACATTACTCCAGGTACACCATGACCATTGGTCTGTCTATCCTCCATTTTTATTCCATTTCTCATGCCATGTATTTCACTGTATTTCACATACGTACATATATTCCCTTTTCTACCATTTTCCTTTCCTTTTCTCTTCTCTCCTTCTCTCTTCCTCTTACCCTCCCCCTCCTCCCTTCCTCCTCTTTCCTCCCCCTCTCCCTCTTTCTGTTCTTTTTGCCTTTCCTTCTCCCCTCCACCCCTCTTCGCTTTCTCTTCCCCTCCCTCTCCCCCTCTTTCTTTTTCTCCTCTTCTTCTTCTTTTCCTCCCGGTCTACTTGCCTTCTCTCTCATCTCCCCTCTTCATTTCTTCTTTTCTTTCCCTTCTTTCTTCCTTTCTCCCTTTCCTCTTTACTTCCTTTCTTATTCTCCTTTCTCCTTCCTCTATTCTTTTCTTATCTTCCCCTCTTCTCCTCCTCTTCTCCTCCTCCTTCTCTCTTCTCCCCCACTTTTCCTTTTCTTTTCTCCCCCTCTCCTCTCCGCCTCTCTTCCTCCTTTTCTTTTCTCTTCTTCCCCCTTTTTCTCCTCCTTTCTCTACTCCCCCTCTCTCCCTCCTCTCCTTTCTTCCTATCCTCCCCTTCCCTTTTTCTCCTCCTCTCTTTTCCTCCCCTCCTCTCCTCTTCTCTTCCTCTCCTCCTTTTCCCCTCTTTTCCCCTTCCTCTCCCCCCCCCCTTCTTTTTTTCCTTCCTTTCCCTTTTCCTTCTCCTTCTCTCTTCCCCTCCTTCTTTCCCCTTCCTTTCCTCCCTTTCCCCCCTCTTCTTCTCTTCCTTTTCTTCTCTTTTCCTTCTCCTTTTCTCCTCTTCTCTTCTTCTCTTCTCTTTCTCCTTTTTTCTCCTCTTCTTCCCTTCTCCTCTCTTCTTCTTCTCTCCTCGCTCTCTCCCTCTACTCCTTTTCTCTTTTTCCTCTCCGTCCTCTTTGTTTTTTCCCTCTCTTTTCTTTCATATCCTTGAATAGGATTTACCACATTCCTCAGGCAATCTTAGACTCCCGACTACGCCAGAGACTTACCCACATACAGAAGATTATTGAGGTAACCTACAATCTATGTTACTCCTATGACATTTACTCCCCTATTGACCATATTTTCCATCATACATATGTTATCCACCATAGGTATTGGTTCTGATGTAATCCAGACCTCCTGTGCATGACTATGCACCATCACATTGTCGCTTAGGTACAATGACTGGATTTGATGCGGTTTTTCATAGCAGGTAACCATTTTGCACTTTAATCCACACATAGTCTTGATCTCTCTTATTCTATACATAAATTATCTTTCCTTAGTGTCATCCTCTACCCATAGTGCAATCCGAAATTGGTTATCTCACATACCTTGATCTACGCAGTAATCCAGCATTTGGTATGTTTACATAACAATCTATTAACCATGGTATCTCGATGCTACTTATTCATAAGATGACCTATTCCATTATACTATAGGTCAAGCAATAGGGCCCTGTATATACCCACCCATTCAGTGTCCTGTTATTCTTAAGGTGAGCCTCTCTACCATATACGCCACACGGTGTTTATAATATACACATGTACACATGTAACTGTATATGGACGCATGGGAACACTCTCTATAGATAGCACCAACCTCAATGCAACCTTCCCTGCTACCCTTAAATCCTTGTACGATGACGTGATTCCAATTTAGTGTACCCACGATTCTACATTATTGTCTCTCATTGATTATCTGATACTTTGACATGTGTCTTATTATACCTTAACATGTTCCAATATTCTATACTGATGGATGTCCTGTATTTTTGTTTTGTTTTCTTGTAAATATTGTATTTAGCCTGTCCGACCTGAAGAAGGCCAAATTGGCCGAAACGTTGTGATTGGCGGACTATTGTACAGCACTATCTGCACATTTTTTTCACCACAAAATAAAAAGAAAAGGATTTTGACATCAACTTTACGTTCTCCTATTTTTCTGTGTCTCCATGGGTGATAGTTAGTGTGCCGGAGTTCTGTCACGCTTCCCGGTCCCCTGGTCCCGTCCTCCGGTCCCCGTGGTCCGCTCCCCGCTCCCCGGCGGCGTCCCCTGCTTACCACTCCGGTCCCGGCCTCCTCTTCCCCGCCTGCGGCCTCCATGCGTCCAGCTCCCTGCTCCCGGCGCTCCTCTGCGACGTGGGACTCCCAGCCGGGCGCTCCTCCTTCCTCCTCACCGCTTCCTGGACTGGCTTCTGGCACACGGGCCTCGCGCATGCGCATTAGGGCGCGCGCGCGGTCATTGACCCTTTCTTAAAGGGCCAGCACCCAGAAACAGGATATTGCATAGACAGGTACAGGATATATAAGGTTTCTCTTTCCTGGTGGGCGGGGCCTGTTCTACGTGTTTAGCAAGCTAGTGTTCAAGTCCCCGTATTGCTTTGCCTTGTGCTTTGCCTTGCATTAACCCTGTCCTGTCTCGTAGAGCCTATCCTGCCACGCCAGTCGCTTCGAACCAAGTCCATCCCTGGACCCTGACGGTGACTTCGGCGGATGTCCCACCACCTCTGCAGCTCCGCCAGTCTCCAGTCTCTGGCTCCGTTCGGTGACCCGTTCCATCGCTCAGCAGGTTCCGGATCCCGCCTGACCCTATAACCCGGCCTCGGACCCTGAGCCTCGTCACCCGGACTACCGTCCAGAACTCCGTGGGTTCAGCATCATCCACCTTTCCTGCTTCTCTACGGACTGTCCAGCTACCTATAGTGCTCCGGCTGCCGTGCATCAGGACCCTCTGGCGGGGTGACTAGCTTGGCTGCCTTCTCAGGGGAAATCGGTGTACGGTCCAGTGCTTCCACCACCCGGACGTAACAAGTTCTCACACAGTCTTATCTAATTTTTCTCCTGAGCTCCTACGTGAGGTGACGTGAGGTTTTCTCTTCATCATGTTTCCTATTTCATGCTAGGGTTAACAGGGGGAGCCTTCCATCTCAGAGACTGTGTTGGTGCATAACAGTGCATCCCTTAAAGGTACAGTGTCATCATTATTCTTAAAGAGACAGTACTTGCATCATCACCAAAATGTCTGAACCTCTTCATAATGGCCAGGCCGAGTCTGTTAACTCTGTATCATCATCCTCATCAGCTAGTGCTCCAGTGGAACGGGCTAATGCCGCCAACCCAGTTCCAGCCCCTGTCATGGCTACTGGCATTCCATTCTTCATTGGAACCTCTAGTCTCCCAAGCTACAGAGGAGATCATCATACACTTGCTGGGTTCAAAGAAAAGATGATGCATACGCTTGAGCTTTTCTCACTTTCTCCCCATCAGCAGGTACAACTTCTCCTGGGACAGCTTGATGGACCAGCTGCTGAGGAAGTCCGTTCCTGGCCATCTACTGAGAAAACCAATGTAGAACAGATCCTTACCCGCCTGAGAAAAGAATTTGAACGCCAATCACCCACCGAGGTTCATCTCAAATTTTACAACAGACGTCAGAGACCAAGTGAGACTCTTAGGGACTACGTACTAGCCCTTCAGTCTGCATACAGGGCTTTACAGCAAATAGACACTATAGATCCTGCTGCTGCAGAAAACATAATCACCGACAGATTCATAGAAGGTGTAGACTCCAGGCTAGTACAAAGTCAACTCCACATGCTAGCAGCACAAAATCCAAACATGACTTTCTTAGACTTTAAAGCTCTAGCCCTAGTAGTGGGTACTGACTCACCTTGTACCAGCTATGCTCTTGCGCCTTGTTCCTCAGACCTTGCTGCTGGAACTTCTACTGTATCTCCTCTTTCACCTGTTTCCCCTATGCAGGCCACACAGTCTGTGCAAGCCCCTACTCTCATGCATGCACCTCCTAACACGGATGCACTTGTCCAAGTCCTTGAATCCGTATGACAAGCCTTAAAGGAGCTAAAAGGCCAACCCCCTGCATCATGAGAATCATCTGTTAATCGGACATTGTCCCAAGAGCCACATTCTAGTAGGTCAAGTCCTGATAGGCCCCCTCCTGGAAGGCCTTCATCTGGTGATTGTGTGTACTGTACTTATTGTGAGCGTCTTGGACACTACAAGTATCAATGTTATAAGTTAAACGGAACACCCCCGAGGCCAAGGGACATCCCTCGGGAGGTGAATACAAGGGCCCAAAGTGACAATCACAATGGATTTCCCGGTTCATCTCCAAATGCCCGTATATAACCATATGGATTGATGGTGTACCTCTAGAAGCTTTAGTGGACACTGGTTCACAAGTCACCACAATTGAGCGACGAGCCTTTGAAAAGAATTGGGACTTTGATCTCCTGAATCCAGTGGGTAAAGCAAAGTTAGACTTAATTGCAAGTAATGGTCAACCTATTTCCCAGCTAAGCTACTGGGAACCCACAATCCAAATTGGTGATCGCAAGTTACCAGGTCAAGGCGTAATTGTTACTGAGACTGTGGGAGATACAACAGCAGTAGTGTTAGGCATGAATGTCATTCGCCATCTGTTTACTGAATTGCTCGCTGCCTTGCATGCTTCTCTCCCTTCTGCTTCTTCCCCTTACAGGCAAGCTGTTCAGCGGACTATCAAAGTGCTCTGTGCCCAACAGAAGTTTGCCAACAGTAAAGGTGAGATCTGCCGTGTTCGAATCACCGACGCACGACCAGTTACCTTCTCAGCCAACAGCGAGACTCTAGTCTGGTGTCGAGCTCGACCAGTAATTGACAATGAGGACTATGTAGCTCTTCTTGACTCCATCCAGATTGAAGGACAGCCCCACGGTAGAGTACCAGTACGGCTAGTCAACCTAAGTGATATTCCTATCGAGCTATACAAGTTTAATTCAGTTGCTCAACTGTATAGTCTTGATCCAGAAGACATCATAGATGAAGAGACACTTGCTCATCAAAAGTCATTAAAAGCCACTCCCAAAGGCTCTAATACACCCACTACCTTCTGGTGGAATGAACTTAATGTTGGAGATGCTAACACTCCTATCGAATACATCAATAGTGTAACTAAACTTGCTAAGCGACACAGCCAAGCTTTCAGCAAACACCCCCTTGACTTCGGCAAGACTACTCTGATCCAGCACAAGATCAACACAGGTGATCATCCTCCTATCAAAGAAAGACATCGTCCAGTACCTCCTGCTAACTATCAACAAGTAAAGAAGCTTTTAAAAGAGATGAAAGATTCTAAAGTCATCCGAGAAAGTCAAAGCCCAGAAACCTGACCTATTCCAAGATCCATCGAGATGGAAAACTCTTCAAAATGAGTCTCGTGTCCTAGGTGAGATCTATGATTACCTGACAACTGGGAGAATACCTTTCAGACGACGCAGAAGATGTCCTGATGTTGAGCTTAATCATCTCTGGAGACAGCACAAAAGACTCTTCATTCAAAAGGGCTTGATCCTGCGCAATACCTTAGACCCGGTTTCAGGTGAAAGGCTACATCAGATTCTAATCCCACGGCGAGATGCCAGAATTGTTCTTGATGCCTACCACGACCAGTCTGGGCACTTTGGCGTGCACAAAACTTAAGCCACCATACGCCAACGCTTCTATTGGATTGGGATGCGTTTAGACATAGAAAATTGGTGTAGTGAATGTCCAGCTTGCAACCTCACCAAAGTCGGTAAGAAAGATGCCAGCGCTCCTCTTCATCCAATCCATTCTCAGAAACCAAACGAGCTAGTTGCTCTTGATCATGTGAAGCTAGCACAAACTCGTTCAGGCTACACGTCTGCCTTAACCATGGTGGATCACTGTACTAAGTGGGTTGCTGTTGTTCCAGTAAAAGACCTTACAGCTCGGACTACAGCTATCACCTTCTACCGTGAATATGTGAGACATTACGGTTGCCCTGAAGCAGTCCTCACAGATCGTGGATCTGCCTTTGAGTGACAATTATTTCAAGAACTCTGCCAATTCCATGAGTGCAAAAAGCTGAGAACAACCGCCTATCATCGCCAAGGGAATGGCCTCTGTGAGAAAGTCAACCAGACCTTCATCAATATGCTGCGAACAGCATCTGTTACCAAACAAGCTGAATGGCCTCAATTGCTTGACGAGTTAGTGGAAATCTACAACAATACTGTCCACTGTTCTACAGGCTACTCTCGCCATATTATCTGATGTTTGGAAGACAAGGTCAGCTCCCAAAAGATCGTTCTCTTGGAATCCAAGTCCCTGACGTGATCAATCCCCTGCCAAAAACTGATTGGGTCTCAGAGCATCAGCAAAGAATACACGAAGCCCAACAGATTGTTGATTACCGCATGGGTGAAGCTCACCGTCAACAAGAAGAGAGCTACAATCAAAGAGCTAATGCTTCCCCACTTCAAGTTGGAGACAAGGTATGGCTAAAGAAGTACCACCACACAGGAAAACTCGACTCACTCTGGGAAACAGAGCCATACACAGTTACAGATATCCCATATCCTGAGTCAGATGTCTATGAAGTGAATAAACCCGGAATGGCCCCACAGACAGTGCACAGGAACCGCATGAAACTATGCACCAAAGAGGATCTACTGGTGATGTCATCACCTCCTCCACAAGTCTTGCCGGTGTACACACCAATTCCTGCAATGGAAACACCAGCCAGGCAACCTACTGGGGAAGAGTCCCTCTACAACACTCAATTTATCCTTCCATGCTATCAATATGTCCCCGTCTTGGTTCCTGCTCCAGTTGCTGCTCCTCTGCCAACTTCACCTGAGCCAGCAAAAAATATCTTTCCTGCTCAAGATGAAGATCAAGTTTTGAGGCGTTCAGAGCGAAGCACAAAAGGAACACTTCCAGCCCGCTACAGAGACTAAAAGGTTTTATCCTTTTCCATGAGTATATAATCTTGTTTTTTTTTATTTGGCTGGATGGTCAGTTTAGTAATGTTTAAGCCTCTGCACCTGAGTAATACCAAGCACCTTGTTTATTATTTGCACAATTTTCTGTATACAGGCATGGACTTATAGACTGGACCACTAAAGTGCCTTTCCAGAAGCTTTCATATGGACGATAGTATATTATGGAAAGAGACTCTATCTCATATTTGCACTACCACATTCATGTTTTACATTTGTTCATTGCCTTATTGTTACTGTGCCTTAAATATATATTTCCTTCCTTTCATAGCAGTCCTCCACTCGCACAATCGCCGAGGACAGCTCACCTTCAGAGGGGGAGTATGTAGTGGCCCGGTCCAGATTGTGTCTGTTTCTTTAAGTACATTTACTTATATGTAATATTATGCTATATGTTATAAGTAAAGCATTTTTCATTTGTTGTGTTCTAGCACCATCTACTGGTGAAAACTGTAAGAATCTGAAGTATTCATTGGGTGTTATCCTATTGGCTAGTTCTTGGTCACATGGCTCAATAGGTGGAGCTATTCTCCAGCCTCTGTCTAGAAACAACTGGAATGAGCTGGTTCTGGCTGAGTCTCCTCTGAGGGAAGACATTATGTGGAGAATCTCTTCACCACAAGACTCCTCCTAGGCCCGAGGCCTAGAATTTCATCATTTCCTGATTTTACAGCCAATGTGCTGAAGGCTTCCTATCCTGACATTGTGCATCTCTTCAGACAGTAGGGCATACTGACGATATACCAGACCTACTGCACGCAGATTGGGGAAGTTTGAGGGTCTCCCGCCCCACTGCAATATTAGTGGCTTTCATGCCATTGTCCACGCACCAGCCGTCCGCTCCCCATAGCACGCTGGGCAACTGTCTTCATTTGCTTACAAGTACTGCACGTGTCTGAACTAGCAGTGAAATTAACCCCAGGACTCCAGGTCTGTACAATCTTATCATATCTACCCTCTAAACTCAAGAGACTCTAAACCTAAAGCATACCAGTATTAATTCTGAAACAAATCGTGCACTTAAAGCTCCAGTACCCTAATTGCACTTCAGCATTCAACTCCACGCTGTATTTGCCGTGGCCTACCCACGAGAGACTGTGAAACATATATTCCGTATTGATTTGCTTTGTTCCTGCTATATTAAAGCAACTGTTATCCAAAAGACCGTGTCTGTGGACTGTCCATCAGCTGTGGATACTGTGTGGGGGTGGATAGCAGGGAACATCTGGGCCCTTACACTGAGCACTTTCCAAACAAGCTAAGCCTTGTATCAAATTTGAAATTGGCGAACCTGTACCGAACAGGGTCGCTCATTTCTAGTCCTTACAGCTTTATTTAGCCAGAGTGGTTTGACTTTCTTTCTTACTTGTTTTTTCCGATAGAGTACAGTGGCATGCAAAAGTTTGGAGACTCCTGGTTATTGTAAACAGTTAAGCAAGTTGAAGATGAAAAGATCTCTAAAAGACATAAAGTTAAAAATGACACATTTCCTTTGAATTTTAGGCAACAAAAAATATATTTTCATTGTTTTCCTTTTTTTTAATTACAAAATATGTACCAATGCAAAGGTTTAACCTTCCTTGGAGATTTGTGTGCTTAGATAACTTTGACCAATGTTTCAGACTATAAGCTTCTTTGCATTATGGCTTTTTTTTACCAACATTGTTAGGAAAGGCCAGGTGATGCAATTTCACAGCTTTACAAAAACCCAGCCTTGTGCCAAAAAAAAGCAGCCTTGGTTTCTTCTAAGAAGCTGCTAGCACTCTGAAAAATAAAATGGTGGAGGCCCACAAATCAGGAAAAGGCTATAATAGGCTAGCAAAGTGTTTTCAAATTGCCCTTTTCTCAGTTTGAAATGTAATTAAAAAAAGGCAGTTAACAGAACAGTGGAGGTGAAGATAAGGTGTGGAACACCAAGCAAAATTTATGTGAAAGCTGCTCGTAGGATTGCAAAAGAGAAAAATCAGAGCCCCTGCTTGACTGCAAAAGACCTGCAGGAAGATTTAGCAGGCTCAGGAGTATTGGTGCAGTATTCCACTGTTCAGAGACATCTGCATAAATATGGCCTTCATGGAGGAGTCATCAGGAAAAAACGTCTCCTGCGTCCTAACCATAAAATTGAGCTTCAGCAGTATGCAAAACAAAATCCTGATTTATTTTGGAAACAAGTCCTGTGGAGCAATGAGGTTAAAATAGAACTCTTTGGCCACAATGATCAAATGTATTTGTGGAGAGAAAAGGGCACAGAATGTCAAGAAAAGAACATATTGCCAACCATTAAACAAGGAGTTGATCAATCATGCTTTAGGGTTGTGTTGCAGCCAATTTCACAGGAAACATTTCACGACTAGAGGCAAGAAAATATTCAGTGAAATTTCAACATTTTCTTGATGCAAACATAACACAATGAGTAAAAAAACTAAAGTTGAAAAGAAGATGTCTTCTACAAATGGATAATAATCCTAAACTCACGTCAAAACCACAATAAACTACCTCAAAAGGTACAAGCTGAAATGAAGGTTTTACAATGGCCCTCACTGTCCCCTGATCTCAACATCATTGAAAATCTGTGGTTAGATTTGAAAAGAACAGTGCATGCAAGACAACCCAGGAATCTCACAGAACTGGAAGACTTTTCCAAGGAAGAATGAATTAAAATCCCTCAAACAAAAATGTAAAGGCTCTTGGCTGGCTACAAAAAGTGTTTGCAAGCAGTGATAACTGTCAAACAGGGTGCCACTAGGTATTAACCATGCAGTGTGCCCAACATTTTGCATCGCCCCATTACCTTTTTTGTTAACTTTAAAATGTATAAATATGAAATAAAAAAAAAAAATATATATATATATATATATATATATATATATATATATATATATATATATATATATATATATTTTTATTTATTTTTTTTCCTAAAATGCAAAGGAAATGTGACATCTTTTACTTGGTGCCTTTTAGAGATCATTTCCTCTTCCTTTAACTGTTCACAATAATAATATTTTTTTACCAAGGGTGTCCAAACATTTGCATGCCACTCTATATATCATTTATAGGTCCAATTTGTTTATTTTCAAGGACATTTTACAATTTATAGCACTAATAAAATCACATAGCCGTTTGGAAGTTTGCCATCCTGAAGTTTAGTGTACAGGTAGCCCCTGTTACGGTTGCTGTGGCTCTGGAGACTATGTCCGGATTTCTTGCTACTGCACATGTGCAAGCGCTGGAGACTAAGTCCTATCTTGGAGCAATTGCACATGTGCGGGTGACATCATCGCTGACACGAGGTCACATGTCTCTGACACCTTCTAAGCTGATTGGCCACTGGTCATGTGCTTGTGACACGTGGTCACATGTCTCTGACACCTTCTATGCCGATTGGTCGCTGGTCATGTGCTTGTGACGCTTTGCTCGGTGATAGGCCAGCGTGACGCCATTGCTGTCATTCTGGCAGCGGATTGGCTCTGGTGTCCTCCATCTTGGATGAGGCACAGAGTCTATATAAGACCCTGACGCACGCCGCCCGGCGCTCAGTCCTCTTGGTTCATGCATGGGGGTAGACGCCCTGTGCACTTCCCTCTAGGCATCTCTCTGTCTATGTTAGGTGAGCGCTACCGGCAGGGTAGCGCTCTTATACCTTACAGCTTCGGCTGCAGTCCGTATCCTTACCTCTTAGTGGAGCGGACATAGGCAGGTGCCTGAGGCACATGGTCCGGCTGGGCCTTGTGATTCTACTCGTAGGTGGACGTTGCCGCTAGGGTAACGTTCCTTATTCTGCGTCTGGCAGTTGTTCGTATCCTCGCACATTAGGGGAGCGAACAGAGGTAGGAACTTTGTGCGGCTTATGCTGCTGTCCATCTCTTTTGCACCACTAGAAGAGCGGACCTAGGCAGGTGCCATATCTAGTGGTTCGTGTCCTCGCACACTAGTGGAGCGAACGCAGGAAGGAGCTTTGTGCGGCTTACGCTGCTGTCCGTCTCCTGGCACCACTAGAGGAACGGACCTAGGTAGGTGCCATTTCACACTCACTGCTTTTGTCTCTGTGATCTTTAACAGAGACTATTCCACACACCCTCCAAGTAAGGGAGGAATTGCTTTATTTTCTAATTATATTCTTCTGTGAGTTTAACAGAGGTATTGCACTCTGCACTTGTGCTATTATTTTTTACAGTGGCACACTTATATACCCCTTATCCTCTGCCGTAGTCTGCAGCAGAGTCTTTGCACGGTGGACCCTGGTTTTATTATCAGACAGCCCCCCGAAACATTAGGACTGAGCCAAGGGTCTGGCAGTTATGGCAGAATATCAGCAGTTACACCGTTACATACAAGTACTTGAGTCGCGGCTCAAGAGTATAGAGGATAAACCTCAGACCATGGTGACATCTGCACATGATCCTTGACTTGCTCTGCCAAACAGATATTCTGGCGATGCCAGATCATGTCGTGGTTTCATTAGTCAGTGTCAGATACACCTAGAGGTCAACTTTTCTTGCTTCTCTACGGAGAGTTCCAGAGTAGGCTTTATCATCTCCTTACTTCAGGACAAAGCCTTAGAATGGGTGACTCCCTTATGGGAGCGCTCTGATGTGGTTACTCTGAGACATCAAGACTTTCTCGATGCTCTTAAAGCGGTATTCATGGGTCCGCATGTTACCGATGATGCGGTCCTGAGACTCTTAGATCTATCTCAGGGTTTGTTATCCACTAGTTCTTATGCCATTGCTTTTAGAACTCTGGTGGCAGAACTAGATTGGCCAGAGAAGGTGTTGATTCCTATCTTCTGGAAAGGGTTGGCAGGCTATGTCAAGGATGCCCTTGCTACTCGTGAGGTCCCTGCTTCTCTGGAGGACTTGATCACAGTAGCAACGAGGATCGACGTACGCCATAGGGAACGTAGACTCGATTTCTCTTCCTCACGCCTTAAGCATCGGTCTATTCCTGTTGTTGAGGGCCCACTACCATCTTCCTCAGCATCTGAAACATCTCCCACTCCTATGGAGTTAGGTCATTTGTCCTCCAGACTACGCAAGTCTGGTCCTCCTATATGTTATGTATGTCGTCAGGCTGGGCACTATGCCAACAAGTGTTCTAGTCGTCAGGGAAACTCCCAGGCCTAGTAACCATTAGAGGGGGTTACTAGAGACGTCTTCTGCACCCTCTAAGTGTAGTATACCAGGTCAGCTCTCATTCTCTGAGAATACATGGCCTATTATGGCTTTTGTGGATTCCGGAGCTGACGGGACTTTTGTGTCCTCAGGATTTGTAAAGGGACACAATATTCCCTCTATCATGTTAGAGGCGCCTATTCCTGTCCGTGTTGTTAATGGGACTATGTTGTCTGACTCCATTACATTGAGGACAGTTCCCTTGCGCCTTTCCCTGCCTCAGGGTCACATAGAGGAGATTTCTTTTCTTGTTTTGCCTGAGGGTGTAGACGACGTTCTGATGGGTCTCCCATGGCTTCGGACTCATGCTCCTTACATTGACTGGGAGTCCGACAGCATTATTAGTTGGGGTTCGAAATGTCAGTCCCGATGTCTTCCCTTACCACCTAAGGTCGTTGCGGTTGCATCAACTGATCTCTCTCCCATACCTACACCCTATTTGGATTTCGCTGACGTGTTCTCCAAACAGGGTGCTGAGGTTCTTCCACCCCATAGGCCGAATGACTTTGCCATAGACCTTATCCCAGGTTCGGTTCCACCTAAGGGCAGGGTTTACCCCTTGTCGATACCTGAGTCGGAGGCCATGTCGACCATGCAGACGCTCTGTCCAGATCCTTCGTGCCCTTGGAGTTGGAGGAGGAGACATACCAGCCCATCATCAACCCCAGTAAAATCATTCCGGTGACTCCTGTCGCTCTAACTCAGATACCCCTTGGGAAAACCTATGTCTCAGATACTGACAGACAGAGAGTCCTGCACTGGGGCCATGCTTCTAAGATTGCCGGCCATGCTGGTCAGAAGAAAACTTGGAGCACGATTGTCCGTCACTACTGGTGGCCGTCTCTCCGTAAAGACGTCGCAACCTTCGTCTCAGCCTGTCCATCCTGTGCCCGGAACAAGACACCCAAGCACCTACCCTATGGACGTCTTCTGCCTCTGCCCATTCCTTCCGTTCCGTGGCAACATATCGCAATGGACTTTATCACGGACTTACCCTTATCCTCCGGACACACGGTCATATGGGTTGTGGTGGACCGTTTCTCAAAGATGGCTCACTTCGTTCCCATGGCCGGGCTGCCCTCTGCCCAGGAGCTAGCTGACTCCTTCATACAGCACATATTCCGATTGCATGGCTTCCCCGCACACATTGTGTCTGACAGAGGAACTCAGTTTACCTCGCTCTTCTGGAGGGCTCTCTGCAAAAATCTGGGAGTGTCCTTGGACTTTTCTTCGGCCTACCATCCTCAGTCGAATGGCCAAGTGGAACAGGTCAATCAGATCCTGACCTCCTTCCTGCGCCACTACGTCAACATCCATCATGACGATTGGTCCACGCTCCTACCTTGGGCTGAGTTCTCCCATAACCAGCACATCAGCGAGTCCACCTCCAGCTCTCCCTTCCAGGTCGTGTATGGACTGCAGCCTTCTGTTCCGTTGCCAGTATCCTCGGCTTCCGACGTCCCCGCAGCAGATGCTCTGGTTCGGGACTTTTCAGCTATATGGACCTCCGTCAAGTCGTCCCTAGTACGTGCTTCATTGCGGATGAAGAGACATGCGGACAAGAGGCGCCTGGATCCCCCGTGTTTCTCCCCAGGTGATCTGGTCTGGCTTGCATCCAGATATGTCCGATTGAAGTTACCCTCGTACAAGTTGGGTCCTCGCTACATCGGGCCGTTTAAGATCATCAGCAAGATCAATGCAGTCTCCTACAAGCTGCAACTCTCGGCCACGATGCGGATACCCAACTCCTTCCATGTCTCCTTACTCAAGCCTGTTGTCCTTGGTCCCTTCTCCGCTGAGGTCGGTGCTGCTCCCCCTCCTATTGCTGACGATGACATCTATGCGGTAAGAGATATCGTGGCCATGAAGACCGTGCGAGGTCGGCAATACTTCCTGGTGGACTGGGCGGGGTATGGTCCCGAGGATCGGTCCTGGGAGCCCCGGGAGAATGTTGGCACTCCTCTGATTCGTGCCTTCCTTTCCCGCTTGCGGGGGGGCGTGGGGGAGGGGGTACTGTCACGCTTCCCGGTCCCCTGGTCCCGTCCTCCGGTCCCCGTGGTCCGCTCCCCGCTCCCCGGCGGCGTCCCCTGCTTACCACTCCGGTCCCGGCCTCCTCTTCCCCGCCTGCGGCCTCCATGCGTCCAGCTCCGCGCTCCCGGCGCTCCTCTGCGACGTGGGACTCCCAGCCGGGCGCTCCTGCTTCCTCCTCACCGCTTCCTGGACTGGCTTCTGGCACACGGGCCTCGCGCATGCGCATTAGGGCGCGCGCGCGGTCATTGACCCTTTCTTAAAGGGCCAGCACCCAGAAACAGGATATTGCATAGACAGGTACAGGGTATATAAGGTTTCTCTTTCCTAGTGGGCGGGGCCTGTTCTACATGTTTAGCAAGCTATTGTTCAGGTCCCCGTATTGCTTTGCCTTGTGCTTTGCCTTGCATTAACCCTGTCCTGTCTTGTAGAGCCTATCCTGCCACGCCAGTCGCTCCGAACCAAGTCCATCCCTGGACCCTGACTGTGACTTCGGCGGATGTCCCACCACCTCTGCAGCTCCGCCAGTCTCCAGTCTCTGGCTCCGTTCGGTGACCCGTTCCATCGCTCAGCAGGTTCCGGATCCCGCCTGACCCTATAACCCGGCCTCGGACCCTGAGCCTCGTCACCCGGACTACCGTCCAGAACTCCGTGGGTTCAGCATCATCCACCTTTCCTGCTTCTCTACGGACTGTCCAGCTACCTATAGTGCTCCGGCTGCCGTGCATCAGGACCCTCTGGCGGGGTGACCAGCTTGGCTGCCTTCTCAGGGGAAATCGGTGTACGGTCCAGTGCTTCCACCACCCGGACGTAACAAGTTCTCACACAGTCTTATCTAATTTTCTCCTGAGCTCCTACGTGAGGTGACGTGAGGTTTTCTCTTCATCATGTTTCCTATTTCATGCTAGAGTTAACAGCACCTGCACCAGCTCTTCTACTCTGCTGCCTTTGAAGTTACTCAAATAAGTGCAAATCCTCATTCACCGCAGTGCTATTTTCAAGAGGGGGAGCCTTCCATCTCAGAGACTGTGTTGGTGCATAACAGTGCATCCCTTAAAGCTACAGTGTCATCATTATTCTTAAAGAGACAGTACTTGCATCATCACCAAAATGTCTGAACCTCTTCATAATTGCCAGGCCGAGTCTGTTAACTCTGTATCATCATCCTCATCAGCTAGTGCTCCAGTGGAACGGGCTAATGCCGCCAACCCAGTTCCAGCCCCTGTCATGGCTACTGGCATTCCATTCTTCATTGGAACCTCTAGTCTCCCAAGCTACAGAGGAGATCATCATACACTTGCTGGGTTCAAAGAAAAGATGATGCATACTCTTGAGCTTTTCTCACTTTCTCCCCATCAGCAGGTACAACTTCTCCTGGGACAGCTTGATGGACCAGCTGCTGAGGAAGTCCGTTCCTGGCCATCTACTGAGAAAACCAATGTAGAACAGATCCTTACCCGCCTGAGAAAAGAATTTGAACGCCAATCACCCACGGAGGATCGTCTCAAATTTTACAACAGACGTCAGGGACCAGGTGAGACTCTTAGGAACTACGTACTAGCCCTTCAGTCTACATACAGGGCTTTACAGCAAATAGACACTATAGATCCTGCTGCTGCAGAAAACATAATCACCGACAGATTCATAGAAGGTGTAGACTCCAGGCTAGTACAAAGTCAACTCCACATGCTAGCAGCACAAAATCCAAACATGACTTTCTTAGACTTTAAAGCTCTAGCCCTGCGAGTAGTGGGAACTGACTCACCTTGTACCAGCTATGCTCTTGCGCCTTGTTCCTCAGACCTTGCTGCTGGAACTTCTACTGTTTCACCTGTTTCCCCACAGTCTGTGCAAGCCCCTACTCTCATGCATGCACCTCCTAACACGGATGCACTTGTCCAAGTCCTTGAATCCGTATGACAAGCCTTAAAGGAGCTAAAAGGCCAACCCCCTGCATCATGTGAATCATCTGTTAATCGGACATTGTCCCAAGAGCCACATTCTAGTAGGTCAAGTCCTGATAGGCCCCCTCCTGGAAGGCCTTCATCTGGTGATTGTGTATACTGTACTTATTGTGAGCGTCTTGGACACTACAAGTATCAATGTTATAAGTTAAACGGAACACCCCCGAGGCCAAGGGACATCCCTCGGGAGGTGAATACAAGGGCCCAAAGGGACAATCACAATGGATTTCCCGGTTCATCTCCAAATGCCCGTATATAACCATATGGATTGATGGTGTACCTCTAGAAGCTTTAGTGGACACTGGTTCACAAGTCACCACAATTGAGCGACGAGCCTTTGAAAAGAATTAGGACTTTGATCTCCTGAATCCAGTGGGTAAAGCAAAGTTAGACTTAATTGCAAGTAATGGTCAACCTATTTCCCAGCTAAGCTACTGGGAACCCACAATCCAAATTGGTGATCGCAAGTTACCAGGTGAAGGTGTAATTGTTACTGAGACTGAGGGAGATACAACAGCAGTAGTGTTAGGCAAGAATGTCATTCGCCATGTGTTTACTGAATTGCTCGCTGCCTTGCATGCTTCTCTCCCTTCTGCTTCTTCCCCTTACAGGCAAGCTGTTCAGCGGACTATCAAAGTGCTCTGCGCCCAACAGAAGTTTGCCAACAGTAAAGGTGAGATCTGCCGTGTTCGAATCACCGACGCACGACCAGTTACCCTCTCAGCCAACAGCGAGACTCTAGTCTGGTGTCGAGCTCGACCAGTAATTGACAATGAGGACTATGTAGCTCTTCTTGACTCCATCCAGATTGAAGGACAGCCCCTGGTAAAAGCTGCCAGAAGTATTGTCACCGTCTCAAATGGTAGAGTACCAGTACGGCTAGTCAACCTAAGTGATATTCCTATCGAGCTATACAAGTTTAATTCAGTTGCTCAACTGTATAGTCTTGATCCAGAAGACATCATAGATGAAGAGACACTTGCTCATCAAAAGTCATTAAAAGCCACTCCCAAAGGCTCTAATACACCCACTACCTTCTGGTGGAATGAACTTAATGTTGGAGATGCTAACACTCCTATCGAATACATCAATGGTGTAACTAAACTTGCTAAGTGACACAGCCAAGCTTTCAGCAAACACCCCCTTGACTTCGGCAAGACTACTCTGATCCAGCACAAGATCAACACAGGTGATCATCCTCCTATCAAAGAAAGACATCGTCCAGTACCTCCTGCTAACTATCAACAAGTAAAGAAGCTTTTAAAAGAGATGAAAGATTCTAAAGTCATCCGAGAAAGTCAAAGCCCAGAAATCTGACCTATTCCAAGATCCATCGAGATGGAAAACTCTTCAAAATGAGTCTCGTGTCCTAGGTGAGATCTATGATTACCTGACTACTGGGAGAATACCTTTCAGACGACGCAGAAGATGTCCTGATGTTGAGCTTAGTCATCTCTGGAGACAGCGCAAAAGACTCTTCATTCAAAAGGGCTTGATCCTGCGCAATACCTTAGACCCGGTTTCAGGTGAAAGGCTACATCAGATTCTAATCCCACGGCGAGATGCCAGAATTGTTCTTGATGCCTACCACGACCAGTCTGGGCACTTTGGCGTGCACAAAACTTAAGCCACCATACGCCAACGCTTCTATTGGATTGGGATGCGGTCAGACAGAAAATTGGTGTAGTGAATGTCCAGCTTGCAACCTCACCAAAGTCAGTAAGAAAGATGCCAGAGCTCCTCTTCATCCAATCCATTCTCAGAAACCAAACGAGCTAGTCGCTCTTGATCATGTGAAGCTAGCACAAACTCGTTCAGGCTACACGTCTGCCTTAACCATGGTGGATCACTATACTAAGTGGGTTGCTGTTGTTCCAGTAAAAGACCTTACAGCTCGGACTACAGCTATCACCTTCTACCGTGAATATGTGAGACATTACGGTTGCCCTGAAGCAGTCCTCACAGATCGTGGATCTGCCTTTGAGTGACAATTATTTCAAGAACTCTGCCAATTCCATGAGTGCAAAAAGCTGAGAACAACCGCCTATCATCGCCAAGGGAATGGCCTCTGTGAGAAAGTCAACCAGACCTTCATCAATATGCTGCGAACAGCACCTGTTACCAAACAGGCTGAATGGCCTCAATTGCTTGACGAGTTAGTGGAAATCTACAACAATACTGTCCACTGTTCTACAGGCTACTCGCCATATTATCTGATGTTTGGAAGACAAGGTCAGCTCCCAAAAGATCGTTCTCTTGGAATCCAAGTCCCTGACGTGATCAATCCCCTGCCAAAAACTGATTGGGTCTCAGAGCATCAGCAAAGAATACACGAAGCCCAACAGATTGTTGATTACCGCATGGGTGAAGCTCACCGTCAACAAGAAGAGAGCTACAATCAAAGAGCTAATGCTTCCCCACTTCAAGTTGGAGACAAGGTATGGCTAAAGAAGTACCACCATACAGGAAAACTCGACTCACTCTGGGAAACAGAGCCATACACAGTTACAGATATCCCATATCATGAGTCAGATGTCTATGAAGTGAATAAACCCGGAATGGCCCCACAGACAGTGCACAGGAACCGCATGAAGCTATGCACCAAAGAGGATCTACTGGTGATGTCATCACCTCCTCCACAAGTCTTGCCGGTCTACACACCAATTCCTGCAATGGAAACACCAGCCAGGCAACCTACTGGGGAAGAGTCCCTCTACAACACTCAATTTATCCTTCCATGCTATCAATATGTCCCCGTCTTGGTTCCTGCTCCAGTTGCTGCTCCTCTGCCAACTTCACCTGAGCCAGCAAACAATATCTTTCCTGCTCAAGAGGAAGATCAAGTTTTGAGGTGTTCAGAGCGAAGCACAAAAGGAACACTTCCAGCCCGCTACAGAGACTAAAAGGTCATATCCTTTTCCATGAGTATATAATCTTGTTTTTATTTATTTAGCTGGATGGTCAGTTTAGTAATGTTTAAGCCTCTGCACCTGAGTAATACCAAGCACCTTGTTTATTATTTGCACAATTTTCTGTATACAGCCATGGACTTATAGACTGGACCACTAAAGTGCCTCTCCAGAAGCTTTCATATGGACGATAGTATATTATGGAAAGAGACTCTATCTCATATTTGCACTACCACATTCATGTTTTGCATTTGTTCATTGCCTTATTGTTACTGTGCCTTAAATATATATTTCCTTCCTTTCATAGCAGTCCTCCACTCGCACAATCGCCGAGGACAGCTCACCTTCAGAGGGGGAGTATGTAGTGGCCCGATCCAGATTGTGTTTGTTTCTTTAAGTACATTTACTTATATGTAATATTATGCTATATGTTATAAGTAAAGCATTTTTCAATTGTTGTGTTCTAGCACCATCTACTGGTGAAAACTGTAAGAATCTGAAGTGTTCATTGGGTGTTATCCTATTGGCTAGTTCTTGGTCACATGGCTCAATAGGTGGAGCTATTCTCCAGCCTCTGTCTAGAAACAACTGGAATGAGCTGGTTCTGGCTGAGTCTCCTCTGAGGGAAGACATTATGTGGAGAATCTCTTCACCACAAGACTCCTCCTAGGCCCGAGGCCTAGAATTTCATCATTTCCTGATTTTTACAGCCAATGTGCTGAAGGCTTCCTATCCTGACATTGTGCATCTCTTCAGACAGTAGGGCATACTGATGATATACCAGACCTACTGCACGCAGATTGGGGAAGTTTGAGGGTCTCCCGCCCCACTTCAATATTAGTGGCTTTCATGCCATTGTCCACGCACCAGCCGTCCGCTCCCCATAGCACGCTGGGCAACTGTCTTCATTTGCTTACAAGTACTGCACGTGTCTGAACTAGCAGTGAAATTAACCCCAGGACTCCAGCTCTGTACAATCTTATCATATCTACCCTCTAAACTCAAGAGACTCTAAACCTAAAGCATACCAGTATTAATTCTGAAACAAATCGTGCACTTAAAGCTCCAGTACCCTAATTGCACTTCAGCATTCAACTCCACGCTGTATTTGCCGTGGCCTACCCACGAGAGACTGTGAAACATATATTCCGTATTGATTTGCTTTGTTCCTGCTATATTAAAGCAACTGTTATCCCAAAGACCGTGTCTGTGGACTGTCCATCAGCTGTGGATACTGTGTGGGGGTGGATAGGAGGGAACATCTGGGCCCTTACACTGAGCACTTTCCAAACAAGCTAAGCCTTGTATCAAATTTGAAATTGGCGAACCTGTACCGAACAGGGTCGCTCATTTCTAGTCCTTACAGCTTTATTTAGCCAGAGTGGTTTGACCTTCTTTCTTACTTGTTTTTTCTGATAGAGTACAGTGGCATGCAAAAGTTTGGAGACTCCTGGTTATTGTAAACAGTTAAGCAAGTTGAAGATGAAAAGATCTCTAAAAGACATAAAGTTAAAAATGACACATTTCCTTTGAATTTTAGGCAACAAAAAATATATTTTCATTGTTTTCCTTTTTTTTAATTACAAAATATGTACCAATGCAAAGGTTTAACCGTCCTTGGAGATTTGTGTGCTTAGATAACTTTGACCAATGTTTCAGACTATAAGCTTCTTTGCATTATGGCTTTTTTTACCAACATTGTTAGGAAAGGCCAGGTGATGCAATTTCACAGCTTTACAAAAACCCAGCCTTGTGCCAAAAAAAAGCAGCCTTGGTTTCTTCTAAGAAGCTGCTAGCACTCTGAAAAATAAAATGGTGGAGGCCCACAAATCAGGAAAAGGCTATAATAGGCTAGCAAAGTGTTTTCAAATTGCCCTTTTCTCAGTTTGAAATGTAATTAAAAAAAGGCAGTTAACAGAACAGTGGAAGTGAAGATAAGGTGTGGAACACCAAGCAAAATTTATGTGAAAGCTGCTCGTAGGATTGCAAAAGAGAAAAATCAGAGCCACTGCTTGACTGCAAAAGACCTGCAGGAAGATTTAGCAGGCTCAGGAGTATTGGTGCAGTATTCCACTGTTCAGAGACATCTGCATAAATATGGCCTTCATGGAGGAGTCATCAGGAGAAAACGTCTCCTGCGTCCTAACCATAAAATTGAGCTTCAGCAGTATGCAAAACAAAATCCTGATTTATTTTGGAAACAAGTCCTGTGGAGCAATGAGGTTAAAATAGAACTCTTTGGCCACAATGATCAAATGTATTTGTGGAGAGAAAAGGGCACAGAATGTCAAGAAAAGAACATATTGCCAACCATTAAACAAGGAGTTGATCAATCATGCTTTAGGGTTGTGTTGCAGCCAATTTCACAGGAAACATTTCACGACTAGAGGCAAGAAAATATTCAGTGAAATTTCAACATTTTCTTGATGCAAACATAACACAATGAGTAAAAAAACTGAAGTTGAAAAGAAGATGTCTTCTACAAATGGATAATAATCCTAAACTCACGTCAAAACCACAATAAACTACCTCAAAAGGTACAAGCTGAAATGAAGGTTTTACAATGGCCCTCACTGTCCCCTGATCTCAACATCATTGAAAATCTGTGGTTAGATCTGGAAAGAACAGTGCATGCAAGACAACCCAGGAATCTCACAGAACTGGAAGACTTTTCCAAGGAAGAATGAATTAAAATCCCTCAAACAAAAATGTAAAGGCTCTTGGCTGGCTACAAAAAGTGTTTGCAAGCAGTGATAACTGTCAAACAGGGTGCCACTAGGTATTAACCATGCAGTGTGCCCAACATTTTGCATCGCCCCATTACCTTTTTTGTTAACTTTAAAATGTATAAATATGAAATAATATATATATATATATATATATATATTTATTTTTTTATTTTTTTTTTTTCCTAAAATGCAAAGGAAATGTGACATCTTTTACTTGGTGCCTTTTAGAGATCATTTCCTCTTCCTTTAACTGTTCACAATAATAATATTTTTTTACCAAGGGTGTCCAAACATTTGCATGCCACTCTATATATCATTTATAGGTCCAATTTGTTTATTTTCAAGGACATTTTACAATTTATAGCACTAATAAAATCACATAGCCGTTCGGAAGTTTGCCATCCTGAAGTTTAGTGTACAGGTAGCCCCTGTTACGGTTGCTGCGGCTCTGGAGACTATGTCCGGATTTCTTGCTACTGCACATGTGCAAGCGCTGGAGACTAAGTCCTATCTTGGAGCAATTGCACATGTGCGGGTGACATCATCGCTGACACGAGGTCACATGTCTCTGACACCTTCTAAGCTGATTGGCCACTGGTCATGTGCTTGTGACACGTGGTCACATGTCTCTGACACCTTCTATGCCGATTGGTCGCTGGTTATGTGCTTGTGACGCTTTGCTCGGTGATAGGCCAGCGTGACGCCATTGCTGTCATTCTGGCAGCGGATTGGCTCTGGTGTCCTCCATCTTGGATGAGGCACAGAGTCTATATAAGACCCTGACGCACGCCGCCCGGCGCTCAGTCCTCTTGGTTCATGCATGGGGGTAGACGCCCTGTGCACTTCCCTCTAGGCATCTCTCTGTCTATGTTAGGTGAGCGCTACCGGCAGGGTAGCGCTCTTATACCTTACAGCTTCGGCTGCAGTCCGTATCCTTACCTCTTAGTGGAGCGGACATAGGCAGGTGCCTGAGGCACATGGTCCGGCTGGGCCTTGTGATTCTACTCGTAGGTGGACGTTGCCGCTAGGGTAACGTTCCTTATTCTGCGTCTGGCAGTTGTTCCTATCCTCGCACATTAGGGGAGCGAACAGAGGTAGGAGCTTTGTGCGGCTTATGCTGCTGTCCGTCTCTTTTGCACCACTAGAAGAGCGGACCTAGGCAGGTGCCATATCTAGTGGTTTGTGTCCTCGCACACTAGTGGAGCGAACGCAGGTAGGAGCTTTGTGCGGCTTACGCTGCTGTCCGTCTCCTGGCACCACTAGAGGAACGGACCTAGGTAGGTGCCATTTCACACTCACTGCTTTTGTCTCTGTGATCTTTAACAGAGACCATTCCACACACCCTCCAAGTAAGGGAGGAATTGCTTTATTTTCTAATTATATTCCTCTGTGAGTTTAACAGAGGTATTGCACTCTGCACTTGTGCTATTATTTTTTACAGTGGCACACTTATATACCCCTTATCCTCTGCCGTAGTCTGCAGCAGAGTCTTTGCACGGTGGACCCTGACTGTCTGACATTCCTTTAGGTTTTATTATCAGACAGCCCCCCGAAACATTAGGACTGAGCCAAGGGTCTGGCAGTTATGGCAGAATATCAGCAGTTACAATGTTACATACAAGTACTTGAGTCGCGGCTCAAGAGTATAGAGGATAAACCTCAGACCATGGTGACATCTGCACATGATCCTCGACTTGCTCTGCCAAACAGATATTCTGGCGATGCCAGATCATGTCGTGGTTTCATTAGTCAGTGTCAGATACACCTAGAGGTCAACTTTTCTTGCTTCTCTACGGAGAGTTCCAGAGTAGGCTTTATCATCTCCTTACTTCAGGACAAAGCCTTAGAATGGGCGACTCCCTTATGGGAGCGCTCTGATGTGGTTACTCTGAGACATCAAGACTTTCTTGATGCTCTTAAAGCGGTATTCATGGGTCCGCATGTTACCGATGATGCGGCCCTGAGACTCTTAGATCTATCTCAGGGTTTGTTATCCACTAGTTCTTATGCCATTGCTTTTAGAACTCTGGTGGCAGAACTAGATTGGCCAGAGAAGGTGTTGATTCCTATCTTCTGGAAAGGGTTGGCAGGCTATGTCAAGGATGCCCTTGCTGCTCGTGAGGTCCCTGCTTCTCTGGAGGACTTGATCACAGTAGCAACGAGGATCGACGTACGCCATAGGGAACGTAGACTCGATTTCTCATCCTCACGCCTTAAGCATCGGTCTATTCCAGTTGTTGAGGGCCCACTACTATCTTCCTCAGCATCTGAAACATCTCCCACTCCTATGGAGTTAGGTCATACGTCCTCCAGACTACGCAAGTCTGGTCCTCCTATATGTTATGTATGTCGTCAGGCTGGGCACTATGCCAACAAGTGTTCTAGTCGTCAGGGAAACTCCCAGGCCTAGTAACCATTAGAGGGGGTTACTAGAGACGTCTTCTGCACCCTCTAAGTGTAGTATCCCAGGTCAGCTCTCATTCTCTGAGAATACATGGCCTATTATGGCTTTTGTGGATTCCGGAACTGACGGGACTTTTGTGTCCTCAGGATTTGTAAAGGGACACAATATTCCCTCTATCATGTTAGAGGCGCCTATTCCTGTCCGTGTTGTTAATGGGACTATGTTGTCTGACTCCATTACATTGAGGACAGTTCCCTTGCGCCTTTCCCTGCCTCAGGGTCACATAGAGGAGATTTCTTTTCTTGTTTTGCCTGAGGGAGTAGACAACGTTCTGATGGGTCTCCCATGGCTTCGGACTCATGCTCCTCACATTGACTGGGAGTCCGACAGCATTATTAGTTGGGGTTCGAAATGTCAGTCCCGATGTCTTCCCTTACCACCTAAGGTCGTTGCGGTTGCATCAACTGATCTCTCTCCCATACCTACACCCTATTTGGATTTCGCTGACGTGTTCTCCAAACAGGGTGCTGAGGTTCTTCCACCCCATAGGCCGTATGACTGTGCCATAGACCTTATCCCAGGTTCGGTTCCACCTAAGGGCAGGGTTTACCCCTTGTCGATACCTGAGTCGGAGGCCATGTCGACCTATATAAGAGAGAGTTTAGAGAAGGGGTTCATTCGGAAGTCTGTCTCTCCCGCGGGAGCTGGGTTTTTCTTTGTTCGGAAGAAAGAGGGTGATTTGTGTCCCTGCATAGATTACAGGGGTCTCAGCGCAATTACAATAAAGAACAAATACCCATTACCTTTAATTTTGGAGCTCTTTGACAGACTGAGGGGAGCTCAGGTTTTTACGAAGTTGGATCTGCGGGGTGCGTATAACTTGGTACGAATTCGAGAGGGTGACAAATGGAAGACCGCTTTTAACACCCGAGACGGTCACTATGAATACCTCGTCATGCCTTTTGGTTTATGTAATGCACCCGCAGTATTTCAGGACTTCGTAAACGATGTGTTCAGGGATTTACTGTTATCCTCTGTCGTGGTGTATCTGGACGACATCCTGATTTTTTCTCCTGATCTGGAGACTCATCGTCAGGATGTCGTTCGTGTCCTTTCCCGTTTAAGGGAGCACTCTTTGTTTGCTAAACTCGAAAAATGTGTATTTGAGCAGTCATCCTTGCCTTTTTTGGGCTACATTATCTCACAAGAGGGTCTGGCTATGGATCCTGCGAAGCTCTCTGCTCTCCTGGAATGGTCCGAACCTCATTCCTTGGAGGCGGTGCAACACTTCTTAGGATACATAAATTATTACAGGCAGTTCATACCCCATTTCTCTACCTTGGTGGCCCCTTTGGTGGCCTTGACTAAGAAAGGTGCTAATCCAAAAGTCTGGTCAACTGAGACATCCCAGGCTTTTGAGGCAGTAAAAAGACACTTTTCAACTGCTCCCGTTCTACAAAGACCCGATGAGAATAAGCCCTTCCTCTTGGAGGTTGATGCCTCTTCAGTGGATGCTGGTGCGGTCTTGTATCAAAAGAACGGTGCAGGTAGAAAAAGGCCGTGTTTCTTCTTTGCTAAAACCTTTTCACCGGCAGAGAGAAACTATACCATTGGGGATAGGGAACTGCTCGCCCTGAGATTAGCCTTGGAGGAGTGGCGTCACTTGCTGGAAGGAACAAAAGATCCTTTCCAGGTCTATACAGACCATAAGAATCTGAAGTATTTACAAACCGCTCAGCGTCTGAATCCTTGCCATGCCTGCTGGTCCTTGTTTTTCTCCCGCTTTCACTTCTCCATCAACTATCTGTCTTGGAGTAAGAATAACAAGGCAGACGCTCTGTCTCGCTCTATGGTTTCTACCCAGGAAGAGATTGACGAACCTCGTCTTATCCTTCCCTCCAGGGTTTTTCATACGCTCTCCCCTGTGACGTTAGACCAAATCCCACCAAGACCTTTGTGCCGCCTGATCGACAGAATTATATACTGTCCTGGGCTCACACCTCAAAGGTGAGTGGGCATTTTGGTATTAGGCGGACACGAGAGTTACTGGTGGTATTGGTGGCCACACTTAGCCAGCCACGTCAAGAGATATGTCGGTTCCTGCTACTCGTGTGCTCACAACCGTCCATTATGGCAGAGATCGGCTGGGCTCTTGCATCCTTTACCAGTGCCAGATAGACCATGGGAGGTGGTAGGCATGGACTTTGCGGGTGATCTTCCGTGTTCACAGGGACATAGATTTGTGTGGGTCATTACGGACCATTTCTCCCAGATGGGTCATCTCGTACCGTTATCGAGAATCCCGTCTTCCAGGGTACTAGCCAAACTATTCCTCAAGCATGTCTTTAGGCTTCACGGGATGCCAGATCATATCATTTGTGATAGAGGCCCGCAATTTGCTTCCCGTTTCTGGCGAGATCTTTGTAGCCTTCTGCAAATTGAGTTGAATCTCTATTCGGCATACCATCCGGAGACCAATGGTTTGGTTGAGCGTACCAATCAATCCATGATTATATACCTTCGACACTTTGTTGCTGAGAACCACGAAAACTGGTCCTCCCTCCTACCCTGGGCAGAATTTGCCCTTAACAATTTGCTGGCTGAGGCCACTGGACAGACACCATTCGTACTCAATAATGGGCAACACCCTAGGGTACCGGTACCGTTTCCCGCTGCTGCACCTTCTCCTCTTGTGGCCGACTGGGCAACTAATGCCAGAGAGGTTTGGGATCGGACTCAAGAGTCAATCCAAGCAGCTAAGGACCGTATGAAGACGGTGTCCTATCGGTTTCGTCGCCCGGCTCCTGTCTTTTCTCTAGGGGATTTTGTGTGGCTCTCTGCAAAACACGTGAAACTTAGAGTGAGCTCTGTCAAATTTGCTCCTCGCTTCCTGGGTCCTTATGAGGTTCTTCGACAGGTAAATCCTGTAGTCTACCAATTGAAGTTACCCCTCCATCTTAGGATCTATGACAAATTCCATGTTTCACTGCTAAAGCCGGCTATTTTACCTCACGCTCGTGAAGTGCACTCTCCTGCCTCTGATTCCTCTCGCTCTAGCTATGAGGTACGAGCCATAGTTGGTTTTAAGATGGTTAGAGGGCGCAGGTTCTTCTTGATAGATTGGGAGGGCTATGGCCCAGAACATCGCTCTTGGGAGCCTGAGGAGGCTGTCCATGCTCCCGACTTAGTTGCCGATTACCTGCGTCGCCGGGAGGGGGGCCCTTGAGGGGGAGGTACTGTTATGGTTGCTGTGGCTCTGGAGAATATGTCCGGATTTCTTGCTACTGCACATGTGCAAGCGCTGGAGACTAAGTCCTATCTTGGAGCCATTGCACATGTGCGGGTGACATCATCGCTGACACGAGGTCACATGTCTCTGACACCTTCTAAGCTGATTGGCCACTGGTCATGTGTTTGTGACACGTGGTCATATGTCTCTGACACCTTCTATGCCGATTGGTCGCTGGTCATGTGCTTGTGACGCTTTGCTCGGTGATAGGCCAGCGTGACGTCATTGCTGTCATTCTGGCAGCGGATTGGCTCTGGTGTCCTCCATCTTGGATGAGGCACAGAGTCTATATAAGACCCTGACGCACGCCGCCCGGCGCTCAGTCCTCTTGGTTCATGCATGAGGGTAGATGCCCTGTGCACGTCCCTCTAGGCATCTCTCTGTATATGTTAGTTGTGCGCTACCGGCAGGGTAGCATTCTTATACCTTACAGCTTCGGCTGCAGTCTGCATCCTTACCTCTTAGTGGAGCGGACATAGGCAGGTACCTGAGGCACATGGTCCGGCTGGGCCTTGTGATTCTACTCGTAGGTGGACGTTGCCACTAGGATAACGTTCCTTATTCTGCGTCTGGCAGTTGTTCGTATCCTCGCACACTAGGGGAACGAACAGAAGTAGGAGCTTTGTGCGGCTTATGCTGCTGTCCGTCTCTTTTGCACCACTAGAAGAGCAGACCTAGGCAGGTGCCATATCTAGTGGTTCGTGTCCTCGCACACTAGTGGAGCGAACGCAGGTAGGAGCTTTGTGCGGCTTACGCTGCTGTCCGTCTCCTGGCACCACTAGAGGAACGGACCTAGGTAGGTGCCATTTCACACTCACTGCTTTTGTCTCTGTGATCTTTAACAGAGACCATTCCACACACCCTCCAAGTAAGGGAGGAATTGCTTTATTTTCTAATTATATTCCTCTGTGAGTTTAACAGAGGTATTGCACTCTGCACTTGTGCTATTATTTTTTACAGTGGCACACTTATATACCCCTTATCCTCTGCCGTAGTCTGCAGCAGAGTCTTTGCACGGTGGACCCTGACTGTCTGACATTCCTTTAGGTTTTATTATCAGACAGCCCCCCGTAACAGCCCCTCTATTATACATCTTATTAAGGAATATGGAAAAACTTATTATTGTATTATTATCTAATTGACATCAAATCCATACATTTGATATTTTGTTTGGCCTATTGGTTAAAATTGTTATTAGAAGTTCCCCCCACTTATTTTGCCCTGGAGGAGTGTGGCTAAGTGACTATCTTGTCTTCAGTAGAGCCTCTGATGTTGAGGTTAGGTTTGTGCTGGAAGGTAGCAGCCAGTTACCACTCCACGGGATCTCTCGGTACTGTAGCAGCTGACTCCATCAGTCAGGAGGCAGGGATAGACTCAAGTGCAGGCATGATTTCTAGAACAGGAGCAGACTGGATGGCCGGTGCAGAGTGGATGGCTGGAACAGAATAGATGGCTTGTGTAGACTTGATGGCCAGTACAGACTGGATGGCTGGTGCAGACTGGAAGGCTGGTACAGGCTGGAAGGTTGGTACAGACTAGCAGCACGGCTGGTACAGACTGAATGGCTGGTACAAGCTGGACCACTGTAATAAACTGCTAGGTGAGTAGTGGCAGGGCGGCAAGTTCTGGTAAGTACTGGTATTGGCAGGGCAGGCACAGGACCACATGTAATGAATTCACAGAGCAGATACTGGAACACTGGTACAGGTATAGCTGGCACCAGATACAGGACCTGACAACTAGCTAACATATATCTAACTAAATGATCATGTTGCTCAGGCACCTTCCATAGGGGAAGGATGCCTTAACTAGTTTGTGCTTCTAAGCTATAGGCCAAAAGGAATTTCTGGCTAATGGTGCACTGGACCTTTAAGAGGGAAGACCTGCATGGCATAACCAGGCCCTTGGAGCAGGAAACAGTGATGGGTACTGCAGAGTTGTGGGGAAAGTGTGCACACTGGCATTCCCGCAGGGGGGAGGAAGTGGCACAGTGCTGTCCATCCCTAGTGTGTAGCCTGTAGTTAGCAGACAAGTTAACCAAGTTCTCTAAGGACCCCAAACCCTGCTTCCTACATGAATTCTTGAGCGACTTATTCACTTCCCCAATCTGTTGTGGCCTCTCTGGGGTGGCTCATGGCACAGATAGTACTTTAGAGGATGCCACCTTTGAGGTCCATGCATCCATTTTGTTATTGGAGCCAGTGTGCACCCTTACTGCCATGACCTCTGGGTTCTCCCCAGCCCCTCCCAGTAATCTGTCATCCCAATGTACCATCTATAGAAATCAAGCTCCAGGAAGACAAACACCATTGATTGATGATCTTGGTCTTTGTGTCAGATTACCTTGTATGTTCCCTTAATAATTGAATCTTTCATTACCAGCACCTGTCTGAACCTTCCCTGTACGCCACTTTCCCCCCTTACTGGAGCAGACATTCTCTTTTCTTTCAATTGACATGTATTTCTACATCAGTGATACCTCTGTACTTACAATCCCCTGATCTGCCAACTTAGCAAACTTTTTAGTGTGCCAGATCAGTATTAGCCTCCCTTACAATCTTCCCCTTACCCCACCTTTACCGTACCTTCTGTCACCCAGTGAACTACCTCATTTTCCTGCAGTTTCATGCTGACTTCCCATACATTTACCTCAGCAAGAACCTGCTCAGTAAGCAATGAACATCTTTAATATTGTCAGTAGATCTTTAAGGAAATCTATCAGCAGGTTTTTGTTACATCATCTGAGAACACCATAATGTTGGAAAAGAGACCCAGATTCCACCAGTATCACTTAGCTTACTGGATGTCGCAATTGTAGCACAATCTTAGTTTCTAGATATACCTGAGCTTAGAAATTAAGCCTGCCCACATCACAGTTTTGTGTGTACATTGTATATTGACAGTGAGCTGCTTATCAGAGGAGGGGGCATGGTCAGACAAGCGTTCATGTGCTTTTTAGTCCCGGCAAGGATTGTCTCCTAGTGATAAAACTTTAATTGTGTGGAAGCTACAGCTCTTAACCTAATAAGTGACACATTGCTGAATTTAAGGGTTATTTTTGCCCCTACTTCATGCTATTCCGAGATTACATAGCAAAAACCTGCTGACAGATTCCCTTTAGCATTGTAAGCTATTCATTTACATCCAGTACTTGGGTTTCCCAACTTACAATATGCACAGGTCTTGCATAGTAGTATGCACCCTCAAACAGCTGGTCAAGGGTTGCTTACATGCGATAAGATGTACACTGATGGAATAATTTAACATAGAGCACATTTTACAAACCACTAACAAGGCTTGTTCACGTGCTATTTAAGATGCTTTAAAAACAGTTGTTTTCCTTAGCTACAAACAATCTGCACATCATTACCTCTCATGTACCTGAGATATATACACAGGTGGAACATTGTGAAATATCCTCTAGTTAATCCTCATTAATTCCTCTCATTTTAAAAATCACACGAGTATTAAGATAAACAAATCAATACATTTGCGGTGAGTATTTAACTACATACAAGACCATTTCTGTTTTAACATCATCAATGTAATGTATGAGGATCAAACAAAATTCCATAGCTCATTAGGAATGTCTTGATAAGAAGGTTTCTTTGCTACAGGAGCCAATCTCTTCTGTTATAGCTACAGAGTATAACTTGGCTCCAGTTCAGTTTCCTGTGTAACTTTAAGCTATTATACATATGAAGTATTCATTAGAATGGCGCATTAAAAATGTATATGAATTAAATGCATTGGCATCAATTTCTCAGATCATTATTTAAATGTCAAGAAATGATGAAGTGAGCTCATGATCCATTTATATGGGATATAATTCAGTCACACATATGTGATATCCAGTGTTGGGATAGTGTCACAGACTTACACCTTAGTAGTCACAAAGAAAGTGCTAAAAAGTCTAAAGGCCTGTCACACACAGAGATAAATCTTTGGCAGATCTGTGGTTGCAGTGAAATCATGGACATATTGTTCCATTTGTACACAGCCACAAACCTGGCACTGATTGTCCACAATTTCACAATTTCAACCATAGATCTGCCGCAGATTTATCTCTGTGTGTGACAGAGCCTTAAGGGGTACTTTGCACACTATGGGGTGGGGTCAAATCGAAAGTGACACACATCTGGCGTCGCTGTCGACATCAGAGTATGTGAATCCTTTTTACTACGATTAACGAGCGCAAAAGCGTAAAAATCGTATGATCGGTGTAGCGTCGGTCATTGCCATAATTTCGGAAGGACCAATGTTACGATGTTGTTCCTCTTTCCTGCAGCAGCACACTTTGCTGTGTGTGAAGCCGCAGGGGCGAGGAACATCTCCTTACCTGCGTCCCAGCTGCAATGAGGAAGGAAGGAGGTGGGCAGGATGTTTACATCCCGCTCATCTCCGCCCCCCTGCTTCTATTGGCCGCCTGCCGTGTGATGTCGCTGTGATGCCGCATGACCCGCCCCTTTAAGAAGGAGGCGGGTCGCTGGCCAGAGCGACGTCGCAGGGCAGGTAAGTGCATGTGAAGCTGCCATAGCGATAATTTTCGCTACGGCAGCTATCACAAGATATCGCAGCTGCGACGGGGGCGGAGACTATCGCGCTCAGCATTGCTACCATCAGCTTGCGATGTCGTAGTGTGCAAAGTACCCCTAAGACTTAACTTTTATTCAATGTGTACTAAAATCTGAACAAATATATTTTCAAAACACACCATTTTGAATCATAGAATCATAGAGTTGGAAGAATGGTAGAGTTGAGTTTGAAGGGCCTCAAGGGCCATCGGGTGCAATCCCCTGTGAGTGCAGGCTTTCCTAAATCATCCCAGCTACATGTTTATCCAGTTTCCGCTTGAAGATTTCCATTGATGGAGATCTCAACACCTCCCATGGTAGCCTGTTCCACTCTCTGACTGCCCTCACTGTCAGAAAGTTTTTCCTAATGTCTAATCTGAATATCCTTCCTTTAAGTTTCATATGATTGCTTCTTGTACTTCCTTGTGCTAATGAGAATAGGGTAGTTCCCTCTGCACTGTGACTACCTTTCAGATATTTGTAGACCGCTATTAAGTCTCCTCTCAGCCTTCTCTTTTTCAAACTAAACATCCCTAGTTGTTTTAGCCATTCTTCATATGACATGGTTTGCAGACCTTCTCCCATCTTGGTTGCTCTTCACTGAACTTGCTCCAATATATCAATGTCTTTCTTGATCTAGGGTGCCCAAAACTGTACACAATATTCCAGATGGGGTCTGACCAGGGTAGAGTACAGGGGAATAATTACCTCTCTTGATCTAGATTCAATGCTTGTCTTGATACATCCCAGAATTTTGTTGGCCTTTTTAGCTGCAGCTCCGCATTGTTGGCTCATGTTGAGCCAACATTGGGTCACTTGCAAATTGTAACTCCTATTTACATTAAAAAATACAAGAGATGTATACATATATAGACATATACATCCTTACTCAAGTCATAGAGTGGGCTTAGAGCTGAACCTGCTTTTTACTATGTTAATTCATGTAGGTTAATGTGATACAACTATATATGGCAGGGGATGATGTAACATTGCAATTGATCGCTGTATTAAACTTGGTGCCATATTCATAAACTGATGGTGGGTCTGGTGCTCTATTGGCCCTTCCATTAAATAGTCAATGTAATCGGCAAGGTGTCAAGGTCAAGCGTCAAGAAGACAAAACACCATTGTGACAGATTTCCTAAGAATTGAATTCCCCACTACCATCATCTGGCCTGCCCTGACTTCCTATTTCCTCACTCACTGTTACAACACTGATTCCGTTGGGGGTTTATCTTAATGAGTATACAGTATTTCTTTTATTTTAGACTTTAAACTGAAAAAAAAATCTTCAGTGGGGACATATGAGTTGGTGTTTCATATGTTGTTTGTATGTTTTATGGATCTTTTTTAAGTACAAAAAAGTACCTTGTGGAAGGAAGCTCTGTATCTCTTTACATCACTATTGTTAAGCTTTTCCGCTATGCTTTCTATATTCGTTTTATGATGATAACAAGGCTAAGCAGAATTTGTTTACCCCCAGGAGCAGCATGATAAAAGAAAATATGAAAATATGACCTGTTTTGTGAATCCAGTAACACCTCTAAAGTGGGCTTACTTGATTGCTGGGTCTGAATCTCTTCAGCTAATTCCTTAGTCTGTGTTAATTTAAGGTACCGTCACACTAAGCGACGCTCCAGCGATCCCACGAGCGATCTGACCTGGCAGGGATCGCTGGAGCGCCGCTACATGGTCGCTGGTGAGCTTTCAAATAGGCAGATTTTAACAGCGATCAGAGATCAGCCACCAGCCACCAGCGACCCGTGTAACGACGCTGTGCTTCGTAACCATAGTACACATCGGGTTACTAAGCAAAGTGCTTTGCTTATAGTTACCCGATGTGTACCTTGGCTACGTGTGCAGGGAGCAGGGAGCTGGCTTCTAAAAGCTGCGGACGCTGGTAACCAAGGTAAATATTGGGTAACCAAGCAGAGCGCTTTGCTTGGTTACCTATATTTACCTTGATTACCAGCATCCGCCGAAGCCGGCTCCCTGCTCCCTGCAGATTCAGATTGTTGCTCTCTCGCTGTCACACACAGCGATGTGTGCTTCACAGCGGGAGAGCAACAAGCAAAAAATGGTCCAGGACATTCAGCAATGACCGGTTACCTCACAGCAGGGGCCAGGTCGTTGCTGGATGTCACACACAGTGACATTGCTAGCAAAATCGCTGTTGCGTCACAAAAACCGTGACTCAGCAGCAATGTTGCTAGCGATTTTGCTTAGTGAGATGTGGCCTTAAGATACTGGTATTTCTGCAGTTTACATTTGTTAGTCTGAAAGGTTCCATTTCCTTTTTTTCCTGCGGCATTTGAGAGTGTTGATTTTCCTTGATTTTTTTGGATATATTTGTTTGTTCAGGCTTGCTAAGTCCATGTGCAACCGTTGAGTATTTGGTGAGTTTTTTACCTGAGTATTTGAAAACCAATACCAGTAGTGGGTGAAAAATCCCACATTGGTGACATGTTTCTATTATACTTTTCCTCTGATTGTTCAGCTCCTAGAAAGCTTACAAATACTGAGGTAAAAAAAACTGACCAAATACTGAACTTGTGGCAATGGCCTAAAGAAAAAAGGAAAGTCTGCGGAGAAGAGCTGTTGTTGTTAAAAGTCATCAAGGTGTCTGGACCAGATGGAGTCAAAAGGAATGAGAATAACTCCAATCAGAGAAGACATCTCTTATAATTAGTGATGGGTGGACCAGGACTGTAAAAAGTCGGATTTGCGCAGGTTAAAAAAAAACCGAGAACTGACCTGGGCACTCTGGGTAATGATCCGGGTCCAGCTACCCAGCGCCCATTAGATGCAACAATCTAAGAACTTTACCTCATCCCGGTTGTCCTGGTGCGGTGGCAATCGAGGAAATAAGTAGTTAGTAACAGTTCCCAGCTGCCACTAATCTTTAGATTGGTAATAGGAGGAATCTATGAGACTGTTGCATAGTGTCAGAATGCTACTAATCTGCAGACTAACCCATATCTGCAGGTTAATAGCCTTTTTTTTTACAGTGTGTTATAGTGTGACAGTACCTGCTGGTGCAACTTAAAACCAACAGTCCTTTCAGGGTTAATTCATTAATAACAACATTTTTAGCTGCAATTAGTTTAAAGCAAGTGGCTGGAGAAGGAATAGTGTATTAGAGGCATGTAGGCACGCATTCTAGCCTTACAAACCTTCCTGCTGCTGCTGCTTAAAAAGCTATTCTATTCTTTAATAATACCACTCTTAGCTGCATTTAGTGGGCGGAAAGCTGCTGGAGAATTATAGCATATGAGATGTCTGTAGGAAGAGATTCTAGCTTTATAGACCTTTTTGCTGCTAGTTAAAAAATTCTATTCTATTCTCTAATATCACTTTTTGTTGTATTTAGTGTAGAGCAAGCTGCTGAAGAAGGAATAGTATATTAGAGGAAGATAGGCAGAGATTCTAACCTTACAGATTTTTCTGCTGCCACCTAAATAATCTATTCTCTAATAATACCACTCTTAGCTATATTTATTGTAGAGTCAGCTGATGGAGAAGAGATAGTGTATAAGAGGCATGTAGTCAGGTATTTTAGGCTTATAGACCTTGCAGCTGCTACATAAAAATATATTCTCCAATAATACCACATTTAACTGTATTTAGTGTAGGGCAAGCTGCTGGAGAAGGAAAAGGAGATTAGAGGCCTGTAGGGAAGGATTCTAGCCTTACAGATCTTGCTGCTGCTACCTAAGGCCTAAAACACACTTCTGCAAAAAAACGTACATGTCTCACGGTCCGTTTTTCGGGTCCATGTTCCGTTTTTTAGTGGCGTTTCTCCGGTACGTATGGCATCCGTGTCATGGCGTATGCGAGCCGTGTGTGCGTGTGGAATGTCCGTATTGACATAAAATACGTACGTGTGCAGTCCCTGTGACGTCCGTTTTTTCAGATCCGTATTTTCACACAAATAACCTTGTTAGCCCATCATAATGTGCTCCTGGTGTGTTAAATTGGTCAATTAACTACCCAATTTGGTTAGTTTGCTTAAAAAAACTTTAAAAACATGGCTTCTAAGCTCATTCTCACATTATACACACTCCAAAATGTCTCTCTCCAATGAAGCAACCATCTATTTGCTCTGGTTGATATCTAGGAGATTTGGAGTTAGGCGACATATGATTGAAGAAGAGCCACCACTGGAGAGAAGGATGTGGATTCACCCCCTTGTGAAGCTCAGGAAAACACATGGGCATTTTAATATTCTCTATGGCGAAATGCGGAAATTTCACCAAAATTCCAAGCCTACTGCCATCTCACCATGAATTCATTTGACAACATCCTTGGCCTTGTGTACCATCGTTTGAAGCATCAGGACGCCTGTATGCGCCTCAGCATCTCTCCTGAGGAACGACTGTTGGTGACTTTACGGTAGGTGTTGTCATGTATACTCATGCTTTATCTGTTATTTTGAAATATATGTTAAATCTCAAAGGCATCATTTTGAAAAAATTATGTAATTTTAAATTTAGGTATTTGTTTTGCTGAAAATTTATATAGATCACATAACCTCATTGTAATCTTAAAATATGATCTGAGTGCTCACATCTACCATTCTATCTCTACCAAAATTAAAGAAACAAGAGTCATAAATCAAACAATCTTGTTTATTAAACAGAAAAGTAATTATTTTTCCAATATGGAAAGTAAATATCAACACATGTTTTTCCAACAAAAGCAATAAAATAATAGTCATACACAGTATCTCGCCAGTCATTGGATGACACAAATATTTGTTTTGAAAAACAACTTTCATGAATAGTCAAAGTAATGTCATGTTTTTTTTCTATTTCAGTTACCTTGCAACTGGGCAATCCATCAGCAGTCTACATTTCGAATTCTTATTGGGAAGGTCTACAATTGGCAAGATTATCCTGCGTACCTGCACTGTGCTATGGGAGAACCTTAGACATCATGTCATGCAGCTGCCTTCAACACAGGAATGGATGCACATTTCTGAAGAATTTTTGGAGAAAACAGCTTTCCCTAATTGTATTGGCGCCATTAACGGAAAGCACATTAGAGTGAAGAAACCACCTAACTCTGCATCAAGATATTTTAATTATCATAAGTTTTTTTCTGTAGTTATTTTGGCCATGGTAGATACAAACTACTGCTTTTTATTTGCTGATATTGGGGCCCATGGCAGTGCCTCAGATGCACGCATTTTCAGAAGCTCACGTTTAGCAAGACGATTAATGTCTGATAGTTTAAGTTTTCCTGCACCAAGACCATTGCCTGGTACTAATGGCCCTATTGTTCCTTTTGTCATAGTTGCAGATCAGGGGTTTGCATTGTCTAGGCATTTAATGCGTCCATATCCCAGAAGGGGGTTGGACAGATCAAAAGCCCTATTTAATAGCAAATTGACCAGAGCACGTTGCTATGTTGAACGTGCCTTTGGCATTTTGGCCTCAAGATGGCGCAGGCGCATTTATCAAACCACCATCCAACTCCAACCAACCACCGTCAAGGCTGTCATTAAAGCTACAGTAGTGTTACATAATTACTGTAGATTACATGAAAGCAATGACGAAGACATTGAGGAGTTGCCAGCTTTAAATGCACCATTTGTAGAGAATGGTAGTGTTAGAACAAATGTGTCCACTTCTGGTCTACAAGTGAGGAATCAGTTTAAAGATTATTTTAGTTTAAATCGCAATAGTCAATTAAATTTGACATTGTTATAGTTTTTTATCACTTGGTTACATAATCACAAACACATATGTAATACAAAAGTGAAAATGACCATACATAGGTATAATTTGTGGGTTTTGTTGTTGGTTGGTTGTGTTTGTGGTCCAATAAGCTATTGTGATTTAACTTTATTGCTATAAAATCAGGATTTTTTGTTTTGCAAGTAACAGTACTACTGAATGTACATGACTAATAAAAATATGGCAAATTGGATTTGAAAAAATTAGTCCAGATTTTTTATTGAACCTATGTATGTCTGTTATCTTTTGCAAAACACCCCGTATTCTATTATTATTTTTTTACAGAATTTTGTCAGGGACATTAGCCCATACAAAACACCATACTTTATTATGCAATAATGTCACACAAACATAATTTGTTTGATACTATTGGAATACAAGTATGGCACCAGACCATATGCAGATACTGCATAGTGGCTGGATTTTTAATAATAAAGGTGTCTGAATGTTAGTGTAGTAGTTTATGTGCATGCATTTTTTTCCTAAACCCAGTTTTTTCTAATGGATGGTCCAAACAACATGTCCAGAGCAAGGCAACATTCTAACAGGCAGGTAATGTTTTGGAGTAATTTCTATTGAATCTTTGGAAATGAAAACACAAATATGACCCCATGCATATAGAGTAAGTAATGTGTTACATTTTGAAATGTTTTCCGACCAGCAATACCCTAGAAAACATACTAAAATGTAAAATAATACATACAATATCACATTATGATTCAATTAAATCCTCTAGGCTAGTGATGCTTTCCTGTGTAGTCTCCATTGCATTGACATCTACAGAATATGTTTGCTGCACAACACTAGATGTTGTAGTGAGTGACTGACCAGTGTTTCCACTAGTAACAGTTGTTGTACTTTGAACAAATAATGATGCAGTTGTTTGAGCAGATGGAAGACCAAGTGTAGGTGGTACATATTGATGTGTTGGAAGAGGCTGAGTATGTGTGTATGTGAAGTTAGTTGGGTAAGCCTGATGTTGAAAGTACTGTTGTTGTTGATTATTAGGCACATGGTAGGATGTTGGTTGTTGAAACATTTGAGGTAGTCTATGAACATTACTAACAATACTAGGATAGTTAAAAGAGGTTTGCATTGGTGTCTGTTGGGGTACTTGTGGGACAAATGATGGCTGTTGAGATGGCCTTTGTGTCATTAATGAACCTGTTTGGTGTGGGACAACTGCTGGCCTAATTTGTACATCAGTTACCATAGAAGAAGATGCACACTGTATATGTGTTTGTTGCACTACAGGATTAAGTGGAAAATTAGAGAAATGTTCTTCTGTTTGGGTTTCCACAGTTTGTTGAGTTGTGTTTGTGTGTGGGCCACGTGGATTGGCTCTTCATTGTTCTATCACTTCAAAACAATAAATGGGTTCTGGCTCACGTTGGGTAGCAGATATTAGTGTTATTAAGGACGCCCTCAATCTGTCGTGCCTATCAGCATGAACCAATGCAAGAGGGGGAGAAAGGGAGCGGCAAAATCTCTCTCCATCACTCTCTGGTATCAGTGAATTCATCATGTGTATTATTCTGGTATCAATGATATCTGTCAGGGAACGTAAATCTTCATAACGCCTATGTCTGCGACCACAGATAGATTGGGCTACTGTGCGCTTGGTATTAGTTGTTATTCTTAGCTGTATGCCTGCATGTTGCTGTGGACTACTCTCTGCAAGAACTGGTGAAGGGCCACTTTGTTGCCCTGTAGACTGGCCTGAAATTACATTAGTGGATTGACTTGTTCCCAAAACCAAATCAGAGGACATTTCTTCTGCGTCTGGCTGGCTGGTGTTGGGGATTGTTGGTGGTTGATATGAGGTAGGCTCCATCTCGAAAGCAGAGGTCGCTGTTAATACTGCTGACTGGGCTTCCTCACTATCTTCTAGATTATCCTCTGTACTTTGAAGAAAGAAAAAAAAAAACAATTAATGTGTGCATTTCAAAAAAAACCGCCATGTGATGTAATGGTTTAAACTTACTTTGGTACTTCCATAATGGGCATAAGGAAGGTGAGTCTTTCATAATGGACATATTTTTTCTTTTTGGCTGCGGCAGCTGTGGTTGCCACTGGGTTATATTCTCTTCTGAACTGGTCATGTGCTGAGTGCCATCGCTGTTTAACAAGATCCACTGTTTAAAAACAAAAAATTGTATAATAAGGTCACAAATTAAAACAATTGAACAATAAAAAAATAAAACATTATTCTTGTATTGCAGCAATTTAAATAAATTGGAACACACATCCATGTGTATGAAAACAACAACCCATGACACCCATATAGTGACATAATAACACAATAAGCATGACAAAGTAAACAAGATCTCCAGTAAAAAGATTAAACCACTGTATAATCATTTATCTCCTTTTTTAGTTCCATAAATAAAAAAAAAACCTTCAGTAAGCCATGAAAAACAAAATGTCTATAAACCCATGAAGTGCCATATGTTCCTCAAAGATTTTCCATTATACACTACACATTACTGTTACCATTCCAGACATGGTGACACCAAGGGACATGCATAATAAACCAAACATGAAAATACAACTCAAAATGTATAGACAATTCACAGCACATTTACGATAGAAAAAGCACAAAATTGAAAACAAAAATATATTTCAAACATGTTTAATTGTTGCTTAACCACCCTGAAATGCATTTTATACATGCATAAAATGCTTTGCAGGCCACATATACACATGCTGACATTACTAGAAAACTGCAATGAATAGTTCAAAAGGCCAAAAAACTACACTATCCTGTTTGTGAGTCTCCAGTGTAGCTCAAAATGAGTCAGGCCCATTAATACATGCAAAACAAACTATACAAATATGGATATAATCTGCCTACAGAATGAGCACATGTAGGTAAAGACAGAAGCAATGCAAATATCTGTACTCACCATATCTATTTTTCCTTCCAGGGGTACATTGAGACCATCCATTCCTAGGGTAGACTAGCTCTGCCACAGACATCCATGCTCGTTCCACCATTAACCTGTCATGGTAGCCATCGACACATGTGTCCCACAGCTCTGGATGCCTCTCTACTTCACCAATCAGCCTCTCTGCATCGATTCTGGGCGCCATGCTCAGTACCTGTGTTGTTCTCTGTGCTCAAAGTTCCCCTGCAGTGAGAGGACAGGTGCCCAGCTGCTGTCTGGCGTGCAAATGAGACAGGAAATGTATGTTTGGCGCCAAAATTAATTGCCATCAATTGACCTGATAGATTGGTAACAAGTGTTTAAGATTTTGTGATGAAAAACGGACACGGACGATACGTGCTGAACACGGACATACTCCGTGTGCGGTCCGTGCAGGCACGGACCAATAGACTAAAGCGGGTCCGTGCCTGCGTGCTGCCAGCCAAAAACGGACATGTCGTCCATGTAGAAAAGCGCACACACGTACTTACAACACGGACACACGTTTCGTGTGATTTTACGTGCGTGTGCCATCTACCATTGAATAACATGAGTCTCCATGTCTCCGTGTCTCCGATACGTGCAAATACATACCGCACATGTACAAAAAAAATGGATGTGTGTTGCGGGTCTATTCTCTAATAATACAGCTCCTAGCTTCATTTTTCATAAAGAATATTGTATTAGAGGCCTGTAGTCAGGGATTCTAGCCTTACAGACTTTGCTGCTGCTACGTAAATACCCATTTTCCAATAATACGGCCTTTAGCTACATTTAGTATAGGACAAGTTAATGGAGAGTGTATTAGAGGCCAGTAGACAAGGATACTAGCCTTACAGATCTTGCTAATGCTATGTAAAAAAATCAATTTTATTCCCAATAATACAGCTCTTAAGGCCGCTTTACACACTGCGATATCGGTACCGATATCGCCAGCGTGCGTACCCGCCCCCATCGGTTGTGCGACATGGGCCAATCGCTGCCCGTGTCACACAACATCGCCTGGACTCGTCACACGGACTTACTTTCCCTGCGACGTCGATGTGACCGGCGAACCGCCTCCTTTCTAAGGGGGCATTTCGTTCAGCGTCACAGAGACATCACAGCAGCGTCACTGAACCGCCGCCCAATAGAAGCGGAGGGGCAGAGATGAGCGGGACGTAGCATCCCGCCCACCTCCTTCCTTCCTCATTGTGGCCGGGACGCAGGTAAGTTGAGGTTCCTCATTCCTGCGGTGTCATACGGAGCGATGTGTGCTGCCGCAGGAACGAGGAACAACTTCGTTACTGCTGCAGTAACGATATTTGAGAATGGACCCCCATGTCACCGATGAGTGATTTTGCACGTTTTTGCGACGATGCAAAATTGCTCATAGGTGTCACACGCAACGGCATCGCTAAAGCGACCGGATGTGTGTCACAAATTCCGTGACCCCAACGAGATCACTTGAGCGATGTCGTAGTGTGTAAAGCCCGCTTTATCTGCATTCAGTGTAGAGCAAGCTGCAGGAGAAGTAATATTGTATTAAGGCTGCTTTGCACGGTACGACCGATTGTGCAATTTCACAATCGATCGTACCCGCCCCTGTCCTTTTTGCGTCACGGGCAAATCGCTGCCCGTGGTGCACAAAGTCGGTAAGCCCCCGTCACACGTACTTACCTACCGTCCGACCTCGCTGTGGGCGGCGAACATCCACTTCCTGGAGTGGGAGGGACTTTGGCATCACAGCGACGTCACACGGCCGCCGGCCAATAGAAGCGGAGGGGCAGAGATGAGCGGGATGTAAATATCCCGCCCACCTCCTTCCTTCCACATAGCCGGCGAGAGCCGCGGATCGCAGGTAAGCGATGTTCATTGTTCCCGGGGTGTCAAACGGAGCGGCGTGTGCTACCCCGGGAATGATGAACAATTAAATTAACCGATATTATGAAACCTAGCGACCAGTACACGACTCACGATTTGTGAGCTATACTGCGTCGCTAGGAGGTGTCACACAGGCCAGCATCGCAAGCGATGCCGGATGTGCGTCACAAAAACCATGACCCCGACGATCTATCGCACGATAGATCTTCTGGTGTAAAGCAGCCTTTAGAGTCATGTAGGCAGGGATTATAGTCTTACAAACCTATTTGTTGCAATCTAAAATCAAAGCATTTTTCAGTCCTACATTTATTCTTTTCCCTATTAACCCCTTTACCACTGAGCCTGTTTTCACCTTCATGACCAGGCCAATTTTTTTCAATTCTGACTAGTGTCACTTTATGAGGTTATAACTCTAAAAAGCTTCAACATATCCCAGTAATTCCAAGATAGTATATTTTTCATGACATATGTTAGTGGTAAATTTAATACAATGTCTTTGTGTTTATTTGTTAAAAAATCCAATATTTGGGGAAAATTTTGAAAGTTTTGCATTTTTCAAACTTGGAAATTGTATACCCTTAAACCAGAGAGATATATCACCTAAAATAGTTCATAAATAACATTTCCCACATTTCTACTTTCCAAAACCACAATTTTTGAAGCATCTTTTTTGTCTAGGGAGTTAGATGGGATAAAACTTTTTGAGTAATGTCTCATTTTTCCAACAAAATTTGCAAAACCATTTTTTTAGGGACCACATTAAACTTGAATTGACTTTGAGAAGCCTAGTGACATAAAGTACCCAAAACTGACACCAATGTAAAAACTTTACGCCTCAAAGTACTCAAAAATTGCACCCAAAACGTTTATTAACCCTTTAGGTGCTTTACAGGAACTAAAGCAATGTGGAAGGAAAAAATTAAAATGTTATTTATTCCCACAAAAATGTATTTTGGTCCCAAATTTTGCATTTTCAGATGGATAAAAAGAGAAAATGCACCTATAATTTATTGGGCAATTTCTTCTGAGTACACCAATAACCCTTATGTTTTGGAAAAATACTGATTGGGAGCACGGTAGGGCTCAGAAGGGAAGGATCACCTTTTAAATTTTAGAGGTCAAAATTGTCTGGAATTGTTAGCGCATGCCATGCTGCCTGTGGAGAGCCTGTCATGTGCCTAAACAGTGGAGTTCATTCACAAGTGACCGTATTTTGGAAACTAATCCTCTGAAGAAATTAACCTAGATGTTTACTGAGCACATTGAATCCTCCAGGTGCGTCACAGAATTTTATAACGTTGAACCGTGAAAATAAAAATAAACACTTATTCACCATAAAAATGTTGCTTTAACCCTATTTTTTTATTTTTGCAAGGGTAACAGGAGAAATCCCACTGTATAATTTGCTGTGCAATTTTCCCTGAGTTCGCAGATACTTCATTTGTGGTGCAAATAAACTGTTCGGATGCACAGCAGGGCTCAGAAGGGAAGGAGCGCTGTTTATTTTTCAAATGCAAAATTGTCTGGAATTGTTAGAGAATGTCAAGTCGTGATTGGAGAGCCCCTGATGTACCTAATTAGTGGACCTTCCTCACAAGTGAAACCATTTTGGAAAGTAAGACCCTGAAGAAATTTATGAAGATTTTTGTTGAATGCCTTGAACCCCCTTGTGCTTCACAGAATTTTATAACGTTGAGCCATGAAAATGAAAAATTATATTTTTAACCCCAAAAATATTGCTTTAACCCCATATCTGTCATTTTCATAAGGGTAACAGGAGATGATGCACAAAACAATTTGTTGTGCAATTTCTTCTGAGTGCATCAATACAAATTATGTGGTTGAAAACAACTTTTATGGCACAGTGCAAAGTAAGGAAAGAGACCCATATTTGATAGTTATATAGTTCACATTTGGTTTCAAATGTCTGTGGGTGTCATGTCACATTGCAAAGCACCTAAGTTACCATAACAGCAGAAACCCTCATAAGTAGAGATGAGCGAACCGGTCGTGGTTCGGCTCAAGTTCGGTTTGCCGAACAGAGGTCTCGCTCGAGTTTGGTTCAGCGAACCGCTCGAACCGCATAGGAAACAATGGGGGGCAATCACAAACACATAAAAACACCTAGAAAACACCCTCAAAGGTGTCCAAAAGGTGACAAACAACTCACAACACAACACAAACACATGGGAAAGTGACAAGAACAAATTCTCATGCGAAAACAAAACAGCATTACGAGGAAAAAGAGGAGGAGACACAGATATATAAGTATATGCAAGGGAACATCGATGCCATTACTATGCAACTTGAGCCTTGCTCATTTTAGGCTTCCAATCTGGATAAATTGCCTGAACTCGCCACGTACGCCTTGGGGATCTTGTCGTGTCCTGCAGCCAGCGTTCTCTCTGAACCTGTCTTCAGTGCTGCTGGGGGTCTGCTGACAGATAAGCACACGTGTCTGTCCACTGACAATGTGGACATGGCTCTCAGAGGACTTTTCTTCTCCTGGGTCATCCAGGGGAGGCGAAAGGCACGCGTATTTTTGAGAGTGCTTCATGCAAAGCATCTTTTTCATTTTGAAAAGGGGGTCAACTGATGCCAGTCAAGTTGGGTGTGTGTGGCCCAATTAGTGGCAACGAGGGAGACTGTGGTTGGAGTCCCCTCGCTGTGTTTCTCAAAGAACCAAGATGAACAAGTCATGGCTCTCAGAGGACTTTTCTTCCCCTGGGTCAGCCAGGGGAGGCGAAAGGCACGCGTATTTTTGAGAGTGCTTCATGCAAAGCATCTTTTTCATTTTGAAAAGGGGATCAACTGATGCCAGTCAAGTGGGTTGTGTGTGGCCCAATTAGTGGAAACGAGGGAGACTGTGGTTGGAGTCCCCTCGCTTTGTTTCTTAAAGAACCAAGATGAACAAGTCATGGCTCTCAGAGGACTTTTCTTCCCCTAGGTCATCCAGAGGAGGCGAAAGGCACGCGTATTTTTGAGAGTGCTTTATGCAAAGTATCTTTTTCATTTTGAAAAGGGGGGTCAACTGATGACAATCAAGTGGGGTGTGTGTGGCCCAATTTGTGGAAACGAGGGAGACTGTGGTTGGAGTCCCCTCGCTGTGTTTCTAAAAGAACCAAGATGAACAAGTAATGGCTCTCAGAGGACTTTTCTTCCCCTGGGTTATCTAGGGGAGGCGAAAGGCATGCGTATTTCTGAGAGTGCTTCATGCAAAGCATCTTTTTCATTTTGAAAAGGGGGTCAACTGATGACAGTCAAGTGGGGTGTGTGTGGGCCAATTAGTGGAAACGAGGGAGACTGTGGTTGGAGTCCCCTTGCTTTTTTTTACATGATTTTCGAACTGCATGACATGCCTAAGAGGTTTAGTTTCAGCATCTCAAACTTGTTGGCTACAGAAAGGCTGCCTTTACACCCTTTTGTCACCGAGGATTTTTGAGACCTTATGCCCATTGCAGTGTCCCAAGAGCCGATGGCCATTTGCCACTCATTCTCCAAGAAAGGGGTGCCCGCACTAACACAGCAGGTCGCACACAACATCACCGCTTCCTTGAGAAACTCTGTGTGTGACAGGGTGCATTTCACCACAGATACTTGGAACAGTAAACATGGACAGGAGCGTTACATGTCGCTGACTGGGCACTGGGTAACTATGGTGATAGATGGAGAAGTGTCTGCTTTACAAGTCTTTCCGTCCCCACGACTTGTGTGTTTCAATCCTTCCTCTGTATGTACAAGTTCCTCCACTGCTTCTGCCTCATCAACCTCGTGTTGTTCCTGCACCTCAGCCCAAATTCTGTGTGGTCAGGCCACCCTTCCTTGTAACTGCGCCCAAGGAATCCCCCACACCTCCTTACTATGCTGGCAGCAGAGCTCAAGGCCATCAGGCGGTCAAATGTTTACTTTGAAATGTAGGGGAAATGTGAGACACCGCTGAGGAGTTGTGGACGGTTAGCTCTGTAGAGTGAGACCGAGTTTAATCAATGGTTGTCTCCACTCTATCAGCAGCCAGGGAATGCCGGGTGCGACAATGATGCTAAACAGTCTGTGGCCCTTCTTCAGGGCAATGTGACACACGTGCCTTGTATGGCTCACATGTTGAATCCGAATCTCCAGCAATTTTTAAAACACTATCCCGGCCTACATGTCCTTCTGTCGAGGGCACGGTGTAACGCCTGCCTGGATCGACACACTCAGACGGGCTGCAAAGGATAGGCTAGAGGAAACCCACTCGCCAAGCTGGACCCCCAGAACCCTGAAACCCTTTAACCCCTATACAGTGATTTTGAATGACACAGGGCCCAAGTTGATCAATACCTGTGGAAGGCTGCAGTTCCAGAGAATAGTAGTCATGCAGGGTCAAAACATTAATTGAGGAAGAGGAACAGAATGGGAGGGACAGGATTTAATCAGAAAATAAGCAGAGGTGAAATGCAAATCGGCTAACGAGGTACCTAAACAGCAAGCAGGAAAAGTAGTCAGGTAACAAGCACACAAACTCAAAAAACTAAACTGGGGGTAACAGTAACCAGAGGTGCATAGCTATGTCTGGCAGTGGTCTTCAGACAGGAGGGGCCTAAAAAAGGGTGTTGTGTCTTCCCATTGGTTGTAGCTGAATGATGGTACTTCATCTGTGAGATACCCACCACCTGCATTCAGCCATTGGTTCTGCATATGTCAAGGTAACGCAGCCCAGTGGGTGAGCATAACCTGCGTCCACCTGCGCCGCTGGCGTCGACTCCTCTCCCATCATCAGCACTATGCACGAAAGGAACACGTTGTCACCTTGCGACAAGAGTATAAATTGACGTAGCGGACTATGGTGGTGACTTAACAGCCGTGTGCGGCAATGATGCAAACATGGCAGCGTGCCTTCATCAGGCCAATGTGACACACGTGACTTGTATGGCTCACGTGTTTAATCTGATTCTCCAGCAATTTTTAAAACAACATCCTGGCCTACATTTGGTCATCTACATGATGGAGCACACTGTAAGCATTATTCGGAGTCAGGTGTTGGTCCAAGAGGAAGGGAGGAAGTACTGGAGGAGTCAAATGCAGAAGGGATAACAAGATTTATAAGGTCCAGATGGTCAGCGGCACCTTGGCGGCAGTCATGGTACGGTGGGGGAGAGGGATTATCAAGGGCGCATAGTATCAGCAAAACAGTTGAGGAAGGTGCAGGAGCCCAGGAAGAAATGGAGGACAAACTGGCGATGAGCATGTAAGACTCAGCAGATTAGTGAGAGCTTGCTCACATTTCGGTTGTGCGAGGTTGTGGGGAGTGGGCAGAGGAAGGAGGCATGATTCTCACCTCTCCGCCACCAACACAACAAGGACTTGGTCCTCCTGGATGCTCAAGCACATGAGTGCCTTATTGCTGCACTAGCTACAACATGACCCTCGGATTGTATGAATTCCAAGTCATGCTGACTACTGGGTTGCCACACTGTTAGATCCCCGGTACAACACAAAATTTTGCGAAATAACTCCTGCCATAGAAAGGGACGCACATATGCAGGAGTATCAGCAGAAGGTGTTACGCAATCTTACATCTGCTTTTCCACTAAACACCAGTGGTGCACAGAGTGAATCTCAATGCTTTTTCATCGATAGGAGGAAATGGTCTTACTTGTCCACATTTGAGGGACTGAGAGCTGGCTGCTGTGCTGAGACAGCGTTGAGTACGGTGTCTCTGCAGAGTTGCATTTTTGGTCATATACAAACTGAGTTGAAAAAGGACAGATTCTGGTGGAAAGGGGAACAGGTGTGTTGGAAAGGGGAAAAAAGTTTGTGTCCGTGGGTTTGGTGGTTAAGCAACATTAACATTTGCTTAAGAAACAACATCTGGTATGGTGGGACTGGCATATTTGGATAAGGTGGTATATACAATGTTACCACTGTATAAAAAATATTAAGAAGAAAAGAAAGAGAAAGGTAGATATCCCAATCGCCATTCGGTGTCCACCGTGCTCACAGATGGAAAAGGAGAGGTTGGCAACTGGAAGGTTAGGTGGAGGATACAGAGCAGGTTGACTCTGAAACAAATTGTATCCTGAAACGAGTTAGACGCCACTCGGATCTGGAGACTGGGAGCCCTGTTAGCGTCACAGGGTCCACATGACCACCCAGCCCCGGAACTCACTGTTAACAACACAGGGGCCATTGGGTATGCGGTCCGTGTGCGTAGGGGACACACCTGTGGACAGCAGGCGCATCAGCAGCAGCAGGCCTGTTTATGCCACTGGGCTGCACTAGCAGGACTGAAAGGACAGGAGCTGTTCTTAAACGTTCTGCGTTACCAACTGTGGTGGCTGCCTGCATCGATGCCCTCTCCTTGCCTACCTCTGACCTAAAGCGAAAATGGCTTCAACACATGGAGGTGTGCTCTTTCGGATAATACAAGACTGGCCACCTTCTTGTTGGCTATAGTTATATAGTTTTATAGTTATAAAATTTGCGTAGCAAAATGAGCAGGAGGGTGTAATGCAGAGGTGCTGGAAATAGCTTGGCACCAGTGTGGCACAAATGGAGTACAACAGCCACTTTTTGGATGCCACTAACTGTCAGCACTCTTTTAAATTAAAATAGCTTTACAAAAATGTGCAGGAGGATGTAATGCAGAGGTGCTAGAAATAGCTTGGCACCAGTGTGGCACAAATGGAGTACAACAGCCACTTTTTGGATGCCACTAACTGTCAGCACTCTTTTAAATTAAAATGGCTTTACAAAAATGTGCAGGAGGATGTAATGCAGAGGTGCTAGAAATAGCTTGGCACCAGTGTGGCACAAATGGAGTACAACAGCCACTTTTTGGATGCCACTAACTGGCAGCATTTTTTTTATTATTATAGCTTATTAAAAACAGAGCAGGAGGGTGTAATGCAGAGGTGCTAGAAATAGCTTGGTACCAGTGTGGCACAAATGGAGTACAACAGCAACTTTTAGGATGCCACTAAGTTTACTCAGTGTTTGCAAGTATAATGGCTTAGTAACAATGAGCTTGAGTGTGCAATGCAGAGGTGCTGCAAATAGATTTGCACTAGTGGGACACTAATGGAAGTCCAACAGCCACTTTTAGGATGCCACTAAGTTTCCTCAGTGTTTGCTAGTATAATGGCTTAGTAACAATGAGTTGAGTGTGCAATGTAGAGGTGCTGCAAATAGATTTGCACTAGTGGGACACTAATGGAAGTCCAACAGCCACTTTTAGGATGCCACTAAGTTTCCTCAGTGTTTGCTAGTATAATGGCTTAGTAACAATGAGCTTGAGTGTGCAATGCAGAGGTGCTGCAAATAGATTTGCACTAGTAGGACACTAATTAAAGTCCAACAGCCACTTTTAGGATGCCACTAAGTTTACTCAGTGTTTGCTAGTATAATGGCTTAGTAACAATGAGCTTGAGTGTGCAAAGGGCAGGAGGGTACAGTGGCCGGGTTGTGCTTCAGTGTAGAGGAAACGAAGCCTCACTTTCTATCCCTCCTAATGGGGAAATGCAGCAAGGAACTCCCTGACCTTAGCTACACAGATGCTCTTATCTGTAGCTGTTAAAACCTCTTTCCACGGACCTGACTGTCACCTATGGCTCTGACCCTGCTGTTATTAGCCCTGACAAGGGCTGAAAGAAACTTCTATCCCTATTCTGTATGTGCGTACAGCATACACAGCAGTATCGGAGACAGGAGCTGCACCTGCAGTGACTGACACCCAGACGCAGAAGGCAGATAATGGCATCCAGACGAGCAGATGCCCATATTTATAATGCAGGCACATGTGACATGGACATCCTATCACACATGCCGTTGCTTCTCTGGCTAAAAGTCCACTTAGCTCTGTGTGTGTCTGGGATTGGCTGACATGCTGGCCCGCCCCACTATACGCGCGCTTAGGGAAGGAAGACAAGGAAAAAAAAAAATGGCGATTGCCATTATCCCAGCAGCAGGGATCTGAATGCGCAGTCCCCGCACACTATACACTGAAATTTCATAACAGTGTGAGTCACAGAGTGACTTACACTATTACAGCGAAAAGCCAGCTAGTAATTAGCTTGGCTTTTTGCTGCTAGAACCGTTCTCGAACGTAACTAGAACTATCGAGCTTTTAGCAAAAAGCTCGAGTTCTAGTTCGATCTAGAACAGCCCCCAAAATCACTCGAACCGCGAACTGGAGAACCACGAACCACGAATAGCGCTCAACTCTACTCACAAGTGAAAACTGCAATTGTCAATTAATTCATCCATGGTTTTAGTAAGCATATTGACACAACAGGTGTGTTATAAAATGTTATACTATTGGGTGGTGAACAAAAAATAATGACATATTTACCACTAAAATGTTGTTTTAACTAGAGATGAGCGAACCGGCCGTGGTTCGGCTCGAGTTCGGTTCGTCGAACGGAGGTCTCGTTCGAGTTCAGTTCGGCGAACGTTCGACGAACTGAACTCGAACCAATAGGATATAATGGGAGGCAATCACAAACACATAAAAACGCATTATAAATGTACACATACAGTTAATAAACATTGCCATAACACTTACCGGTCCCCGCCATCCCTCCTGCACTCTGTCTCCTGCCGCTATTCCATCCAATGATCGCTGAATCCTCCTGGTGACCAGCACTGCCAGCAGTGATGCAGGACCTATCGTGACGTCAAAATAGCCATGTGACCAGTCACGTGGCTATTATCTCATTGGCTACAGACTGGTCACATGACTATGACGCGTCATGTAGGACCTGTCATTGCACTCTCCGGTACACGGTGCACATTTGTGTATCGCCATGTACCAGCGACATGCTCTAGCACACGGTCGACTCCCCGTTCCGTTAGGGACCGGCTGACACAGCCGGTCATTAACGGAGATCACCGTTGCCATAGCAACGCAGTTAGCGGTGACGTCACCTCTAACTGCGGCTCCGGGAGCACCGTTGCTATGGTAACGCGTCTGTCAGCGTTACCGCTGTTACCTCTGACAGCCAGCAGCACTGATCACTCACGGAGTGAAGGCTGCACGCTGCTTCCCGTGCAGCCTTCACGGAGTGAAGGCTGCACGGGAAGCAGAGTCTTCCCCCATGCAGCAGTGATGGAGCAGAGCTGCATTTGTTGAACGAGAAAGACAGAAGACCATGGATCGTGGAGGGCTGACAGGGGGTAACAAAGATGGAGTCTCTAATGTGTCTGTGTATTTATTTCTATAAAATGTATTTTTTCTCTGTGTGGTATCTTTTTTTTAACCCTTTATTGGAGATTCTTAATGGCCGGGTCAAACGTGCCTGACATTAAGAATCTCTGGCTTAATACTAGCTAGTAAAACAAAGCTAGTATTAACTCATTATTACCCAACAAGCCACCCAGCTTCAGGGCTGTTGGAAGAGTTGGATACAGCACCAGATGATGGCGCTTCTATGAAAGCGCGATTTTCTGGGGCGGCTGCGGACTGCAATTCGCAGCAGAGGCGCCCAGAAACCTCGGGCTAACCTGTGCTGCGGATTCCAATCCCCAGCTGCCTAGTTGTACCCGGCTGGACACAAAAATGGGGCGAAGCCCACGTCATTTGTTTTTTAATTATTTCATGAAATAAGTGAAATAATTAAAAAAAACGGGCTTCCCTATATTTTTGGTTCCCAGCCGGGTACAAATAGGCAACTGGGGGTTGGAGGCAGCCCGTGGCTGCCTGCTGTACCTGGCTAGCATACAAAAATATGGCGAAGCCCACGTCATTTTTTTGGTGGGCAAAAAACTTCTGCATACAGTCCTGGATGGAGTATGCTGAGCCTTGTAGTTCTGCAGCTGCTGTCTGCTCTTCTCCACCATACAGACAGACAGCAGCTGCAGAACTACAAGGCTCAGCATACTCCATCCAGGACTGTATGCAGAGGTTTTTTGCCCCCTGAAAAAATTATGTGGGCTTCGCCATATTTTTGTATGCTAGCCAGGTACAGCAGGCAGGTACGGCTGCCCCCAACCCCCAGTTGCCTATTTGTACCCGGTAGGAACCAAAAATAAAGGGAAGCCCTTTTTTTATTATTTCATGAATTTCATGAAATAATTAGAAAACAAATGACGTAGGCTTCGCCCCTTTTTTGTGTCCAGCCAGGTACAACTAGGCAGCTTGGAATTGGAATCCGCAGCACACGTTGGCCTGAGCTTTCTGGGCCCCACTGCTGCGAATTGCAGTCTGCAGCCGCCTCAGAAAATGGCACTTTCATAGAAGCGCCATCTTCTGGCGCTGTATCCAATTCTTCCAGCACCTGCCTGCTATACCTGGCTAGCATACAAAAATATGGCGAAGCTCACGTCCTTTTTTGTAGTTTTTTGGCAAAAAAATAAAAAATGCTTCCCTGGATTTTCCATTGCCAGTGAAGGTAAAACCAAGCAGTGGGGATTAGCAGCCAGTAGCTGCTTGGATTACCCTTAGCGAGCAATACAAAAAATGCAGCGGGAGCCCATATATATTTTTTTTTAATTATTTATTTAAATAACTAAAAACAAAATGGGCTTCCCTGTATTTTGATTGCTGGACATCACAGTGCTTTAAAAATAAATCTTTAAAAAAAATGACGTAGAGCTCCGCGGTATTTTTGATTCTCAGCGCAGATAAAGCAGACAGCTATGGGTTGCCACCCCCATCTGCCTGCCGTTACCTTGGTTGGCAATCAAAATACAGGGAAGCCCATTAATTTTTTCTATTTAAAAAATTGTTAAAAAAAAAATGACGTTGGGTTTCCCCATTTTTGATAGCCAGCTAGGGTAAAGCAGACGGCTGTAGCCTGAAAACCACAGCTGGCAGCTTTACCGTGGTTGGGGATCCAATGTGGAGGTCCCCCCAGGCTCTTTTTTTATAATTATTTTATAAATATTAATAATTACACAAAAAAGTAGGGTCCCCCCAAATTGGATCAACAGCCAAGGTAAAGCGGACAGCTGTGGTCTGGTATTCTCAGGGTGGGAAGGTCCATAGTTATTGGGCCTTCACAGCCTAAAAATAGCAGGCCGCAGGCACCCCAGACGTGGCGCATCCACTAGATGTGCCGATCCTGGCGCTTCACCCCAGCTCATCCCGTGCCCTGGTGCAGTGGCAAACGGGGTAATAAATCGGGTTGATACTAGCTGTAAGGTCACCTGACATCAAGCCCAGCAGTTTGTGATGTCATGGCGTCTATTAGATACCCAACATCATAAACTGTCAGTACTAACAAAAAAAAAAAATCGACAAAAGAAATTTATTTGAAAAACAGTCCCCAAAACATTTCCTCTTTCACCAATTTATTGTAAGAAAAAAAATAAAGGGGTCCCACGACGACTCTGGACCGTCTCGAATATAATGGGGAAAAACTCAGGGAACGTATCCCCCATTTTCAAGGAGTGCAGACCCTTCATGTGAGTGTGGGTGCAATGAATCTGCACTCACTCTCCCCAGGTCCACAGCAGCAGAGTCCATGTCGTAATGGTTGCTACAAAAGCTGCAATGCCCTGCTCATGAGGTAAGGGCATGCCTAATCAGGAGAACTATTCTACGTTTCCAAATATTGGTATTTGCTGATATTATTGCTATTCCCCCTACTATATATTGGGGATAGGATCTTGGAGATGGAATACCCCTTTAAGTCTAGTTATCAAGCTGAATGAATACTTAACAACAGAGCTCGCTATTTAGATTTGTTTTCTTGTGGCGTATAACGGACTCTCATGTTTGGTAGTCATTCAGCAGGAAAACTATAAAAGCAAATCCCTCCATTTGGAAATGTAGTATATAGCTCTCCTGATCAATTATGTTCCTTACCTCATGAGCAGGGCATTTCAGTAATAATAATAATTTATTCATTTATATAGCGTTATTAATTCCATAGCGCTGTATGTCTTTGGAGTGTGGGAGGAAATTGAGTACCCGGAGGAAACCCACGCAAACACGGGGAGAACATACAAACTCCTTGCAGATGGTGTCCTTGGTGAGAATTGAACCCAGGACCTCAGTGCTGCAAGACTGCAGTGCTAACCACTGAGCCACCGTGCCGCCCATTTAGCTTACAGATGCATAACCACCACTCACTGTGTCTGAACACAGGAAGCTGAGCTGAAAGCCGCTCTGTGCATGCGGCAGCATCTATTGTGAAAGAGAGGGCCGTGGGGGAATCAACGCTGCACAGGTACCGTGGGACACCGGGGAACACCGGTGAGGTTATAGGGGGTGACCTGGCAGGGCCTGGGAAGGAGTTTTCTGTCGCATGTGTCATGGCACATGTCACAGAAATCAGAGGAGTAGGGTGAATGCGGCCGGCGCGCTGCTGTGCGCGCGGCCATCTTGGATTTCTGGGAGGGCATCAGGGGGGGCACTTTGGCGACACCGGGGGACCGGAGGGGACCGGGGAGGAGATTTATCATGTTTGTTCATGCCAGATGGGAGATAAATAATTTTTTACCGGCGCTGTCATTTACTGTAACGTGATCATCGGTGTACGGTGTATACCTGTGATCACGTGAGCGGGGACCGGAAAAAACGTCCTGAATCATGATCTCCAGGGTCTCAGCTAGCCCTGAAACCCCGGAGATTTTCTGACGCTGCGGGGGCGTTATTCACTTATTTCTGCCTGCTGTTTATAAACGGCAGATCAGAATAAGGATACATTAACACGACCAATCCATTTTTGCGGTCTGCAAAAAACAGTCCGTTTTTTTTCACGGGTGCATCCGTGTGGCATCCGTTTCCGTTCCATAGACGGTCCGTATGTCATCTATTTGTCATCCGTGTGCCTTCCATTTTTTTTGTGTACTGCAAAAAAACTGAAGGAGGATAAATGCATAAATTTACCCAGGATCCATAGCTTCATCCTACATGAGGCGGTCCCATGTTCACTCCAGTGCCATTTTCTACTGCTTTTCACAGCGTAGAGCGCTCTGGTGATTTTCTTGTGCTTGTGCACTTCATATCAGTCTTTTCTGTCATTATAATGGCAGAAAGACACATAATGTCCCACTCTCCTGCATTTTGCAATTTTGCACCCTTTGGTGCCTTTCATGTGGCACTAAGGGGTGCTTAGCTTTGTATTTAGCCAAAAATATGAAAAAAAAAATGATGTAGGGTTCCCCCTATTTTTGTTGCCAGCTAGGGTAAAGCAGACGGCTGCAGCCTGCAGACAACAGCTGGCAACCTCAGCTTGGCTGGTAATCCAAAACTGAGGGCACCCCACGCTGTTATTTTAAATTAAATAAATAATTTTTAAAAAAAAACACGTAGGGGTCCCCCCAAAATTGGATCACCAGCCAAGGTAAAGCAGACAGGTGGGGTCTGATATTCTCAGACTAGGGAGGTCCATGGTTATTGGACTCTCCCCAGCCTAAAAATAGCAGGCTGCAGCCACCCCAGAAGTGGCGCATCCATTAGATGTGCCAATCCTGGTGCTTCGCCCCAGCTCATCCCGCGTCCTGGTGCGGTGGCAAACGGGGTAATATATGGGGTTAATACCAGATGTGTAATGTCACCTGGCATCAAGCCCTGGGGTTGGTGAGGTCAGGCGTCTATCAGATACCCGACATCACCAACCCAGTCAGTAATAAAAAACAATAGACGACAAACACATTTATATTTGAAAAAACACTCCCCAATACATTCCCTCTTTAACCAATTTATTAGAAAGAAAAACAAATCCAGGTCTGGTGTAATCCAAGGGGTTGCCATGACGATCCACACTGTCCCAGTCAATGAAGAGCAGGATGTTCCCCATTGGCTGGGAGAGCAGTGCAGTGACCTGAGCTAACATCAATGGGTCAGCCCAGGTCACTGCAGGGGATGACAAGTGCTGCTGTCAGCGAGGTACATTACCTGTGCTGATCTCCTGCACTGCTGACAGCACCTGTCACTGAGTTCAATGACCACCGCCTTCACAGCCAAGTATTGCGAGCGGCCCGTGACGTCACCACTAATCAGTCTCGGGTCGGAAGCGAGAGAAGGTGATGTGACAAGCGGCGGCCATGGAGGACAGTGACAGCGCTGAGGTCGGGACTTCATCACCGCAGGTAAGCCGAGCGGGACCATGTGTGCAGAGTGCAGGTGGGCGGAGCCATTTGTGCTGGCGGCGGAGTGCGAAGTGGGTGGCGCTGAGGACGTCAGTGTCGTTGACTGCTTGTCTGGGGACAGGTGAGTGTGAGTGTGTGTGTGTGTGTGTGTGTACATGCCGCGTCCAGGAGGGGGCGGAGTGAGCTGAGCGGGGAAGTGTGGGCTTCCTGCACATAACTAGGATAAACATCGGGTTACTAACCAAAGCGCTTGGCTTGGATACCCGATGTTTATCTTGGTTACCAGCTTCTGGCAGGCTGCCAGCGATGGCTCCTGCACACTGTAGCTGTAAAAAGCCCTGCTTTTTGCTGCTAGAACCGTTCTCGAACGTATCTAGAACTATCGAGCTTTAGCAAAAAGCTCGAGTTCTAGTTCGATCTAGAACAGCCCCCAAAATCACTCGAGCCACGAACTGGAGAACCTCGAACCGCGAACCGCGCTCAACTCTAGTTTTAACCCAATTTCCAATTTTTACAAGGGAAATAAGGCTCCGTTACATGCAACGACGTATCTAATGATATATCACCGGGGTGACGGATTCAGTGACGCACATCCGGCGTTGTTAGCGACGTCGTTGCGTGTGACACCAACGATCGGCGGTTAACAATGGAAAATACACACCAAATCGTCTATCGTTGACACATTGTTCATTTTCAAAAAATCGTTGATTGTTGAGGACGCAGGTTGTTCTTCGTTCCCGTGGCAGCACACATCGCTACATGTGACACATCGGGAACGATGAACTACAGCTTACCTGCAGCCGCCGGCAATGAGGAAGGAAGTAGGTGGGCGGGATGTTACGGCCGCTCATCTCTGGCCCTCCGCTTCTATTGGGCAGCCGCTTAGTGATGCCGCACGAACCGCCCCCTTAAAAAGGCGGCGGTTCGCCAGCCACAGCAACGTCGCTAGGCAGGTAAGTCCATGTGACGGCTCCTAACGATATTTTGCGCCACGGGCAGCGATTTGCCCGTGATGCACAAACGACGGGGGCGGGTACGATATCTTAAAGCCCCCTATAGGTAAAAAAGGCCTCATAATGTGTTATACAAGCTCTTCTAAATGTGGCACTACCTTACATCTATGAGTATAGTGATGATTTAGTCTCTGGAAAACATCCATGGAGTCAAACGCAGTGAAAGTTGCAGAAATATAAATTGCAAATAAGCTTGTGTTGTGCCCAGTACATTGTAGTGCCCATACATTGTGCCCAGCTCGTGCTTCTGAAGACCTACACCCTGTAAATAAAGTTGGCTTCTTCACTACTAAAGATGAGCAAACTTGTTTGAAAAAGTTTGCAAATCTCAAATTTGACATGAGCCTTGCCCATTCGGATTTGGGTTCGGATTTCCGAAAACTTTTGGCAACATTGACAAAATTCTGCCTTTGTTCGGTAACTGTTTATGTTTTCACTAATGTTTTTCTTCTATCTTATTACTACTTTGGCTAGAATACTGGTGCTGTATGATGAGTGGAAGGGAGGTGTTTGATGAGGGGAGGGGGTGGGGAGAGGTCAGAGGAGCGTCTGACTGTTTTTTTTCCTCACTTAATGTGTGTATGTTCCGGCAGCCAGTCAAGGCGCAGAAACCATCCACAATGATCAGACACAAGAGCTTGTGTCATTGACTGCCTAAGTCACATATCCCTTTGCATATAAAAAGCAGATATGTGACGTTGGTGCCATTTTATGATTGCTAAAGGTTAGGTGCTGCCGCCGCTGCTGCTGAACAGTTGGCTAATCTAGGCCATTTAATCATAGGTAGTTGAGATAGTTAGGATGGAGGGCAATAGTATTAAATAGGGAAGAGCAGGGACATGCAGCACTCCAACAAAAAATTTGCTATTTACTCATTTAAATAGTGGCCATTTTGTGGTCGAGCTAAAAATTGCTATTTCCTTATCTAAATAGTGGAAAATCAGTCCTCCAGCAAACAATTGTTATTTCCTCATCGAGGGGCTGCTGATAAGTCTTTGGCTTTGTGATCTTTTTGTGATTTTCTTTGTTTCTATGTTAATATATGTTTTCAAAATGTTGTGTTTGTTGCTTATAGCAACAGTGTTCTTCGGGAAACAAAATGGTGGAGTCTAATGCGATATTCCCAGCAACTGAGAGAAGAGGAGTGATAAAATTCTTGTTTCTGCAAGGAAAGTCCGCTAAAGATATTCATGATGATATATCACAGACATTGGGGGATCAAAGCCCTTCATATTCCACAGTTAAGAACTGGGATGCCAAATTTAAAACCAGCCACTTCAGCACCAATGATGAGGAACGTCCTGGACGACAGAGAGTGTTTGTTGTTCCGGAGATCGTCAATGCTATGCACAACCTCATACTGGTGAATTGACGAATTTCAGCTAAAGTAATAGCAGATATCATGGGGATTTCCCATGAATGTGTTTGTGTCATTATCAATGAACATTTGGACATGAGGAAGCTATCTGCAAAGTGGGTCCCCAAATGTTTGACAACAGATGAGAGAAGCATGCGAGTGAAAACTTCCTGGTCCATATGTCAGCATTTTTGGACTGATAATAACTTCCTGGATTGACTGGTCACTCTGGATGGGACCTGGAATTATTTGTATGACCCTGAAAACAAGCAGCAGTCAAAAGAGTGGGGGCACAGTGGTTTTCCTCATCCAAAGAAGGTCAGGGTGCAAAAATCAGCCACTAATGTGATGGCGTCTCTGTTCTGGGACAAGGAGGGAGTGCTGCTATTGGACTACTTTTCAAAGGATTCCACCATCAATGTAAGGTATTGCATTGAAGTTTTGGACCAATTATAGGCAGCTCTGAAGGCCAAAAGGTGCAGCAAGCTGTCCAAAGGGATCTTGTTCCTGCAAGACAACACCTACGCTCACACTGCACGAGCGACCATGGCAAAAGTGGAAGGGTTGGGATTTCACCTGGTTGACCACCCACCTTATTTACCAGATCTAGCTCCCTCCGACTAGTATCTGTTTCCAAACCTCAAGGGTACCAAATTTCACACCATTTCTGATGCCGTTGCTGCTACAGATGTCTGGTTTGAGGCACAACCGAAATCCATCTTTTTGCAAGACTTACAGAACTTGGAATACCGATGTGAGAAGTGTGTTGACATCAGTGGAGAGTATGTGGAATAAATGTAAAGTTTCATCATCCTATCTTGTTTCTTTTTGGATAAAGCTAAAGACTTATCAGCAGCACCTCGTAAATAGGGGAAATTCTATAGTCGAGCTAAAAAGTTCTATTTCATTATCTATATAGTACAAAATCAATGTCCGGCTAAAAATTGTTATTTTCTCATTTAAATAGTGGCCATTCTGTAGTCGAGCTAAAAATTGCTATTTCATTATCTAAATAATGTAAAATTAGTGATCCAGCTAAAAATTGTTATTTTCTCATTTAAATAGTGGTGATTGTGTGGTCGAGCAAAAAATTGCTATTTCATTATATAAATAGTGGAAAATCAGTGCTTCAGCTAAAAATTGCTATATCCTCATTCAAATAGTGTACATTCTGTGGTCCAGCTAAAAATTGTTATTTCTTTCTCTAAATATTTCAAAATCTTTGCTTCAGGTCAAATTTGTCATTAAATCACCTAAATAGTGATTGTTAATTTAGTGATAGGTAACTGATAGGTTTGGAACTATTGTTGTGAAACAGCTGGTTAGAAGAAGGGAAGAGAAAATAAATCATGAGTGGGAAATCCCAAGTCCATGGTAGGGGAATAAGCATGGTGTTTGTGGTGTAGGTGGGTAGGTGCTAAGGTTCCTGAAATCTCTACTGAACATATACTGGCTCATCCTAGCCAAAGACAACTAACAACTTCTGTTACTAGATGGGCTACTGCACTCCCTTTCTTTGGCAGCCACACAGCTGTAAGAGTTGTGGATAAGGGCCAAAAAGAGCATGTGCTACTGTCGCGGGCGGGGAGGAGGGTGTCAGCACACTACGCTCACCCCTTCTGCTCGGGTCCGGCGGTTGCTGCTCAGTGGTGGCTCGAGCTGTGGGCCGGATCCCGGGGGTTCTCGAGCGGCACTCCTCGCCCGTGAGTGAAAGGGGGGATGTTGGGTGTGGGGATAGTTTATTGTCCGTGACGCCACCCACGGTTGTGGTGATTTCACCACCGCTGCTCAATATGGGGATCCCGGGGATGGTGATGCGGAGCAGCCAGGTGTTGTGTTGTCCCTCCGTGGGTAGGGGTTGGTGATCCCGGGGCCCGGTGATGAGATGGGAGATGCAGGGCCTGGTGGGCGCAGGAACGCGGTGGCAGCACTGTGCCTTGCGGCACTGTGGTACTCACTCAGCCTGAGACGTTGACACAGTTTTATGGTAAACCACACGGCTGGAAAGACGGTTCCCACGGACGGCTGCACTTGCTCTCCCAGTAGGTGACGGTGATGTCCCTTTTCCTTGCACCTTTGTTTCTGTGTTGGTAGCGATGGGTTCCCACCGGTAACCCGCTCCCCGGCTTCAAGCTGGACCGGAGGAGCTCTACTCTTTGCCCGCAGGCGCTGGCCCTGAGAAACTGGTGTCCTGGCGGTGGCGGTGTTTCTACTACAATGGTTGGGCTGTTGCCTTCAATCGGGACTTGGTTGTTGGGGGATCTGCGTCCCCTTCACTGACGGATTTGGCAAATTCTGGCGACTCCAAGCCTTGCCGGGGTCCGAGAGGCCCCTGCCCTGGTGCTGACTGTCCTTTGGTACACTGCTCCAGACCGCCGGGCCACTACCCGTCCGCGGTCCTTCCAGGAACTTCCAAACGGTCCCCCTCCAGACAGTCACCGCCGTTGCTGACCTTGCTGACCCTGTCCTGCACACAGCTGGACTCACTTCAGGCTTTCTTTCTGTCACCTTTCACTTTCCTTCAACTTCTCCTACTCCTCCTTTACCACTTCCACTTCACTTCCTTTCACTTTCACCTCCTAAACTCATCTTAGCTGTTTACTCCTTCACTTCCCTAGCTTATCTGCCTGGTTCTTCCCGCCTCCAGGGCTGTGTACTCCTCGGTGGGCGGAGCCAACCGCCTGGCCCACCCCCTAGTGTGAACATCAGCCCCTGGAGGAAGGCAACAAGGATTTTGGTTAGCTTTGATGTGCCTAAGTGGGATGTAGGATGTGGTGGTGCGATGACCTGTGACCCCTGGCTTGTCCAGGGCGTCACACTACAGTAGATGACAAGCACGGAATCAAGTGGCCTCTCCTCCTTTTCCTCCACCTCAACTTCACACACAGTACAGTCCTTAGAGGTGGCAACCCAATTACCCTTGTTTACCCTAGGTCACAACTTTACAGCTGCCCAGCTGACTGTGGGGAATCACAGATGAGAGAGTCTGCAGAGATTTTCACACATTCTATTCCATGGGCTTTAGAGGTATGCTCCAAAGATGCACAGACTCAAGACAAGGAAAGCATCTGAAATGATACCTAAAATCTTTGTCGGTTGGATCTGGGGTTGGACAAAGTAGAGAATCTAGACTCACGTCACCAGACATTAAGCCCCGGGGGTGGAGGTGATGATGATGATGATGAGTAGAGATGAACGATGTTCGATTCGAACCATTCGCCAATTTCAAATTCGAGTGATTTTGGACAGTGTTCGAGTCGTTCGACAAACTTGAACGATTTGCTTCAAGTTCGGCCGTTCGAGTTACCGTTCGATAACGGTTCGATCACCAAAAGCGTGGCTTTTCATAGTAAGGCTATGTGCGTACGTTGTATATTTGCATGCGTCCTGTGTACCCAGCACAATCCCTCTCTCTTTCCTACTCACCGATCACGAGCGCGGCACTGCACGGCTGTCACAAAGTTCCGGCGGCTTTTCCTCTTTTGAAAATGGCTGCCGCTCATTATTCAATCTGGTATTCCCTGCCCATGATTGGTTGTAGTCAGACACTCCCCCACGCTGAGTGACAGCTGTCTCACTGCAACCAATCACAGCCGCCGGCGGGCGGGTCTATATCGTGGAGTAAAATAAATAAATAAATAATTTAAAAAAAAAAAAACCCCTGCGGTCCCCCCCAATTTTGATACCAGCCAAGATAAAGCCACACGGCTGGAGGCTAGTATTGCCAGGATAGGGAGCGCCATGTTATGGGAGCCCACCACCCCAACAATATCAGCCAGCAACCGCCTGAAATTGCCGCATCCATTAGATGCGACAGTCCCAGGACTTTACCCGGCTCATCGGGAATTGCCCTGGTGTGGTGGCAATCAGGGTAATAAGGTTAGGTTAACCATGACAGGCGTCTCCCTGAGATACCTTTCATGATTAACGTGTAAGTGAAAGTAAATAACACACAACGAAAAATCCTTATACCATGCCAAACCACAGGAGTCCAGATGAAGTTAGTAAATCTCTTTTCTTTATTTCCAGGGGTCTACGAGTTTCAAGGACATATCCGTCCTCTTCCTCAGGACAAAATGCAGAGAATACTATAGGCTATAGTATTCTCTGCATTTTGTCCTGAGGAAGAGGATGAATATGTCCTTGAAACGCGTAGACCTGTGAAAATAAAGAAAAGAGATTTACTAATTTCACCTGGACTCCTGTGGTTTGGCGCGGTATTTAAACCTGCTTTTCTCCTGCTGTCTGAAATCACTCCTTTTTGCGGGACCGCTGCCTTTCACGCTACTTTCATGCTGTCAAAGGGGTTGTGACTGGCACAACCGCATCAGGCGAGTATTTCTGCCAAACATTCACCTGTCATTGTCATACCGGATAAGACCCTATTTGCGCCTATTCTTCCCACAGTTTTTCTCGAAGACTACTAGGTGGCAGATGGTCTGGACCTGTTAGGAGCTGGAACCCCGGTCGCAGGGGATTGAGTCAAGGGGCACAGATTGCTGAGGAGGGCAGCCGGTGGCCTTGCGCCATCTCTGGGCAGGGGCCAGGGTACGCGGACCGTAGGCCGGGAAGTAGCTTCAAGCATCCTGATAGTTTACCCGATGGACGGGGGTGAAGTCTTCAAGATTCATCCCTCACCCACTCCAAAATCGGGGTACTAGCGCAACGATGGGATAGGACTTTCCCACTATATCGTCCAGAAAATCCCAAGCGTGAACCCTGAGAGCAAGCTCACTCCGTTAGCCATACGAATGAGCGGGACCTGATTAGTTCCACACTATAGGGTCCACACAGTGAACAAGGTGCCACGGAAAAGGCCACAGGCTAACGAGCAACACCAAGGGCACAGATCCAAGCGTGCTCCCTCCTTGCTGCAGCGGTGCTCAGAATTCTGGTTTACAAGCTGTTGGTGTCAGTATTCTTGGGCTGAGTGAGTACGCAGAAAACCCTTTCCTCCCCAATGGCACACCCTTCACTACCATCACCGGGCCCCCCGGGGCAAAACACCCTACCCACGGAGGGGTTAAACACCTTGCTGCCATACCACCGCCACCGGGCTCGCCCAACAGCAGTGGTGGTACTCCATCTTACCACACACCGTGGGTGGCGTCACGAACTTCCAAATCCCCTGTAGATATTCCCTTTTTTCACTTTGAGTGTCCGCGCGACCCCTTCCCAGGTCTGGAGACCCCTCGACTGCCACTGCGGTTCCGGATCCGAGCGGCTCGGTGGTACACTTCGAAAAAATACATACGTTTTTCTGTGAATCTTACTATGCTAAAACGCAGCCTAGCCAGCCTCCCTGACCACCGTTCACCCCATCAACTGCAATTGCTGCATCTTTCTCCTCTGACACCATTGAAAGTGTTCACATATGGGTTTCCAAAAGCTGATGGCACGCATGCCTTTCACTCATCTACCTCTGTTACTATCCTTAAATGTGTCTAGCAATAAAAGTCTATGAAGCTAATATTGGTGCCACCTGTGTGTGGCTGAACAGAAAAGCAGTTTGAGCTGTTGCATGAGGTATGAGGGCTCTCTTAACCCACCAGGCCTACAGCTGTCACTCATTCACCTCAATGTTTCTTATACTAATAGTCTAGAAAGCTAATTGCTATGCTTTGAGCTGTTTTGGCAGTTTTTCACCCAGCTAAAAGTGTTGTTTATGACTTTGGTTCCCCTTGAATTCAATGGGGTTTGGATATGTTTGTCAAACTGTTCGTCGAACACAAGGAATGATGGCACACCAAACCAAACCGTGAAAGATTCCCTCATCTCTACTCACTACAAGAATGCCAAACATGTGGACGCTAATTGTGGTTGAGGCACATTATGGGTTTCAGTAGGGGGAGGGGAATTTTCACTTTGGAGGGCAGATTTTGCTGGATTCCTTTTTTGAGTGTGGTAATCATAGTGTTTTTCCGGAGCCTTTGTACTACCAGTAATGTGGAAGCCCTCTATATTTCCATTAACAGATGACAGACCTCAGGGGGGACTTGTGTTTTTGTGGGTTAAGTTGAATGCTATTTAGTGGCAGTTTGGGTACAAAACATTTTGGATCAGACCATATTTATCCTGTGCTCTATGCAAAGCGCTTACATTAGGGTTTCCATCTACATCTCTGAACTTGATAATTCAGGTGAAATCCCCAATGGATCCATTGACTACTGAGGCAGCACAGTTACTCCGGACTCTGTCTACCTCTGTTCAGCAGTGTCTGTCTTTTCAAAGGTAAACAAAACTGTTGAAGACCGCACTTTTGTGCCCGCCTAAAGTGACATGTAAAACGATGGACACTGCTATACCACAGGCAAGAGTTCAAAGTGACTTCCTCTGCCTCATTACAGTAAAATTTCTGTGTGGAATTTTGTCTGAATCATGTTTTTCACAAGTAATGCCTATTGTAAGTGCTCAGCGTAGAGTGCAGGATAAGCATGAGCCACGCCATGCTGTGATCTTTGAGAGGCAGAATAAGGATAAGTTCACACACTGTGTTTTTCGCGGCATTTTTGCGTGTTTTTCGGGTGCGTTTTTGCTCAGAAAACTGCATGACTTTACTTCCCCAACAAAGTCTATGAGTTTTCATTTTTGCTGTCTGCACACAGCGGGTTTTTTTAAGCTGCGTTTTTGTGGTGCCCACAAAAACGCATCATGTCAATTTTTTTTGTGTTTTTCACTGCGTTTTCCACCCATTGAGTTCAATGAGATGTTCAGAAACGCAATGATAAACGCAAATTGAAAATATAGCTGCATTTTAATGCGTTTCTATGACCAAAAACGCAGCTATAAACGCAAGGGGTGGGTAGCAAAGTGACATGTACAGGAAGAGGATTCCTACTGTTTGTAAACACAGAAGCGTGACTCCTCCCGGTACCGTCACCACTGCCTCCACCTCCCGTCCTGTGCCATGTCCGCTCCCATGCAGCGCCATGTCGGGGCGGGATATGGAAGCAGCTGCGAAATCAAAAGTAGAAATCAACAGTAGAAAAAAAAATGTCATACTTACCTGTCTGCAGACTCACGGTGCCATGTCCGCTCCCAGCTCCTCTCCCGGTACCACCACCCCTGCTCCGGCTGCGTGCAGGCTCCCGTGCACGTACGATAGCTGCAGGACCTGGTGGTGATCACCTGATGTGGTCACATGACGCGTCAGCTTATCATAAGACTCGCGGTGACGTCGGCTTTTTACCGCCCGGCCGGCTTAAATGATCAGCTGATGCCGTCAGGAGACTTCAGCAGATTACTGGCAGCTTCTGGAGCGATCAGACGGGAGCCAGCAAGGACGTGTGTATTTTTTTTTTTTTTGCACTGATGCATCAGCTGATTGTATAAATGGCTTTGTGTGATGTGGGTTGTGATTCACATCCTTGAACCTGACACATCATCTGATCGCTTTGCCTTCCAGCAAACCTATCAGATGATATTGGATCCGAATTGGACGGTGTGGGACCCTTGACCCAGGAATACTGCGGAGGTTTTTTTTTTTAATTTCAATAAAGATGGAGTCACTAATTGTGTTGTGTTTTATTTCTAATAAAAATATTTTTCTGTGTGTTTTTTTTTTTTTTTTTTAATCTTTACTAGAAATTCAGGTGGCCATGTCTAATATTGGCGTGACACCATGAATTTTGGGCTGAGGGCCAGCTGATAATACACAGCTAGCCCTAACCCCATCATTACCCAGCGAGCCACCCATCACCAGGGCAGCTGGAAGAGTTGGATACAGGGCCAGAAGATGGCGCTTCTATGAAAGCGCCATTTACTGGGGTGGTTGTGGATTGCAATTCGCAGCGGGGTGCCCAGAAAGCTTGGGCACTCTGTACTGCGGATTCCAATCCCCAGCTGCCTAGTTGTACCCGGCTGGACTCAAAAAATGGGCGAAGCCCACGTCATTTTTTTTTTTAATTATTTCATGAAATTCATGAAATAATTTAAAAAAAAAAGGGCTTCCCTATATTTTTGGTTCCCAGCCGGGTACAAATAGGCAGCTGGGGGTTGGGGCTGCCGTACCTGCCTGCTGTACCTGGCTAGCATACAAAAATAAGGCGAAGCCCACGACATTTTTGGGGGGGGGGCAAAAAACGCCTGCATATAGTCCTGGATGGAGGATGCTAAGCCTTGTATTTCTGCTCCCCCTGCCTCTCCCTCCAGCATACAGTCCTGGATGGAGCATGCTGAGCCTTGTAGTTCTGCTGCTATCTGCTCTCCTGGATTCACTAGTAGAGAATGAAGAACATATTGAAGAAGGAAATGACATCAGACCTTTTTTTTTTTTCAACAATCTTTAATGGCATTGTTCACTGATAAAAAAATGCATAAAAACACAGTGAGCAAAAACGCAGCAAAACGCAGCAAAAAATGCACCAAAACATGGTAAAAGTGCATGGATTTTTGCCGCGTTTTTTGCTGCGGGTGCGTTTTTGTGCATTTTTTGTGGCAAAAAACGCACAAAAATGCATCGTCAAAAAAACGCAATGTGTGAACTTAGCCTAAACAAATCAACAGCAGTTGAAGAATTGGCTTTAATTATTTCTTTCTTTCTTTTAAGATGTACACCATGCAGTGTAAGTGATAAGGCGGCTTTATTGCTCAGGTCAGTGTGATTACAGTGATACCAGATTTATTATTTTTTTTTTTATTTTTGACTACTATGAGACTAAAAACGCTCTTTTACAAAATAAAGTTTTGTGAGGAAGAATCAAGAAGAAACAGCAATTCAGGAATTGTTTTTTGTTTGTTTTTTTCTACACTGTTCACAGTGTCATAAAAGTGATGACAGCTTTATTCTCAGCTCAGTATGATTACAGTGATACCACATGATATAGTTTATAAAAAATAACAGTTTTTGCTGTATTCTGAGAGCTATAGCTTTTTACTTTTTTCACTGATGGAGCTGTATGGTGGCTTGTTTTTTGAGGGACATTTAACTATCATTATTTATATATTTTTTGTTATCACATTTTATTCAACTTTTTTGTCATCTGTGTGATAAAAAAGCATAGATGTTGCTACGTTTTTTGTTTATTTTTTAAGGTGGTCACAGAAAGGGTTAACTGAATTGACAGTTTTATAGATTGGTTTGTTGGTAACACCAAATATGTGTACTTTTTTTGTTTATTTTTTACACAAAGTATTTATTGGAATTATTTTTTTGTTCTTTACATATTTTTATCTTTTTAATTTAAAAAAAAACGTTTATTCCTTAGTCCCTATAATGGGATGTCATCTTTCACTGCTCAGATTGAAGCTCGATCATTTGCAATACAGTGCAGCTGTCAGAGCTGCACGCTGAAGCTTCAGTGATCATGCTGCAGGCATGATCCCTTTGGATTCCCATTGTATGATGACCAGAAGGTCATCATCAAAACCATGGTGATGATCAGGCACTCGCGATTACATTGTTACATTAAATATTTCATGTCTGTACTGTGAAATATGTGAACAATGTGAAGTAGGATGTATTAATCAGGTGGATTTAGGGTTTTAACTTGCAAGGTGTATAGGAATGTTGCTATCTAGCAGCCACATCTAGAGTAGATTAAATGTATAAAGCTTTAAGATTAGGCCTGGGAGGAGTTAAGGGATATAGTGAGAGCCAATTTTGAGATAAGAAGTTAGTTAAGGTCCTGCCTAGTAGGAGATGGGCTTAGGCACCAGAGCCAGTCCTTAAAACCTGGAAGACAATCCCGAGAGAGCTGGAGCTTAAGGCTTATCCAGGCTGGCTTAGTGTAGCTGCCAGGGAGTGACATGGAAGGGTAGTTGGATAGAGGATGACAGGTCGATTATGGGATGCCGTAGAACCACGTGAAAGATTCAGAGGGTTTTGATGGAGAAAGGAGAAGCTGCTGAGGAGCTTTTTGATGGAAGACGGGATGCCATTGCATTTATATTATATGGTAGTTCTAATGGGAAAATATACCCTAGTCAGAGAGGAGGAAACTTCAACATCCTATCTGCTATGCAACTGATAGCTGAAAGAAAAGACTATTTTGTTAAAGAGACCCTGTTGCGGTGTGAATTCTATCTTGCAGAACCTGGAAATGTGGATGGAGAGATAGACTGTGTCCTCCAGGGGCAAGTGAGTAATATGCACCCTACACAGAGATACACACACAACGCGGGACCATTTACAAAGGAGCATGGTCTGAGGCTGGCACCATCCTTTAGTATTTCTCATCCTTTAGCGGGTGCTATTGAATGGTATTAATCAATGTTATTCACTACACCAGTCAGTGGTTTTAAAGTCATGGCTAGAGATTATCAAATGAAATCAATGCAAATTTAATTGCCTGTGAAAGTTTGACTCAAATTAAATGTGTTTCAAACTTGGTGAAATGCGCAGGTCTCTTTGAATTTGAACAAGTTGTGATTCCATTCATGTTAAAAGCTAAAAAACGGTCTGCAACATTTTACACATTGTAGAAGATTGTATCTGTCTTGGACTGCTAAATGTTCTTCCTCAATATACCATGCCCTACAGCAGTCTCTCTCTTTCTCTTGCACTGGCACAAATCAAATATTTGGGAAACAAATTGCTAAACCTGAAATTGAATTCCAAAAAGTTTGATTGACTTTAGTTGGGGCTAATGTAAAATACATGAGCATAAATGGATATATGGGTTAGTCATTATAGTAAGAGTCCTCAAAAATATTCTTATAACATCACTCCAGCATTTTGGTTTTTTTTTATTTCACAGCTAGAGTGGCTCATTAAATCTAACTTCCCCTACTCTCTGAGTACCATTGCCACTGAGGGGAGCTCATCCGGGTCCCGTCCCCTATTGTGTTGCCTGGTGATCCGTGACCTGCATTCTGGCACTTAAGGCTACTTTCACACATCCGGTTTGAGCAGCGCGGCTCAATCTGGCTGTGAAACCTATGCAACGGATGCGGCGAAAACACCGCATCCTTTGCATAAGTTTTTACATGCCGCCCATCCGTTTTTTTCCGGTTACGGCACGCTACTGAGCATGCGCAGTGGAAGAAACCGCATGCGGCGGCCGGATGCATTTTTTTCCGCATCGTGCCGCATTCGGCATCCATAGGCATGCATTGAAAAATGCGCCGCGGCGGCCAAATGTGGCGCGATGCGTTTTTTTTTTGCCGGAGCAAAAAACGTTGCAGGCAACGTTCCATCCGGCCGCGGCATCGGCTAAATCTGCCACATGCGGCAAAAAACGGACCGAACGCAAGCCCATGCGGCACAATACGGCACTAAGGTAAGTCTATGCAAAAAAAAACACATCCGGCGGAAAAAAAAACGGTTGCGGTTTTTCTGCAGAGCGCCGTATTGTACCGCAGAGCAAAAACCGGATGTGCGAAGTAGCCTAAGCCTGCTTTACACCCTACGATCCAGCATACGATATTGTATGCAATCGTACCCGCCCCCATCGTATGTGCGGCACGTTCAATTTGTAGAACGTGTCGCACAAACGATTAACCCCGTCATCCCGCCCACCTCCTTCCTTCCGCATTGCTCGCCGGGAGCCACAGGACGCAGGTAAGATCAGTTCATCGTTCCCTGGGTGTCACACACAGCGATGTGTGCTACCCCAGGTGCGATGAACAATGTGACGTTCAATTTTTAGAAATTGAACCAAGTGCATGCGATGAATGTTTTAACATTCAATTGCAATCGCACGTACCTGTCACACACTACAATGTATCTTACGATTCCGGATGTGCGTCACTTACGACGTGACCCCGCCGACACATCGTAAGATATATTGTAGCGTGTAAAGCGGGCTTAAGTTTAACTTCAACATGGTGGCCCAGTAATTTGGAATTTGCCGGGCCCTGCTCCCCACTGTAGCTAAGTGTGGGAGCCTGCACTCAGGGCTCACGCTTTGGATTTTCTGGACCGTTTTGGATTGGAAAGTCCTATTCCCCTCGTTGTGCTAATGTCCCAATTCTGGAGCGGGTGAGAACAGATCATAAAGGCTCCGTCCTCCTCAGGTGAATTGTCGGGTAGCCTGAAGCTATTCCCTGACCTAGGGTCCGTGTACCCCATCGTGTCTTCGGTCCCGGACTGGTGACAGTGCAAGGCTGCCGGCTGTCCAGGCACCTTGTCACAATCCCTTGCGACCGGGGGTTCGACTCCTCTAGGCCCAGACCACCGTCTGCCAGCTAGATAACTTTTCCAAGAGCCACCGCTCCCGACTTCCTCTCTCTACTCTCTACTCTCTACTCCCTACTGACTACACTCCTCACCTCCCCTCCCTAACCCCCCAGGTGGGTGACTCTATTCCACTCAAGCCGTCCACTGGTGTGCCTGGTGGGTGTGGTGCAGGGTGTATCTAGGAATTGATTTGCTGTTGGAGGCAACACCATTAGGTAAAGGACCCAGAACCAAGAGGGATGTGGAATACCACACAGAAGGGCAGTGTGTGCAGTACCCTGTAATGACCTGATAGTCCAGGGGCGTCACACCACCATCTTCACCTTCTTCTAATGCTGATCCTGTTGATCTTCTGCAGTTTTTGACTGGCTGACAGCTCTACTGTTTCCTGAAGCAAACAGAAGGTCACTTTTCAATGCAAGTCTATGAGAGCCTGGTTCTGGCCTCATTCTGGCTCACACAGACTTTCATTGAATACTTGTGAGGTAACATCAGACTTCCAACCAGTCACAAGATGACGCTGGAGAAAAGGTAAAGACAGAGGGTGAGTATAAGACCGGGGTCAGGATCCTTAGGTTAAAAGCACTACCTCTGACGTCTGAGGTTAAAAAAAGTGCTGGAGTAGTACTTGAACATTGTTTTATTATTTGAGGTTATATGTAATAGTTCTGCAAACAAATCTAATCAGTTGGAGATTTAATTTGACTTGATTACATTTCCTAACTTCTGTAGCCCAAGGATTTTAAACATTCTCGGAAAAAGAAGCTATAATACAAGCAACATCAAGCAGACAAGTACAGGATCTGCAAAACAATTAATTAGGTGAATAAATAAAAGACAGATGGATGCCGCAAGCAGAGTAAGGTTCTTACCTCCTGTAATAGCAGCCTGCATTGCTTCTATACAGTGGTGCGCGTGATCGTCAACTGAGGAGAATTTAGTCTGGCAGTCATCTTAGTCACTTTCCAGAGTCTAATGCATTATGAAGGGGTCTAAAATGAAGATGACTATGTATAAGCTGGGTTTGCTTTTCCTAAATAGTGTTTGAGGAATATCTCAGAATTTGAAGCTTATTTAATTAATTGCTACCATTGCCACAAGATTTCAGTACAAAAGACATAAAATCAAAATAAGTGAATCAGTTATAGTGCATTGATACAAGATCGGATACTTCAGCAGCATTGTTCTTAAAAGATCCGTAATGTAATTTTAGTCCTATTTGTTCCTGGCATCATATTTTCTTAGGCTTAGAATTTGACATCTGCAGTGAATGCTGGGCCAACAGTATCTGGCTACAGAATGTATTCCTTCAACTAACCTAAATAAATGTAGCTGCTGTTCCAAATGAGAGCTGGGATGTGCATTTTATAACCTTATCCATTATAAGGAGAATGTGCTGCGCACTTACCCAGATATACTGTGCTATTATTACTTAATATATTGTGTTATGTTTCTTATAACTCGTGGCACAAGCTTGAACCTTGCCATGAAAACATCCTTTAGGGCCTAAATGAAAGATAAGACAAACAAAGGCAGATATGTGCCCTTGTTATTGTTTAATAGGATGATGCTTGTTATCATTTAAACTACAAGAAGCAAAGGAAATGAGACAATCCACGTCAATCGTCAGTTTACACATGAAGGAAGGTTATGCATTGTTTCAATTTAATTTGATGTTAAGCGGCCGTCTCACAAACATTATTGTATACATTATTTATACGCCTTTCTGTTTACATCTTTACTCTTTTATTAGGCTTATATTATATCTTTGTGGATAAAAAGAGACTACTAAAAGATTCAACCTGGAAATCAGATTAACACATAACAACGAATTGCAACTGACTAGCTATTCTAATCTAGACAAAAACTATGGAACCTGTTGTATACCAGCTGATAAAGAATTCCTGCCATACTAAAGAGGGCTGCTTAAAGTATTTGTTTGATATAAAATGACAAATCTGCTGTCACTGTGAAGATTCTCTGGTGTCAGCGCTGGGAACGGCGATCACGTGACTGCAAGTATGCAATATATATACCTGGCCAGAGTCCAAGTAGACTGTTTCCGTACCCACACAATACATTTGCATTGGGCCTGGCAGAAACAGACTAGTCAGATTCTGGCCAGGAGTATGCACATCGCAAATTTGCAGTCACGGGACTACCGTTCCCGATACTGACACTGAACACTCTTCATTTTCACAATGTGAAGGTTCACAAGCCTGTAGTCACATAAAAGTGACTTCAAACTTGTTGTTTTACACTAGGCAAACCCTTTTAATTCAATATTTTTAGTAAAAGATGGGAGCTAGCCAAGCAGTGCACTTTAGTGTCATGGCTCCATTCCAGGGTTTAAACCGGTGATCTCTGGTTGTTGGTGTGGTCACTTTCCCGCTTGGTTGGACCACAGCCTGTTTTGTGTTGGTCCAACTGCTCAAGGATCTCCTGCCTTTCTTTTTTGTTTTGAATATATTCAGGTGTGCGCACTTTCTTGTTTGATCATATTTTTAGAGGGGCTCTTTTTACTCACTACTCCCATGCCTCAGTACTGGCTATATTTCTGAATGGCTGGTTGTCTGGAGTCCCAGCTACTCAGTTAAGATTTTCTTACTGAGACATTGTTAATGTTATTTCTTTCACTTTGTATGTGTGAATCCCTTACCAGTTGTCTACTATTATATTTAATTAAGTTTTGGAAGAGTTTGAACTTATTGTGTTACTTTTTTTTGTTTCTTTTATATCATTACTCCTGTATGACTCTGTTTGTACATTCGTAGCCCTGTGTCTCATCCCTCTGTTTGTGTGTACTTCATTTATGTTATTGCTGTCTTTGTCTTACACTTGATTTAGAGCTTAAGGCCCAGTAACACTAAACAACTTACCAGCGATTTCAACATTCATACAACCTGATAGGGATCGCTGGTAAGTTGCTAGGAGGTCGCTGGTGAGATGTCACACTAAGCAACGCTCCAGCAATCCCACCAGCAACCTGACCTGGCAGCAACCTGATCGCTGGAGTGTCGCTACATGGGTTGCTGGTGAGCTGTCACACAGGCAGATCTCACCAGCAACCAGTGACCAGCCCCCAGCCAGCAGCGCCGCGTGGAAGCGATGCTGCGCTTGGTAACTAAGGTAAATATCGGGTAACCAACCCGATATTTACCTTGGTTACCAGTGCACACCGCTTAGCGCTGGCTCCCTGCACACCTAGCCACAGTACACATCGGGTTAATTACGCGATGTGTACTCTGCTACGTGTGCAGGCAGCAGGAGCCTGTTCCTTAGCAGCGATGTTGCTAGCGATGTTGCTTAGTGTGACGTGGCCTTTAGGGTGCAGTTAAGGACATTCGTGGTTAGCAGTGACGAGTGGGGGCACCATTACGTGATCTAAGGGTGCCAACTTCTACTGTCAGGCAGGGACAAATCAGAGTCATGTCTAGGGTAAGTACTAACCTGTGTTGGGACCTGTAAATTTCTGTTTTTACATCTCTCCTAGTTTGTAAGTTTTCATGATTGTAATTTGGTTCTGTCATAACATTTAGGATTTTCCATCTTAGGGATAAGAGATCAGGATGCACAGGACATTCCCCATTGGGACAGCATAAGACAAAATTATTATTATTATGTTGTGCTACTGAACTGCTAAATCACTTTTAAAATTGGAGTGCTAGTCTCATTCTGTGAATAATAATATAATGAGTCAAGCAACCTAGGGAAGTGATGGACCTGCATAGTCATTCATTCTGCACTTGAATTGATTGCTCTGAGATACACTGCAGTAACAGCACATTAAATACACAATTTGTTCATTATTCACATACTGCAACAAGGAGGGCTTAACTTGCTACTAAACTAAAATCTTGAAATAAAAGAAAGAGTCTCATAGAAAGTGTGCTGTCTGTTTAGTAAATGGACAAGTCATATATGTTTCTTTAAAGCCCCTCCAAAAAATTTCAACATGTTATTCCTGTATTTTTCAATCAATTATTGGCTTTTCAATGTTGTTATTTGCAGTGAATTATTCAAATATCAAATTTGTTTTGAAATATCTGTAAAGAATGCGAATTCTAATTTTGTTTGATTCGTTCAACTCTAATTACCATTTTAAAATAATTCGGAAAACAGGGCTAACTTGCTCAGAATGATTACATGGAATTCCTATTCTTCAAAAACTACAATTTACAAAAATGTAATTTAGAAAATGGTAAGTGATCTCTGTTTGGTGTCTACAAGAATTGCCATATTTTTCGCTTTATAAGACGCACCTGATTATAAGACGCACCCCAAATTTGGTGAAGGAAAAGAGAATTTTTTTTTTAATGTTAATTGGGGTCTATCTTATAATGCCAGTGTCCTTCTAACACATCATATAGGTTATATGTCCCTCATAGCCCCCCATCCTAAAATTAGCCCCCCTTAATCTGGATATGGCCCTCTTATATTGAATATAGCCCCCTTGTGCTGGGACACATCCCCCTGTGCTGCCCATGGCCCTAATAGATGGCACGCCTCCCCTGCGTTTGATATGGCCCCAACACTGCTGCCCATGGCCACTATAGATGGCACACCTCCCCTGTGTTAGATATGCCCCCCATACTGCTGCCTATGGCCCCTATAGATGGCACATCTCCCCTGTGTTTGATATAGCCCCCATACTGCTGCCATGGTCACTATAGATGACACATCTCCCCTGTTAGATATGGCCCCCATACTGCTGCCCATGGCCACTATAGATGGCACATCTCCCCTGTGTTAGATATGCCCCCTATACTGCTGCCTATGGCCCCTATAGATGGCACATCTCCCCTGTGTTTGATATGGCCCCCATACTGCTGCCCATGCTCACTATAGATGACACATCTCCCCTGTTAGATTTGGCCCCCATACTGCTGTCCATAATTAAATAAAACACTCTTTCCTTACCTTCTCAGCGCTGTCCCTCCTTGCAGTTGAGCTCCGGCTTCCTCCAATTCCTGGTTCTTGCTGCCGGTCATATGATTGGCACGGCAGAGTGATATCATCTCTGCGTGCCTGATCTCAGACAGCAGCAGCAGCAGAAGACCGGAAGATCAGCGCTGGAGGTAAGTAAAGCTTTTTTTATTTTACTATGTGCAGCAGTATGGGGGCCATATCTAACACAGGGGGGATCATGTGCAATCAAAGGAGGGCGCAGGCAGATATAATATGCCCCGCTGCCCCAGCCCATCAGCGCGATGCGGTTTCAGCACCATGCTGATGGACAGCGGCTGTGCATATTATATGAGCGGGAGAAGGAAATCTAACGCTGCCGCCCGCAGCTTCACCAGCTCCCAGCACCTCTCCAGAGCGGACCCTGCAGTATATATATATATATATATATATATATATATATATATATATATATATAAATATACCCCCCCGTATATTCGGTTTATAAGACGCACCCCCTACTTTCCCCCAAAATTTGGGGGAACAAAAGTGCGTCTTATAAAGTGAAAAATACAGTAGATAGTGCTGTAAACGTTTTAATAAGTCACTAACTGCAAAGTTCTCAGCAATTATGATAGAAAAGGAAGTATTAGCTTATACAATATACATTTAATAAAAGGTCTTGTGCAAGAGGTTATTTTTAAATTGTCTGTTTCCTTTTCTAAGAAAGAGCGCCTATCTTGTTTATGGGCTCGGAGATTCAAAAAGCTGTGCCGTTTCTGACACTTTCTTCTCAGGGGTGTGTCATAAAGCTACCAAAATGCAGTACACACAGCATTTGGGTGAGAGGGACACTTTTGTTGAAAAAAAAGTCAGATTCTTATTCTGTCCTTGTTCTTGTTCTTTTTTAATGCATATTGCATCAATTAACACTCATTAATACGAGCGTTTTATGATTATGGATGTTCATTGATTTGCATCTTAGTATAAAATATCACCAAGTATCTTCCTTGTATTGCTAGTGTCTATGTACATGGTAGCTTCAATCTCAAATAAAATAAATACTATTTTATTCCTCGATTGAATAGACTGTAAGCCTACAAAGAACATTATTGTATTCAGATTTTATAAAAGACCCATTTACAGAAAGTAATGTTTTTTCATTTATCACAAGAGTACATTATTCCATTGACTCATTGACTCACGCTAAACTGCAACCTTTATATTCACATAATTAATGAGATTAGTAAACATGGAAAGCGTACATTGGACTGTCATGAGTGGGGTTATGAGTTATATGAATCAAAAACTGGGGGCATTTGGTCACTCCCTGCCACCAGATGTGTCCCTGTATGCCTCTACTGGCACATAGGTGTTAAATGCATGGGCATTAATGCTTTCACCTCCTGTACCTACTCAATCTGAACTGCATAGTTGAAACAAGAAAAAACAATTATATTTGTGGGTTATAACTTTAGTTTTGCAGAATCCATAGATATATTCATGATCAAAATGCATATTTGCATTTGTTGGTAAAACTGCAAAAGTCTTGGTAGCTGGCAACCCATAGGAGCTCAATGTCTTCCTGAATTATGGATATATCATATTCATGTGTGATAAAAAAAGAAAATTTGTGGAAAATTCCTCACTGTACTGTTGTGGATATCAAGACTTGTTGTTAGGTGGGTGCCAAGATCCAAATCCGTTTAACCTGATCAATTAGCGCAAAAAAAGAAAGGAGGATCACAAATTCCTTAAAATCCTGTGTTCCATTTTATTAATGACAAAAACGATGTCTATCTATTAAAAATATAGAATTTCTCTGATGCGTCTCTGGCTATAAGCCCTTAGTCTTAGAGCCTATATGACTAAAGGATTATAACCAGAAATGCGTCAGAGAAATTATATATTTCTAATGGATAGACATCGTTTTTAATGCATATTTTTGTCACTAATAAAGATTAAACACGCAATTTTAAGGGAGTGCTGAGCCTCCTTTCATTTGTTGTGCAATTCATGTGTGGTATCTTTAGAATTCATGAAGGATGTTGGGTAAGGTGACAGCTATCTCCTTTCTCTATAAACTTCATGGAGGAAAATATGACCCACTGCAAAAATAAGCAATAAATCTGGATTGGAATCAAATTTAATCAGCTGTCCCCCACTTACCTCAACTGAGGGAGAAGTGGGCACCTATAAGATGTTTTATGGCATCTAATCTACCAAATATCAGTGTCTGATCTGTAAGAAACAAATACATATGCTCATTCCGTACCAAAACCATTTTGGTGCCGTCTTCCCTGCAAAGAAGTCTCATGATCCAATTGTGTAAGGTTTTTTTTATTTATCCATTTTATTTGACTGATTTTTATGTATTTTTTCTGTTATTGTCATGATTCTGGTTAGCGGTGATCTGTTATCCTGCAGAGCCTATGCTGGGCCCCATATTTTCCTCTAGTTCCCGGTCTATCCTGTGTGGTGTGGAAGAAGCCTGTTCATTGGAGCCTCGTTCTGGATGATTGCTCTGCTTTATCTGGGAGTTTTTTCACCCAGAACGCTGCCAGTGATAGTTCCTGTACATCAGTGTACATCACGGATCCCTGTAAGTGACTGACTTGATCTTGTCCCGCTACCTAGTTCCTCATACCTCATCCAATCTCCTCCCCTACTCTGACCTAACTCCCTGGTCTTTAGTTAGTTTCCTGACCCCGGCTCCTCTTTCTCCCGTGTATCTGACTTGTCCTCTTGGCTTCCTGACCTCGGCTCGCCCCCTAACTCCAGCTCCGCTTGATGTGGTTCTTGACGTGACTTTCTTATTTCCAGACCGATGGCTTTCACTTAGACTTCGGTTTGTTTTTCTCCCTCCGTCACTGACGTTATCTCCCGGATTCTGACTCCTGGCTTGTTCGACTATCCCTCACTAGTGTGTCTCTAGTGACACCTAGTGTGTACACCCCATGCAGATATTCTCCACTAATGTGTCTAGTGACACCTAGTGGTGGAGTTCTCATTACACCTGGGTGTTTGGTATTACAGTTATTTCACCTTTTGTAACTTTTTTTAAGCACTGTACTTTTTGTGTTTTAGATGTAAAAATTAATTACGTTTGTTCTTCATTGTTTCAACGTACCCATGATCTTGATGAGAGAAAATATCTTTGTTGTTTTACCTTTTAATCAGAGTGCAAGTAGTGAACTGCTCAACTGTTTGGGAAATCTGGGTGTGCATGTGTGCCAATGTGTTACCCAGTGCAGTCATCTTGCTGGCCTGGTAAAATTACAGGTGGTAGCAGTGAGTGAAGCATAGATGTGGGATGCACTTAGCTCATTATTGTCCTACTGTGATAGGTGAGAGGACAAGTAGGAAACAGGCCCCCCCTTTATAGTTGCATCCGAGGCATGTGTCTAATGAGCGAGTGCTGTTCATGACATGGGCCAATCAAAAAAAGGGAAACAAGTTCTCACAAAATAAAAATGAAACACAAGGACCACTTTTTTCTGTGAAATTCTAAAATCATATTTATTGGCCAGTCCACAGAAAGTGCCATCGTACCACAAAAAAGGCGCCTTTTCATACATTTAAAAGCCGAGGCTTGAAACAGCAGGTCCATTGTAAGTATTTTTAATAAGATCATGTTCTCAAATTCTTGTGGAAACCGTCAGAATCTTTACAACTCAGAAACATTAGACACATGAATACAGACAAAATTAATTAAAAACAGTAATGAAATATTCTACTATAGCATAACATGTTATTGATACCACACAGTCTATTGTTTCACACTGATTTAATTCTAAAATTAATAATAATAATGTTATTATTAAGTAGCAATATAACAAAGACAGAGCGTGTACAGAATACATAATACATGGAGCCTGCACCACAGACTTAATGACCACTTTTTTTGCATTGCAAACTTCTCCAACTATACGAATTGTGAAAATTAATGCTTACTTCAATGTGCCATAAGAAGATACAGGTGTGACTTTAGGAAAACTTTTAAAAGGGGTTATCCAGCCACAGAAAAAAAGAATGGTAGGTATTGTTAATAACAGAATAAACTATACTCACCTCTTCTCTAACTTGGATATTCAGCACAAAAGTTCGGTCTTTGTTTATAGAACAACTATTCTTACCCCAAGGGCAGGACTTTGTCCACTCAACCTTCATGAGTATTGGTTCACAAGTAGGGTTTATATCTAAAGGTCCCTAGCATCCATATATTCTGTATTTTGGCCACATCTAGACAAATGAAAGTCCGACACTGACAGAAATTTAAAGACAAATCTAAGTTAGAACCAAAAATTCACAATGGCGCACCAAGTTTCTAACTCTTTCTATGAAGTATAATGATATATCCTTTAAGAAATTATGACCTACCAAGATGGACAGTCAGTCAGACTGCTATATAATCAGATAAGTTGACCTTTATGAACAAAGCATAGTTATGGATACTGATTAGTGATGAGCGCGTGTAATTGTTACTATTCATTACTCGCACAGATAGTACGGAATTTGGGTTACTCGTTACATTGCAAGTTTTTGAGAAAGCAAGAGAGAGATATGTGAGTCAGGAATGCATGCAGGCATATTCTTCAGGCTCTCCTCATTCCATGTCATCACTTTCTCATCCATCTCAGCCTTTTCCTCAGACCTCTTTGTTGGGTCCAGCAGAAAGTTACTGGCATTTCCCATTGACTTGTATTGTACTCGTTAATCAGAACGAATACGGAAGTGTTACAAAGTACTTCTTACGAGTAAAGCAATTATAAATATTTTGGTACTCCCTCATCACTAATACTGATGGATATTTAGGCCAACTCCTCTCCTGACAAACTATCTTGGTGGAGAAAGTGTCAGGCATCAAATACCCACTTCAAAAATCCATGTGTTTGTGTTTATGGGAAGATAATCCATGGCCAGTGGTTTTTAGCCGCATACTATTCTTCTACCCCATGATCAATCAACATTAGAGTGCATTGAATGGCAGGGGAGTCAAATCTGTATGGCAGAATAAGTCTATGGCCTGGAAGACACTTCTGACTTCACTTATTACTTGTGAAAACATATTAAAGTGAAAACTAATAGTCCTCATAGATAATAAAGGCCATGTCCAATTATATGCAATACTTTTTAAATGTTAATTTGCCCCCAATAAAATAAGAAAAGAACATACTTCCCAAACATGTGCTATTCAAACAATGTGGGATGAAGCTTGCAGATGATTAGCTGATGCTTTCCTCTTCCATCAAATTGAACGGATGAAGCTGTGAAGACTGAAGCCCACCAGCAGCAGCTTTCCTGATGTAATGTCACATGGCTACCAGCGACATAACGCAGACATCACTGGAATAACACCAGTTGGGATGTGAGTATGTGCTTTTTATTTTATTGGGGCTATTTCAGAATTAAAAAAGGGTTGTCCAATATTGGATAACCCCTTTATGTTATCAACTTGTACCAATGAAAATGGAAGGAATCCACTAGAAGTTTTGTGTCTAAGCAGAAATTCAGACATACTTGAAATAAATTAAATTGTATGACTGTTGCAATCTTTGCCTCATACTCATATTCTGGCTATCCACATAACATTGAGACTGACAAGTTTTTTTTCACAAAGTTTGCTGCTTCAGTTTCTATAGTGACTATATGTATTAACTCTGGATTGTTATAAAGAGTGAACATATGAATCGAGAAAAATTGTACGTTCACTCCTTGACACAAAAACTAAGTTATTCCCCCAAAAAAATTAACTGATGATCAGTCGTGCCACAAAGTCATCTGCTTACATAATTTCAGTGATTTTTCCCTTTAGGTCAGGTCTTAGTGATAACGAGGACAAGGCAGCTGATATCACTCTATCTTCCTGATTAAATTATTAAAGCAGGCTGGTTGCTTTCATAAGGATAAATGTTTCTTATTACTGTCTTCTACAGTTAACCGTGGTTGCCTTTAAGGAAACCTATGCAATCATTTTTGTTTTGCATCAAAAGGGCTTTACAGGCAAAGATAGTGATACTTTTAAGATCTCCCTTGAATCAGCCATTTATTGGACCTTCAAGAACATCAAAGAGAGGGATTCAATTGCTGTAAAGAAGGCTTTGGGGTGCACAAGAAAGTCCAACAAGTGCTAGGAATTTCCCCTAAAGCGGAATCAGCTACCACTGCAGAGCTTGCTCAGAAATGGCAGTATGCAGGTGTGACTACATCTTCTTGCACAGTGAAATGAAGGCTACTGGAGACTAGCCTACTGTCAAAAAGGTCACTATTTATACTAGACCAAAAAAAACTCAAGAACCAACTGACTTTCTGCAGAAAATATAAGTATTAGACGTAAATGAACTAGTGTAAAGTTATTTTCTCTCATGAAGCCCCCTTTTAAACTGCTTGGGAAATCTGGAAGAATGATTGTCCAGAAAAGAAAAAGGTGAGAGCTACCATTAGTGTCATACCAACAGTAAAGTATTCTAAGAAAAGAAAAGTATTTAAAGGGTTGCTTTTCAGAAGAACAATGTAATTTTCCAAGAGACAGACCCCCATATCTCAAGGAAAAAGTGATAACCAAGTGCATTAGTGAACAAAACATTGGTATTTTGGCTCCATGCCCTGGAAATACCCCAGATCTCAATCCCATTGAGAATCAGTGGTCAATCTTCAAAAAGTGGATGGACAAACAAAAATTCAGAAATTTTATAAAGTCTAAGGACTAATTAGACAAGTATGTGACGTCATCAGTTAGGATGTTTTCCAGAGGCTGATATCCAACATGGCAGGGCAAACTGCAGAAGTCTTGAAAAATTAGGTCTTTGCATAAACTTTATGTATTTGTCAATAGAAGTTTAAAGGGAACTTATCACCAGTTTTGAGGCCTATAAGCTGCGGCCATCACCAGTGGGCTCTTATGTACAGCATTCTAACATGCTGTATATAAGAGCCCAGGCAGCTGTGTACAAATAGCGTAAAAATCAATTTATAATACTCAGCTAAATGGTCGGTGCGGTGGAGTTGTGTCATAGGGGCGTCTTCTTTCTCTAGTGTCGGCTTCTCCTCTTTTGGCTATGTTTGTCATCCTTCTTCTGAAGTCGGGGTCCATGACGCGTCCTACGTCATGCACGTGCACCGACATTGAGGTCCTGTGCAGGCTCACTTTGATCTGCCTTGAACAGGGCAGATCAAAGTATTGTAGTGCGCCTGCGTGGGACCGGAGAGTGTGTATTACGTAGGACACGTCATGCACACAGGCTTCAGAAGGAGGATGAAGATGGCTGAAAGAGGAGGTGTTGGCATCGGAGAACGAAGATGCCCATATGGCCTAACTCCACCGCAGCAACCGTTAGGTATTATAAAGTCATTGTTACGTTCTACGCAGCGGCCTGGGCTCTTATATACAGCATATTAGAATGCTGTATATAAGAGCCCTTTGGTGGTGGCTGCAGCTTATAGGCCCTAAAACTGGTGACAGGTTCCCTTTAAAACTTATGAAATACTTATACTTGTAATCCAATAAACATGGAAACTTCAGACTACAAAGATCTAAAATCACTGAAACTGCCAACGTTGTGAAAACAAAATTTGTGTAAGTCCCAAAATGTTTGACCACAACTTTACGTTATTAAAGCAAAACAATATCCAAATCCCAAATTGCACAGCTAGTACTTGGCAGAAAAACTGAATAATATATTTGATAGGAAATTAGATGCATCTCTTAATACCAATCCTGTTATGTTATTTCTCCTTGATGTGATTGAATAAAGTAGGTTTGTTTTCCAACACAAGTAAATAATAACCAGGGGATTTTTGTTTAATTACGCTTCAAGTTATCTGCAGCCTTTAAACCCATATCTCTGCTTATCAGCTGCCTTCAACATCCACCTCATAGGCAGACACCACACAAAGACAATTTGTCACAGCTGATTTCCTCTTACCCTGTACTGCTGGAAGTTCGGTAACAAATGTAGGAGCCTATGGCAAGTTAAACCCAGCTGTAATGCATTCATTAACACAGCTATAACCCCATGCTGAGACTGATTAATTATTAAGCAGGAGAAAAATGCTGAGTACCTCATTTCATCACAACTTTATCCCACTGCTGTGATTTTACATATTTTTTCATTTGCTTATGAATTCATAAATGAGAATTCTGTGCCTTAATGCAGCTGTTTATGTGCAAAAGAAACATATTCTCAGCATTGCTTCTTCTTCAAATCTATAATTGCAATGCCAAAATATTCTTAAATGCTACAATATAAATGGATTCCTTCTGTGCAACTGGATTCTCAAAGTGAAACTTGGGATATTATATCCTGTGCAATGTCATCTACAAACCAGTTCAAAATACAGTGGAGCCTTGGATTAAGAGTACCTTGCTTTGAGAGCATTTTGGAGACAAGCTAACATTTTCTAAATATTGAAACTCGGTAAACGAGCAAGATTTCAAAATACAAGCATCATGATAGCCCTCTCCACCCCTCTATAGCACTGTACCTCTCTTCCGGAGCAGATACAGTACTGTACTAGTCATATCATAGCTTCTAGCGCATGCTCATAAACCATCAATCATGGTCTTTTCCTCACTTCCGAGCTCCGGCTTTTGCATGGTCACCACGCTTATGCCGCTACTAAACGAACTTTAGGGAACTGATTAACTTTCTGTACATTTGTGATAGGCACGAGCTGAATATACAAGTCTCTTTGGCTGTACTGTATACTGTAGAGCATTTTGTATTACTGTAATAATTATATGAATACAGTAAATATTTTTGGGTTGTGGAACAAATCATCTGCATTTCAATTATTTCTTACAGGAAAATTTGCTTTGATGTAAAAGTGATTTGGATTACAAGCACATTTCCAGAACAAATTATGCTCTTAATCCAAGGTTCCACTGTATTAATAAGGCAGCTATCCCCTTCATACATCCCTAACCTAATCTCACAATACCTTCCCACATGTCAATTTCCAGTCCATAACCTGTCCCCTCCATACATGTATGACCTAATCTACTTTACCTGGAGTTTACATGCTCCAAAACACAATCTCCAGTCCTGATCATTTCTTCTGATTTTCCTCTCCTTTTGTTTCCTTTTCCCATCAACATAGATAACAATTAGACATGATTGAATACCTTAATTATTCGGCTTCGCAAATATTTGACAAATAGGTCACCGCTATGCGAATATTCGATGCGCAATGTAAGTCTATGGGAAGCCCGAATAGTTTCGAATTGTTTTTATTCGGGTTTCCCATAAACTTACATTGCGCATCGAATATTCGCGAATAGTCGAATAGCGTCGACCTATTCGGAAAATATTTGCGAAGCTGAATATTTGAGATATTCGATCACCCCTAATAACCATCAATTTTACTTGAAATATGTGATCTCAACACATCAGACTCTCTCCCACCTTACAAAAGTATCCTGAAAACCCAACCCTACCAAACTGTAATGACTGTGCTGCATTTATGCTGCCACATGTGCAGTGTCTACCCTCATATACGTTCTCTCTCCTTTCTTTCCAGATTGTAAGCTTTGGCAGTTAAGGCCCCGTCACACTAAGCAACATCGCTAGCAACATCGCTGCTAACGAACAACTTTTGTGACGTTGCTAGCGATGTTGCTGTGTGTGACATCCAGCAACAACCTGGCCCCTGCTGTGAGGTCGTTGGTTGTTGCTGAATGTCCTGGGCCATTTTTTAGTTGTTGCTGTCCCACTGTGAAGCACAGATCGCTGTGTGTGACAGCGAGACAGCAACAACTAAATTTGCAGGCAGCAGGAGCCGGCTTCTGCGGAGGCTGGTAACCACAGTAAACATCAGGTAACCAAGAAGCCCTGTCCTTGGTTACCCTATATTTACCTTTGTTACCAGCCTCCGCCGCTCTCACTGTCAGTGCCGGCTCCTGCTCTGTGCACATGTAGCTGCAGGACACATCGGGTTAATTAACCCGATGTGTGCTGTAGCTAGGAGAGCAGGGAGCCAGCGCTAAGCGGTGTGCGCTACTCCCTGCTCTGTGCACATTTAGCTGCAGTACACATCGGGTAATTAACCCGATGTGTGCTGTAACTAGGAGAGCAGGGAGCCAGCGCTAAGCATTGTGCGCTGCTCCCTGCTCTGTGCACATGTAGCTGCAGGACACATCGGGTTAATTAACCCGATGTGTGCTGTAACTAGGAGAGCAGGGAGCCAGCGCTAAGCATTGTGCGCTGCTCCCTGCTCTGTGCACATGTAGCTGCAGGACACATCGGGTTAATTAACCCGATGTGTGCTGTAACTAGGAGAGCAGGGAGCCAGCGCTCAGTGTGCGCTGCTCCCTGCTCTCTGCACGTGTAGCTGCGTGCGTTGGTAACAAAGGTAAATATCGGGTTGGTTACCCGATATTTACCTTAGTTACCAAGCGCAGCATCTTCCACGCGGCGCTGGGGGCTGGTCACTGGTTGCTGGTGAGCTCACCAGCAACTCGTGTAGCGACGCTCCAGCGATCTCTGCCAGGTCAGGTTGCTGGTGGGATCGCTGGAGCGTCGCAGTGTGACATCTCACCAGCAACCTCCTAGCAACTTACCAGCGATCCCTATCGTTGTTGGGATCGCTGGTAAGTTGCTTAGTGTGACTGGACCTTTAGGGTCCTTTCTCAGATTGTATCAGTCTAAAAATCATTTAATTGTATTTACACACATACAAAGGAAGATAAAGTTGACGCATTTTGAAGAGAAAATGGTCTTGATGTTACAATTAGGACTAGCTCCTGATGGAAACATGTCAACTTTATAACTCTCTCGATGTGAAGTAGTATGTTATATGCAGATGAAATAAAGACAACTTTTAATTAATAATTTATTTGTGTGACCTCTCACTGAGTTTATGGAGGTGAACAGTAAACCATGTATGTATGTATGTATATATATATATATATATATATATATATATATATATATATATTGTCCTGCTCATATTTTAGCTCTTTCAAACACTCATAATATTACTTATACTTAAAAATGTAGATTGCTGTTTGTAGCTATTTTGGATCTGTCCTGGCAATGAAAAAGAAAGATAAATCTAAAAGTTCTAATTATTGAGCCACCTGCACAGATATTTTCCCAAGTTAGAAAAAAAAATGGGTGTCACATAGCAGTATTATATTTGTTTATGACTGGAATTTCTTTAGTTACATTAGTTGGAATAGAAAATTATTTCTGGAAAAACATTTGTTTTTAAGTCTTAGAAAACTCCTTTAATATCAATGAAAAAAAACATATTTGTTGGTTCCCTCCTTAAAAAAAAATCATTATTTTATTGATATGACACAGGTCAATTATAATATGTTAACATCAAAATTTTCTCTAATAAAAAAAGCATAGTCCTTAACAATAAAATGTGCAGAGTTCGAAACTGAATCTTGTATTTTGACACTGCAATCAGAATTCAATAAACAAGATAGAATTTTTAAATCCTTTTTTATTTATAAAGAATAAAATGTGTTTTGGACTCATCCAGATATCAGTTTTCTCATGCGAATACCATCTGTCTTTTCCATTGATGGCACTCGTACCTATAGTTTTCTTTCAGATGCCTAATTTTGGGGAAGAAACAAGTGGCTGATTTAAAGTTGTGATGACATGATCGATTTTTATCAATCGTGGTGTAACATTGAACAAAGCCCAGATATTTCACCGGCTATTACATAGGTGAAGGTGGAGAGATATCGGTTTAAGATATAGAATTACTCTCGAAAATTGGATCTAAGTCTAATGATGACACTGATGAATAGCTAAAAACAAATCACTGGCGTGTTTTTTTCCATGCGTGAAAAAAATTGAGGTTTTAATTAGTTCTTAGGGCTCTTTCATACGTCAGGTTTTTTTCACGTATGACAAAGACGGACCAAGTTTCATCAGTGATGTTCCTTGATGCTTTATCAGTGTCATCCGAGATTCATCAGTTTGGTCCAATTTAAACCAAATTTTCTCACATGTGAAAAATAAGCTTCTCCAATCTTATAGTCCGTGAAAAACAGACAGTACTTGGATAGCATCCAAGACCTGATAGTTTCATGGATCCATTGACTTATTTTGTGGAACCATATTGGACATGTGTTGTGGATTTTGCAGAAAAACTGATGACTGTTGGACCAAACTGATGAAACATGGATAACAATCTGATGAAGATCTGATGAAACATTTCTGAAATTCATGGAATTTTTTTTTTCTCATGCTTAAAAATTTTTTTTTTTTCATGGCCATGTTCAATTAACAGATAACTTCTGAGACCCCTTTTAAAAGTAAAAGTGAACTTCATGTTTCTGTTAAATCTGATGACTCCTGATGATGGCACCAATTTCCTCTTCAGCATTTCGGAACGAAAGCTAATAATGCAACAAAAGCCTAATGAGGGAGTGATCAGATATAGATTTGTTGCAGACTTTTCTTCTGCATTTATTGTATACAGCTTTTCTACCCCGGAGTCTGCATGTATTGAATATGAATTTTGTAGCAGATTTATCAGAGATTTCATGCTTTTCAATGCAAAAGTTAAGATCTGCAATTAATTGCATACAAATAACTGAAATACAGGAGATTTTTTTGGGGAAAGTATAGATCAAATTTGTTAAACTCTCCTCTCCTTAGCTGGTGCTGTATTACACTGTGAATTTTCTGCATGCAAATGTGCACTGAAGATCCATAGCAAAAAAAATCAACATTTAAACATAATTCAAAAGTGGTAAAAAATCTCAATTTTTTTTTAATAGAAATTAACATTTCTTAACAAATTATTTAAGATAAGAAGAATTTTAAATATCAGGCTGACACTTTTGAAACTGGTTGAACATATACATTTATTTTTATTGGTACTGGTATTACCCACAAAACTAATCATGTTTGTCCTGTCTACTCTTTAATACTAAGTTAATTTTTCAGGCTGGATTCTATATTTCATGGCCAATATATGGACTGCAATTCCTGGACCAAACACATGTATCCTAATCTGTACTAGTAACATCATAGGTAAACAGTACGAGTCAATTAGAGCCAGGAGACCCATTGTCGATCCCGGAATTGCGATTCATATCAAACAAGGACACCTAAATCTAGCCTATCCCAAACTTTTGGGCAACCACTAAATGTAACATTTTTTGTTAAGTAGATCATCTTGTCCGTTTTAGATAATTTGGCTCAATATTATCCCTTTCTTTGTAACAGTCATACAAAACCACCGCACTCTTGATATCAAAATTAATTTACAAAGTAGATGTAATCTTGACATATGTATGAAAGTCAGAATTCAGTGTTTCGTCCAATATTTACTTAAAGTAAGTTTCCTACTTCCTTGAAAGTGGACACTAAACATTTGTCGCCATGTACAATTACAAAATTAGATGGTTCACATCCTCCCAACATGACATTATGATTTCCAATGCTGCTCTGTACTCTGAATTTTTGTTTCAGCCCTAACTTCAAAAACACCACTCGAGTCGTCACCACTGCAGCCAATCTCTGAGCTCAGCGGCTTTGCTAATGTAGAACATCCAAGTTATTGAGCTCAATAATTGGCTGATGCGGTGATTCACAATGTTGACGCGGTTTCACAGCTGAATGCAAAAGGCAGAGATCAGAGCAACAGTGGAGAGTCAGTACTGGACCTGGGCAGCACTGATTTTTACAATTTTAGATTACAGTAGGCATTTTGGATCCACAATGACGAAAGTATGAAACCCCATTAAATGAACACAATGGAAATATTCCCTAAATCATGTCAACGCTTTAAAATCTTGTATATAATCACTATGAATAATAAATGAATATATCACATCATTGTCTTTTCTATTATGTACTTTCAAGTGTACATTTTTATACCCCACTTACAGACATGATTCATGTGTCTGCTTCTATTTTTCACAATCTGCTCACGTCCACGTTTTTGGTAGGTAACATTTCATTTTATGCTACATTACATACCATATAGGTGATTTATTGCACCTTGCAGACATGGGAATCGCTGTGAAGCCTTTTGGATTGTGCAAGACTCCAATTCACATGAAATGAATTCTTTGCAGATAATTTATTTATTATCTTCTGCTGTAAAACTTAACAGTAATTGGCGCTAATAACAAAGAATTATCTTTTTTGTGTAGTGGGATCCGGTTTAATAATTGTGCATGTAAAAAACATTGTGGCTGGCACCCTTACTATAAGTAATTGTGTAATGAATTGGATCTTTAGAGTTTGCTTTTTAACAAGCATAGTTTCTGTAGCAATAAAACTCAGTCACTTGCTGCTTGAACACAAAGTAATGGGCCATAATCGATGTAAAAGGTATTGTCAGAGTCATTTCAGTAAAATATTTCTCTACTTCTCTTTGGAATTTGATATAATTTTCGCTCATTTTGCTCAGTAATGAAAACTTGGGCAAAATAGGTTCTTTACTGAGACACGGGCACAGCAGCGTGTTGTGTGAAGAGGTCATTGATTTTCATAGCATGAAGCCTTAAGTGTCCTTTTATAGCTCCCTGATAAATGCGTGGCAAAACAAAAGTTTCTAATTGTCTGTACAATGATTTGTAACATTCTCTCATTGAATACTTATTCTGCAATTCTTATATTACATTGTTTTGGGTATTTCAGTACTGATCCTATCACTATACTGAAAGAAAAAGATTTTGTAGGATTCCTACAAATGATATTTCTTATGATAGAGTGTTATGTTCCAGGTCTCCTATCCTATATGAAATTTAAGCTCTATTAACTAGTTACAGGCGAACGTGCTCATCACTTCTTGGTATTTGATTTGAGCATCGAGTGCTTGGGCATACTTGGTGATCGATTGAGTACTGCAGATGTTCTAGCTAAATGCTCAACCCATTTCTCTTACCTGCCCTGAACACAGCCCCCAGCCACTACAGTCCCCACAGTAACAAACATGACCCAGAAAAATCCGTCTTTCCAGCCTTCATCGGTCTCTATCATGCGGGTGCGTTTGGCATCATCAATCAACTTCCGTTCCACGTGCAGCTTCCTTATCTTCATCCCTGACTAAAGTAACTGTGCTATTAGTTCAACTCGAGTCCCATTCTGGAAAAGAGAGGAATGAGGATTCAAGTGGAGCTATATGCTAACAGTTCCTTAGGCCAGGGGGGAACATTTAAACAGCGCACATGGAACGGAAGTTGTAGGCGATTTTGGCTGCATGCTAGATGATTGAGACTGATGGAGGTCTGGTAGATGGAATGGAGGCTGACAGGCGATGGCTGCTGCTTCAGGTAGTATGGTGGTCAGGAGCTGTGTCCAAAGCAGGTAAGAGAATGGGAGACTCAAGAAAAAAAAAATGCTCAAGTTCCCTATTGTCTCACATTGTGCTCAATACTCAAGTCAAGCACCCGAGCATTTCAATTTGCTCAATTCAAGTACCAAGTACCTGATCACTTTTGTAATATTTCCACAAGTCTAATGTTATGTAATACATATCTTCAGTGCTTTTTTAGGCTGCACACTCTGGCTGGCAGAACCTGTGGACATCATCATCACATGTCCTTCTGCCCTTCAGTGTGTTTAGGACAAGATTATGAACTATTAGGAGTATATATGAAGATATCCAAAAACCAGGATTTAAGATGCTGTTTCAGACTGTGTACCACACCTAGTTCTGCATTCAGACATAAGACTCAGACAGTCTGGACTATTCATGTGATGAGTGAATAGTGCTGACATTGCTTAATATAAATGAGGAAGCAAGCACATTACAGTATATTGTATATCACAGAATAAGCTGTTCTTCTTTATCCAATAGGAGACATGTTACGTATTATTGGCTGCTAGCCAATAAGTCCGTTTAAATGTATTTTCACTTCCGGATTAAATCAGTCTTACTTTCTATTCATATTCGAGTGCGTCTCTGGTGTGTGTGAAAGAGAGTGGTATGCATGCTACCACAAGTGACTCATAATTTGGACTGCAGACAGTTTAAGAGGGATGCATGACTAGATTGCATCAAAGTAAATTTATGGCCAACATTAACAAGTGTTGTCTCCTGCTTGTGATTGGTCAGTGTCATACAAGAGGCAGAAGTACACGCCTCCAGTGAAAACTATCTGATAACACCTACTTGAACTTAATAAAACGTAACTCATTAGATGTGTGCAGTTCAACTTGAAAAATTTGTTGAATGGTCCATAAGACTAAAAGAAAAAAAAATATCAGCAATTATTTTTTAATCACAAAAATAAACAATGTTCTCAGCTTTAGCTTTTCCCACAGATAAGACTGCATGTACGATGTGACAATGTTCCTGTCATGATGTAACAAATGAAAAGTTAATTAAAATATTTAACCACATGAAAATATATATATCTTTATACATTTTTATATTTGTATCAATCTTTGAATGTTTGAATTTTAGAAAACTTTATAGGAAAATGAATTGTTAGTAGCCATTACAGTTTCTACTTGATATGGTTATCCAAATGAAAAGTATCTCACTTCCTGTATTAAAATATTCTACCTTTCCTGGCCTCTTTTCTCAAGTTTTATCCGCCTGCCCTCTGAATAAGAACATAAACAGAGATAATAAGATAAAATAAGATAAAATGTAGAACTAATGCTCTCACTGATACTGCACAGGACTTGGATTTTTCATGAAATATAAAATATTTTTAGTAGTCCTATTAGATGAAGCAAATGGAACAAGTTGATCTTTCCTGTCCTCAACATGTAACTCATTATCCTGCCCTGCTTTTAGCAATGTACCAATATCTAAAAAATGGTGATGGTGGTAGGGAAAAACCGCCTGATATATTGTACCGTGTGACGCCTGCATAAGGGATTATTAAAGTGAATTAGTGGCAGCATGTTGAAGGTACCAGGAGAAAACCTTAATCTAGCCATGAGGGCCAAATTTCCTGAAATTAATCTTAAAGGGAACCTGTCACCAGTTTTTTCGGGATTAAACCAAAAGTCTCACCTTCTGCAGCTCCTGGGCTGCATTCTATGAAGGTGCACCTTGTTGCTTATTCCCCTTGCAGACCCCAGAAATAACTTCATAAAATCTGATCGCCACGTATGCTAATGACCTGTTCGGGTCAGATGGGTGTGCTCATTTTTGGCTCCTGTCTCTCCTTCTGGCCTTGTTCGCTGTCCTCCTTTCATGATTGAAATGGATGATGCCTCTGTCATCACCCACGTTGCTCTGCCAAATGTCACGCCTGTGCAGAGTCATTCCCAGCTTGCGCAGGTGCAGTTCGCTCTGTCTCATCGTGGGCCGAGCTGAAAACATAGTTGCCCTCGCGTGAGCCGGTGAGGTCTTTGCGCAGGCGCGAAATTATGGTTGGCGATGTGAATGACCATAATCTGGCGCCTGCCAAAGACCTCCCCATCTCGCACGAGGGCAACTATGTTCTCGACTCGGCCCGGGATGGAGCAGAGTGAACTGCGCTTGTGCAAGCCGGGCATGACTTTGCACAGGTGCAAGATTTGACAGAGCAACGTGGATGATGACAGAGGCATCACCCATGTCACTCATGAAAGGAGGACAGAGAACAAGGCCAGAAGGAGGGACAGGAGCCGAAAATGAGCATGCCGATACAACCCGAACAGGTCATTATCATACGTGGTGGTCAGATTTTATAAAGTTATTTCTAAGGTCTGCAAGGGGAGTCAGCAAACAAGGTACACCTTCATGGAATGCAATCCAGGAGCTGCAGAAGGTGATACTTTTGGTTTAATACTGAAAAAACTGATGACAGGTTCCCTTTAAGGATTAGGTAAGGTGGAGTATTATTTTTCATTCATCATGTACCAAGATCCTCTATCTTTGATTTTTGACAAATTAAGAAGGCGGTTGACTCCACCAAACAAACAAGATTAGTTAGAGGAATGGCACACTTTACTTATTGACCATAAAAAGGTACATGGAGCATCTAGTTAGCATTTTTGATTCAACATGATTTTCAGCACCATGGAGGGTCAGATTATTACATGAAATATATTATTTTTATCGGTGATAAATCCCCTACATGCCTTTGTGGTTACTTTATACTGTGTCTTAGGCCTGACATATTCCTTCTTACGGATTTGAGGAAGAAACTTGAGACCAAGATAACTCTTATTAAAAAAAAGGATCTGTATACCGCACTAATAGAGCTGAATTGTCACAATTTTGAACACTAAAGGCTGCTTTACACACAACGATATCGCAAGCGATCTCGTTAGCGATGTGACACGCCCAGATCGTTGTTACGATTTGATGAGATCGCTTAATTTGTAGCGGTCACACGTAGACATCTCACAAATGATGCTACATCGTTCAGCGATATATTGTTTGACCAAGGCGGTCGTGTGGATGTTGTTCGTCGTTGGCAGGGTATCAAACGTAGCAATATGTCTGCTGCGTTCCAAACGACGAACAATATTTTGAAACTGAACGATGTGTCAACGATCAATATTATCACCCTATTTGCGATCGTTCGGAGTCGCACGTAGGTGTCACACGCAACGACGTCGCTAACGATGACGGAAATGTGTCACGAAAACCGTGACCCCGACGACATATCATCAGATAAATTGTAGCATGTAAAGTGGCCTTTAGTTTTTTTCTTAAGATGTCATTCTGAGGCTAAGAGCTGCACTAACCCCTAATTATTTAGAAATAAATCTTTGTCTGGTCTTTTAAGAAAAAATATGTGAATGTGTTTACAGAGGCTTCTTAGATATTATATTCAAAAGCATGTTTAATGACTGTTAAAACAGCAAATCACATTTGACATTTATATTTAAAGGTGTCTGGTCAATTTTAGCAGTATGGTGAAATGACTAGTAAGATAGCGCTTCTCAATGTATTGTTTGTTCTGGTTTCTTGGCTTTATACCTATTCAAACTGTAGCTAGCCATAAAAAATGATTGTCGCTATAAGCTTTGGATTGTTATAAATGTGTTCTGCCAATAATGACCAAAAATGCGTTGCACATAAAGTGTAAGCCTGTGCAACCGGCCATACAAAAGTGACTTACGTCTGAGAATTGCAGCTTCAGGTTATTTTAAATTAATGAGAGTTTCAGAACAAACATTGAATTTTTTTGTTTTACTAAGTAGAAAGATGTGTGGGTCCCTCCAGGCCAAATAAAACTGTAACTGATGTTTGCGTTTCACTACATTGATCTTCTGTTGCCAGAAATCTTTAGTAACACTTAAGATGTATACAAGCACCCTCAGAGCACTATTCAAAGCTGAAAATAGCTTTCAAACCTAATCTCACCTGCATCTGGTGATGGCATGTGTGGGAGAAGAACATTTTAGCACATCTGAAAGAGCATCCTTTTTGCTCTGTCTTCTGTATCCTGATAAAAGCTTATTCTCCCCGTATCTTTAAGGTAAATGTACTGTATATAGTGACTATTTTAACAACTAGAGCTTTTTGTTTAATCGGAACTGGACATTTCATTTCTTTTCAAGATAGATTTATTTAAATTAAAAGCTTTGTAACCAATTTTTATTCTTCTGATGCACAGTACACCAAAAATGAAATAAGTTTTAATATAGTCTTTATTAGAAATGTCATTAAGGGGAACCTGGCATCTGAGTCTGGATGACCAAATCGTGTTTCATAGAAAATATACTTTCAAAATCCATCTGGAAACCATCTTTTGAGACAGACTAATCTGGTGCCAACCTCGGCCTGCTCTTGCTATCTCTGCTGTAGGTGAATGACAAGTCTCTCCCTCAAGTGTAGATAAATCAGGATCTGAATAAAGGTGGAACGATTTCTGCATTGCCGCAGGAATGACAAATTCAAAAGTACTGATTTGTAGGTGTTTTTCTCTACGTGTCTTGAAATGTGCCCTCACTTCTTCATCAGGAAATCCACCTGATCAGTGGATTTCCTGATGAAGAAATGAGAACACACTGCAAAACGCGTAGCATAAAACCACCTACACTTCAGTACTTTTGGATTTGTCATTCCTACAGCAGCAAAGAAGTAAATATAGTCCAGCTCACCAGATTACTATTTTTTTTTCTTTTCACACAACCACACAAGTTGGGCACTATTTCTAATCACCTTTCATATCTTTATTGGGTAAGACCCTATTGCACTTTCTATCCTTAGCTTTAAAGTGTAGATTGCCATAGGCTCTGATGGGTTGGGCAGCATTAATTAGGTGACAGGTTCATTGCATGTGTATATAGCTCTCATGTAGACCTACACATAACATTGCAATCATATTCCTCTCCATCTGTCTCCTACGTCTTGCTATCAATGGCCTCACAATGTAAATCAGCAGGAGAGATGATCAAAACTTCCAAAATTCAAATTTGCTAGATTCAGCCAATTTTTCCTCAAAAAACTGTAAATCAGAGGCACTCTAAATACCATGCATAGACGTGTAATAATCTTAGTTTTGTTAGTACTGTATGCAAACAGTTCAATGTCTATAATGCAAACAAAGCTTTAGTAATATCAAAGTGTCTTCCATATACTGTATATGGCTATGGTAAATGGATGGAAATCATTCTTCACTCACTGTTCTGCCATACACACTATCTCTACAGAATAATCTGATTTTGGGGGTCTTTCACCTTAATTCTATTTCTAAACTGTGAGCTGTGATGTTATCTCACTAAATAGATTCCCTGCCTCAGCGTTTTTACAGGCTATGATAGGCAGTGCTACACTAAAGGCCCCTTTACACACTGAGAATTTGTAGTGATCCCACTAGCAATCCCAACCTGGCCGGGATTGCTACAAAGTCTCTGGTGAGCTGTCAAACAGGCATACCTGGAAAACGACGCAACAGCGATCCAGACCTGCAGAGCGACCTAGCTAGTCATTGGTGACGTTGTAAAGCAGCTTTTTGAAAGGGAAGTTGCTAACAAAGTCGCTGTAAAGGCCCCTTTACACACTGAGCTTTTCTAGTGATCATGCTGCACAGCGGGAAACAAAGGACCAAAGAATGGTCCTGTAAGATGTGTAGTGATCAGCGACCTCACAGCAGGGGCCAGGTCGCTGATGTGTTTCACACACTGCAATGTCACTTGGGAGGTCGCTATAACGTCACAAAACCGGTGACATTACAGCGATGTCATTTGCGATGTTGCAGTGTGTAAAGGGGCCTTAAGTGATGGCTATGCTATGTGATGTAATAGCTGTTAGACATTACCAAAAACCCCCGAGGTCATGTCTGAGATTCTGTAAGCTTTCGCTGGTTGATGTAATCTTCTACACTGTGTAAAACAACAGTGCAGATTTTTGGTGATTTGCTCAAATCAAAAAGATTTTTTGTTCAAATTTGCAGGCCATCGAATTTCCTTACATTTTATATAATTTGGATTTGTATTAAACCGATATGCTCATCTCTAGTTAGGATGAAGTAGAAGATAGACAGAAAACACGATCTACAGAAAGATTTATTTTTAGTCATTTGCTATGGAATGAACTGGTGCATCAACAAAAATCGGTACATTTAATATTATCCACCCAATTGTTAGTGAGTTTTAGAACTTCATCGTTTACTACATTTTTTCAACTTTTAATTCACCACTAATTATATATTATAAGAATCTTGTTCTAAGGAGTCCATTTCATTTAAATATCAAGAGACAAACAGTAAGATCAATACATAAAATACACAAAATAATCATAAAATAAGACAATTTTGAACAGTAATGTGGAAAATGAAGGTCAAAACAGGCTTGAGGGGTCCATTAACTCCTTAACGACAATGATGTACTATGTTTGTCATCCGTTGTTTCCCTGCCTTCGATGCAGGCTCACATTCCGAGCCTGCATCTTTTGCCTGCATGTCAGCTGATTTAATCAGTGAACATGTGCCTCTAAGGCTGGAGTCACACTTGCTAGAGACTTGTGCGAGTGACTCGCATCAATATCACCTGGCACAGTCACACACTCTCCTAACTGAAGTGGGTCAGCTGCATGTATTTCTATGCAGTAGATACACTCCTGTCCGGAGGGCGTTAGACCATGCCAAGGGATGCGATGCAAGGCGTACGAATATCTCACAAGTGTAACTCCTGCCTTACAGCAGTGCTTCTCCAGCTGCTAACCTTTTAAATATCACTGTCAATCTCTGACAGCAGATTGTAATGTGCATCAGCAGGGAGAGAGGGATCATTGTTCTATCCCCTCATTGGAACTCCCATCGATGTGTTGTCATGACATCTGGGGGTCATCTGATAATATCAGTCTCTGTCAGCACAGTACTCTTGCAAAAACCAGCCTGTGTTTGGTATTCATCGGAATCTGTGATTTCTTCTATATACAGCAATACTGTGGCATTGCTGTATATGGAACAAGTGATCAGACTACTGCAGGCTCAAGTCCCCTAAGGGAACTACTACATACAGTACAAAGTAGGACAAAATATATATATATATTTTAAAATGTATAAAAGTTCAAATGCAACCCCTTTTACCGCATTAAAAATTTAGAAATAAAAAACCCACACAAATATTTGGTATTGCTTTATTCGTAAATGTCCTATCTATCAAAGTATAAAACCAATTAATACAATCGATAAACAGTGTAACCCCAAAAAATCTAAAGGCTAGAATTGCAATTTATCAGCCTCTGCCACAACAGAAAAAAAATGTAATGACAGGTAATCAAAAAATAGTATATGTCCCAGAATAATATCAAGAAAAACATCAGCTCGGGAAGCAAAAACAAGCCCTTAAAAGCGAAATATCCCAAAAATTGAAAACTATATAGCTTTTAAGCTTTCAGAAAGCCGTGACACAAGCAAGATTTATTTTTCAAGACTTCTGAATTTTTTTTCCTATACATATTTGGTTTGTACGTAAACCATACTGACCTGCAAAGTCATACAGCCTGGCCAGATTTTTGGTAAAAGGAATGCTGTTAATTTAAAAAAAAAAAAACAACAAAAAAGGAAAATTCCAGAATTTCACTTTTTTGTTGCTATTTCGTCACTCTTGGAATTTATCATATGCTAACATGGATGGTGTCATTCAAAAGTACAACTCACCGCACAAAAAAATAAGCCCTCACATGGCTATATTGACAGAAAGATAAAAAAAATATGGATTTTGGAATTAGGGGAGGAAGAAACAAAAGCGGAAAAATTGCCCAATGCTCAAATGCTGTAAATTTTAGGACAAGATTTCACTAAATCTAACATATAATTTTATTTAATTTACCCTTTGAAAGCATACATTATGTCACACATTATATTATAGTATAATATATAAATTAATTAATTTTGATAAAAGAAGATATATTTAATACATTTGTCCACCATTTTATTTTTTTATTTATTTATTTATTTTAATTTTTTATTTTAAAGTGAGAAATGGAGAGATGTTTGCAATGCAATAAGCGGTCCAAAACCACATTTCCTGTTCTGTGTATTGTTATTATTACCCATATTCATTCTAAAATCCTCAAATTTATCAAAAAAATGAACTTCAATATCAACTCTTTACACGGGAATTTCTTAGTTTCAAAACTATAACTTTAACTATAACTTAAAGCAAAGTTTAATCCTAGTCACACAAGCAGAGGCGGACATAGACAGAAGAGGGCTCCTGTGCAAGAACAGTATATGGGCCCATTGAAGTGCAATAGCTCCTCATAATGCACCTGTTTATGAGTCTCAGAGAAAAGTTGCTTTCAGCTTTGGAGGTTGCAGTGGGCCTCCTTATCTCTTGGGCCTCTGTGTGGTTGCACAGCTTGTGCCAATGGTATGTCTGCTCTGGATCATAAGTATCTTGTCAAAAAAGAATAAGTTATCTACAAACATATGGTTTGTAGATACTGTGTCATGAGTGTTATTACATATATGTATGGACAGAATAAAGAAAATATCACTTAATGAGATGTAACTGATCATATGCATGGTACCTAATGATTGAAAAGGTTGCAATAGCTTGACATTGTGTATAATAGAAAATGATCATCACATGTGAAGACATGTTGTACATATAGGCAGCATAATAAAATTTACATGATATTAAAATTTGTAAAACTAGCTTAGAAATTCAAGAGGTTGTCCATGACTTTTACATTGATTGCCTATCCTTAAGATAGGTCATCAAAGTTTGATTGACTGGGGTCCAACACCGCACACCCCACTGATCAGCTGTTGTCACGTCAGTGCCGACGACGGCAGCAGACAGACGGAAATGCTCATTTACGAAGGTATCCTGTCTACAGCACATCCGCCTCTCATTGAAATCAATAGGAGGTGGATGTGCAGTACCCAGCCATGGCCACTATCAGTTGAGGGGACACCTCCTCAGGCATTTCAGGCTGCCTGGTGTTGTCACTGGCATGGGAGCAGCTGATCTTGGGAGTGCCGGGTGTCGAACACCAGCTGATCAGACATTGATGACCTATTCTAAGTAGTGGACAACCTCTTTAATTAATTAAAGAGAACTGATATGAATGTATTTTACTAATAAAACTAGAGTTTAGACTGTTTAGGTCACATAGCAATGATAAAATCATACATTTTATAATAATCCAATGTTTCAGCACTGTGAAATCAAGCTCGATGCCCCATGCAAATTAAGTTGAAAGTGCAATGGATGTTGGGCGACTTGTCAAATGCATTAACACCACCCTAACACACTTCCAGGCAAATGTTCATGTGGCTTCAAAGCTTGAGTTCTCAGTGCTGGCCCACCTGGACAGGTTTGCGTTAAGACATACATACAATTGATTCCAAAAGAAAATAATGAGAAGGAAGTAAATAAAAACCTGAAAATTCCAGAGAAAGTTCCATGTACTATAAAGAAAATAACTATAATGAGACTAATATTGTGCAGTAATATTTGAATAAATGAAAATTGGCAAAGCAAAGGAAATGGTATTTTTTAGGTTAATTTTTTGTTATGCTCAGGATCATTGTTCATATTTTATTGTGATTATTTTTCATTCCAATGATACACAGGTTCCTACTCCGGTGACATCATTGCCAATCGGAGTAACAATATGCAAGGATCCGAAATCTCTGCTAAGCATAACAATAGGCTTAAATGCTCTAACTGCTCTTGAGATCGAACTAAAAAAATTAACCATAAAAAATGTTTTATTTTTGTAGCCTTCAAGTGATGTTACATTGCATGGACTTGGATGATCTCAGTATATAGTTATCTCTTAGTTCAATGACAAACAGTAACACATTAGCAGTATGCCCATTTGTGACATTGGTAGGTAAATACTACCCTTAGCTAAGGAGCAAACACAAATTACAATAATTCATCTGACTTTTCCACCCAATTATTACTTGGTACTGGATGGTCCCTTTTACCAGCTTAGCAGACATAAGCAGACAATGTAAGTTTTACTAAAACTAAAACTCATTAACAATTCTACATGCTGAAATGCATAAACAGGGGTTGGAAAAATTCTAAACACTCCTTCCCAAGAAACTGATACTCAACAAGGGCTTATACTCACATCTAGTCCCATCTGAAAATGGAACCGCATTTGTCTTAAATAAAGCCAAGGGCCTTAACTAAAACGATTTAGGTATAGATTCATAACCAAAATCTCTCCTGTATGAAAAAATAGCATTGACAAAAAAATTATTGGATTGATTGACAGGATATGATTCTATATTGTATTTGTTTGTATTCATGCAAAACCCATCAAATGGATTGCTCATCCATAACCCTTAGATTAAAATGAACCCTTTTGCTCAGAGAAGAGTTTGCTATTATATTGACTATATATTATAAATTTAGAAACTAATATTACAAATTTAAAGGTCTTCACTATGATTGATGATTAATATTGATTAGGGTTGGCCCAACCCCATGGGACTTATAGACAGAACAGAGCACTTTAATCTTAATCTGAAGTAGAAGTGTTCATGCTCCATTCATTTCATATGGGGCTGTCGAGTGCTTCACTCAGATTTCACCAGCAGCCCAATAGAGAATGAATGGAGTTTTGATTGGTCATCCTCATCCGATCCGCTGCTCCATTCTGTTATAGAGATAATAGTGCCATGTAGAGGCTAAACATTCTCCATTCTGCCTACCAGTTCAGATCCCAGCAGTTGGACGTCACCAGTCAATAAGTTATCATCTATGATTTCGATAGTTGACAACTTGTTTTCAATTGACATCACCTTTAAATAACATAAATGTGGAAGATTCTAATTTTTTTTTGCTATAGTTTAGGTTTAGTAATTGAGATACTTTCAACATTTTGGTGCACAAAGAACCATTTGCATATTATAAATGAGCCTGTTCCTGAAATAATGGTTATTCCCCATATTAGTTTCCCACTTAAATTCTATTTATCTTTAAATAATAAAATATAAAAATTCTAATTATATTTTGACATTCTGTAAATTAAATAAAAATAATTAATATCATAGAAAATAAATAACTTTACTAACCCACCTCACCTATTCTCTAATTTTACAGTTGTTTGTTTATACAAAATGACAGGTGGCACAAAATGAACCCCCATCAGCAATCGGTATGCTGATCATCAGTTATCAAAAAACCTGGTAACACAGGGAGATGGCTCTGATAATGGGAACCAAACAATTTGTAATGGATGGTTCACTGTGCATAGGCTGCCATTGTTCTCAGCAGCACAAGTCCTGTTTACAGTGGATGGTGTGTTGATGAGAATAATAGACTTTTATGCAGAACAAAAGATCTTTTTTTGCAGGCAAATGAGAATTTTGCTCATTTTGGGGGGTTATAGGCAGCCTATTTAGACTACAAGATTATCATGAAATTAGTTTTCTTAAGAATGTTCTTTAATGATAATCTTGCAGTGTAATGGACATTATCTCACTAGTTGTGTAGGCAAATAGTCACTATCTGGGTTTGGATTATTCATAATGAATACCAACAAACCTAATGCAAGTCAATAGGGAACTTGAGCATTTTTCTGGGAAATCTTCAAGAAAAAATCTCAGGTTCCCCATTGACTTGCATTAGGTTCGTTTTCATGACTAATACTGGAATAGTACTTTAGGATTTGTTACAAATAATCCGATCATTAATAATAATCACTACACTTTGTATTGCTCATCCCACTGCAGGAGGAACCAAGTAAAGAGATTGTGTGCAAATTTCTACAAGATGTATGAACATCACACGTCTTTTAGCCCTTTCTACAATGGAGATTTCAGCTGGTAGTGTGGTGAGATAAAAAGGGGCCCAAGGGTTAGTGATAAGTTATTTCAACCAAATAACAAAAACTATGTAAATATTTTATAATAGTTATATTTGTGAAAATAAATATTCCTTATCTATATGTCATAAAGTCATTTTCATTTCCAGAAAATTTGTAAAATTATATGAGTTTGGGTTATAAATTCTATCTGTAGTGCAACAGCTACTTCTAAGTGCACAGAAAAAGTGAGGAATTGCACCCTATAGGCTCATCTCCCTCCTGTGCACTACTTGCCAGTGGAGGTCAGCACTCTAATATTTGATATGGCTCCCCAACTCATTGTTCACTATACCTGCATTGACACAAATAAGAAATATCGTTCAGCTCATCACTCCAAGGCAAATCTCTCCAACTTCTGGTCCGGTGCGTGGAACAAGTGGTTTGGCTACCATAGCTGAATACTCAGTCACATCAAGAGGAGGAGGGGAGGAGAGAAGATCCAGCACTGACGTAATAAAACGATTCTTTATTCAAAATTCATAAAAAAGATTATTCCAACCAAGTGCAAGATAAATTTATGCTTGACGCATTTCAGAGAAGGTAGACTCCTTATTCATAAACAACAGGTCATGTTGCTAATGAATAAAAAGTCTAGCTTCTCCGAAACGCGTCAGGCATAAATTTATCTTTCACTTGGTTGGAATAATCTTTTTTATGAATTTTGAATAAAGAATCTTTTTTTTACGTCGGTGCTGGATCTTCTCTCCTCCCTTCCTCCTCTTGATGTGACTGATTATACCTGCATTGCCCTGCTACAAGAGTGCAAGTGTCTAAATAGATAAAGTGACCAGTGGAGTGAACAACCTAATTGGTAAATGCATAGCAGTCAACGGCTGAGAAGTCATAAGAAAATTTGATACTCACAGGGAGGGAGGACCATTTAGGTACAAGTGCTGTATTTAAAAGTGGACCCTGCAGCCGCCATCTTGCATTATGAAACACCATCTAGGACATTTAGCCAATATGTTATGATGGTTTATTAACTGCAATGCTGCAATAATTCATCTATCTAGCCACCATGCTGCTAGAAGATCCATCGCCCTCCTGAAGAACTTTATGGGAAAACGGGTTGAGGTGATTAGAAGCTTATATAGGAAAGTGCTAAGTATCAAATATTCTTATGACATCTCAGCCACTCAATATTGCTCTGTATTTACCAATTACGTTGTTCACTGTACTGGTCACTTTATATATTTAGGCACTTGCACTTTTCTTGCAGGAACATGCAGGACAGTGCAGGGATAGTTGATGGTGAGTGGGGGCGCCATATTGAATTTTAGGGTGCTGACCTCCACTGTCAGGTAGTGCACAGGAGGGAGATAAGCCTAAAGAGTGCAATTCTTCCCTTTCTCTGTGCACTTAAGGCTGCTTTACATGGCTAGCGATGTCACTGGTGAAAGCACCCACCCCGTCGGTTGTGCGTCCCGGGCAAATCGCTGCCCGTGGCACACAACATCGCTCGGACCCATCACATGGACTTTCCTGCCTAGCGACGTCGCTGTGGCCGGCGAACCACCTCCTTTCTAAGGGGGCGGTTCGTGCGGCGTCACAGCGACGTCACACGGCAGCCATCCAATAGAAGCGGAGGGCCGGAGAAGCAGCCATAAGAAAGACATGCCCACCTCGTTGCCGGAGGACGCAGGTAAGGTGTTGTTCCTCATTCCTGGGGTGTCACACGTAGCGATGTGTGCTGCCTCAGAAACGACGAACAACCTGTGTCCTGCAAGAGCAACGCTATTTGGGATTAGAACGACGTGTCAACGATCAACGATTAAGTGAGTATTTTTGATAGTTAGTAGTCGTTCGTACGTTTCACATGCAACAACGTCACTAACGAGGCCGGATGTGCATCACGAATTCCGTGACCCCAACGACATCTCGTTAGTAATGTCGTTGCGTGTAAAGCCCCCTTTAGAAGTAGTGGTTGCACAACAGGTTGAGTTTGTTCCTTTTAAATTATCTAAATAAATATTATCTAGTTTTAAAGGTTTTATTTTATGCTAAAGCACTGTAATTTGACTCTTAGGTTTATAAGTATTGCATTTAACGGGTTAAAAATTACAAAGAAATAATGTGTAGGACAATTTAACAGTGTGTAGGACAATTTTAGTGTTGCCTTCACCCCATACTTTAAGTATTGGTTGGCCATCTGCTCTGCATTTTAATAATGAATCGCCATCTTTTAGCAAATCAAAGTACAATGAAGAAAATATGTTATTTGACCTTTTCTATTACAATGCTATTCCTATATGCTGTAATATACAGACAATCTATGCTCAAAATTTTTCTCTTTCTTTTGTCTCAATACATTAAAATGTGCTATAGGCTTCTCTGGAGCAAATGGGTTGAAAATGCTGACAGACACAAAGTTCTCTTGGGAAATTAGAATCTCCCTTTGCTGACATTAACCCTAGGGAGCTGGTATATGCTATTAATACCAAATTTGCTATAAGAACCCCTATTAAAACATCAAAACCTTACAAATCAGTTTGTTTTTGAGGCTATGGTTTGTCAGCATATAAGGAGAGTGTTATTAGTAATCCTGTCACTGAATCCAGAGTCTTTAACTAAGTTGCTTCTGAAATAAATAAGATTTGTGTTACAAAAGGAAGAGTAATAAGAAGAAAGTGTTAGTACGTAAGTGTTAATTGATTCCATTCCAGATGACCTCTTCGTGTTGCGCTGTGCTGCTTTGATTTTGCTTGACTGTCAACTTCCTCCTCGTCACTGTCATCAGAGTCACCACTTGTACTGTCTTCTTCTTCTTCATCATCATCGTCATCATCTTCCGCCTCTTCTTCTTCTTCCTCACTTTCACATTCTCCAGGAACATTAGTTTCATATTTCTACAATAAACAAAAAAGGGACATCTCCAATGTTAAAAAAATACTAAGAGCAAACATGGATGAAGATATCTACTATAGTCCCTCAAAAATCTGAAGATCTGTGGGCAGTGTAAGGGGTACTTTGCACGCTGCGACATCGCAGGCCGATGCTGCGATGCCGAGCGCGATAGTACCCGCCCCCGTCGCAGCAGCGATTTCCTTGTGATAGCTGCCGTAGCGAACATTATCGCTACGGCACCTTCACATGGACTCACCTGTCTTGCGACCGTCGCTCTGGCCGACGACCCGCCTCCTTGTTAAGGGGGCGGGTCGTGCGGCGTCATAGCGACGTCACACGCCAGGCGGCCAATCGGAGCGGAGGGGCGGAGATGAGTGGGATGTAAAAATCCCGCCCATCTCCTTCATTCCGCATATCCTACGGAAGCCGCAGTGACGCCGGTAGGAGATGTTCCTCGCTCCTGCGGCTTCACACACAGCGATGTGTGCTGGCGCAGGAGCGAGGAACAACATCGGACTGTCGCGTCAGCGTAATCATGGACTACGCCGACGCTGCACCGATGATACGATTATGACACTTTTGCGCTCGTTAATCGTATCATCGAGCCTTTACACACTACGATGTCGCATGCGATGCTGGAAGTGCGTCATTTTCAATTTGACCCCACCGACATCGCACCTGCGATGTCGTAGTGTGCAAAGCCCGCCTAAGTATTGTATGAGGATCCAGAAAATCATATATATGTTGGAGCAGGTTTGCTACTCAAAAAGAGCCATAGACATGGTGCACGTCATGTCTCACATTTAGGGTATGTGCGTACGCGGCAGTTTTGTTTCTCCAGTGAAAAATGCACCCTCTGGCAGAAAAACGTACCTATGTCTGGAAAAAGCGCATAAAAAATGCATGTGTTTTTGCCATGTTTTTACTGCATTTCGGTGCATTTTTGCCACGTATATGTTTATACATTTTTTAAAGGAGAAACAAAATGATAGGATAGAATAATTGATAGATAGCTGGAATAGATAGATGGATAGATAGATAGAGAAAATAGAAAGTGTTTTAGACTTATTTTGCATCCTCCTCAATATAGAGAAGGATGTGTATTAGCTGAGGGCTTAAGATGCCCTATTGTGTCCCAAAATGTTTGGGAATCAATTTTGGTCAAAGTAAAAGCTGTCATCCAATATAATATGCAAAGTCAGAGAACCACACCACCTGAGGAAGCAACTGTGAAATGTCCGATTGGGTACAGTGAACGGTGTCGCACAATGGGTAATTATTAATTTAAATGTTTTTTATTGATTTTCAAATGTTGGATAGGGTATAAACTAGAAAAGTATGGGGATACAGAAGGAAAAATTAGGGATGGTGATTACATGGAGTAAACAGGGGGGTAAATAAATAAATGAAGCAATTTGAATGGAAAGATCAGAGCTTTTTCCTTTTGTTAACAGTTCGTTAATCTGTGTGAGTATTTTTACAATTATATATACATCATAATTGTGGAGCTGAAGAGAAAGGTGGTGTGCAAAAAGCCAGGGATACACCTGTATAAGTGTACAAAGGTTTTTATTAATAAATAGTGATGAGCGAGCATGCTTGTCACTACTCGGTACTCGCACGAGTATCGCTGTACTCGGGCTGCTCGGCGGGGACCGAGTAATCTCGCGATACTCGTGCTGTACTCGTGGTCTTCATTTCTGCATGTTGGCGCTCTTTTGAGAGCCAGCCCTCATGCAGGGATTGGCTGGCAGACCACTGCAATGCCACAGCCCTATTAGTTGTGGAATTGCAGTGATTGGCCGGCCTGCACAGCGTGACCGAGCCTTTATATCGGCCGGCGCGCTGTGCTGTGCTCACAGCTATCCAGACTGTCAGTGCAGGGAGAGTGTCGCTGATTCAGGGAAAGCTTTGCGGCCCTTTATAGCTTTTTCAGTTGCAGGGCTGCAAACAGTGTGACCAAAAGTCCTTCTCAGGACTATTCTAGTTGTATACAGGCAGGCAGGGTATAGCCAGGTTGGAGTACAGTAGCAGAGTCCTTCTCAGGACTATTGTTGCTATATACAGGCAGGGTATAGCCAGGTCTGAATACAGGCTAGTGACCAAAAGAGTCCTTGTCAGGACTATTGTACCAGTATACAGGCAGGCAGGCAGGCAGGGTAGGGGTGACCGTATACCAGCCTTCATCATATCTGGGGCTGGTGTACACAGTGTAAAACAGTCCAGATAGTGTCTGACTTGTCTGTAATTGTCGCTCCCCAAAAAAACCTGTTAGGTTCTTATTGCGTCCGTGCTTGGTTTTTAAAACCGCACGTGTGTGCCTGTTGGTGGCAGCGTACAGGTGCACTTGTGTGCAATTTCCACAAACTTTGATATAACGCACAAGTAGTGAATATACACGTCAGCAGTGCACAGCATTGCAAAATGCGCAAGGGCATTGGCAAGGAACAAGGAAGTGGAGGTGATGGTGGTGCAGGCAGAGGCCGAGGTCGTGGGCAAGCTCTAATTTCGCCACAACAAAGGGCCACATCTAGTCGGTCGCACGTCCTGTCCCAAATTCTTGGGGACCGCAGCAGTACACCGCTCTTGAACCAAGACCAGTGTCAACAGGTTGTTAGTTGGATAGCGGATAATGCTTCCAGTCAGATTGGCACCACCACAAACACTCTGTCTTCCACACGGTCAAGTGTCAGTAGCCGTGATACTGCACCGCACATTTCTGAACCTGATCCTCCTTCCTACCACCAGGCTGAGTACACATCCTCCTCGGACATTAATGATCCCACACTTGGACACTCGGAAGAGCTGTTCACGTTTCCATTCACACATTCTGGCCTCTCGCCAGCTCATATTGAAGTGGGTCATGAGGAGATTGTCTTTACAGATAGCCAAATATTTGAGCAGCCACGTTCTCACGAAGTTGGCAACGTGTCCCAACAAGTGGTGGACGATGATGAGACACAATTGTCAGGAAGTCAGGAGGAGGAGCAGGGTGCGGAAGAGGAAGACGACGTGGTGGATGATCCAGTAACTGACCCAACCTGGCAGGAGGATATGCAGAGCGAGGACAGCAGTGCACAGGGGGAGGGAGGCGTAGCATCACAACAGGCAGTAAGAAGCAGGGTGGTGGCCCCAGGCAGAAGTCAGGCAACCGTTCCCCGGAACAACACGACAACACAAGGTGCCTGTACAAATGTTAGGTCTTCCCGAGTCTGGCAGTTTTTTAAGTTGGATCCAGATGATTCAAAAAAGGCAATTTGCAACACCTGCCGTGCCAGCATCAGCAGGGGTACCAAAACTAGCAGCCTGACCACCACCAGCATGATCAGGCACATGTCAGCCAAGCACCCGACTTTGTGGGAAGTACAACAGAGTCGAGGAGCAGTGCTTGCTGATGTCACTGCTACGTCTTCGCTGGTTGTGCATGCGAGCCAATCCTCTGTCCATGCTGCCTGCGAACAAGCCTCCTCCACTCCTGCACCTGCAGTTGCCTACGCAGAAAGAACACCATCATCAAGCACGTCCTTGTCCCAGCGCAGCGTTCAGTTATCCATTCAGCAAACCTTTGAACGCAGGCGCAAATACACTGCCAACACCCCACATGCCACAGTTCTAAATGCTAACATTTCGCGACTGCTTGCGCTGGAAATGTTGCCTTTTAGGCTGGTGGAGACAGAAGCATTCCGTGACCTGATGGCGGCAGCTGTCCCACGTTACTCGGTCCCCAGCCGCCACTATTTCTCCCGGTGTGCCGTCCCCGCGTTGCATAACCACGTGTCACAAAACATCACACGTGCCCTGAACAACGCTGTTTCACCCAAGGTCCACCTAACCACAGACACGTGGACAAGTGCTTGTGGGCAAGGCCGCTACATCTCGTTGACGGCACACTGGGTTAATATTGTGGAAGCTGGGACCCAGTCTGAGCGAGGGACGGAACACGTCCTTCCCACACCAAGGTTTGCAGGCCCTACCTCAGTCATTGTTTCACCCACACTCTACAGCTCCGGAATGTCATGCTCTTCAGCCTCCTCCTCCTCCTGCGCATCCTCATCCACTGTGCCCTCCACACCAGTCACAAGCTGGAAGCACTGCAGCACTGCCTCGGCGAAGCGGCAACAGGCTGTGCTGAAGCTAATCTGCATAGGTGACAAACCCCACAATGCAGAAGAGCTGTGGACAGCTCTGAAACAGCAGGCAGATCACTGGCTCACACCTCTGAACCTAAAGCCAGGAAAGGTCGTGTGTGACAATGGCCGGAACCTGGTGGCGGCTTTGAGGCGAGGCCAGCTGACACATGTTCCATGCGTGGCCCATGTGCTCAACCTCGTGGTTCAGCGGTTTATAAAGTCATACCCAGAGCTGTCTGATCTGCTGGTAAAAGTTCGCCGCCTGTCTGCACATTTTCGAAAGTCACCTACTGCTTCAGCCGGCCTTGCCGGCTTTCAGCGCCGTTTGCATCTTCCGGCTCACAGACTGGTGTGTGATGTCCCCACGCGTTGGAATTCAACTCTGCACATGTTGGTCAGGATATGTGAGCAGAAGAGGGCAGTTGTTGAGTACCTGCATCACCTAAGCCGTCGGGAAATGGGTCAAACTCCACACATAACACCTGAGGAGTGGAGATGGATGTCAGACCTATGTACCATCCTCCAAAACTTTGAGGACTCCACCAAGATGATGAGTGGTGATGACGCCATTATTAGCGTCACCATACCGCTACTCTGCCTTCTAAAACGGTCTCTGCTGAAAAACAAACATGATGCATTGCAGGCGGAGCGCGATGAGTTGCAGCAAGAAACAGTAGTGGGTGTGGGTGATAACACACAGCCCAGCCTCGTCTCATCACAACGTGCAGTGGAGGACTATGACGAGGAGGAGGATGAAGACATGGAGCAACTCTCCGGCCAAATTGAGGATATGACATGCACACCAGTCATATCCTCGGTTCAGCGTGGCTGGCCAGAGGACAGGGTAGATGAGGAGGAGGAGGAGGAGGAGGAGGAGGAGGAGGACAGCATGTTCAGTCATCTTGTTGGTCAGGCTACTGAAGTCCTGGCTGTTAAGAGTCTGGCGCACATGGCTGACTTTATGGTAAGCTGCCTGTCTCGTGACCCTCGCGTTAAGAACATCTTGGCCGACAATCATTACTGGTTGGTAACACTGTTAGACCCACGCTACAAGGAGAACTTTTTGTCTCTTATTCCCGTGGAGGAGAGGTCAACCAAAATGCAGCAGTTCCGGAAGGCCATACTCACGGAAGTAGGCAAAGCATTCCCCTCACAAAACGCTAGCGGCATAGGTCATGAATCAGTGGACAACCGAGGCGTACAGCCGAGAGAGGCACAAGTCCAATCCGCCAGAGGTAGGGGAACAGTCTTTAAGATGTGGGACAGTTTTCTCAGCCCCTCACGTACCACAGCCCCTGAGGTGCGGGGTAGTGCCACAAGAAATCCTAAGTTTGCCCAGATGCTGAAGGAGTACCTTGCAGATCGAACAACTGTACTCCGACATTCCTCTGTGCCTTACAATTATTGGGTATCCAAGCTGGACACGTGGCATGAATTGGCTCTCTACGCCTTGGAAGTCCTGGCCTGCCCTGCTGCTAGCGTTTTGTCAGAGCGTGTTTTTAGTGCCGCAGGTGGAATCATTACAGATAAACGCACCCGCCTGTCAACTGAAAATGCTGACAGGCTGACTCTGATCAAGATGAACAAGGGTTGGATTGGGCCAGACTTCACCACACCACCAGCAAATGAGAGCGGAATTTAAAGTTTGCCATGTACCTCCACTCACCCATGGGTACACACTTCTGGACTTTGGATAATCGCTGGACTGCTCCTCCTTCTCCTCATGCGCCACCATGATGATGACCGTTACAAATTGCAATACTTAGGCCTTTGTTTCAGGTATACCCCCAGTGGTAAATTTTTTCGCCCATTCTTTGCAGAATGGACATTACAACGACAGGAGACCCGCTCCTTTGCAATGGGAACAATGTTTTGAGGCCCTCATGCACGTCTCTACCCAGGGACAACGTGGAGCCTCCCAATTTTTGGCTGCCCTGCCTAAGGGCTATACTATAATACACCCACTTCCTTAAAATGGACACTTAATGTTTTGAGGCCCTCATGCACGTCTCTACCCAGGGACAACGTGGAGCCTCCCAATTTTTGGCTGCCCTGCCTAAGGGCTATACTATAATACACCCACTTCCTTAAAATGGACACTTAATGTTTTGAGGCCCTCATGCACGTCTCTACCCAGGGACAACGTGGAGCCTCCCAATTTTTGGCTGCCCTGCCTAAGGGCTATACTATAATACACCCACTTCCTTAAAATGGACACTTAATGTTTTGAGGCCCTCATGCACGTCTCTACCCAGGGACAACGTGGAGCCTCCCAATTTTTGGCTGCCCTGCCTAAGGGCTATACTATAATACACCCACTTCCTTAAAATGGACACTTAATGTTTTGAGGCCCTCATGCACGTCTCTACCCAGGGACAACGTGGAGCCTCCCAATTTTTGGCTGCCCTGCCTAAGGGCTATACTATAATACACCCACTTCCTTAAAATGGACACTTAATATTTTGAGGCCCTCATGCACGTCTCTACCCAGGGACAATGTGGAGCCTCCCAATTTTTGGCTGCCCTGGCAAAGGGCTATACTGAAATAGACCCACTTCCTTACAATGGGCACTTCAGGTTTACAGGCCATCATGCACGTCTCTATCCAGGGACAATGTGGAGCCTCCCAATTTTTGGCTGCCCTGGCAAAGGGCTATACTGAAATAGACCCACTTCCTTACAATGGGCACTTCAGGTTTACAGGCCCTCATGCACGTCTCTACCCAGGGACAATGTGGAGCCTCCCAATTTTTGGCTGCCCTGGCAAAGGGCTATACTGAAATAGACCCACTTCCTTACAATGGGCACTTCAGGTTTACAGGCCCTCATGCACGTCTCTATCCAGGGACAATGTGGAGCCTCCCAATTTTTGGCTGCCCTGGCAAAGGGCTATACTGAAATAGACCCACTTCCTTACAATGGGCACTTCAGGTTTACAGGCCCTCATGCACGTCTCTACCCAGGGACAATGTGGAGCCTCCCAATTTTTGGCTGCCCTGGCAAAGGGCTATACTGAAATAGACCCACTTCCTTACAATGGGCACTTCAGGTTTACAGGCCCTCATGCACGTCTCTACCCAGGGACAATGTGGAGCCTCCCAATTTTTGGCTGCCCTGGCAAAGGGCTATACTGAAATAGACCCACTTCCTTACAATGGGCACTTCAGGTTTACAGGCCATCATGCACGTCTCTATCCAGGGACAATGTGGAGCCTCCCAATTTTTGGCTGCCCTGGCAAAGGGCTATACTGAAATAGACCCACTTCCTTACAATGGGCACTTCAGGTTTACAAGCCCTCATGCACGTCTCTATCCAGGGACAATGTGGAGCCTCCCAATTTTTGGCTGCCCTGGCAAAGGGCTATACTGAAATAGACCCACTTCCTTACAATGGGCACTTCAGGTTTACAGGCCCTCATGCACGTCTCTATCCAGGGACAATGTGGAGCCTCCCAATTTTTGGCTGCCCTGGCAAAGGGCTATACTGAAATAGACCCACTTCCTTACAATGGGCACTTCAGGTTTACAGGCCCTCATGCACGTCTCTATCCAGGGACAATGTGGAGCCTCCCAATTTTTGGCTGCCCTGGCAAAGGGCTATACTGAAATAGACCCACTTCCTTACAATGGGCACTTCAGGTTTACAGGCCATCATGCACGTCTGTATGCAGGGGCATTGGTGAACCTCACAATTTTGGACTGCCCTGGCAAAGGAAAATACTACAAAGACTCAGTTCCTCAAAATGGGCACATTAGACTCAAGAGGCCTTCATGTATGTCTCTTCTCAGGGACATCGGAGTGCCACACAATGTTTTCACGTAAAATCTTTCATGTATTAATCTCAAAAAGTAACATACACCAGCTCTATCTCACTATTGGGTATGTGCCCTTAACATTTCCGCCATGAAAAATCATTTTGGGGTCATTTTGGAAGGTTTACTGGTGAGTCCGTAAAAATGGCGTAAAACGCGGACAAAATTGTTCACAGCTATGACTTTTCAGTGATAAATGCTTCAAGGGGTCTTCCCCATGCTGTTGTCATGTCATTTGAGCACTCTTCTGAGACTTTTGTGCCATTTTTAGGGTTTCTCCATGCTGCCGGGGGGTCATTTCACAAAAATACTCGGGTCTCCCATAGGATAACATTGGGCTCGTTGCTCGGCCCGAGTACACGAGTATCTTGGGAGGCTCGGCCCGAGCTTCGAGCACCCGAGCTTTTTAGTACTCGCTCATCACTATTAATAAAGCAAACAATTATGTGGGCACAGACATATTAAAACCACTTAAAAAGGCATATAGAAAAGCCTGTATAAACTGTGTTTATCCCCTGTAAGAGATAAAATATCCCCCTGGCAATGTAAGAGGTCACAATGGTTATCCTAGTAGGGCTGCATGCAATACATAAAAGATCCTAGTGGTAAAACGTTGTAGCTGGCATAGTTAGAAGCATATTAGACTGAATTGCAAATACATTTGCACAAGATAAAACAATTGCCACATCCACATGAACCACAGTACCAGTATAGAATGTCAGCATAAGTTGCAGCAGTATTGGTACAAAGAACCCTGAGATAACAAGTTTACCAGCCCATACTGAAAACACCAAAGATCAGAGTCCAAATGATAGCCAGGGTGGGGTAGGAAAATCCCCACGCGTATCGCTGTCACCTGGGACAGCTTCGTCAGGGGTAGAGCAACCCTGACGAAGCTGTCCCAGGTGACAGCGATACGCGTGGGGATTTTCCTACCCCACCCTGGCTATCATTTGGACTCTGATCTTTGGTGTTTTCAGTATGGGCTGGTAAACTTGTTATCTCAGGGTTCTTTGTACCAATACTGCGGCAACTTATGCTGACATTCTATACTGGTACTGTGGTTCATGTGGATGTGGCAATTGTTTTATCTTGTGCAAATGTATTTGCTATTCAGTCTAATATGCTTATAACTATGCCAGCTACAACGTTTTACCACTAGGATCTTTTATGTATTGCATGCAGCCCTACTAGGATAACCATTGTGACCTCTTACATTGCCAGGGAGATGTTTTATCTCTTACAGGGGATAAACACAGTTTATACAGGCTTTTCTATATGCCCTTTTAAGTGGTTTTAATATGTCTGTGCCCACATAATTGTTTGCTTTATTAATAAAAACCTTTGTACACTTATACAGGTGTATCCCTGGCTTTTTGCACACCACCTTTTTCTTCAGCTCCATATCTATTTTTGGTGTGTTAAGGTGATCCCTGTCTGTTTCTATTTATGGATCATTAAAATCCGTCAGGTGGTGCCCTCCCCCTTTCTTACTGGTATATACATCATAATTATTATCATAATTATTCATATACTAATAGTATTTTTCATCTGGGCAACCATCATTATGAAAAGTTCTATTACATGTTATTGTCCTTATGTTTGTTATACAGATGGGCAGAAATCTCATACCTACATAGCGGTATATTCATGCAGACTTGTATTGATAAAGACTTTTTATATGCTTACACATGAGTGGTCTGACATGGATTTTTTTTCTATTTGCATCTGCACTTCTTATGCAATGTAGTGAATGAAACACAAATAATTACAGATGGTAATTTGTACTGCTCCTATATTACTACAGGTGGATGCACTACTTAGGTGATGTATATAATTTGGACAGATAAAGGAGCAGACAATATTGCTTCCATATAGTTTACACATTTACACTTTGTCTTTAATAGAGATGAGAGAACCTTAGGTTCGGTTTTTGAGCCAAACACCAAATTTTAAAAATCCAAGTTATGGTTCGTGGATCAGATGCTGTACACGCAAACAAAACTCGTGCGAGCAACGTTGTGCTCAGGTACACTTCGTGCTCAGCCTTGTGCAAGCCGCTTGCAATGTTTGAATGGCTCACAGTGGGGATAATAAAAGCGTGATCAGATATAATGTGCAACAAAAACAAAAAAAAAAATTGAACAAGTCCGCCCACCCTCCCCCGAAAGTGATCTGCCTATGGCTGACTTTACGTGGGCGGATACTCAAACTGCCAATCAGTGACTTGATCCGGGGTTTAGGTCAAGCTCAAGTCTGTTGAGCTAGACTCGTTTGCTGCTAGCGAACCGAACCTTCCAAAGGTTCACTCATCTTTAGTCTTGAATGCCAGCAATTGTCATCACTTGAGGAATTCTCATCTTTCATGACCAATGGACTAAAACATGAATTTGAGAAATGCACCAAAAATAATTATCTATATGTAATAAAATTATATGATTAATTAGTAAATAAAAAACATTTTTGTTACACTCAGAAGTAGAGTTGAGCGCGGTTCGAGGTTCTCCAGTTCGCGGCTCGAGTGATTTTGGGGGCTGTTCTAGATCGAACTAGAACTCGAGCTTTTTGCTAAAGCTCGATAGTTCTAGATACGTTCGAAAACGGTGCTAGCAGCAAACAGACAAGCTAATTACTAGCTGGCTTTCCGCTGTAATAGTGTAAGTCACTCTGTGACTCACACTATTATGAAATTTCAGTGTATAGTGTGCGGGAACAGCGTATTCAGATCACTGCTGTTTGGATAATGGCGATCGCCATTTTTTTTTTTTTTCCTTGTTTTCCTTCCCTAAGCGCGCGCGTGTAGTGGGGCGGGCCAGCATGTCAGCCAATCCCAGACACACACACAGCTAAGTGGACTTTTAGCCAGAGAAGCAACGATATGTGTAATAGGATGTCCATGTCACATGTCCCTGCATTATAAAAACGGACATTTTCCTCCAGCACGCCATTATCTGCCTTCTGCGTCTTGGTGTCAGTCACCGCTGGCGTAGCTCCTGTCTCCGATACTGCTGTGTACGCTCTATACACAGCACTATACAGAATAGGGATAGAAGTTTCTTTCAGCCCTTGTAAGGGCTAATACCGGCAGGGACAGAGCCATAGGTGACAGTCAGGTCCGTGAAAACAGATTTTAACAGCTACACAAGATGACAGCGTCTGTGTAGCTAAGGTCAGGGATTTCCTCGCTGCATTTCCCCATTAGGAGGGATAGAAAGGGAGGCTTTCTTTCCTCTACCCAGACCCACAACCCTGCCACTGTACCCTCCTGCCCTTTGCACACTCAAACTGATTGTTACTAAGCCATTATACTAGCAAACACTGAGGAAACTTAGTGGCATCCTAAAAGTGGCTGTTGGACATCATTATTGTCCCACTAGTGCAAAGATATTCGCAGCACGTCTGCCTGCATTGCACACTCAAACTCATTGTTACTAAGCCATTATACTAGCAAACACTGAGGAAACTTAGTGGCATCCTAAAAGTGGCTGTTGGACATCATTATTGTCCCACTAGTGCAAAGATATTCGCAGCACGTCTGCCTGCATTGCACACTCAAACTCATTGTTACTAAGCCATTATACTAGCAAACTATGCTGCCAGTTTAAGGGCCGTAGTTGCATTGTCAGGGATAATTATTGTTGTTTATTCTGCTGTTAATAAAGCTAGACCACCGCTGAAATCTACACCACCTCTCAATTTTTACTACCACATTTTAAGTGCACAATCTTGTCGCAATCAAAATGAGTGACAAAATGACAGATGCTGGTGGAAAGGGGAAGAGGCGTGTTGGAAAAGGAAAAAAAGGGTTTGTCCGTGGGGAAGGTGGCAAAGCTCCATTAACATCTGCTGAAGATAGACCATCTTCCAGCAAAAGTAAGATGTCTACTACTTACCGTGGACAATCCGATGTGCTCCCTTTTTTACGGACACGAACAACTGGAACAAAGGTAGATGATGGCCAAAAAAGGAAAATGTTTGAATGGATCTCAAGTGGTCCAACAAGTGCCCTCTCCGCCACCTCAACTACCGCATCCAAAAAACACCAGTCCTCTGAGTTGTCAGCCCAATCACACTTGCATTCTCCCAGCTCTGAAGTCTCCATCCGCCCTGCACAGTATGGTGGAAATGAGATGGCTGAGTCTGCAGAGCTGTTCAGTCACACTATAGCTTGGGAATCAGAAGTCTGCTCCCAAGCTACAGTGAGTACAGACAAGGAAATGGTCTGCACTGATGCCCAGAACCTTTGTGACTCTGATTCAGGCCGTGAGGACCAAGTTTCTGAGCATAATGTTGACCCTTTTTCACAAACTGTAACACCTGTTGTTATAGACAATGAGGAACGTACTGATGACGATGAGACGCAGATACTACCAGATATGGATGACAACTTAAATATTCGGTCAGGGCAAGAAGAGGCTCGGTCTGAGGGTGAGGGGAGTGCAAACACAACAATTGATGAGGAAGTTCTAGATCCCACCTACTGTCAACCCACAGTCAGGCACTCGAGGAGGTCAACAGAGGCGGTGGAGGAGGATGCAACCGACGACGAAGTTACCTTGCGCCTTCCTGGACAGAGTCGGAGCACTGGTAGCACGTCTACAACTGCATCCTCAGCCACCACTCTGCCTCTGAGCACTAGTCGGGGGGGCTCAGCAGGTCGCATGCCCTCTAAGTCTTGCCTAGCCTGGTCCTTTTTTGACATAGCAAAAGATCGGCCAAATTATGTGATCTGTAAAATTTGTCGTGATTTTGTAAGTAGAGGGCAAAACCTCAGCAGTTTGACAACTTCTTCCATGAATCGTCACATGAATAAATATCATATGTCCCAGTGGGAAGCTCACTGTGCTGCAATGCGGCCTAGCGGAGCGAACCATCCACCGCCAGCCCCTTCCAGTGCATCTGCACGCTCTTCATCTTCTAGGACTGTGGGGACAGCTGTCACACCTGGTTTTCCACGCACAACTTCCACCACTGTAACCGCAACAGGTAGTTTGCTTGGTAGGTCGTCAGTTGGTTTGGAAGGGGAAACAAGTGCGTGTGTACAGCTCTCTCAGACATCGATAGCACCAACGTTGGATGAAGGCAACATCATGTCTACGCCTGCACTTTCCTCACAAACCTGCATTTTTCCAGGGACACCCTACTCAACACCGTCTGCACACAGCAGCCAGATCTCTGTCCCTCAGATGTGGACAAATAAAAGGCCATTTCCTGCGACCCATGACAAAGCTAAGAGGTTGACTTTATCCCTCTGTAAGCTCTTGGCTACCGAAATGCTGCTTTTCCGCCTGGTGGACACACAGGATTTTAGAGACCTTATGTCTGTCGCTGTGCCCCAGTACCAAATGCCCAGTCGCCACTACTTCTCTAAGAAAGGTGTGCCCGTGCTACACCAGCATGTCGCACACAACATCACCGCTTCCTTGAGAAACTCTGTATATGAACGGGTGCATTTCACCACCGATACTTGGACCAGTAAGCATGGACAGGGACGTTACATGTCGCTGACTGGGCACTGGGTAACTATGGTGATAGATGGTGAAGGGTCTGCTGCACAAGTCTTGCCGTCCCCACGACTTGTGTGTCAATCCTCTGTCTGTCCAAGTTCCGCCACTGCTTCTGCCTCCTCCACCTCATCTGGGTCCTCCACCTCCGCCCCAAGCCTGCCTGGTCAGGCCACCAGCGTTCTCACTGCGCAGAAGGAATCATGCACCCCTGATTACTATGCTGACAGCAGAGCGCAACGGCATCAGGCAGTCTTTAGCTTGACATGTTTTGGAAATAGGAGTCACACAGCGGCTGAGTTGTGGGCAGCTCTGGAGACTGAGTTTGGTAAATGGTTGTCTCCACTCAACCTGCAGCCTGGTAAGGCCGTGTGCGACAATGCTGCAAACCTGGGTGCGGCCGTTCGCCTGGGCAAGGTGACACACGTGCCTTGTATGGCTCACGTGTTGAACCTTGTTGTCCAGCAATTTTTAACACACTATCCCGGCCTAGATGGCCTTCTGACCAGGGCACGAAAACTGTCTGCTCACTTCCGCCGTTCAACCGCCGCAGCTGAGCGACTTGCATTGCTCCAGAAGTCTTTCGGCCTGCCGGATCATCGCCTGAAATGCGATGTGGCGACACGCTGGAATTCAACTCTTCACATGTTACAGTGACTGTGGCAGCACCGCCGAGCCCTGGTGCAATACATCATGACGTATAGCCTGGGCCAGCGAGATGCAGAGGTGGGGCAGATCACCCTGATGGAGTGGTCTCAGATCAAGGACCTATGCACCCTTCTGCACAGTTTCAACTTGGCGACGAATATGTTTAGCGCTGACAATGCCATTATCAGCACGACAATTCCAGTCATTTACATGCTGGAGCACACGCTAAACACTATTCGGAGTCAAGGGGTGGGACAACAGGAAGGGGAGGAACTACAGGAGGATTCATATGCGCAAGACACAACAACATCACCAAGGTCCAGACGTTCATCATCACCAACGCGGCAGGCATGGGACCATGGGGGACAGGGATCAACAAGGGCACATGGTAGCAGGCGAAATGTTGAGGAAGGTGCAGGAGAACATGAAGAAATGGAGGACGAACTGTCCATGGACATGGAAGAAAGACTCAGCGGATGAGGGAGACCTAGGTCAAATTTCAGTTGAAAGAGGTTGGGGGGAGATGTCAGAGGAAGAAAGAACGGTTAGCACCTCTATGCCACACACACAGCGTGGACTTGGTCCACATGGCTGCGCAAGACACATGAGCGCCTTCTTGCTGCACTACCTCCAACATGATCCATGTATTGTCAAAATTGGAAGTGATGATGACTACTGGCTTGCCACACTATTAGATCCCAGGTACAAGTCCAAATTTTGTGACATAATTCCAGCCATAGAAAGGGACGCACGTATGCAGGAGTATCAGCAGAAGATGTTACTCGATCTTAGCTCGGCTTTTCCACCAAACAACCGTGCAGGTGCAGGGAGTGAATCTCCCAGTTGTAACTTGACAAACATGGGACGGTCTCGTCATTTTCAACAGTCTACCTGTACCAGTAGCACCGTATCTGGTGCTGGTAGCAGCAATTTTATTGAATCTTTTCATAATGTTTCTAAACCGTCCTTTGCAAGGCCACCAGAGACAACAAGTCTGACACATAGTCAATGGCTGGAGAGGATGATACAGGAGTATCTCCAAATGAACATTGATGCCATGACTACGCCTTGGAGATTTTGTCATGTCCAGCTGCCAGCGTTGTTTCTGAACTTGTCTTCAGTGCTGCTGGGTGTGTGCTGACAGATAAGCGCACGCGTCTGTCCAGTGACAATGTGGACAGACTAACGTTCATCAAAATGAACAAGTAATGGATCCACAAGGAATTTACTACCCCTGTGTCATCCTGGGGAGAGTAAATGCTTGTGGATTTTGAATGTGCTTGATGCAAATCTAGCTGTGAAGTGTACAACTGGGGCACAGTGCTGCCATTGAAGGGGTGAGTGTCTGTGTGGCCCAATTTTTGGAAAAAAGGGAGACTCCGCTTACAGTAACCCTTGCTTGCTGTGTTTTTTAAAAGGAGCCGAGATGAACAAGTTATGGTTCAGCAAAGACTTTGCTACCTACCCCGGGGTCATCCTGGGAACGGTTAAGTATGGCGTATTTTTGATTGTGCTTGATGCAAATCTACCTGTGAATTGTACAACTAGGGCACAAGTGCTGCCACTGAAGGGGTGGGTGTCTGTGTGGCCCAATTTTTGGAAAAAAGGGAGACTCCGTTTGGAGTAACCTTTGCTTACATTGTTTTTAAAAATGATCCAAGATGAACAGATCTGGGATCAGGAAAGACTTTGCTACCTACCCTGGTGTTCTCCTGGGGATGGTTAAGTATGGCGTATTTTTGATTGTGCTTGATGCAAATCTACCTGTGAAGTGTACAACTAGGGCACAAGTGCTGCCACTGAAGGGGTGGGTGTCTGTGTGGCCCAATTTTTGGAAAAAAGGGAGACTCCGCTTGGAGTAACCCTTGCTTGCTGTGTTTTTTAAAAGGAGCCAAGATGAACAAGTCATGGTTCAGCAAAGACTTTGCTACCTAACCCGGGGTCATCCTGGGAAAGGTTAAGTATGGCGTATTTTTGATTGTGCTTGATGCAAATCTACCTGTGAAGTGTACAACTAGGGCACAAGTGCTGCCCCTGAAGGGGTGGGTGTCTGTGTGGCCCAATTTTTGGAAAAAAGGGAGACTCCGCTTGGAGAAACCCTTGCTTACATGGTTTTTAAAAATGATCCAAGATGAACAGATCTGGGATCAGGAAAGACTTTGATACCTACCCCGGGGTCATCCTGGAAACGGTTAAGTAGGGCGTATTTTTAATTGTGCTTGATGCAAATCTAGCTGTGAAGTGTACAACTGGCGCACAAGTGCTGCCACTGAAGGGGTGAGTGTCTGTGTGGCCCAATTTTTGGAAAAAAGGGACACTCCTCTTAGAGTAACCCTTGCTTGCTGTGTTTTTTAAAAGAAGCCAAGATGAACAAGTCATGGTTCAGCAAAGACTTTGCTACCTACCCCGGGGTCATCCTGGGAACGGTTAAGTGCGGCGTATTTTTGATTGTGCTTGATGCAAATCTACCTGTTAAGTGTACAACTAGGGCACAAGTGCTGCCACTGAATGGGTGGGTGTGTGTGGTCTAATTTTTGGAAAAAAGGGAGAACTCTGCTTGGACTAACCCTTGCTTGCTGTGTTTTTTAAAAGGAGCCAAGATGAACAAGTCATGGTTCAGCAAAGACTTTGCTACCTACCCCGGTGCAATCCTGAGGATGGAAAAGTATGGCGTATTTTTGAATGTGCTTGATGCAAATCTAGCTGTGAAGTGTACAACTGGGGCACAAGTGCTGCCACTGAATGGGTGGGTGTGTGTGTGGTCTAATTTTTGGAAAAAAGGGAGAACTCCGCTTGGAGTGTGGTGTTTTACATGATTTTAGAAGGGCGTGCCATGCCTATATCTGTGTCTCCTCCTCTTTTTCCTTGTCCAGCTCCTTTGTTTTCGCATGAGTATATGTCCTTGTCACTTTCCCATGTGTTTGTGTTGTGTTGTGAGTTGTTTGTCACCTTTTGGACACCTTTGAGGGTGTTTTCTAGGTGTTTTTATGTGTCTGTGATTGCCTGCCATTGTTTCCTATGCGGTTAGAGTTCGGTTCGTCGAACGTTCGCCGAACCGAACTCGAACGGGATACCCGTTCGACGAACCGAACTCGAGCCGGACCACGGCCGGTTCGCTCATCTCTACTCAGAAGGGTACAAAGCTCTAAAGAACAAACATAAAGACGTAAGAAAAAGAACCATAATACAGCTGCCCAAGTAACCTCAAAATTGCTCTATTTTATGTTTAGAACATAACAGCAGGTCTAATTGTATAGTTGTGTAATATTTCAGTGTGACTTGTTACTTAAAATAAATGCTTAAAAACAATGAATAGCCTCAGAGCAGAACTATCTTCAAGAAGTCACAATTAAACTTTAATGTAAACTATAAACTATAAGGCACATTTCCATCAATAACATTTTCTTAAATAAACCCAGCTAGTACATTGATTGGCAAATAAAACATCCTTTTTACTTACAATCACACCTAAAAGTGTTGGCACCCTTGAAATTGTTTCAGAAAATGAAGAACTTCTCCAAGAACATTATTGCAATTACATGTATTTTAATAAGTTTATTTCCTTTGCACTTATTGGAGCAACACAAAAGAACAATGAAAAAATGCAAATTGAATAGAATTGCTCACAAAATCACAAGAATGGGCTGGAAAAAATTGTTGGCACACTCAACTTAATATTTGGTTGCACACCCTTTGGAGAAAATAACTGCAATCAATCACTTCCTATAACCATCAACATGCTTCTTACACCTCTGAATTGAAATTTTGTACCTCTGTTCTTTTGCAAACTGCTCCTGATCTCTCATATTTGAAGAGTGTCTTCTCCCAACAGCAACTTTAAGATCTCTCCACAGGTGTTCAATGGGATTTAGATTCTCACTCATTAATGGCTACTTCAGAATGCTCCAGTGCATTGTTTGTCCATTTTGGGGGGTTTCTTGAAGTATATTTGGGGTCATTGTCTTACTGGATGACCCATGACTGAGGACACAAACATAACTTTCCTTCCCTGAGTACTATATTGCAACCCAAAATCCTTTGGTAAACTTTAGATGTCATGATGTCTTGCACACAGTCAAGGCATCCAGTGACGAAACAGCAAAACAACCCCACTCTTTGAACCTCCACCACACTTGACTGTAAGTACAGTGTTCTTTTCTTTGTAGCCATCATTTTGCTTTTGGTAAACAGTAGAATGATGTGCTTTCCAAAAAGAAAGTCTATCTAGGTCTCATCTATCCACAAGAGACTTTCCCAGATGGATTTTGGCTAACTTACATACATTTTGTCAAATTTCAGCCTAGCTTTTTTATGTCTCTGTAATAGCAATGGGATTCTCTAGGGTCTCCTGCCATAGAAATTAATTTCACTGAAATGTTGGTGGATAGGTTGCGCTGACAATGTTGTACCCTGAGCCTACAGGACAGCTTGAGTTTGTTTGGAACTTAATTGGGGCTGCTTATCCATCATCCAGACTATCCTGTGTGCAAATTTTCATTAATTTTTCTCTGCCATCCACATCCAAGAAGATTTGATACAGTACCCTGGGTCCACATCAAAGAAAATTTGATACAGTGCCCTGGGTTACTTCTTAATTATGTTGTGCATCATGGAAAAAGGAACATCAATATCTCTGGAGATGGACTTATAACCATGAGATTATTGATATTTTTCAACAATTTTGGTTCTCAGGTCCTCAGACAGTTCTTTTCTTTATCTTTTTTCCATGCATAGTGTGGCACACAAAGACACACGATACAAAGCTTAAAAGCAACCTTTCACGTGAAAAAGCACTATCAACCTGCAAATATGGAGTCAATCTGCAGGTTAATAGTGCTTGAAACTTGCCCTGAGCATGCACATTGAGCCCTGCTGCCAGGAGGAAATGAACTTTAAGCCTCCTGACAACACTCGGGTTTCAGCCACAGTGGTGGAGTTGCCATGGGTTCAATCACCACTCTGTGTACGGAGAGTGGCATCTGTAACCATGCCACTCAAACTAATTGACAACTGATTCTAATGCTGAGCATCTGTAAGTCAGTAATTACATCCACCACTCTTGATACAGAGAGCAGTGACTGAAACCATGCTGGCACCACACCTATGAAAGAAATCAAAATGATTCTGGGGGAATAAAGTTCATTCCTTCTTGGCACCAAATTTTGAAGTGCAGGTGCTGGGCAGGTTTCAAATGCTATTAAACTGCAGATTAACCCCATATTTTCAGGTTAATATTGTTTTTCCACATGACAGCTTCCCTTTATTTCAACTTCTCCCCTTTTTATTTGGTTTAAGCTGTGATTTTCATATTACCCACATCTGTTATTTGCCACAGCTGAGTTTGAACGATCGTCACATGCTTGTAGTGAAGTTATTTACCCACAATTTTAGAAAGGTGCAACAATTTTGTCCAGACCATTTTTGGATTTTGCGTGAAATTATGTCCAATTTGCCTTTTTCTCTGTTTTTTTTTGTGTTGTTTCAATACACACAAATGAAGTAAGCATGTGTACAACAAAAGATGTAACTGCAAAAATTTTCTGGGCGAATTACTTCATTTTCTGGAACAATTTTAAGAGTGTCAACACTTTCGGCCAGGACTGTACACACAAAGTGTAATAGCTTTTCCTGCAATTAATATTTGGACAAGTAACAAAAGCTTTACATTTATCATAACAAATTTACTTTATAAAAACAATTGGTAAAAAATATTGTAAATACATTTTTCTGTTTTTTGTTTGCTTTTTTGTAAAATGCAGAAGTCAAAATATAGCAACTTATCAAGTGTTCTTTCAAATGAGGGCCTTATATATCTAAGGCTCTAAGCTCAAGGCATAACAATAGAATCAGCAGAGGTTGCAGTTATCTAGAGACAATTTTGCAACTAAGACAACAAGACACTTCGTACCTTTAATGGCATATGGTAGCTAGAGGGCTCCTCTTAAAGATTTTGCATTGGGGCTTAGGAGCGTCAAGTTACATCTCTAAATCACTAAAATCAAGTCCTTAACCAAAACTCTAGTTTTTGGAATATAAGATAACTATGAATTCTTAAAACTGACTGAAAAGTTAGGAGAAAACAAAGCTGAACAACGGTTCTTCAATGTGTCTATATTATTATTCCAGATTTTGCATATTCTACTTTGGCTATTTTCCTAGCACATTTATAAAGTGTCTTTAAGATTAATGCTATTGCAAGAAAGGTCTTTGATTAATAAATTGAAAGCTGCACTAATGTCAGTTGGTCATGATCTGGGCAAGTTTTCCCCAACTGGACCTAAAGAAGATTTATTTTTACAGCATCAGTCCATTTTCTTTTTTTTCTTTTTTTCAATAGAGTAGTGCTTTTCATCTAAGTCTCCTTTCCCCGGTTTTATACTTATCCTCCGATGGCATCACCTTTTACCGATGCTACTCTGGTCCTGTGGCACCATCTTGTGACCACAACTTCTGACTAGCCAGAAGTCAGAAGTTACATCACAAGCTCTCAATACAAGTCTATGAGAGCCAGAGTGGGGCTCTCATAGACCTACATTGAAGAGTAAACTTGTGCTCACTCCATGAAACACTGAAGCAGCCGGTAGGTCACTCCAGTGGTGAAGGAAAAATGCTGAGGTAGTGCTTTATTTTGGTAGATGTGTAAGAGCATGCACTCCTTATGGCACAACTGCTAACATGCTAGTAATGAAGTGCTATTGCAGTAATAATGGCCACTATGGTTAATTGAGTTAAATACCGAGTCATTAGAAAGTAACACTGTGTTGTGAATTATTGCCAACTTAAAAGTTTCCCATATCGAGAACAGGGAACTTGGACTGTGCAAACAAAGGATGGTGCTAAAGAGAAATCACAAGGTTTAAAGGATTTCAAAATATTTAGCATGTGTGGTCTTTGGTCAAGTGTATTCTGTAAATAAGTATTAATTTAGTAGCTGAATAAACCCCTGGAGGTATCAAGGCAAACAATACAAATGTCTAATTTAGTCTCATGAAAAAATGATATTCTTTAACCCCATAATTAAAGCAATTTTTTTTTTTTATTTAAATTAATCTTTGAATATTATTTATATTTAGAACACCAAGTTTAGACAGAAAGGCAGCACTCACCGAGTCTTGATAATAATGGGCGCGGATCAGACGTCCATTATCATCAGGACTCGTGAAAGCACAAGCTGTGCGAAACGGCCCGTCGTCCGACGTTCTAGCCCCCCTCACCTTCCCGCTTTTGTACTGGTCCCACCACATGTAAGAGCACCTTCATCAAGAATAAACGCACCGTACCTTCAACTCTGGTGAGTGCTGCCTTTCTGTCTAAACTTGTTTTTTTTGTGGATGTGCACCCGGAGTAAGCCGGTGTTGTGTGCTCTTATAACAGCTTGTTAAAGAGATCAGCAGTGCCCAGTTATCTCTTCTTTTTGAATTATTTATATTTAGAATTAATAATGTACAAAGTTAACCTAAATTAGTAAAAGTCATGGTTGAAAGTGTTGGCACCCATGATATTGTTCCAAAAAATGAAATAATTCTCCCAGGAAATTATTGTAATTGCAATTGTCATACACATGTTTGTTTCCTTTGTGTGTATTGGAACAACACAAAAAAACTGAGAAAAAGGCAAATTGAATATAATTTTACTCAAAAGTCCGAGAATTGTCGGGACACAGTTGCTGGAACCATTGTAAAAAATGGGAGAAATTGACTCCTTTCCATTGTGTGTCTGTGTGTGCCATAGTAAGCATGGAGAACAGAAAGAGAAGAAAACTGTCTAAAGACTTGAAAACCAAGATTGTTTAAAAATATCAACAATCTCAAGGTTACAAGTTCCAGAGATCTTGATATGCTTTTGTCCATGGTGCTCAACATAATATAGACGTAACCCATGTCACTGTAGCTAATCTCCCTGGACGTGGACGGCAGAGAAACATTAAAGAAAACTTGCAGGATAGATTGAATTCTGGATAAGCAGCTCCAATCAAATTCCCAAAAAAATCAAGCTGTGCTGCAGGTTCAGCTCAGTGTGCATTAGTGTCATGGAAAACTATCCGTCAACATTAGAATGAAATGAAAGACTATGGTAAGAAATCCAGAAGGACCCCACTGCTGACACAGAGACATAAGAAGGCTAGACTGCAGCTTGCCAAATTGAATGTAAGCAAAAATCCTTATAGGAAAGTGTCTTGTGGAGAGATGAGACCAAGGTAGCGCGTTCTACTGTTTACCGAAAACAGAATGATGTCTTCAAAGAGAAGAACACAGTACCAACAGTCAAGTATGATGGAGCTTCAAAGCTGTTTTGGGGTTAATTTTCTGCCTCTGGCACTTGACTATCTGCAAGGCATCATGAAATCTGAAGTTTACTAGCAATTTCGGGTCGCAATGAAGTGTCCAGGGTAAGAAAACTGAGTTTGCATCCTTGGCCATGGGTCTTCCAGCACGACAGTGAACCCAAATATACTTCAAGAAGTACCCAGGAATGGATGAAAACAAAGTGCTGGAGAGTGCTGAACACCCATGGAGAAATCTTAAAACTGCTGTTGTAAGAAGATGCCTTCAAATGTGAGAGATATTGAGCAGTTTGCGAAAGAAGATTGGTCCACATTTCCAGTTGAGTGGTGTAAGAAGTGTGTTAATGGTTATAGTTAGCAATTAATTGCAGTTGTTTATTATTACAAATGGTATGCAAACAAATGTCAATTTTCTTCAGCCCATTTTTGTCCTTTTGTGTGAAATTATGTCCAATTTGCTGTTTTTTTGTGTTGCTCCAAAACACACAAAGGAAATAAACATGTGTATGACAAAAGATGTGTAATTGCAATAATTTTCTGGGAGAAATACTTCAGTTTCTGGAACAATTTCAAGAGTGCCAACACTTTTGGCCATGACTGTATGTATGCTATAGCTAAATAATATGCTGAACATAAGACAGGAAATGTATGATTTTGCATTTACTATTTATTTTATAGTTTGTAGACATAGTAGATGTCCAAATATTATACAGAACTCTAGACTAGGAGCATATAATGTAAAGAAATGGAATGGCATACATACCTCCATCGGATTTACAGTGATAGTTAAAGCAGAGTCATCCCAATTCATGTCAGGGTCTTTTGTTGTGTCTTTGTCTGGAAAGTCTTGTTGGTGGACTGACCGCAGTCTAAAGATTCCCAGCACTACAATAATAACCAGTATGCTGATGCAGGCTACCAGGACAATGGTTGTAGCACCTGGAGAAACTGAAGAACAATGGAGAACATTTCTGTAAGTTCAATAACCAGAGACAACCTATATATTTACTATCTAGTGATTCTAACCATAAATATAAGAAAAAATGTAAATACAGCTTCATTTAAAATAAAACACTGCTTCCCAAAATTGTAGAAAACTGCAGAATTTGCCAAAGGAAGTTTCTGTTGGCTAAAGGGTCAATATTGACTTTTAGGATTGCTACTTCCAATAGGTGGCACTACAGTTCAAATCTTCAGTCTGAAAAGGCAATTTGCAAGTTTAATTTCCCAAAATGCATTGCAAGGCATTTAAGTCTCCTCATACTGGAATCCCAGACCTGGCCTTTCACTGTTCCCAAGGAGAAACTTTACCTTTAGATCTGTTTGCTATACCTTTCTTTTGGAGTACACACTGTAGGGGAATGGTTGTATTACTTAAAGCACTCCAATCACCCGAATTTTACTATGTTATCTAAAGCCAGTGTTGTACTGGCGCTATCATGCTGATTCTATACAGATCTGTAGTGGTCAGCTCGGATGTAATGTTTGATAAAGACCACCAGGTCGAAACGTTGCTGTTACACAACTGATGGAATAAAGAATTGCATGTTTTTTCACCCGGAGGAACGCTGTCATCCTTGTTATTGTAATGTTTTAGAAAAACAAGCAAGAAAAGTTTGTAAAATGAGCAAATATTTGATTGGCAGTTGCTGCTGATCAGCTGATAGCTGGGGTGGGTTTTGATAGTGATTCCTGCCCCCTGCCTATTGTCCATCCCCTAACTGTTATTTATGCTAATTCTATTATAGAAGCATTTTACTAAGAGGCTAGAATGACCTTTGCTGATGTCATACCCATGTGATCAGAAGGGGTGGGGCCTCAGCCAACATAGCTGATTGCAGGAAGCAACATTATTTTCTGTTGGCTGAGACCCCGCCCCTTCTGGTTACATGGGTTTGACATCAGCACAGGTCCTTCTAGCCACTAAGTAAAATGTTTCTATAATATGAATAGGAAAAATAACAAATAGGGGGAGGATCAACAGGCAGGGGGGCGAGTATCACTATGAAAACCCACCTCAGCTATTGGCTGCCACTCAAAAAGTTTATCATTTTACAAACTTTACTTGCTTGTGTTTCTAAAAAATTATATCCTAGCTGACAACTAAAGCTATGTATAGAATCAACATGATAGTGCCAGTATAGCACTGGCTTTAGGTTATATAGGAAAATCCTGGTGATTGGTGCGCTTTAAAGTTGCATATTAATCTGTCTTAAGCCCACCAAAAGAACAGGCACTGTTTATATTAGTGGTATCTACTGTGACAAATAGAAGAGCTTCACATGTTCAGGACTCCTATATTTTCATCCTGTATGTTCTAATAGGGAATATGCAACTTTCCTTACTTGCTGCAGAATTTCACTGCCAGTTAGTCCATCGACAACCCTGCAATGTGATCCCAAGATGGTAGTGCTTTCATACGCGAGACGATAATCTAAAAATAGCTCCAGGATTTGCCATAGGAATCTGCCTATTAGGCAGTGCTTAATAGATTGCCTGTCACTGTAACACTGACAGACAGTAATGCTTTGAAATGCCAGGTATTCTAATGCATTATAAAGGCGATCAAAGATCATTACTTCAAGAGCCCCAGGGGAACAAAAAGTGTAGATAACTTTAATCATAAAAGGAAAAAGTAATAGAGGCATAATATAGTGTCTTTTACAACTTGTGCCTTATTTGATATTTTTTATTTACATGTGCTAAGTATTTCTTTTGCATCTTGTTACATTGTTACCGTGACACGAACTAGGTGGTAAAGACATGCCTTACAGTTAATGCGTCATGCCTGATTAACCACTGTGGATAGTGTAAGATGAACGTTGCCTGTTGTGTCTCACTTGCTTTTAATAATAATAATAATAATAATAATAATAATAATAATTAGTAAATAAATAGTAAATAAATAGTAATAGTAATAATAGTAATAAATAGTAATAATAGTAATAGTAAATAAATAGTAGTAATAATAATAATAATACCCAATAGTATTTTAATAATATTTTTTTGAGAAATAACAAAGATAATCCGCAGCTGGTGAGTGCCTCCTTTATTTCTCTTTTTATTATTACCAAACCTGCTTGTTTCCTTTGGCTGACCACCACACATTGAGCTCACAAGTAATCTTGCTCCAGTACTCCACTGTGTGTTATTATTATTATTATTTATTTATAAAGCACCATTGATTCCATGGTGCTGTACATGAGAAGGGGGTTACATACAGAATAAATATATGAGTTACAATAGACAGACTAGTACAGAGGGAAGAGGGCCCTGCCCTTGCGGGCTTACATTCTATAGGATTTTGGGGAGGAGACAGTAGGTGGGGTGTAGGTTGGGCGGCAGCTCCGCACGGTGGTGTGGCGGCAGCTCCGCACGGTGGTGGGGCGGCAGCTCCACATGGTGGTGGGGCAGCAGCTCCGCACGGTGGTGGGGCAGCACCTCTGCATGGTGGTGAAGCAGTGAGGTCATTGAAGGCTATAGGCGTTTCTGAACAGATGAGTTTTCAAGTTCTGTTGGAAGTTTGCAAGTGTAGTAGATAGTCTGACATGTTGAGGCAGCGAGTTCCAGGAGACTGGGGATGCTCAGGAGAAGTCTTTGAGTCGGTTGCGTGAGGAGCGAATGAGAGAGGAGGAGAGAAGGAAATCTTGGGAGGATCGGAGATTACGTTTTGGAGAGTAGTGAGAAATTAGTTCAGAGATATACGGAGGAGGTAGATTATGGATGGCTTTGTAGGTCAGTGTTAGTAATTTGAATTGGATACGGTGGAAGATTGGGAGCCAATGGAGGGATTTGCAGAGAGGAGAAGCAGGGTGGTATTGAGGAGAGAGGTGGATCATTCGGGCAGCAGAATTAAGGATGGACTGGAGAGGGGCGAGGTGTGTAAGCAGGCAGACCACAGAGGAGGATGTTGCAGTAGTCGAGGCGGGAGATTATGAGGGCATGCACTAGCATTTTTGTAGATTGGGAATTGAGGAAAGGGCAGATTCTGGAAATATTTTTGAGTTGAAGACGGCAGGAGGTGGTCAGGGATTGGATGTGTGGTATGAAGGACAAGGCAGTGTCAAAGATCACTCCGAGGCACCGAACTATGTGTGCTGGGGAGAGCGTGATGTTATTTATTGTAATAGGTAGATCAGGTAGAGGGTGTAGGTGAGATGGAGGAAAGATTATCAGTTCAGTTTTGGCCACATTGAGCTTTAGGAAGCGAGAGGAAAAGAAGGAAGATATAGCCGATAGACACTCTGGGATTCTGGACAGCAGAGAAGTGACATCTGGACCAGAGAGGTAGATCTGAGTGTCATCGGCATATAGGTGGTACTAGAAGCCGTGTGTTATATAGTCTATCACAAAAGTGAGTACACCCCTCACATTTTTGTAAATATTTTATTATATCTTTTCATGGGACAACACTGAGGATATGACACTTTGATACAATGTAAAGTAGTCAGCTTGTATTAGGCTATATGCGCACGCTGCAGTTTTTTTCTGCAGATACACTGCAACCATAACTGCAACCAAAACTGCACCTTGTCACAGAGAGTCTGGAAATGTCAAAAATACACTTGAAATGTGGGTGCGTTTTTGGTGTGTTCTTTTCAAAATGTTTTTTAAAGGAGAAACAAAATATGATAGGATAGGTTAATTGATAGATAGCTAGAATAGATGGACGGAGAGAAAAAAAAGAAAGAATAGACATAAAAAAAATAGATAGATAGAAAGAACATATAGAATAGATAATAAGAAAGAATAGATAGGTAGAAAGAAATAACAGAATAGCTCAATAGAAGGATAGCTAGCATGGCCAGCTGTTTTTTTTTCTTTTTCATTTTTTTGGGGCAAAAAAATGACGTGGGGTCCCCCTATTTTTCATATCCAGCACAGGAACAGCAGCAGCTGCAGCCTGCAATTCTCTGCTGTACCTTAGGTGATTATGAAAATATAAAATATCCCAAGCTTTTTTTTAAATTATTTGATTTTTTTTTTTTTTAAATGACATGGGGTCCCCCATTTTCCTAAAACCAGCCAAGGTAGAGCAGACAACTTAGGGCTGATATTAATAGCAGCCCATAGCTGCCACTATTTCCTAGATTAATGATGGCAGTTGTCTATGAGATCCCGCCCCATCACTAATCTGTAAATAAACACCTAAAAATCCATTATTTGGATTAAAATACAAAAAGCCCCCCTTTTCACCACTTTATTAACCCCTAAACACCCCTCCAGGTCCGAAATAATCCACAAGAGGTCCCATGGCGATTCAGCTCTGTTACATCCCTGTTCTGTCATAGCAAGGACCATAGAACATGACTGCCCGCTCTGACTGCACACAGAGCTGCGCGATAAGAATGAACTCAGATGAACCCCTGACGTCACAGTTACGGGACACCCAATACAACATGTGTCGGGGCAGTGACATCACAAGTTCACCACTGTGAGGTTCAGGCCGTGACTGAAGTGAGCCATGCAATCAGCAGTGAAATCACTCAAGTGAGTGCTCCACCTGCAGCTAACATCAGTCACGGCAAGATTTGAGATCAAAGGTGGAGGACTCTAGCTGTGCCCTGAAATCACCTAAGTGACGGCCCCGCTGATTGCGCGGCTTACTTCAGTCACTCGAGTGATTTTCTGTTACATGTGGAGGACACCAGCTGTGGCTGTGGCTAACCTGAGTGATGTCACCGCTGATAGCGTGATTACTTTAGTTGCTGCGTGGAGCTCACAGCGGGCAGTCTTGTTCTATGGTGCACACTGTGAGCATCAGATTTAGCAAAGCTGTAAGCATCGTGGGGCCTTGTGTGGATTATGTCAGGCCTGGAGGGCTGTTTGAGGTGTTAATAAAGTGGTGAAAGACGGTGATTTTTTTGTCTTTAATTTCAAATAAAGGATTTTTTGGGTGTTTGTGTTTATTTACTTTCATTTACAGATTAGTAAAGAGGGGTGTCTCATAGACACCTGCCATGACTAATCTAGGACTTAGTGGCAGCTATGGGCAGCCATTAACTCCTTATTACCCAGATTGCCACCTCACTAGGGTAATCGGGAAGTGTCGGGTAAAGTCCTGGGACTGTGGCATCTAATGGATGTAGCAATTCTGGGTGGCTGCTGGCGGATATTTTTAGGCTGGGGGACTCCCAATAATGTGGGTCTCCCCAGCCTAAAAATACCAGCCCTCAGCTGTTAGGGTTTATCGTGGCTGGGTATCAAAATTGAGGGGGACTGCATGCTGTTATTTTTTTAAATTATTTATTTATTGTACTGTATGATATACACCTGCCCACCGGCTGCTGTGATTAGTTGAAGTCAGACAGCTGTCCCTCAGTCTGACTGTAAGCAATCACAGTTGGGGGAAGCAGTCAATATGTATGAGCCTAATGAGCGGGTGCAGTGAATATGTAATGAGTAGAGTTGAGCGCGGTTCGTGGTTCGTGGTTCTCCAGTTCTAGGCTCGAGTGATTTTGGGGCATGTTCTAGATCGAACTAGAACTCGAGCTTTTTGCAAAAGCTCGATAGTTCTAGAAACGTTCGAGAACGGTTCTAGCAGCCAAAAAACAGCTAAATCATAGCTTGGTTTCTGCTGTAATAGTGTAAGTCACTCTGTGAATCAAACTATTATCACATTTCAGTGTATAGTGTGCGTGAACAGCGCCTTCAGATCACTGCTGTTTCTATAATGGCGATCGCCATTTTTTTTTTTTTTTTTCTTGTCTTCCTTCCCTAAGCGCGCGCGTCTTGTGGGGCGGGCCAGCATGTCAGCCAATCACAGACACACACACAGCTAAGTGGACTTTGAGCCAGAGAAGCAACGGCATGTGTGATAGGATGTCCATGTCACATGTCCCTGCATTATAAAACCGGACATTTTCTTCACGGACGCCATTATCTGCCTTCTGCGTCTTTGGTGTCAGACATCACTGTCGCAGCTCCGTCTTGAGTCCTATCGCTGATACAGCTGTATGCGCTGCATACACAGCGTTAGACAGCATAGGGAGAGCACTTTATAGCAGTCCTTTTAAGGGCTCAAACCGGCAGGGTCAGAGTTAAGGTGACAGGTCCTGAAAGCAGCGCCAGCGTCTGTGCAGCCAAGGTCAGGGATTTCCTCCCTGCATTTCACCATTAGGGGGGAATAGAAAGGCAGGCTTCCATTCCTCTACCCAGAGCACCACAATCCTGCCACTGTACCCTCTTGTCCTCTGCACACTCCAACTCATAACTAAGCCATTATACTAGCAAACACTCAGTGTACCTAGTGGCATCCTATCTGTGGCTATTGGACTTTGCTATAGTCCCACTAGTGCAAAGACATTTGCAGAGCACGTCTGCCTGCATTGCACACTACAACTAATTATAACTAAGCCATTATACTAGCAAACACTCAGTGTACCTAGTGGCATCCTATACGTGGCTATTGGACTTTGCTATAGTCCCACTAGTGCCAAGACATTTGCAGAGCGCATCTGCCTGCGTTGCACACTCCAACTAATTATAACTAAGCCATTATACTAGCAAACACTTAGTGTACCTAGTGGCATCCTATACGTGGCTATTGGACTTTGCTATAGTCCCACTAGTGCCAAGACATTTGCAGAGCGCATCTGCCTGCGTTGCACACTCCAACTAATTATAACTAAGCCATTATACTAGCAAACACTTAGTGTACCTAGTGGCATCCTATACGTGGCTATTGGACTTTGCTATAGTCCCACTAGTGCCAAGACATTTGCAGAGCGCATCTGCCTGCGTTGCACACTCCAACTAATTATAACTAAGTTACATTGTCAGGGATATTTATTCTTTATTATTCTGCTGTTAATAAAGCTAGACTACCACTGCAATCTTCACCACCTCTCAATTTTTACTACCACATTTTCAGTCCACAATCTTGTCGCAATCAACATGAGTGGCAAAATGACAGATGCTGGTGGAAAGGGGAAGAGGCGTGGTGGAAAAGGCAAAAAAGGTTTTGTCAGTGGGGAAGGTGGCAAAGCTCCATTATCATCTGCTGCAGATAGACCATCTACTAGCAAAAGTAAGATGTCTACTACTTATTGTGGACAATCCGATGTGCTCCCTTTTTTACGGACACGAACAAGAGGAACAAAGGTAGATGATGGACAAAAAAGGAAAATGCTTGAATGGATCTCAAGTGGTCCAACAAGTGCCCTCTCAGCCACTTCAAGTACCGCATCCAAAAAACACCAGTCCTCTGAGTTGTCATCCCAATCACACTTGATTTCTCCCAGCTCTGAAGTCTCCATCAGCCCTGCACAGTATGGTGGAACTGAGATGGCTGAGTCTGCAGAGCTGTTCAGTCACACTATAGCCTGGAAATCAGAGGTCTGCTCCCAAGCTACAGTGAGTACAGAACAGGAAATGGTCTGCAGTGATGCCCAGAACCTTTGTGACTCTGATTCAGGCCGTGAGGACCAAGTTTCTGAGCATAATGTTGACCCTTTGTCACAAACTGTAACACCTGTGGTTATAGACAATGAGGAACATACTGATGAAGATGAGACGCAGATACCCGATTGGGATGACAACTTAAATATTCGGTCAGGGCAAGAAGAGGCTCGGTCTGAGGGGGAGGGGAGTGCAAACACAACAATTGATGATTACGTTCTAGATCCCACCTACTGTCAACCCCCAGTCAGGCACTCGAGGAGGTCAACAGAGGCGGTGGAGGAGGATGCAACCGACGACGAAGTTACCTTGCGCCTTCCTGGACAGAGTCGGAGCACTGGTAGCACGTCTACAACTGCATCCTCAGCCACCACTCTGCCTATGAGCATTATTCGGGGTGGATCAACAGGTCGCATGGCCTCTAAGCCTTGCCTAGCCTGGTCCTTTTTTCACATCGAAAAAGATCGCCCAACTCATGTGATATGTAACATTTGTCATGATTCTGTTAGTAGAGGTCAAAACCTCAGCAGTTTGACAACTTCTTCCATGAATCGTCACATGACTAAATATCATAAGTCCCGGTGGGAAGCTCACCGTGCTGCAATGCGGCCTAGCGGAGCGAACCATCCACCGCCCGCCCCTTCCAGTGCATCCGCGCGCTCTTCATCTTCTAGGACTGTGGGGACAGCTGTCACACCTGTTTTTCCACGCAAAACTTCCACCACTGTAACCGCAACAGGCAGTTTGCTTGTAAGGTCGTCAGTTGGTTTGGAAGGGGAAACAAGTGAGTGTGTACAGCTCTCTCAGACATCGATAGCACCAACGTTGGATGAAGGCAACATCATGTCTCCGCCTGCACTTTCCTCACAAAACTGCATTTTTCCAGGGACACCCTACTCAACACCGTCTACACACAGCAGCCAGATCTCTGTCCCTCAGATGTGGTCAAATAAAAGGCCACTTCCTCCGACCCATGACAAAGCTAAGAGGTTGACTCTATCCCTCTGTAAGCTGTTGGCTACCGAAATGCTGCCTTTCCGCCTAGTGGACACACAGGATTTTAGAGACCTTATGTCTGTCGCTGTGCCCCAGTACCAGATGCCTAGTCGCCACTACTTCTCTAAGAAAGGTGTGCCCGCGCTACACCAGCATGTCGCACACAACATCACCGCTTCCTTGAGAAACTCTGTGTGTGAACGGGTGCATTTCACCACCGATACTTGGACCAGTAAGCATGGACAGGGACGTTACATGTCGCTGACTGGGCACTGGGTAACTATGGTGATAGATGGTGAAGGGTCTGCTGCACAAGTCTTGCCGTCCCCACGACTTGTGTGTCAATCCTCTGTCTGTCCAAGTTCCGCCACTGCTTCTGCATCCTCCACCTCATCTGGGTCCTCCACCTCCGCCCCAAGCCTGCCTGGTCAGGCCACCAGCGTTCTCACTGCGCAGAAGGAATCACGCACCCCTCATTACTATGCTGGCAGCAGAGCGCAACGGCATCAGGCGGTCTTTAGCTTGACATGTCTTGGTAATAAGAGTCACACAGCTGAGGAGTTGTGGTCAGCTCTGCGGTCCGAGTTTAATAAATGGTTGTCTCCACTCAACCTGCAGCCTGGTAAGGCCGTGTGCGACAATGCTGCAAACCTGGGTGCGGCCCTTCGCCTGGGCAAGGTGACACACGTACCTTGTATGGCTCACGTGTTGAACCTTGTCGTGCAGCAATTTTTAACACACTATCCCGGCCTAGATGGCCTTCTGAACAGGGCACGAAAACTGTCTGCTCACTTCCGCCGTTCAAGCGCCGCAGCTGAGCGACTTGCATCGCTCCAGAAGTCTTTCGGCCTGCCGGTTCATCGCCTGAAATGCGATGTGGCGACACGCTGGAATTCAACTCTCCACATGTTACAGCGACTGTGGCAGCACCGCAGAGCCCTGGTGCAATACGTCATGACGTATAGCCTGGGCCAACGAGATGCAGAGGTGGGGCAGATCACCCTGATGGAGTGGTCTCAGATCAAGGACCTATGCACCCTTCTGCACAGTTTCGACATGGCGACGAATATGTTTAGCGCTGACAATGCCATTATCAGCATGACGATTCCAGTCATTTACATGCTGGAGCACACGCTAAACACTATTCGGAGTCAGGGGGTGGGACAACATGAAGGGGAGGAACTACAGGAGGATTCATATGCGCAAGGGACAACAACATCACCAAGGTCCATACGTTCATCATCACCAACGCAGCAGGCATGGGACCAAGGGGGACAGGGATCGACAAGGGCGCATAGTAGCAGGCGAAATGTTGAGCAAGGTGCAGGAGAACATGAAGAAATGGAGGACGAACTGTCCATGGACATGGAAGACTCAGCGGATGAGGGAGACCTTGGTCAAATTTCAGTTGAAAGAGGTTGGGGTCAGATGTCAGAGGAAGAAAGAACGGGTAGCACCTCTATGCCACAAACACAGCGTGGACTTGGTCCGCATGGCTGCGCAAGACACATGAGTGCCTTTTTGTTGCACTACCTCCAACATGACAGTCGTATTGTCAAAATTAGAAGTGATGATGACTACTGGATTGCCACACTATTAGATCCCCGGTACAAGTCCAAATTGTGTGACATAATTCCAGCCATAGAAAGGGACGCACGTATGCAGGAGTATCAGCAGAAGCTGTTACTAGATCTTAGCTCGGCTTTTCCACCAAACAACCGTGCAGGTGCAGGGAGTGAATCTCCCAGTTGTAACTTGACAAACATGGGACGGTCTCGTCATCTTCAACAGTCTACCCGTACCAGTAGGACCGTATCTGGTGCCGGTAACAGCAATTTTATGGAATCTTTTCATAATTTTTTTAGACCCTCTTTTGCAAGGCCACCAGAGACAACAAGTCTGACACATAGTCAACGGCTGGAGAGGATGATACAGGAGTATCTCCAAATGAACATCGATGCCATGACTGTGCAACTGGAGCCTTGCTCCTTTTGGGCTTCAAACCTAGAAAAATGGCCAGAGCTCGCAACTTACGCCTTGGAGATTTTGTCGTGTCCAGCTGCCAGCGTTGTCTCTGAACGTGTATTCAGTGCTGCTGGGTGTGTGCTGACAGATAAGCGCACGCGTCTGTCCAGTGACAATGTGGACAGACTGACGTTCATCAAAATGAACAAGTCATGGATCCAGAAGGAATTTACTACCCCTGTGTCATCCTGGGGAGAGTAAATGCTTGTTGATTTGGAATGTGCTTGATGCAAATCAAAACATCCTGTTTGCAACTAGGGCACAAGTGCTGCCACTGAATGGGTGGGTGTGTGGGGCCCAATTTTTGGAAAAAAAGGGAGACTCCGCTTGGAGTCACCCTTGCTTACATTGTTTTTAAAAGAAGCCAAGATGAACAGAGCTGGGATCAGGAAAGACTTTGCTACCTACCCTGGTGTCATCCTGGGGACGGTTAATTATGGCGTATTTTTGAATGTGCTTGATGCAAATCTAGCTGTGAAGTGTACAACTGGGGCACAACTGCTGCCACTGAATGGGTGGGTGTGTGGGGCCCAATTTTTGGAAAAAAAGGGAGACTCCGCTTGGAGTAACCCTTGCTTGCTGTGTTTTTAAAAGAAGCCAAGATGAACAGAGCTGGGATCAGGATAGACTTTGCTACCTACCCCGGTGTCATCCTGGGGACGGATAAGAATGGCGTATTTTTGAATGTGCTTGATGCAAATGTAGCTGTGCAGTGTACAACTAGGGCACAACTGCTGCCACTGAAGGGGTGGGTGTGTGTGGGGCCCAATTTTTGGAAAAAAGGGAGACTCCGCTTGGAGTAACCCTTGCTTGATGTGTTTTTAAAAGAAGCCAAGATGAACAGAGCTGGGATCAGGAAAGACTTTGCTACCTACCCCGGTGTCATCCTGGGGACGGATAAGAATGACGTATTTTTGAATGTGCTTGATGCAAATCTAGCTGTGAAGTGTACAACTGGGGCACAACTGCTGCCACTGAATGGGTGGGTGTGTGGGGCCCAATTTTTGGAAAAAAAGGGAGACTCCGCTTGGAGTAACCCTTGCTTGCTGTGTTTTTAAAAGAAGCCAAGATGAACAGAGCTGGGATCAGGAAAGACTTTGCTACCTACCCCGGTGTCATCCTGGGGACGGATAAGAATGGCGTATTTTTGAATGTGCTTGATGCAAATGTAGCTGTGAAGTGTACAACTAGGGCACAACTGCTGCCACTGAAGGGGTGGGTGTGTGTGGGGCCCAATTTTTGGAAAAAAGGGAGACTCCGCTTGGAGTAACCCTTGCTTGATGTGTTTTTAAAAGAAGCCAAGATGAACAGAGCTGGGATCAGGAAAGACTTTGCTACCTACCCCGGTGTCATCCTGGGGACGGATAAGAATGACGTATTTTTGAATGTGCTTGATGCAAATCTAGCTGTGAAGTGTACAACTGGGGCACAACTGCTGCCACTGAATGGGTGGGTGTGTGGGGCCCAATTTTTGGAAAAAAAGGGAGACTCCGCTTGGAGTAACCCTTGCTTGCTGTGTTTTTAAAAGAAGCCAAGATGAACAGAGCTGGGATCAGGAAAGACTTTGCTACCTACCCCGGTGTCATCCTGGGGACGGATAAGAATGGCGTATTTTTGAATGTGCTTGATGCAAATGTAGCTGTGAAGTGTACAACTAGGGCACAACTGCTGCCACTGAAGGGGTGGGTGTGTGTGGGGCCCAATTTTTGGAAAAAAGGGAGACTCCGCTTGGAGTAACCCTTGCTTGATGTGTTTTTAAAAGAAGCCAAGATGAACAGAGCTGGGATCAGGAAAGACTTTGCTACCTACCCCGGTGTCATCCTGGGGACGGATAAGAATGGCGTATTTTTGAATGTGCTTGATGCAAATGTAGCTGTGAAGTGTACAACTAGGGCACAACTGCTGCCACTGAAGGGGTGGGTGTGTGTGGGGCCCAATTTTTGGAAAAAAGGGAGACTCCGCTTGGAGTAACCCTTGCTTACATTGTTTTTAAAAGAAGCCAAGATGAACAAGTCATGGGTCAGCAAAGACTTTGCTACCTACCCCGGTGTCATCCTGGGGATGGATAAGAATGGCGTATTTTTGAATGTGCTTGATGCAAATGTAGCTGTGAAGTGTACAACTAGGGCACAACTGCTGCCACTGAAGGGGTGGGTGTGTGTGGGGCCCAATTTTTGGAAAAAAGGGAGACTCCGCTTGGAGTAACCCTTGCTTGCTGTGTTTTTAAAAGAAGCCAAGATGAACAGAGCTGGGATCAGGAAAGACTTTGCTACCTACCCCGGTGTCATCCTGGGGACGGATAAGAATGACGTATTTTTGAATGTGCTTGATGCAAATCTAGCTGTGAAGTGTACAACTGGGGCACAACTGCTGCCACTGAATGGGTGGGTGTGTGGGGCCCAATTTTTGGAAAAAAAGGGAGACTCCGCTTGGAGTAACCCTTGCTTGCTGTGTTTTTAAAAGAAGTCAAGATGAACAGAGCTGGGATCAGGAAAGACTTTGCTACCTACCCCGGTGTCATCCTGGGGACGGATAAGAATGACGTATTTTTGAATGTGCTTGATGCAAATCTAGCTGTGAAGTGTACAACTGGGGCACAACTGCTTCCACTGAATGGGTGGGTGTGTGGGGCCCAATTTTTGGAAAAAAAGGGAGACTCCGCTTGGAGTAACCCTTGCTTGCTGTGTTTTTAAAAGAAGCCATGATGAACAGAGCTGGGATCAGGAAAGACTTTGCTACCTACCCCGGTGTCATCCTGGGGACGGATAAGAATGACGTATTTTTGAATGTGCTTGATGCAAATCTAGCTGTGAAGTGTACAACTGGGGCACAACTGCTGCCACTGAATGGGTGGGTGTGTGGGGCCCAATTTTTGGAAAAAAAGGGAGACTCCGCTTGGAGTAACCCTTGCTTGCTGTGTTTTTAAAAGAAGCCAAGATGAACAGAGCTGGGATCAGGAAAGACTTTGCTACCTACCCCGGTGTCATCCTGGGGACGGATAAGAATGACGTATTTTTGAATGTGCTTGATGCAAATCTAGCTGTGAAGTGTACAACTGGGGCACAACTGCTGCCACTGAATGGGTGGGTGTGTGGGGTCCAATTTTTGGAAAAAAAGGGAGACTCCGCTTGGAGTAACCCTTGCTTGCTGTGTTTTTAAAAGAAGCCAAGATGAACAGAGCTGGGATCAGGAAAGACTTTGCTACCTACCCCGGTGTCATCCTGGGGACGGATAAGAATGACGTATTTTTGAATGTGCTTGATGCAAATCTAGCTGTGAAGTGTACAACTGGGGCACAACTGCTGCCACTGAATGGGTGGGTGTGTGGGGCCCAATTTTTGGAAAAAAGGGAGACTCCGCTTGGAGTAACCCTTGCTTACATTGTTTTTAAAAGAAGCCAAGATGAACAGAGCTGGGATCAGGAAAGACTTTGCTACCTACCCCGGTGTCATCCTGGGGACGGATAAGAATGGCGTATTTTTGAATGTGCTTGATGCAAATGTAGCTGTGAAGTGTACAACTAGGGCACAACTGCTGCCACTGAAGGGGTGGGTGTGTGTGGGGCCCAATTTTTGGAAAAAAGGGAGACTCCGCTTGGAGTAACCCTTGCTTACATTGTTTTTAAAAGAAGCCAAGATGAACAGAGCTGGGATCAGGAAAGACTTTGCTACCTACCCCGGTGTCATCCTGGGGACGGATAAGAATGGCGTATTTTTGAATGTGCTTGATGCAAATGTAGCTGTGAAGTGTACAACTAGGGCACAACTGCTGCCACTGAAGGGGTGGGTGTGTGTGGGGCCCAATTTTTGGAAAAAAGGGAGACTCCGCTTGGAGTAACCCTTGATTGCTGTGTTTTTTATAAATGATCCAAGCTGCACAGAGCTGGGATCAGGAAAGACTTAGCTACCTACCCTGGTGTCATCCTGGGGACGGTTAATTATGGCGTATTTTTGAATGTGCTTGATGCAAATCTAGCTGTGAAGTGTGCAACTGGGGCACAAGTGCTGCCACTGAAGGGGTGGGTGTGTGTGTGGCCCAATTTTTGGAAAAAAGGGAGACTCCGCTTGGAGTCACCTTGCGGTGTTTTACATGATTTTAGAAGGGCGTGCCATGCCTATATCTGTGTGTCCTCCTCTTTTTCCTTGTCCAGCTGTTTTGTTTTCGCATGAGTATATGTCCTTGTCACTTTCCAATGTGTTTGAGTTGTTTGTCACCTTTAGGACACCTTTGAGGGTGTTTTCTAGGTGTTTTTCTGTGTTTGTGATTGCCTGCCATTGTTTCCTATGCAGTTCGAGTTCGGTTCGTCGAACGTTCGACGAACCGAACTCGAACGGGAGGTCCGTTCGGCGAACCAACCTCGAGCCGAACCGCGACCGGTTCGCTCATCTCTAGTAATGAGGCTAATGAGCAAGTCGGGAAGAAGAATAAGAGGCTGCGAGAGCAGTGTGACAGCTGTATCACGCTGGTGATTGGTAAGTATAAAGCGCTTGGAGAGAGAGAGAGAGAGAAAGAGAGAGATAGAGGAGAGAGATAGAGAGAGAGACACAGACACCCTAAAATCACTCCAGCATTGATTTTGTCATTCTGGAACTAAGTGTGTGAGCTGCATTTTTGTTGACAAAACTGCGGATAAAACGTATGGAAAACGCAAACAATTTGTATCCATGCGTTTTTCATCCCCTCATTGATTTCAATGGGGGATAAAGTTAACAAAAACGCAAGAAGAATGAACACGCTGCTTCTTTTCTGTCACAAAATGTTTGTTGTCAATAAAACTACAGACAAATTAACTGCAATGTGCGCACAGCAAATCCGACTTTTCATAGACTTTGCTGGGAAGTCAAAAGTGAGAAAGTTCTGACAACAAAACTGCACCAAAAAAGTGACAAAAAATGCAGTGTACACATATAGCCTAGCAGTGTAAATTTCGTGTGCCTACTAAATAATTCAACACACAGCCATTAATGTCTAAACCAATGGCAAGAAAAGTGAGTACACCCCTAAGTGAAAATGGCCAAATTGTGTCCAATTAGCCTTTTCCCTCCCAGGTGTCACGTAACTCATCAGTGTTACAAAGTCTCATGTGTGAATGGGGAGCAGGTGTGTTACATTTGGTGTTATCTCTTACACACTCTCTCATACTGGTCACTGGAAGTTCAACATGGCTACTCATGGCAAAGAATTCTCTAAGGGTACTTTCACACTTGCGTTATTTTCCTTCAGTCACAATCCGCCCTTTTGGAAAACAGCGGAATCAGTTAACAGATTCAGCTGTTTCCCATAGACTTGTATGGATGACGGATTGTGCCAAAAGGACCTGGATTGCTTCCGCTGGGTGATGCTTCCGCCCAGCGGGAGGAACGCAGCATGTAACGTTTTCTTGAGCAGCAGAATCCTTAGGATTTCACTACGCATGCTCTCTCTGGCTCCCTGCACCCTTAACCAAGATAAATATCGGGAAACCAAGCAAAGTGCTTTACCCGATATTTACCCTGGCCACATGTGCAAGGAGCCCGACACTTCCCTGCTCGGCTCCGCCCCCTCCTGAACTCCACTCCGCATGTATATATATACACACACACACACTCACCTGTCCTAAGCACCATGGCCCCGCTCGGCTCCACCCACTCCACACTCCGCCCCCGCACACATTCTCGGCGGCTGAGCGATCAGCTGATCACCCAGCGCTGGGAGCGATCAGCTGATCACCAGGCGCTGGGAGTGATCAGTTTACCCCCTGTGCTGGGAGCGATCAGCTGATCACCCGGAGCTGGGAGCGATCAGCTGATCAACCGGCGACCGGCTGCTGTCAGCGATCAGCTGACCGTTCACAGTAGTCTGCCGCCGGTAAACTGTAAAAAAAAAATCAAAACGGATTCCGTTGTTTTGCAGCATCCGTTGCATCCATTGTGCCACTATATGCAACACATCCGTTGCATCCATCACACAACACAATGCAATGGATGCCACTCAACGCAAGTGTGAAACTAGCCTAAGGAAGAAAGTGTCAGATCTTCAGTGTTGTCCCATGAAAAATATAATAAAATATTTACAACAAAGTGAGGGATGTACTCACTTGTGTTATATGTTATAGGTCTGCATAGCTGAATCAGTAATATTTTGTTCTTTATTGGACTTAAGGGGAATCTATCATCAGCTACTTGCTCCCCATCTGAAAGCATCATGTTGTAGGGATATAGATCCTGAGGTGTATCATTTTTGGGCTAATTGCTGCAGTTTTGATAAAATCAATTTTTTACCTTCTGAACTACCAGAAATCTGAATGGTTAGCTCTATATAACCCCGCCCATACCACCTATTGAAAGTATTTTCTGCATGCTGTGCATAGACAGAACGCTATCAATCAGTGGTGGGTACAAGGTTAAACAGAACTACAAGGTTAAATGGAGAACTACATGGCAGCAGGTTTACTAGTCCTCTAATGATAATCTCCTGCTCAAAAAAGTGATTTTATAAAAACTGCTGCAAGCAGCCAAGTAAGTGGCACATCCATGGAATTAAAAGGAATCTGTCACCAGGTTTTTGCCACCTAATCTGAGAGCAGCATAACAAAGGGGGAAGAGACCCTGTTTCCAGCAGTGTTTCACTTACTGAGCTGTTTAGTGTAGTTTTGATAAAATCACTGTTTAATCAGCAGTAGATTATCATTAGATGACTATTTGGTGTGCTGCAGGTAGTCCAGAATATTCATGAGTTCTGCATAACTGCTAGATCTGCAGCAGAGAAAACATTGATTATATCAAAATGACCGCAAACAGCTCAGTAAGTGACACATCACTGGAATCAGGGTTTCTGTCTCTACATTATGCTGCTCTCAGATTAGGTGAAAACAAACCTGGTGAGAGAATATCTTTAAATTTAATCATGTTTTCTTTCAATTTCATGTAATAAAAAAGTCACCCTCACACTTGAAAGAGAGATATTTTTTTTACACTATTTATTTTAAATAATTCACCTTAAAAAATACAGAGTGTAAGATGAACTGATAAAACATGTTATATTTATTGCACAATGAGAACCAAAAATACAAATAAACTATGGTGGAATTGCTATTTTTTTTATTTGTATGTCTGAAAAAAATGTAAAAATTAACCAATAAATTATATATATCCCAAAATTATTTCAATAATAACTTCAACTGCTTCACTACAAAATAAAAAAGTTGAATTGTGGCTCATGGAATTAACTTTTTTTTCCACAAAGTCGTGCAACAACACTAACTTATCTAATATATAAAGCTGAGTATCTGTGCGTGTGCGTGTGCGTGTGTGTGTATGTATGTATGTATGTGTGTATGTATGTATGTCCAGGATTGGCATCTGCACCATCACAGCTACAGCCACAAAATTTTGCACACTCACACGTCTGGACCCCGAGAGCGTCATAGGCTATGTTGTGAGGCAAAATGTTAACCCTGTGCATTCCAATTTGCCAATCAATTTTGCCCCTATCTACATAATGGGGAAAAGTGAAACGAAAAGTGTTGCAGGCAAATTGACAGCTGTCAGATGTGAACAAGGGGGACTTAAAGAATGAGAGCGATGGCGCCAAAGAGTATATACCGTACAGTTGCTACATGTTTTTAGTCTATAGACTCGCAAACTGATAACATAAAATGAAATAACATTATCCATAATAGTCAATGCAAGGAGAACTTATATTCCACTAATTTATTGTCCATTATCATGCTTTGGGGTCTTATCAGTTTGCGTTCACACATCCCTACTAATATGTAAAAAATAGGAAAAGTCCTTCTACTCGACTCACTGCTCATCTCTCCTGTCTATTCACTCTCACTTTCACCCATCCGGTCCAAAGCACATCTTCTGATCCCCACCACTCATGCTGAAATCCCCAGGACTCTAATCATGAGCTTGTGCTTTTAACTCTTACAAGCCCTGGGAAGGTTCTATGCAAGGACGTAATTGGTCTCAACATCATGATGTGCGCTGTGGCTTTGTGTGAGTGGCCTGAAGATTTCAGCACTCATGAATTGGATCAGAAAAAGCGACAAGGATTGGACAGGTAACAGTAAAATGAGTATAATAATTTTTTATATTTTAGATTCTTTTGATGGCTTTTATACTCCAAAAAATGGCATTTAATAGATTTTGTTGATTCTGTGCAAAAGCAAATTACAAAAAAATAGTATTTTGACAAATGTTAAGATTGTATAATGAAAGTAGACTTCAATCTCACTTGAATTTTCTTATTTTTAATAGTTTCACATAAAATTACATAAAAAAAGTCTTTGTTAAATAGTTAATGCCCCTGCTTAATACTTGATCGTCATTGCGTTGCTCAGGTACGGTCGGTACTCGGCTGAGTATTGTGGGTGCTCGGTGTGTCGTACGTGAAGTTGGCTCCCTTTACCAAATGATGAGAGCAGGCACACCAGTTAGAGCTACTTGCAGTCTCTGAATGGCACTCACTGGGGTAAAAACCTGTTCGGATGCAGTGTTAAAAACCCCCCAAAAAAAACAAAAAACAAAAAAAACAGCCTAACCTAGACTGGAAATGTTTTGTTTATGGCTGGCTGTATGTGGGTGGGGAGCCGGGCTACCCAATAACTGACTTCCTGTACACTCATTACTCGAGTCGAGCCCATCAATCTCCAACCTGCTTAACTCCAGTAAAGAGCACTCAAGCATTTTAGTGCTCGCTCATCACGGTAAATAATATAATGAAAAAGCTTTTTATACTAAAACTGAAATTCCTATTTAACTGCATTTATGCCTTTAATTAAGTTACTTAGCCGCAGCACCATAATCACAGGAGCGGATTTGCGGCATGGCTGACACTAGACAGCTTATTTGTATAAGAGATGAGCTTTGCTAAAAATGATATTTAAAATAAAGACAAATGTAATTAAATTATGTAAAACCAGTAAGAAAATCCTAATTACAATGTAAGTTTTGATGCCATATAAAAGTGTAATAATAAACAAATGTTACAGTTCATCAATAATGATGATTATACCAGTCCATTACAGGAGATCATCAGCTGCCATCTGCCAGATTCCGGGTGGCACACGCCATTCCTTGTGTGCTATGTGAGCAAGGACTTTTTTTTTCATTCTGATGCTTAAGCTTTGCCTTATTTACATGCAGAACCTGATAATGGTCAGAGGAACTTCCTTACCATCTGTATTTCATAACCAGCTGTTGGATTTAGTATTCTCGCTACTCAAGGACTGAAATTATAAAGTATTATTTGTCACTGGTATAATTCCCTCTAGAACTGATGGACTGCATATTTATGAGTAGTTGCTTGCTACATACCACGGCTTTCATGCGTTAGTACTTCAGTGCTTGGATTCTGGAGAGACGGCATAAACTGGGGTTGAATGACCACGTGGTTTACATGCTCCATGTAATTGGAATTATGTAATATGTTGACCTAGATAATAGAAGAAAAGACAACATGTAAAATATGTAGGATGCATATAAAATACAGAATTAGTTTTTAATGTAAGTGGATGGAGCACTGGTAGATTATTTGCCAGTTCACATAATACATTACAAATCACATCTTTAATCTAATATTTCATATTTTGTTGTAATAATAAATTTACATATTATGCTCTAGAATGTCTCAAGGGAATCATTTATTTAATACACTTCCAGTGGCTAAAAACCCTTATCGTAAGGTTTCCTTCACACGGTCGTGTCTCCGGTACATGTTGTTACAACATGGACTCTGTCAGTGCCCACTGCCTAGAATGGGTTAATTTTCTTAAAATCAGCCAGACTTGATGATATCTTGTTTATAAACAGGGGATAAGCCTCTCATTGTTTCTACAAGACTCTTAGGAGTCTAGTGTTAAAGCTATTGTTGATTCATGTACAGTCATATGAAAATGTTTGGGCACCCCCTATTAATGTTAACCTTTTTTCTCTACAACAATTTGGGTTTTTGCAACACCTATTTCAGTTTCATATATCTAATAACTGATGGACTCAATAATATTTCTAGATTGAAATGAGGTTTATTGTACTAACAGAAAATGTGCAATCCGCATTTAAACAAAATTTGACCGGTGCAAAAGTATGGGCACCTCAACATAAAAGTGACAATATTTTGTAGATCCTCCTTTTGCAAAAATAACAGCCTCTAGTCGCTTCCTGTAGCTTTTAATGAGTTCCTAGATCCTGGATGAAGGTATACTTGACAATTCCTGTTTACAAAACAAGTCCAGTTCAGTTAAGTTTGATGGTCGCTGAGCATGGACAGCTGTTTCAAATCATCCCACAGATGTTCAATGATATTCAGGTCTGGGGACTGGGATGGCCATTCCAGAACATTGTAATTGTTCCTCTGAATGAATGCCTGAGTAGATTTGGAGCGGTGTTTTGGATCATTGTCTTGCTGAAATATCCATCCCCTGCGTAACTTCAACTTTGTCACTGATTCTTGAACATTATTGTCAAAAAAATCTGCTGATACTGAGTTGAATCCATGCGATCCTCAACTTTAACAAGATTCCCGGTGCCGGCATTGGCCACACAGCCCCAAAGCATGATGGAACCTCCACCAAATTTTACTGTGGGTAGCAAGTGCTTTTCTTGGAATGCCGTGTTTTTTTGCCTCCATGCTTAACGCCTTTTTGTATGACCAAGCAACTCAATCTTTGTTTCATCAGTCCACAGGACCTTCTTCCAAAATGTAACTGGCTTGCCCAAATATGCTTTTGAATACCTCAGGCGACTAAGTTTGTGGCGTGCTTGCAGAAACGGCTTCTTTCGCATCACTCTCCCATACAGCTTCTCCTTGTGCAAAGTGCGCTGTATTGTTGACCGATGCACATTGACACCATCTGCGGCAAGATGAAGCTGCAGGTCTTTGGAGGTGGTCTGTGGATTGTCCTTGACTGTTCTCACCATTCTTCTTCTCTGCCGTTCTGATATTTTTCTTGGCCTGCCACTTCTGGGCTTAACAAGAACTGTACCTGTGTTCTTCCATTTCCTTACTATGTTCCTCACAGTGGAAACTGACAGTTTAAATCTCTGAGACAACTTCTTGTATCCTTCCCCTGAACACCTATGTTGAATAATTTTTGTTTTCAGATCATTTGAGAGTTGTTTTGAGGAGCCCATGATGCCACTCTTCATAGGAGATTCAAATAGGAGAACAACTTGCAAGTGGCCACCTTAAATACCTTTTCTCATGATTGGATACACCTGCCTATGAAGTTCAAAGCTCAATGAGGTTACAAAACCAATTTAGTGCTTTAGTCAGTCAGTAAAAAGTAGTTAGGAGTGTTCGAATCAAGAAATTGATAAGGGTGCCCATACTTTTGCACCGGTCAAATTTTGTTTAAATGTGGATTGCACATTTTCTGTTAGTACAATAAACCTCATTTCAATCTAGAAATATTACTGAGTCCATCAGTTATTAGATATATGAAATTGAAATAGCTGTTGCAAAAACCCAAATTGTTATAAAGAAAAAAGGTTAACATTAATAGGGGTGCCCAAACTTTTTCATATGACTGTAATTGCCTTGGCCAGTGAAGGACAGAAACCCAGACAAATCAATTATGTGAATCTCCCATTGTATCACTAGATGCGATGTAACTTAGCTGTCTCTCCCTCTTCTCTGCAATGCTACCATTATTACTAGGGATGTTTTGTATTCGGCTTGAAATCTAGCCAATAAGAGCCCAGTCTTATCCACCAGTCGTGAAGACCACAATGGTCTGAATGGAGAGCTCAGGGGTATAAGAAGGAGGACTGTCCATTGCCCGGGTGTCTCTTGCTACATGCTACCAATTTAGGACATGCGGATCCGATTGGCAAGCCATAACCAAACCTGGATTATAATACTATATGGACTTCAGCATCAAATGCAAGGATTCGACTGAGATATCAAGGACTACCTAAGGAAGGAATCCAGCTTGGGACAATCCCGTCAGTTGAATACAGGCTTTGCAGCTCTCAGACAGCTTCCTAAGTCTGGCGTTATTCCATTCCCAGTGGGTGCCCGCCGAAAGCGAGGTGCTGCTGGTTTAAAGGAAGTAGCCCTGGAAACTCTGAGGCACGGACATTCTAATCCCTGGTGAGCCAGCAGAAGGATGAGAAACTGTTGCTGGTTACATTCTGTGGTTTTGCTGGTTAAGTGCTATGTGCTGTTAATTGTTTGGCGATCCAATAAAGTCTTAATATTGTGATTCCCTGATCCTGTGTTGTCTCTGTTCCACCCATGGTTAAGGAGGTCGGGCGTTCAGTTGAGATGAGCCCTGGGCCATGCTGTCTTTCTAAAGGCGGCCGGGCAAGTGGACGAGAGCACCCACTGACCCCCGTGTCTCCACACATGTGATATCCATTTTCACATGTACCAGAGACACTGACACACGTAGACCCATTCAAATTAATGGCTTTGCGCACACCTGCGTGTTTTCTCATAGACCATGTGTCTTTGTGGAGCATAGTGTGTCTGTGTGCTCCAGTCGTAGACATTTTCTTTTTTCTCCGGTAGCATTAATGTCACTTAGCCCGCACACTGATGTGCTACGTGTGACATTAGTGTGACACGTACCAGAGAAAATATGTGTATATGAAATAAATTGCTTTTCTATAGTCACCTGTCTCCACTGCTGATGTCTCCAGCACTGCTGTCCTTTGCTTCCGACCCCCACCCGTTATGTTCATTGCATATTCACTGCACCAAGGACCCAGAAACAGCAGCAGTGCCAGACACAGCAGCACCATGGACAGGTAAGTTTAGAAATTCATCATGTCAACGTGCTATGCGGATGTCACATGGCTAGCACACTGATAGCACACGCTGAACACACACAAAGACACATGCACACACTTAGGCACCTACACCACGGACTGTGCAAAATGTGTTTGTTTTGCACAGACATGTGAAAGAGGCCTAATATAGTGTCATTTTAGAAATAGCAAGGGGAAGTCCTGCAAAGTTTTCTTTTGATGTGTCACAGATATGTATCAGAAAATCCCATTGGTAAAGTCTGTGATCTGTACATCTTAGTTTCCAGAATGAAAAATATCTGACACAACATTTTTAGTTAGTAATTATATAGCCAGTATTAAGAATGTGTTGCGTTATCAAAAATGTTTCTTTGAAGGTGAAAAAGTAGTCGAAAGTTACTTTGGCTAGATGTCTAACTTCCTTGCAATAAGATGTCCACTGCTTGTTGTCAAGACAGATACTTCTATACTTCCAGACAAGCCGGACAGATTATGGGAGGTGGCATATGTCCTTACAAACCTTCTCTCTCTACTGGCTGTTATATGGACAGTGTGTAACAAACCCATTGAAGAGAGAGCCAAGGACCTGTTAGGTGCGAAACGGCCGTTGTCCGATGTGCGAAATGCATCTATTTGCCTACCCACTGTGATTTTATGAAAATTCACAAAATAAAGTAATCAGTTTTGTATTCTATGTTGGGTGCAACTCTTTTTTCCTTTATTTCTTTAGTGTGGAACATATTGTGGACTCTCCTATGACAGTGTGAGCACTGCCACTACGGCTTATTTTAATCCAGGGAATCCACTGGATTAAAACTCTTGTTTTTTCGCTTGTCTACTATCTCTCCCACTTGCATGTCCCTTTCCAGAATGTTTCTCATATTACATCAGTAATGTAAATTCAAGCAGTGTGGTGTGGGAACTAAGGGAAAGGAAGTCAGGTGTATAATCTCAGCCAGTACAGTATATGCCCTCTGCTTTCAAGAGAACTGCAAATAGGGCTACCAGAAGAAAAAGCAGATGGGGCAGACATAAAAAAAGTGACGTTCTAAAAAGAGGATGAAGCGGACAGTTGGCATGTATTTCCAAAAAATAACAGGTACATTATAATACATTTTTTATCTTATTGGCCTGCAATTCACAGAGAGCGGTTTGGGCCCTTTTAGAATTGTGGACCCCTTCACCCATAGGTGAAGTGTTAAGGTGCGCATACATATTAAATAATTATCAACCAAAAGCTCATTTAGCAAACAGCTACTTCTCCCAATCACTTACACACGTGAATGGGCTGAGAATGTCAGTGTTTCCAATGGGGAGAGGTGATAAAGCCACTGCCAGTTCTGACTTATTTCTTGGGAACAAAAATAGTTTGGACATTGAAACTCAACATGTTGATTCTCGTTTTAAAAACATGGCATGTACAGTGAGTTGGGGTAAGATGTGCTCAGTCTATCAAGATTAATGTGCCTTTTAATGAATTTGGTGCACTTTTCAGCTGCAACTTACCACCGCAAGAATTAGGCTTTAGTTAGCGACTACTGTACATTTTTGTCATAATTTACACCATTTTTGTGTTGCAAATTGTGATGACTTTAGTGGAGTCAAGCTTGGTATTGCCCCCAAACAGAAAAGCTCCTCCCACTTTTAATTAAAAACGTCTGTGGAGCTGGCCAGACCTGGCATAGAAGTGCAAACATTGTGGTTATTACAGTAAATCACTAGTTGCACAAAAACCTTGTGACATTTTAAGCAGTTTTAAAGTAGAATTCTGGAGAAAGCATTTTGATGAACTAGATCCATATTCATTAATTTTTGGTGCATTTATTCGGTGGATTGACTGTGTGGACACTGATCCTTTAGGCAATTAGACAGTGGTCAAATGAGTGATGGTCAGACAGACTATTCCAGATTTTCTCCTACTACAAAAAAATAAAGAATTCATGTAAAATGTATTATAAGTTTTAAAATATTAACTAACCCCAAAGGAAATAACTACTAGCTGATTCAGAAGCTATAGGGCTGTGGAAAGAAAAGTCTACACAATCTATAAAACAGTCATACCTCAAGATTGAAATCATTACTTGTGTAACGTCCATTTAATTCAGAACACTTGACTTTAAATTTTCGACCGAAGATAGAAGCAGAATCCCAATGACGATAGCGCACTTGACGTAAAACCTCTTCATAATTTTTCATTGTGTCTATACCTGAAAAATTTAGTAATGAAAGGTCAAAGAATAGAAAAAGGTGAAATGCCAAGATTTATGAATAAAGTTACAACAAACACAGGGTATCTGATCTATGGATTATGAAAAGATATTAAAACTCTTCTGTCTGGACCTCCATGTTCCTACACTGTGCAATATACAGTATGTTCATACGTACATTCACTATGTGAAAAATATTTTATATGTTATAGCGGTTTGCTTCCATCTGAAAATAATACAATACACATATTATCACACCTACACACCATAAATGGAATAGCCTTTAGTCGAGTTGGTGGCGTCGAGATGTTTTCCTTGCAGCACACTGCGATCTAGCTCCAAACATTCCTGGTTAGTGTTCAGTTCATCACCGGTGATTAAGATATCACAAAAATCCAAATGGTGTAAAGTTTCTGTCATTACCACTGCACCTAAGGTTAAAAATGAAACACATTAACAGTTAGTGACATATGGAAATGACAAAAATACAAATTTTAAATTATATTAAGCATGCATTTGATTTATAAAAAGAATACAAATTCTATGCAGATGTTGCACAATACTTCTACAGATGACCACTACTTTGAAAAGACCAACCATAATCTTTCTTTAGTGGTTATTACAATTTGAATGTACAGCATATTTGCTTTTTTTTTAGAGGATCACCACTTAAAAAAAAATTAGGTGTCTTCAAGAGTTGTCAGCGTACATAATTCTGTATAGGCCTTACACACCGTGACACGGATCCTGTTTGACAGGCTGTATTGCTCCTAAGGGTGTATGCACTGGCGGCCACAGGTAAGCTGTAGTTCGTCATTCCCAATGTGTCACACATAGCGATGTGTGCTGTCTTGGGAATGACGAACAACCTGTGTCCTCAACAATCAACGATTTTTTGAAAATGAATGACGTGTCAACGATCAATGATAAGGTGAGTATTTTTGATCGTTAACGGCCGTTCGTTGGTGTCACACGCAACGACGTCGCTAACGATGCCGGATGTGCGTCACGGAATCCGTGACCCCACCGATATATACGTCGTTGCGTGTAACAGGGCCTTTAGGAATTCTCTTGCAGCCTATTTATGAAATCATATAAAATGGAATCTTGATATGGCTGAACAAATGAGACTTTAGTAAAATAATTTAGGTATCCATTAAACAACATTGCAACCTTCTGGAGATCGAAAAGTTTGTATGTCTTTAATATGGACTGTAATATACCATAAAAAGGAATTATAGGGGACCCATCACCTCCAGAAACTTTACATACCCACAGATTTAGAGATAATCTGCAGATAAATTACATTTAAATCCTGTCTAGCCAAATTACTCGAGCAGCTACTACAGGGAGACAAAGTTTTATGGTAATTTCCCCACAGCCACACTCTTCCAACCATTGGAGAGGTGACGGAAGTGGTTACATTCACTGCACACAGTGGACACACTGTAATCAGTACCCTGCACTTTAATTGACAGCCTACTCTGCACACACATTTTGCAAAACAGGCTGTCAATTAAAGTGTTGTTAGTACAGATGAGTGATCCTGCAAATGATCGGATCGGTTGAAGATCGCCGATCTTGCCTGAGATCACCAATTGGATCGTCGAAGCTAGCCAATTTGATCGTCGATCCTAGCCGAAGCCATTAAATTCAATGGGAGACAAAAGTGATGTGTGTAAAATGGTGTAGGGGGCTGTAAAAGAAAAAAAAGAAAAAAAGGGTTGAAGCAGTACATACTTATCGAGTATTCCACAGCTGCAGCGCTACTGCTGGTCCCATAATTATCTCTTATGCATATTCACTGCTTTGCCTACCCACCAGCAGCTCTGATTGTCTACCGTTAGACCACACCCCCACCCTCTGAGACAGCATCAGTGATTGGTTGGAATCACACATGCTGTCAGTATCATTATAATGGTGAAAAAATAAATAAATAAAACAATTGGCGTGCGTTCCCCCTCTATTAATACCAGCACAGATAGCGCATGTGGCTACTGGCTGCAGTCCCCAGAAGTGCGCTTATAGTGGCTGTGTATCAAAATAAGAGGAACCACATGTGGCTTTATTTCTTTCTTTAAATAATGAAATAATTAAAAAAAAAAATGTGCGGTCCCCCCAATTTTGATACCCAGCCATGATAAAGCCCAATAGCTGGGGCTGTTATTCTCTGGTTGGGGAGACACATACTTACTGAGCAACCCCCTCAGCCTAAAAATAGCAGGTTTCAGCTGTCCAGGATTGGTGCATCCATTAGATGCAACACTCTCACCACTGCATACCATTTTTTAAATAAATTATTTATTTATTTAAATAAAAAAGCTGCATGTGGTTCCTCTTATTTTGATACACAGCCACGATAAGGCTGGGGGCTGCAGCCTTTAGCCATATGCTTTATCTCTGCTGGTATCAATACAAGGGAGACCCTCTGCCAATTGTTTTAATTTATTTATTTACCACCATTGTAAGGACACAGCCTTTGTGATTCCAACCAATCACAGATGCTGTCTCAGACAGTGGGGGCGGGATCTGAGTGCAGGCAATCAGAGATGCTGATGACTCAGGGAAAGCAGTGAATATGTATGAGATATAATTATGGGACCCAGAAGGAGCTCTGCAGCAGCAAGATACTTGGTAAGTGTCACGCTCCCCGGGTCCCGACGTCGTTTCTCACTCACCGCTCCTGTCCCCGGGTCCCCTGCCCCCAGCCACACGTCCTCCTCGGCACTGCTCTCTGCTCTGGCCTCCGGCACCCGGGCGTCACGCATGTGCATTAGGGCGCGCGCGCGGTCACTGACTTCCTCTTAAAGGCCCTGCACTCCCTAACCGGATATTGCATCAGTCAGGGTCAGGTATATTAGGAGCTCCCTGCCTGGAGGGCGTCGCCTGTTCGTCGAGTTCTGCAAGCTAGAAGTCCAGGTTCCCTTGTGTCTTTCTCATACTAAAGACCTTGTCTCTTCCGTAGAGCCTGCTCTGCCTCCGTAACCGGTCCCTGAATCCAGTCTTGCCAAGAGGTTCTCCGGTGTCCGTCGGCGGGGAATCTAACCACCGTTTCGGCAGCCTGTGCCTGCCTGGTATCTCCGACTTCACCCAGCTGCCTTCCATCACACCCAGCTAACCCGGATCCCGCCTGAAATTCCTAACCGTCACCCATACTGGACTTCCGTAATTATCTCTGAGGACTCTGTGGCTAAAAAGACTCTGTTTTACCCGTTCCCTGTGGGACGCTAACCCGGTTCCGCTAGTACTCCGGCTACCGTGTACCTAGGCCCTCTGGTGGGGTGACGGGACAGTGCCTGTATAGGGGTTAGCTCCAGGTTGCCTCACTGGGGGAGTCCGGTACACGGCCCAGAGGATCCACTATCACCCGGACCTAACAGTAAGAAAGTACCGCTTTACCCCTTTTGCTTCCTTTTTTACAGTGGCTATTCACAGCCATGCCAATGCTTGAAATAGCTGTGATGGGCAGGGAGAGGATGGTTTTTGCCATCCACTCATTTAATAATCCTCAGCAAGATTGCCGATTTTTGCGGTAAATGATAAGATGTCCGATCCCGATCCGATCTGTCCAAAGATCATGCGATTTTAACATTTGCCGATCAGGGTCACTCATCTCTATTGATGAGAGAATACAGCTTGATCATTGAATTATGAGTGGTGTTTGCATCTACTCTCTGCACTTCCAAAATGGGTGGAAGGGAGCCAATACATCGAGAATAAAACCTTATTTTCTCCCGTAGATGCTGCTCCAGTTATCTGGCTAAACAGAACTAAAATGTTGTTTACAGCAGATTACCCCTATATCTGCAGGTAAACAGTTCTATATGTGACAGATTCCCTTTAAAGAGTTGTTAATTTTGCATCTATTAACCCCTTAATGACTAATGCGGTCTATAGCAGGTCATGAGCAGATGTCAGTTCCTGCATCACAATGTACACTATGCACCATGTATTTTATCTGTTACTGTGTGAAAACGCATAGTAACAGATCCATGCCAGCAGCAGTAACCAACAGCAGACTGGCATGGCCAGAGATGCGGGAACCCATTATAGCGGTCCCCACTCTCTGCTATAATCGGTTAGTTAATCTGACTGAGCAATCAAAGCATGATCGCACGGTAGGTGTTGAAATATATCAGCACCTCCCGCATGACCAACGTAGAAGCTTGACTCAGCTGACAGCCAAGCATCTGCAGTAACAGCAAGGCCTGATCCCTACGCCATCCCTGGCTGATTATCCCTCCAGATGCCGCGATTTATAGCGATTGCATATTTTAGACGGTTGTGAGATGAAGGGCTTTCTCTCGCAACCCCTTTGGTACCCCTGCAACAAAATCCAAAGAAGCTAAAGAAGTACAGTCATGGCACCCAGAGGGCAAACACAGCCATAAGCAGTGTTTAACAGACATTCTGTCAGTGTAAAAAAACACCAACTCATCCCGTAAAAAAACAAGATCTTATGATTCCTTCATCAGAAGTATAGAGACATAGCAGCTCTCAAAACAGGGTGACGCATTTTTTTAATGCACTTTTTTAGTGTGTAATAGCAGCCAAATATAAATCTGGTATCACTGTAATCGCACTGACCCAAAGGATATAGCTGTCTAATCACTTATACCTCACAGTGAATAGCATAAAAATAATTGTTTATTCTGCTTTCACAAGATAGCAGTAAGGCTCGGCTCACTTTCATCCTGCACTCTACGCTCAGCGCTTATATCAGGGTTTCCTTGTAAATCTCTGAACTACATGATTCAGATGGAACCCCAGACAGAAGATTCCTTATAATGAGGCAGCTGGCAACACTTTGAAGGTTCTCTGGCCTATGATCCAGCCATGTCCATCTTTTGCATGCTCGACCATCTCTTTTGCACATATTTTAAAAGGCAGATACCGCAGAACATAAGCCACACAGAGTCCACAGTATCTCTAGTGACTCATGAACCCCTTCACGACCATGGACGGATCTATCCGTCATGGAGCGTGTCACGTTAAGTCCCGCCCCCTGCCGCAGGCAGGATGTGGTGATCCACGCACATATCAGCTGTTTTCAATAGCTGGCATGTGTGCCTGCATGTTACGAGTGGAATTGCATTCCAACCGTAACATAAACCCCTTACATCTCATTGCCAAAGTCTGGCAGCGAGATGTATATACGTGCGGTCATGATTTTAACTTACCGCCGCCCCCACCGGAAGTCACGTGAGTGATCACGTGACTTTCGGTGGTTGCCATGGTAGCACAGGGTCATGTGATGACGCCTGCAGCTATGACGAGTCACTTTCGTTTTCACTCGGCCCGGAGGCCAGTAAACCAGGAAGTGACCGTATCTGCCGTTTACAGCTGTATAATTGTGATCATCAGATAGTGCAGCGCAACTAGTAAAATAAAAAAAAAGTTAAAAAAAGTTTTAAAAAATAAAAAAATAAAAAAAAACTAAAAGTTCAAATCACCCCCCTTTCACCCCATTGAAAATTAAAGGGTTAAAAAAAAAATATATACACATATATGGTATCGCCGCGTTTAAAAATGCTCGATATATCAAAATATAAAATCAATTAATCTGATTGGTAAACGGTGTAGTGGCAAAAAATTCCAAATGCCAAAATTACATTTTTTGGTCGCCGTAAGTTTTACGCAAAATGCAATAACAGGTAATCAAAACGTAGCATCTGCGCAATAATGGTACCATTAGAAACATCAGCTCGAGACGCAAAAAATAAGCTGTCATTGAGCCATAGATCCCAAAAAATGAGAACACTACGGGTTTCGGAAAATGGCGCAAAACGTATGCCACTTTTATTGGACAAGCTTGTGAATTTTTTTAACTCCTTAGATACAAGTAAACCTATACATGTTTGGTGTCTACAAACTCGTACCAACCTCAGGCATCATACCCATACATCAGTTTTACCATATAGTGAACACGGTGAATAAAACATCCCAAAAACTATTGTGCCATCTCACTTTTTTTTGCAGTTTTTCCACACTTGGAATTTTTTTGCTGTTTTCTAGTACACCATATGGTAAAATGTATGGTTTCATTTAAAAGTACAACTTGTCCCGCAAAAAACAAGCTCTCATATGGCAAGATTGACAGAAAAATAAAAAAGTTACGGCTCTCGGAAGAAGGGGAGCAAAAAATAAAAACGCAAAAATGGAAAAGGCTCTGAGGCTGAAGGGGTTAAGGAATGGACCCATAGGAGGTTTCATCCGAATCATGTATTTTGTAGATTTATACAGAAACCCTGACTTAAATGCTCAGTGTAGAGCACAGGATAAATGTCAACTGATTCAAAGTGTTCTGTACCCCAAAATGCTACCAATATAAGCTGCTACATAACCCACAAAAACATGCCCCACTCAGGTTCATCCTGTCCTCATAAAAATATAAGAAGTTTCCATATTACTGGTAACACAAAGGCTCTGGAAAAGCCCTATGGCTCCCCACCCCCCAAAAGAAATTCAGGGAAATCTGCACTCCCAAATACATATGTCCCCCCTTTTGGGCCCCACAGTTAGCATCCACATAGCTCCTGTAGTGAGGACAGCCCACTTAAGTTACGAGTTGCAGGTCTCCAGAAACTCAAACTGGGCACAATGTATGGGCACTACAATGTACTGGGCATTATAATGGAACATTTCCATTTTCACTCAGCAACATCTATTGAGTCTTGTTTTTGGGAAACAGCCATGGAGTAAAAACCATCACTACACCCCGTATATGAATTCCCAGAGGAGTATAATTTCCAAATTGTGGTCACGTAAGTGAGGTATCTGCTTTTCTGGCACTTAGGTATTTTGGCTACGGAGTCTGCAAACTGTTCTGGAAAACTCTGCTATCCAAAAGTCAAATAATGCTCCATCCTTCCCAAGTCTCACCGTGTGGCCAAATGATACTGTCCAGTCATATATGGGGTATTAACAAAAAAGAGACAATTGCACTCTGAAGTGCTAAGATATGTGTAATAATGAATATAGGAGTATGGACATGCAATGCTGCTCTGAAAAACATAAACATTGAGATACTTAGTACACAAAATTGACCAGTTTTATCTGAGACCAACAGCCAATGCCAAGGAAACTTCTTATTGTTGGGTCCCTGCCTCTCTTTGGGTTATAAAACCCTCTCCAATTTATGGGCGGACAGAAACATTCATATAAATAATTACATTCCCCTAAAACTGAAGAGTTGGAGTCCTCAATCAAAGGGCATGACCCTATAATATAAGAAAAAGACTGATGGCGCTTCAGTCATGGCACTTCACTTCAATATCCCACTTTATATGGGGTACTGTCACGTTCATGAGAATTTATGTAAAAATTTTGAAGCAATTTTTACCTATTTGCCCTTGTAAAAATGTAAAGTCTGAGGCGAACACCACATTTCAGTGGTAAAAATGTAATTATTTTTTCTTACCGTGCAATGGTATAATATTTTGAGAAACATATGTAGTGTTAATAGAAGATTTCATTAAGACGGCTTAAGGACCACGTTGGGCCAGAAACACATTACCTACCCCTGTCTTCCACTGGTTATATAATTTTTAACCACTTACCTTCTTGCTTTTATGCCTTTTTCTGCTAAATAAATTCAAATTATTTTTTTTTACAGATATGTGGTACTATTTCTACTTTTGAGTTAAACCCAAGCATTTGTCAATGCTAATTTAAATTACTTTGTGTATTTTGTGTAATTTTTGGGGGTTGTTCCATTAATCAACTGGAAAGTGTACTATGGCTTACCTAAAAAGTTATGAGGCTTAATTAAAAAATAAAACTCTTACTTTTACCAGAGCTCTTCTCCAGTCTTTTCTCTATTTTGGTGACTGTGCTGATGATCTTAATATCTGGAAATAAAATCACACCATTTGCATTTTCGAATTCAGATGCGGGACGAGCAAAGTGATCCATTCCAGTGACTGTGATCCTAGGTTCATTAGCCTGGAGAATGACAACATATGCCTCTATGTCTGGGATGGTTATGCAAACATCTTCACCGAAGCATCTGGAATTCAGAAAAATAAATTGATAAAGGATATAGCATGAGGCAGAAGTTTTGGATAAATATATTTTTATATTGCTAATATATAACAGTAACAGATCATTTTCAGACAGTACATCCAGTGCCTACTGCAGGGAATTCTCCAGGCTTATGGGCAAGGTTCGATTTTGGCATATGCAATTAAATGCTGTACAATGGCATATTTAGACCGTGCAAAAAAATGTTTACTCTTTCGAATCCAAAGAGTTTACAGAGCTTTTCCAGGATATTTACCAAATGTAAACTGTACATGACCCCACTTAATTGTAAAGTCCTGCAGAGTATGTTGGTACTGTATAAATAAAATGATTTATTATTAACTGGAAACATAGTGTTAACATACAATAGTTAATGCAGAACTTCGGTACTATTAATTGTACTAAAACGTTATACATTTAAACATTGTGTGTAAAAGTGAAACAACAAAATATAGAAATGTTATTCAGAGTTAAAACATAAATATAAAGAATAAAAATAAAATAATTTGCACTTAAAGGGGTACTCCGAGAACTGTGATAAAAATAAAGTACATTTAAATATTAAAAATTTTACTAAATACTTTTATTTAGCAAATATGTTGCAAAAAGGTAGTATTTAGCAGAGCTTGGCGAACCTCAGCTGCGAGGCTTTGGGTTCAGGGCTCGAAAAATGCTGCAAAAATTTCCATGGTAAGTATCGCGCTGTGCTTATGTCTGAGTGATTGCCTGCATTGTGCGTGCTGCTGGAAGCGTTCATTCATGGCAAATTAGGCTTTCATTCAGCATACTGAGGTGTTTTATTCACAGAGAATTAATTAAAAAAAAAACATCACCCACCTCCGGAAGTGTTTTGCTTTAAACCCATAGCAAAACACTTCTGGAGCAAAGTGGGCGGTCTATTTTGTTCTTTCTTAATTCTCTGTGAACAAAACAGCTCAGTATGCTGAATGAAAACCTAATTTGTGATGAACAAACACTTCCAGCAGCACACACAATGCAAGTAATCACTCAGACACAAGCACAGCACAATACTCACCATGGGGATTTTTACATCATTTTCCGAGCCTGAGCCTTGAGCCTGAGGTTCACTCATCTCTAATCTTTAGTTACTGCACTATCTAGATTTGAAATATGCTAGGTCCCTTCAGTTTCCCAGCTGTTCTACGTCTTAGGACGGGCTGCACAAAGACATCTGCTGGATACAGATATTGGGTGAGGGAAGCATCCAGTCAGGTATCGTGAACGCAGATTCGTCTGTTCACCAAACATTAAAGGACGAGGAGGAGCAGAGTGCAGACCAAAGCAGAATTCTATTGTTTTAAGCAGTTTATAGAATTTATTTAGGCTTAAGCTTTGCAGGGACTTCAACCGCAACAAAAGGCACATAGCTAAAGATTCTTGTATATTGCTGCTGCACCGCAGCAAAGTGTTTTTTGATCTAAAAGCTACTGTAACAATCAACCTATTTGGTCCTTTAATAGCTGAGAATTTGAAATTACACCAAGTAATCATATACAGAAAAATACTTTTTATCATACCCTAATTACTTTCTCTTTATTAAATATCAAGAAGACATACAGATTAAAAAAACTTACATATGATAAAAAAGACAGATAAAGGACCCAATGGTAGAATGTCGAATAATTTACACATCTAAGATATATTTTTTATCAAAGTCACATAAAGAGTATTGGCCCCTCATGTAAGGAAAGACCAATAGAAGAGTTCAGAGTAAAAAATAAACTCCTAACAAGGGGTTGTACAATGAAATCCTACATAATAGAGTGCTCAGTGAAAATCAGTCCTGCATGGGAAAGGGTAAAAAGATATAGATGTCACTATACATTTAGTAAACATCCAAATATAGATATCACAACCAAAAATTAGAAGTGTTTGGATATCAAATTCCAATTTAGAGGAGAGGTGTGCCTAAAGGATAGTGTGCAGGATCCAAATGCAGAGTATACATACTTGTCTTGTAAATCTAACAGTAAAATGGAGAGCTCAAAGTTAAGTAAAAATTATAATCTCCCTAATTTTGAGCAAAGAATAGTGCCAGATTTATGAGTGTTGTGAAAAGTAAAGGGTAGAAAATACGTATGCACCACAGTTAAACATGGAATGTATAGAAAGGACATAAACAATGAATCAGTGTTACCATTCAGCATGAACCACGAGAAGCCATCTGACATGCTTTTCGTTTGCCTTCTTCAGAGGGCAAGATATATATATATATATATATATATATATATATATATGAGAGAGAGATATTGATACAAGATACATATTGGACATGTAAATTACTTGTTATTATACAACCAGGTTTTATTCGCATCACGTCCTTTTTCTATAGTTGTTATAACTTTTTTGCCTCTATGCCTTTTGATATTTAATAAAAAGAAAGTAATGTATCAGATTACAAGCTATTGTAACAGCACACTACAAGTCAAAAAGTAAAGGCCCCTTTACACACTGCAACATCGCTAGCGATATCGCTGTAACGTCACTGGTTTTGTGACGTAATAGCGACCTCCTCAGTGACATTGCAGTGTGTGACACACATCAGCGACCTGGCCCCCGCTGTGAGGTCGCTGATCGCTACAAGTCGTTCAGGACTATTCTTTGGTCCTTTGTTTCTCTCTGCGCCGCATGTATCGGTGTGTTTGACACTGTTACAACAACATCGTTAGCGACCCAGCCCATAGGCGTGCTAGTGTTCCCTTTCCAGCGAGGTCATTCTGCAGGTCCGAATCGCTGCTGCGTCGTTGGCCAGATCTGTCTGTTTGACAGCTCACCAGCTACTGTTAGAGACTTTCCAGCGATCCCAGCAAGGTCGAGATCGCTGGTGAGATCGCTAGAAAGTCTCAGTGTGTAAAGGGGCCTGAAGGATCATTTAGATTTTTTGTGATTTGCTTATCTGGGTACTTTGTGTGTTGCAATGCAACACCATTGTTTTCAGTATGCCCTCACATAGCACACATAGCAGCAACATACAGCAATCCTTATTACAGCCACAGACGCTTCATAGCCCCAGCCGTAACAGAAGGCTAGGGTTCTATATGTAAGTGGTCTATCTTTAGGATGAACAATCATTTTTTGATCTCTGTTTTCTTATTCTCAGGATAAATTTCCAGTGTTTGCAAGACGTTGGCCAACCTCTAGCATCCTCACTGATCAGCACAATAAAAGATCCATTTATTATTTACATGTGCATAGTAGTTTGTACAATGGCCGACTATGTCTGTTACTGCAGTACATCTTATTATCTTGAATAGGAACCCGTGAGCACAGTGGGCCCTTTATTGTGGTAACCAGTCTTGAAGTCAGATCACTGATCAAATATTGATGACCTGTTCTATAACTAAACCACTAATCCATAGGAAATCCCTGTAATATATGTGGGGGAACGAAAATCACAAAATGAAGACTTTCCCTGAACTAGGCATTTTTCCTTTTTCTGTAGTATATTTTACTTTATTGAGAGGTTTGTTTGTTAATCTGTCAATGTCACATAAGGTCAATGTCCAATGATAGGAAATTGCTCCTGAGCTTTGTGTAAAACTACATTAAGACGATGTCTCTGAACTCACATTGATATTTGACCACTCAGTATTCATAATTGCTCAACATGGTTACTTCAAAGCTGATTGCTGCCAGGGTTAATCTTTAGCACAATCAATATGTAAATAGCTAACGGGCATTTAATTAATATTTCAGCAGCAAGCCTACTGCAAGTTAATTAGATGGCTCTACGTTTAATTGTTATCACCACTAACATATGGTTCTCCACAGTAATATATATCTACAATAACCAGCTTACAGTAATAGAGATATCTTGTTAAAAGTCAATCAAGCACATGTACAAAGTCAGATTTGCGTGGGTATTGCAAGATCAACGTGTTCCGTAGAAGAGAACAGCACTTCAGCCTACAGCTGAACCCTTTCGGCCGTGGCCAATTTTCACTTTTGAACTTTCAATTTTATTCTTCCTTCTAATGATCTAAGATTATTAACTTTATTTTATTCATCTACATAGCCATAATCCCTTTTACTCCCTCTATGGAATCCAAACCTGCAATCAAATGACCATTTGTGCTATGTAATAAAATACAGTTGTGCTCAAATGTTTACATACCCTGGCAGATTTTTTGCTTTCTTGGTCTTTTTTCAGAGAATATGAACTATAACACAATCTTTTTTTTTTCCACTCATGGTTAGTGGTTGGGTGAAGCCATTTATTGTCAAACTACTGTGTTTTCTCTTTTTAAATCATAATGACAACCAAAAACATCCAAATGACCTTGATCAAAAGTTCACATACCCCAGTTCTTAATACCATGTATTGCCCCCTCTAACATAAATGAGAGCTTGAAGTCTTTTGTGGTAGTTGTGGATGAGGCTCTTTATATTCTCAGATGGTAAAGCTGCCCATGCTTCTTGGCAAAAAGCCTCCAGTTCCTGTATATTCCTGGGCTTTCTTGCATGAACTGTGCGCTTGCGTTCTCCCCAGAGTGGCTCAATGATATTGAGGTCAGGAGACTGAGATGGCCACTCCAGAACTTTCACTTTTTTCTGCTGTAGCCAATGACAGGTCGACTTGGCCTTGTTTTTTGGATCATTGTCATGTTGGAACGTCCAAGTACGTCTCCTGCGCAGCTTCTGTGCTGATGAATGAAAATTTGCCTCCAGTATATGCTGATATCATGCTACATTCATCTTTCCTTCAACTTTGACCAAGTTTCCTGTGTCTTTGTAGCTTACATATCCCCACATCATCAGCGATCCACTGCCGTGCTTTGCAGAATGGTGTTCCTTTCATCATAGGCCTTGTTGACACCTCTCTAAATGTAACGTTTATGGTTGTGGCCAAAAAGTTTGATTTTGGTCTAATCACTCCAAATTTCCTTCTTCCAGAAGTTTGGAGGCTTGTCTCTGTGTTGTTTGGCATATTGTAGGCAAGATACTTTGTGGCATTTGCGCACAAATGGCTTTCTTCTGGCAACTTGACCATGCAGCCCATTTTTCTTCAAGTGCCTCCTTATTGTGCATCTTGCAAGAGCCACACTGCTAGTTTTCATTGAGTCCTGTATTTAAGCTGATGTTATTTGTGTGTTTTTCTTTGCAAACCGTACAATTTTCCTGGCAGTTGTAGCCAAAATGTTTGTTGGTCTACCTGATCGTGGTTTGGTTTTTACAGAGCCCCTGATTTTTTATCTGTTAATCACAGTTTGAACACTGCTGACTGGTATTATCAATTCCTTAGATATCTTTATGTTTCCCTTTCCTGGTTTTCTTTTAAACACAAATTTTATTTCAGTTTTCATAGTAATTACATCAGGTCAAACAATATAACAAGGAATAATTCACCTTTCCGCTATACCCACATTTAACTTAACCCTACCTTCCTTTATTCCCAGTTTATCCCCCCCCGAACAATTTAATACATAAACACCATGGTCAAGTCACGAGAAAACACACAACTCCTCTATATTTTGTCTCCCGATAGAAGCCCCACTTCTCTGAAAGAATCATCCCACCCTACTGCCATGTCTCTGCTGTGTAAGTAATTTCAACTTTCCCAGTGTACCTTGAATGTCTTCTAGTAGATACCATTCCGTGTTAAGAAAAGGGGATACTATTTTTCGTATTTCTGTATCTCCACATTGTTGTATTATGAATCTCCTCCATTTTTTAAAAAATGTACCCGTTAGTTCATCCTTATTTCTTTTTGCTTCCAACTGCTCAATTCTGAGCAGCGATTTAATCTGTCCCAACACCTCCCCTTCCGATGGAATGTTTCCCTCGAGCCATTTGCGCAGTAAAGCCTTTTTACCTATCATAGCTACACTTTGAAACAGTCTTGGTATCATGATCCCCTGTTTATATCCTCCTTTTTCCTTTTCTTCGGTCCTATAATGGAAAATCCATAACAATGGGTCCATTTCCACTTCCACTCTCCAGATATTCATTATAAGTGTCTCCATTTTTCCCCGAAATTTCTGGCTTTCTGAACACTGCCAAATCCCGTGGTATAAATCCGTTTTTTACATTTGGGGCAGTGGTCTAGGTTATTCACCTTCTGCTTGCTTGGGATGTTAAAGCCATAGATTGCTCTATGTATTAACCTGTACTGTGTGTCCCTCCATCCCTCATTAATAACCTCCTTCCTCATTCCCTTTCCTGTTTTATGCACTTCAACTGTCTTTTCCTGTAGATCTGTTAACATTTTTTTTGCTTTCCCCATGACTCACAATCCAGAAATGTCAGTGGCTGGATGAAAGATGCAAGAGTCTGTCTGGATTCCAGAAACACACTCAGCTTTTATGCACACACACTGATTACAAGCAAACAGGTCACAGGTGAGGATGTTACCTTTATTAGCCATTCAAACCCATTTGTGTCATGTTTGTGGCATGTTATCAGGCCACAATCACCCGGGTATGTAAACCTTTGCTCAGGGTCGTTATGATTTAAAAAGAGAAAACACAGTAGTTTGACAATAAATGGCTTCACCCAACCAATAACCATAAGTGGAAAAAAATTTTGTGTTATCATTCATATTCTCTGAAAAAAGGCCAAGAAAGCAAAAAATCTGCCGGGGTACGTAAACTTTTGAGCACAACTGTACCACAGCATTGTTTAGTATAGTAAAAACTGTCATCTTCTAAGCCCAGTTAGCAGTTGGGCTTTTCAGGAATCACAAGATGTTGATAACAGAGAATTTCAAAGGTCTCTTGGATGAAATGGCGATTTTTTGACACTGCTTGACTGTGTCACAGGGGAGGGAGATGGACATTCAACCAGTCACTCCACTGAATTCATACTTCTTAAAGGAGTTTTTTGGAAACAGCCCAAAGATTAAGTAAAAATAATAATTCTCTCAGGATAAATAGGGCACATAACAGAAGAAATCCAGTAAAACATAACCTTTAATAGATATCAGCAAAAATCGGGATATACCTAGAACAGATGCTGCTGTACTTCCCCAATGACACAAGATGTCACACTAACAAAACAATGATGATAAAGTGCAAGTGCTAACCAGTGCAGAAAATAAAATAGGTCAATCTTACCAATCTTGTAGACTAAAGGGGGTGTTACATGCAGCACCTGCTGAAAGCACTTGCCCCCGTCGTTTGTGCGTCACGAGCAAATCGCTGCCCATGGCGCACATATTTACCTGCCTAGCGACGACGCTGTTGCCGGCGAACCGCCTCCTTTCTAAGATGAGCGGGACGTAAAATCCCGTCAACCTCCTTACTTCTGCATTGCCGGCGGCCGCAGGTAAGCTGCAGTTCGTTGTTCCCGAGGTGTCACACGTAGCGATGTGTGCTGCCTCGGGAACGACGAACAACCTGCATGCTGAACAATCACTGATTTTTTAAAAAGGAACGACATGTCAATGATGGACGATAAGGTGAGTATTTTCCATCATTAACGCTCATTCCTTGCTGTCACACGCAACGACGTCGCTAACGATGCCAGATGTGCGTCACGGAATCCGTGACCCCGGCGATATATCGTTAGATACGTCGTTGCGTGTAACGGGGCCTTAAATCACTAAGTGAATGAAGCCATGAAGGAGACAGACCAATCAAAGGGACAGCCCTCACTGCCCTGCCATGCCCTGTGTGATTGCTCCTGCCCATACAAGAGCAGTCCAGAAGTGTGGGACTAGACTTGATGTCCCTCAAAGGTGAAATAATTTCTTCTCACCTTTGGGGGACAATTTTGTTAGTCTGACATCTTTCATTAAGGAACTACAGCAGCATCTGTTCTAGGTATATCCCGATTTTTATTGGATGCCTTCTGCTGTGAACCTTAAATGGGTTTTCCCACAAAGTTAATTTTAATCAATATATCTTAAAAGTAAAATACATTTCACAACTGAATGTGTTTAAAAAAATTTCCTGTGCTAAGATAATCTTATAAATATACTGTATTCCTGCTATGTGCTGTGTAATGTCCGTGTCTGACCATGCAGGAATATAGTCTGAACATACCACATCTCCTGGGCAGGGGAGAAAGCAAAAGTGTAAACAGACTGGGCAGCACGGGATTACAGCTGATTCTTTTTGTAACTTAAAACATTGTTTAAAAACAGGCTGTGAAATCTTATACGTCACAAAAAGATCTAGCTGTGATGCCATGCTGTAATGTCTTTATGCTCTTTCTTCCTCCCCTGCCCAGGAGATGTGGTATGATCAGACCATGTCCCTGTACGGTCAGACACAGACATTACACAGTACATAGCAGGGGCATATTTAAAAGATTATCTCAGCACAAGAAAAAAAAACTTTTTACACATCCAATGGTGAAAGTTATTTTTATTCCACAATCTATCGATTAAAATGAACTTAATTGTGGCAAAACCCCTTTAATTGATAGTGTCAGAGACTGACAGCGACATTTAGGTGCTTTGCTAAGATTTTGGCTGTCTGAGACAGCTGACATTTGCTGTGTATGGAGTGGACTTTCTTCCTACACCAGCTTTATATATCTGCACTCGATATGCAGAGTAGGAAATAGCATGTGAAATGTCGAGAATATGCTACGGCCATCTTTGAAGAAAATAAATTTAAAAAGTTTAATGGAGGAGAACCACTAATACAAAAATGGAAATGATTAAATAAATATCCCTGTCAAAATGAATCCAATGGATCCGGCTTTCATTTTGAATAATGTTGTTGGAATACAAAAGATACATTGTGATTGGTTGCTAATGACATCTTTTTAAAGCTGCAAGACTAAGTTATGTTTACCTTGGAGGCTGTGTGGATGGTTGATGACATAAGGATAGAGAGGAGCGGAGCCGAACAGTAAGATTCAGTATTCGTACTTAACACATACTTTAGGAAAAAAACAAAAAAATCATTGTTCGAGTGCTTTATGTATGTTAACCACTCTATCCAGCATCACTGTGCTCGGGTACGCTCGGTTTTCAACCCAGTGTAAGCTGCTTGCAGTGTTTGAATGGCTTGCACTGGGGGTAATAACAGTGTTATCAGATGTAGCGTATACAAAAATAAAAAAACACCCGCCCTCCCCTGGAAGTGTTCTGTTTATGGCTGGCTGTAGGGCGGAAAGCTGAACTGCCCAAACAGTGACTTCCAATGAACTTTGGGTTAAGTCCAGGTCCCAAACAGAATTTTATCTAAACCCGCAGAACTTCAACGGGTCTGCTTATCTCTGCACAAAGATTTTCTCTTTGCCAATTGCTAAACACTTGTGATTCCCAAACTGCCACTCCAGAAACTGTACAAGGCATAACATGTTGTATACATTTTAATTGGAGTGGTTCTTCAAAGGAGTTGTCCGGTGAATAGAAGATATCGCCCATCCTAGTGATAGATGATTATTTATCTTCACCAAAATAACCCCTTAAAAGGCCAACATACAGTGGTAAATGCTCAACGAGCATTAAGTGTAAACTTTTGACCTACTAGCACGTCTGTATTTATCAATCTGTATGACCCTAACATTTTTTGTACATACGTGTAAGGGGAGAAATTTGATAATACCAGGTTAAATAAAAATGGGTGAACACAGGAGAGAGATCTGCCCAAATAGAAATATTGCTAAATTGATACTTACTGAACCTTGGATGAGACCCTGATCCTTCTTTTGCCAGTGTTTGGCAACTGTCGGGAATTTATATAAGACACCTTTCGGAGAGCTTGATTAATACTCTCAATATCCTCACCTTCCATTATGAGCATTGATTGTGAAGGGTTGAAGTGGTACTGTGGTAAAAAAGAGAAAACAATATATATGTGGACAGATATACTGTAAGCAGTCGAATAGAACAATTTTATTTATCTTATTGTTCAACATTATATTGTATGAAAACAAAATAAGTATTAAGGGCTAAAATCTATTCTGTATGTCTTGTACAATTAACTTAATAAAAAAAAACAAAGACAGACTTTACTGCAGTTCTCCATCTTTCTAGTTTTCATACTCAATAGGGTCTATGAAGATAAGGACTATGGTGTTTTTGGACACCTTTTAACATAGTGTGCAAATCCTCTTTGTTGCTGCTAAATGGGTATGGAAATAACTAGATGGTAACTGGTAAATTTTGTTTTCTAACACACCATTGTCACAATTCCTTAGTGCAGAGCATCTTACACGTTAGGAGATGCTCTGCTGTGTTTTCCTGGGCTTCTGGCTGGCAGGCTGATTGGCAGTGCAGGCTTCCATGCTGGTTCTGAGAGGTGGTGAATGCTCAGGTGTTCCATCTTCTGAGAAATTGTTCTGCTTCTTTAGTGAGCATGCTCTCTTAGAATCTTGACAGTCGTACATTCTGGTTCTGCTGTTGTGCTGTCGGCCTGAGTTCCTGCCTGTGTTCTGATCTTGGTTTCCTGAAACCGTACTGTTGTTTGACTTCTCTCTGTTCATTCCCTGTTCCTGTTGTGATATCCCGACTTTTAACCTTGGACCATTACCTGACCACGTCTCAGTTTACTCCCTGAATCCATTACGTGCCTTCCTGCAATTTTGCCCTTCTGATCGTGACCTGATTATGCCTCTGTGTACTACCTGTGTCCATACGTGTCCTCTTGTTACCAGACACTGGCTTTCCTGACTACTCTACCATTTGTACTACTCGTAAGTATTGACTAGCATCACAACTATGTTAATGATTGTTAAATTGTTATTGAGGGAATATATTCACTATTGTTCACCGTGCAATTTCCAGAATTGTTCTGCAGACTCATGACTGCTCCAGCAGCACCATAAGGAAGCACAGATTTATGGACTCCTGTAAACATCACTGTGGCATAGGGAAATTTGTAATTTCTTCAGTTACATTTGTATTTACAGTTTAGTTGAGGGGCATAATTTGGAAGTGAACAGATCATATTTGTTTATTAGTATTTTACAAAATGTGTTGTATTTTTAGAGCTGTAAATAAGTTTTTGCTTACTTATTTCTTGGGTTTAAAAAACTTGAAGGTCAGTTCTATCTATCTGGATAACGATCCATATTAGATGTACCACCTTGTTCAATGTGATTAAGTGTAATATTGAAGATGTCAAACATTCAACAACTTTCATGTAGAAATCTTCTGTTTTAACTTTGTTTACTTCTGAGCCTTGCTGATCTTTCTGAAGCCAAGGAGCATGTTAAGTATTAATACAGTACATATCTGAACAAGATCTTCCAAGGCAAATCAATTAAAATGTGAAGTACTGTATTATGTATCACGCACTACAGTTCAGTAGTAGATTATTGCCAATGAATTTAAATATGAAATTCAGATGCAGCAATTTCTTAATGTAATCTTAGCAAGATATGAAATTCAGATGCAGCAATTTCTTAATGTAATCTTATGAATGATCTTTAACCTATGTCAGGGGTGTCAAACACAAGGCCCGCTGGCTGAATCCGGCCGGCCATGTCAAATTCTGTAGCCCGTGAGATCAGGACACAGAAGGACCGGCTCTCCCTTTTCTGCCATATGGAGAGTCGGTTGGAGCAGTGTTGAAGTCTACACCATAGCTCAAGCACTAACTGCCTTGCGGTTGTGAGCTTTCCCACCGACACCAAGGACCTAAGGAAATCATCTGTGAGATTGCAGACCAAGAACAGGGGCCCTGGAACTGTTGGAACTCAGGTGCTCTTTTCGTAGAGTCCCCTGCGCCATTGATGCTCACACTGCAGCTTGTCTGCTTGCTTTTAGTCCTGGCTGCCTCGGTCTTCTTGTGACGCGTACCATCCAATTAGCAGGAAATACCTCAAAACTCATAGAAATCTGCTGTGGCCCTCTTCCGAGGCTATGTCTGAACCCCGTCTCCTAGCAACACTGCAGGAGTGGCTGCAAGAGTCCGGGATTCCTGGGTTCCATTAAACACTATAAAATTCAATATTAGCCGTACTCTCCTGCCACTCAGTGGTGTTTTAGTTAACTGCATTGCTATTTTCTAACTATATTAGATTGTATTAACCATTCTTCTGCCACATCTGAGCCCTGGCTAATCATTGGACAGTTTTGTCTGCATAAATATTAAATCACATTGACTTGCAAAATGCAAAATATTCAAAAAAATTTATAGTTTAAAAAAAAATCTAAGATGTCATCATTCCTCTGTGCAGACTCCAACCCCTTCTGCTCAGCACTGGCTGCCTTCTACAGTAACACAGTCAATGATTAGCAGAAGGGAGCTTTGCCAGCATAAGGAACAAATGCCATCTTTATGAGTGAATAGTGCACACAGTGATAGCAGTCAGCCTGCACAAATTGTGAATGCAGTGATAGCAGTCAGCCTGCACAAATGGGGCTTCAGCAACTGCACATGACTAAGGTGCATGCAAGTCCTTCTAGGGCATCACATGCAAATAGCTATGTACTGGGAGGCTAGGTGAGTGGAGCAGAGCAGGGAGGCGGAGATTCATCCCGCGACCCAGCGCGATGAGGTCATCACTCTGCGACCTCATCAGACTGCTACGGGCAATGCTGAGGTGATGAGGACACGGCATGCGGCGGGGTACGGTAGGTGCTCCATGAGCTGAAGATCGCCAGCACAAATGGTGAACACAGTGATAGCAGTCAACACAAATGGTGAAGGTAGTGATCGCAGTCATCCTGCACAAACAGTGAAAACAATAATACCAGTCAGCCTGCACAAATGGTGAACACAGTAATAGCAGTCAGCCAACACAAATGATGATCACAGTCATCCAGTTCATGCAACACCGACCGAGCATGAACTGCAATGTACAGATTGGCTGCAGATATCCTAATCATGACAACCTTATAGAAATAAATTCAGCCATTAAGCTCAGGTCAGGAGATCCAGGGCCAATCCATGCAGGTAATGCTGGAACTGTATTTCATGAACGTCTGCATGAGCTCTTACAAAGACAAGTGACCCTTTGAAGGCATCCATAATGCTTATGTGGTCCTCGAAGAAGATGAGTTTGTTCAGGCTGCTGCCACATAATAGTCACAATTTTGAAATATTCCTTCTAAAATATTTTTTTTTACCTTTATACCTTGTCCAACGTTGTCCAATGAGTTGATATCTAGCCCTTCTTTACAGGCTTGCAAGCAAGAGATGACTTTCCGACTTTCTATTTTTCCAGGACGCAGAGTGAGCCCGGCAATACTGCCACGAAAGTATTGGGCAAATTTAGGCTTTGTAATTTCACCACCTGCCAGGAATAAGGAGTGTCATAAAGAGGAAGCTGAATGTCTTTCATTTACAGAGTGTTTAATTTGAAGAACAATGGCAAAAAGTAACTGGATTAAGTTTCATTGAATAAAGTCAATGTAGGCAATTCAAAAAATAATATGCCATTTAGAGATGAGAAAGTATCTGAAAATGCATGATGCTGTATGTCTTTAAAGAAGTAGCTTAATTAAAATATCTTTAAATGCTTAAAGGGTTTTTCTGGCCCAACTCACCTCAACATTGAGAGCTAAGTGGCTCAAGTCTACAGATACGTGCTATATGTTTGGAAGCTAGCAATCTAATATTATGGCTGTCCATAACATGCTGCATGTGTATGCATTCTGCTGGTATCTGCAGACATAAGGTCTTTCCATGCAGTGGTGACAGTACAGTCAGTATATGGAAATTGAAAGCTTACTGACAGATTTCCCCACAGATTACAGTTTAACTTGGTCCCTACATGTAGTCCCAGCTGACAATGGTCCCGTATAGAGGGTTTTTTTCTCGAAATTGTCTACCCCTAACAAACAACACTGTACTCTCTTTCTCCTGGATCCACTGGTGAGTGAAATAAGAGGAAAGATAGGTAGGAGAACCGGTGTATGCAGTGCTATATCCATCTTGAGACTGTATTGGAGTCTCCAGATGGTGTTTTTTGGTCATTTGAGTAGATACTGAGGTTTGTTGGATGAGAGCCGTTGGACAGTTACGGTTCTGTCTCATGGGAAATGTACCGTAATCTAAAAGTACAGAGGGAAAGTTGGCAGGAAATTCAGCAAGTTAGCAATAAGAAACCACAAGGATAGATGCAGATAGCTGAATGAGCGATTGGATCAGGTTTTTTGAGCTTGGAAACAATTTCAAGTTCCTCTGTCATGGTGCATGGTTTGATTAAAGTCCTGTAAAATCTCCCAGTGTATGCAGTATGTCAACTTGTGCATCTACTGTAAGGGGTATTCACATCTCCAGGATCCTTTCCCAATATGTAGTAGGTATACATAATAATATTAGCAAATACCCCCAATTTGAAATGTAGTATATTTCTTCTGATATAGCCATGTCTCTTACCTCATGTGCAGGACATTGCAATTATTTATCCATGGTTACAACCACGAGCAACTAACTGTCACTATATGAGTGGACATAGCCATAGATGCCTAAGTTGCAAAGCCCTAAACATAAGGTAGGAGACATGGCTATATCAGGAGAACTGTACTACATTTCTAATTGAAGGTATTTGCTAATATTATTATTATTATTATTATTATTACATCTACTGCATATTGTGATAGGATCTTGGAGATGGGAATACACCTTTAAATATCTAGAATGACACTACTTTTCTGTTGTTAACCAGTTCCTCACTATAAGTCCCAGTTTACATACATCACTGAAATTAATAATTTTCTTTATCAAAGTAATTTATACCTGTGATTAACAGTTTCCCTGCTGGAAGATACCGGACTGTATTTACATTTCTTTTATACCTGTGATTAACGGTTCCCCTGCTGGAAGATACAAGACCGTATTAACGGTTTTTTTTATACCTGTGATTAACAGTTGCCCTGCTGGAAGATACCTGACTCTATTTACATTTGTCTATACCTGTGATTAATGGTTGCCCTGCTGGAAGATACCAGACTGTGTTTACATTTCTTTTACTCCTGTGATTAATGGTTGCCCTGCTGAAAGATACCAGACTGCATTTCTCTAATTAACAGCATGTTTGCTGGAAGATACCATTTTCATGCTTAGTTACAGTTCCCATGTATATTTGGACACCTAAATCTGTTTTATCTTTATCCGTCCGCACTGATTGTTTGTCTGTAGTACTTTATATGGCCTCTATGACTTATATCCACCTTACCTGGCAAGCTCTTAAGATATTTGACCTTGTAATTTGCCGCTGATCTTTAAGCACCATTTTATGAAATATATTTTGAAATATATTTTTTTACTAGTGGAAATATTAAACATAATAGGCACACTGTATGTTTGCAAAGCTTGGAAATGCAATATATTCAGTGAGGCAGTCTCAAAAATGTCTATCCAGAGTTTTTAGCCTTTTCTTATAGAAAATCTCCCTATTCATGCAGTGTTACGCTTCTTGCTCCCTCACCACTGTATATCTAGGCTGGATGATCCCTAGTGTGCTCTAAGTAGAGCGAACCTACAGTAATAGCTACTGTATGTATACGTGTAAGGGGTACTTCTCACATAGCGAGATCGATAGCGAGATCGCTGCTGAGTCACAGGTTTTGTGACGTACCAGTGACCTCATCAGCGATCTCACTGTGTGTGACACTAAGCAGCGACCTGGCCCCTGCTGTAAAATCGCTGATCATTCCACACTGTTCTGGTTTAATTTTTGCTTGTTGGTCTCCCGCTGTGCTGCACACATTGGCATGTTTGACTGCGGGAGACCGAGCACCGACTTTGTGTAAGCATACGCTGGTAAGCAGGGTAAATATCGGGTTACTAAGCAAAGCACTTTGCTTAGTAACCCGATGTGCACCCTAGCTACATATATATGGAGCCATCGGTGGCAGCCTGTAAGCGGTGTACGCTGGTAACTAGGGTAAATATTGGGTAACCAAGCAAAGCGCTTTGCTTAGTAACCCTGGTTTCCAAGCGCAGCATCGTTACATGAGTCACTGGTGGCTGGTGGCTGGTGGCTGGTTGTTGGGAAGATCTGACTGTTTGACAGCTCACCATCGACCCTGTAGCGATGTACCAGCGATCCTGACCAGGTCGTATCGTGGTCGGAATTGCTTGTACGTCGTTTAGTGAAACGGTACTCTAACCCTTCATTAAAGATCTTGGGCTTACTGTGCAAACATTAAAGAATTAGATCTTTATTTTGAATTGATAAATAATAGGTTTGTAGCAAATAGATCATATATTATATTAACTGGAGTTGACAGGTATTCTATTTTGCAGTGCCACATTAATGCAAACATCTGCCTATCTTTAAGTAATATTTATGGCATTACAGGAACTTTGTTATTATAAATGGATGCTGTCATTTTAACAAATTTAGTAAATAAGAAAATTATAATATCTGTTTTATTTGTAGCCTGTCAACATCAAAGGTTCTTTGTATATTGATGTAGGAATACGCTCTGATTGTTTTTATCTACAAAAGTGGCAATCTCTGCTTGTGAGGAAGATAGATGTCCAAGATATCTCAGAATATTTAAGGGTCTTGTCAGTTGATTATTGGAGATTTTTGTGATTAAAGCTACAAAGTAGTCCTATCATTGTGATAATAGCATTATCTGTAGAGCAGAATGATTTAGTTTATAATCCTGATTTCAAGTATCATTGTTATTACAGGAAACATAATGGCTCTGCCATATCAGCTGTTCATACCAGTGAAGCTTTTCTTTGTCTTCTATTGATGCTGAACTCATTAACCCTTGTCTGGTATCATGAATAAACACACTAGTTGTGCTATGGGGTCAATATGAACCAACCACCAAATTTTGCATTTCTATACATGTATTTTGGTCAGGATTTAATTAAATAATGAAAGACACTCCTTCAGCCAAACTTTGTCTTTTTTAATGTCAGGATGGTTTAATAAAATGTGAAGAATTGATGCACACTGTGATGTATTCCAATTTATACTTTGGAATTCAGTGGGATGAACTGTCAGCTGATACATATGACGTGCCCATGGGGTCTTGCGGAATTACTCATCACCAGGCTGGTATTGGGGGTTTGGGTTGTCAAGGTGGCCTAGCCCGGCTCCGTGATCCCGATGTGTCAACCAATAATGATGAGGGAAGTAGTAGTATTCAATTGTGATGCCACCTATGGTATGTGGCTATAGTGGGAGCCGCTGCTGAGGAGTGTCTCTCTCGGCTGAGGCAGATGATAATGCAACTCGAATGTTGCAGCTCTCCACAGGCAGAGCTATGCCCCAAGGAGGATGTTGGAGGTAGTCATCCACCTCAGTGTGGGAAGTGCGGGGCGCGGGAAGAATCATACACAGCAGTTGCAGTTTAAGGTGTTTACTCACTGAGTTGCTCCTGTCATTCGACTGCCAGTCTCCACTATGATGAGCTCCAGACGATCCCGGATAGTTTGGGGGCCGGTACCAAAGGGTTACTTCATGAGTTCTTCCTTCCTGCACTCTGTTGTGTGAGTCCCTGTGACTTAAAGCTACACAGGGACCTCTGTCCATTGGGGTGGGTATGTTCCCTGTCCCATCTAGCAGGCAGCGCAAGCCCATTGGTTGGCCGCCCCATGATCACGGCTCCTGGCTCTATATGCTGCTTTGCCCCGGGCGCTGTTGTGGGCAAGATGACTTGTTATCCTCTGCCCTGCGGATTCTTCTGACAGGCCTTGACGTACCCACCAGCCTAGGGCTCCGCACCCTGCGATGTGCGCCGGTCCGGAGGGAGCTATGAGCTCTCCCCTCAGTGACTGTATTCTTCTGCGTCTCACTCCGTTCCAAGTGGTAACTCAACTGACTAAAGGCCGCTTTACACACTGCAATATTGTTACCGATATCGCTAGCGTGCGTACCCGCCCCCATCGGTTGTGCGTCACGGGCAAATCGCTGCCCGTGGTGCACAACATCACTCAGACCCATCACACTACTTACCTGCCTTGCGATGTCGCTGTGGCCGGCGAACTGCCTCCTTTCTAAGGGGCGGTTCGTTCGGCGTCACAGCAACGTCACTAAGCGGCTGCCCAATAGAAGCGGAGAGGCGGAGATGAGCGGGACGTAACATCCCGCCCACCTCCTTCCTTCCTCATTGCGGCCGGGACATAGGTAGGAAGAGGTTCCTCGTTCCTGCGGTGTCACACATAGCGATGTGTGCTGCCGCAGGAACGACGAACAACATCCTTACTGCAGCAGCAACGATAATTGAGAATAGGGGGGATGTCACCGATTAGTAGAAATGAGCGAACTGGTCCCGGTTCGGCTCGAGGTCGGTTCGCCGAACGGAGCTCCCGTTCGAGTTCGGTTCGTCGAACGTTCGACGAACCGAACTCGAACCAATAGGCTATAATGGGAGGCAATAACAAACACATAAAAATGCATGATAAATGTACACAAACAGTTAATAAACATTGCCATAACACTTACCGGTCCCCGCGATCCCTTCTGCACTCTGTCTCCTGCCGCTATTCCATCCGATGATCACTGAATCCTCCCGGCGACCGGCACTGCCAGCAGAGATGCAGGACCTATCGTGACGTCAAAATAGCCATGTGACCAGTCACGTGGCTATTATCTCATTGGCTACAGACTGGTCACATGACTATGACGCGTCATGTAGGACCTGCGAGTGCATCTCTCCGGTACACGGTGCACATATGTGTATCGCCGTGTACCGGCGACATGCTCTAGCACACGGTCGACTCCCCGTTCCGTTAGGGACCGGCTGACACAGCCGGTCATTAACGGAGATCACCGTTAACATAGCAACGCAGTTAGCGGTGACGTCACCGCTAACCGCGGCTCCGAGAGCACCATTGCTATGGTAACGCGTCTGTCAGCGTTACCGCTGTTACCGCTGACAGCCAGCACTGATCACTCACGAAGTGAAGGCTGCACGATTGTAGTGAGCATTGTAGTGAGGATGAGGTTCCCCAGCCCCAAGTGATGAGCTGGTGAACCTCATCCTTCCTCACTACAATCGTCACTACTACTACACTAGAAAGAAGACAGAAGAGCAGGATCGTGGAGGGCTGACAGGGGGTAATAAAGATGGAGTCTCTAATGTGTCTGTGTATTTATTTCTATTAAAGTATTTTTTCTCTGTGTGGTGTTTTTTTTTTAACCCTTTATTGGAGATTCTTAATGGCCGGGTCAAACGTGCCTGACATTAAGAATCTCTGGCTTAATACTGGCTAGTAAAACAAAGCCAGTATTAACTCATGATTACCCAACAAGCCACCCGGCTCCAGGGCTGTTGGAAGAGTTGGATACAGCGCCAGATGATGGCGCTTCTATGAGAGCGCCATTTTCTGGGACGGCTGCAGACTGAAATCCGCAGCAGAGGTGCCCAGAAACCTCGGGCTAGCCTGTGCTGTGGATTCCAATCCCCAGCTGCCTAGTTGTACCCGGCTGGACACAAAAATGGGGCGAAGCCCACGTCATTTGTTTTTTAATTATTTCATGAAATAAGTGAAATAATTAAAAAAAAACGGGTTTCCCTATATTTTTGGTTCCCAGCAGGGTACAAATAGGCAACTGGGGGTTGGAGGCAGCCCGTGGCTGCCTGCTGTACCTGGCTAGCATACAAAAATATGGCGAAGCCCACGTCATTTTTTTTCGTGGGCAAAAAAATTCTTTGTAGTTTTTTGGCAAAAAAAATAAAAAATGCTTCCCTGGATTTTCCATTGCCAGTGAAGGTAACATCAAGCAGTGGGGGTTAGCAGCCAGTAGCTGCTTGGATTACCCTTAGCTAGCAATACAAAAAATGCAGCAGGAGCCCATATATATTTTTTTTAATTATTTATTTAAATAACTAAAAATAAAATGGGCTTCCCTGTATTTTGATTGCTGGACATCACAGTGCTGTAAAAATAAATCTTTAAAAAAATGACGTAGCGCTCCGCGGTATTTTTGATTCTCAGCGCAGATAAAGCAGACAGCTATGGGTTGCCACCCCCATCTGCCTGCCGTTACCTTGGTTGGCAATCAAAATACAGGGAAGCCCATTAATTTTTTCTATTTAAAAAATAGTTAAAAAAAAATGACGTTGGGTCCCCCCATTTTTGATAGCCAGCTAGGGTAAAGCAGACGGCTGTAGCCTGAAAACCACACCTGGCAGCTTTACCGTGGTTGGGGATCCAATGTGGAGGTCCCCTCAGGCTCTTTTTTATAATTATTTTATAAATATTAATAATTACACAATAAAAGTAGGGTCCCCCCCAAATTGGATCACCAGCCAAGGTAAAGCGGACAGCTGTGGTCTGGTATTCTCAGGGTGGGAAGGTCCATAGTTATTGGGCCTTCACAGCCTAAAAATAGCAGGCCGCATGCACCCCAGACGTGGCGCATCCACTAGATGCGCCAATCCTGGTGCTTCACCCCAGCTCATCCCGTGCCCTGGTGCAGTGGCAAACAGGGTAATAAATCGGGTTGATACTAGCTGTAAAGTCACCTGAGATCAAGCCCAGCAGTTTGTGATGTCATGGCGTCTATTAGATACCCAACATCATAAACTGTCAGTACTAACAAAAAAAAAAAAAAAAATCGACAAAAGAAATTTATTTGAAAAAACAGAACCCAAAACATTTCCTATTTCACCAATTTATTGTAAGAAAAAAAATAAAGGGGTCCCACGACGACTCTGGACCGTCTAGAATATGGGGGGGGAGACACTCAGTGAACGTATCCCCCATTTTCTAGGAGTGCGGACCCTTCATGTGAGGAGTGTGGGTGCAATGAATCTGCACTCACTCTTCTCGGGTCCACAGCAGCAGAGTCCATGTCGTAATGGTTGCTACCAAAGCTGCAATGCCGTGCTCATGAGGTAAGGGCATGCCTAATCAGAAGAACTACTGTAGAGGAAGCTCTGCTCACTGGTATATAGGTGCTCAGAGGTAATAATAGATAAAATTAGTGAGTAACCTCGGCACTCTAAATCTCCCAGACTAAGTCAGTAAGTCACAACGGATAGTAATGCAAAATCACTCTTTATTGGTCCGTATTAAGAAAAAAATTTTTTTTCATAAGCATATATGTTTTTGTCCAAAACAAGTTACAAATGATGTTTCGGCCTCAGCCTTCGTCAGATTGGACTTATCTGCATGTAATCATGAAAAATGACAATAATCAGTATCACATAAGAGTGAGAGAACAATAACAAACTCGAACAATGTAGAGGTACAATTGGGATGCAGCAAAAAAATTGCAACACAGCAAGAAATGAAACACATGATACAAATGTCATAATACAGTACAAGGACAATATAGTAATGACAAATATGGGGTCAGAGTAGGCTTAGACAGCTCTGGTATGAAAGAGATGTCAATCATAAAGTAACATGTGCAGTAGGTGTAGAGCTACAGTATGCATGGCAGAGCTAATGGGTAGACCGACCATAGAAAAAAAACGGAGAAAAAGTGGAGAAAAAGTGGAGAAAAAGTGGAGAAAAAGTGAAGAAAAAGTGGAGAAAAAGTGGAGAATAAGTGGAGAAAAAATGGAGAAAAAGTGGAGAATAAGTGGAGAAAAAGTGGAGAATAAGTAGAGAAAAAATGGAGAAAAAAATGGAGAAAAAGTGGAGAAAAAGTGGAGAAAAAGTGAAGAAAAAGTGGAGAAAATGGAGAAAAAAAATGGAGAAAAAGTGGAGAAAAAGTGGAGAAAAAGTGGAGAAAAAGTGGAGAAAAAGTGGAGAAAAAATGGAGAAAAAAATGGAGAAAAAATGGAGAAAAAGTGGAGAAAAAGTGGAGAAAAAAATGGAGAAAAAGTGGAGAAAAAAATGGAGAAAAAGTGGAGAAAAATTGGAGAAAAAGTGGAGAAAAAGTGGAGAAAAAGTGGAGAAAAAGTAGAGAAAAAAATGGAGAAAAAGTGGAGAAAAAGTGGAGAAAAAATGGAGAAAAAAATGGAGAAAAAGTGGAGAAAAAAATGGAGAAAAAGTGGAGAAAAAGTGGAGAATAAGTGGAGAAAAAAATGGAGAAAAAGTGGAGAATAAGTGGAGAAAAAATGGAGAAAAAAATGGAGGAAAAGTGGAGAAAAAATGTAGAAAAAGTGGAGAAAAAATGGAGAAAAAGTGGAGCACCCTTTGGTGCCTTTCATGTGGCACTAAGGTGTGCTTAGCTTTGTATTTAGCCAAAAAAATAAAAAAAAAATGACGTAGGATTCCCCCTAGTTTTGTAGCCAGCTAGGGTAAAGCAGACGGCTGCAGCCTGCAGACCACAGCTGGCAACCTCACCTTGGCTGGTAATCCAAAACTGAGGGCACCCCACGCTGTTATTTTAAATTAAATAAATAATTTTTTAAAAAAACACATAGGGGTCCCCCCAAAATTGGATCACCAGCCAAGGTAAAGCAGACAGCTGGGGCCTGATATTCTCAGACTAGGGAGATCCATGGTTATTGGACTCTCCCCAGCCTAAAAATAGCAGGCCGCAGCCGCCCCAGAAGTGGCGCATCCATTAGATGCGCCAATCCTGGTGCTTCGCCCCAGCTCATCCCGCGCCCTGGTGCGGTGGCAAACGGGGTAATATATGGGGTTAATACCAGATGTGTAAGTCACCTGGCATCAAGCCCTGGGGTTGGTGAGGTCAGGCGTCTATCAGATACCTGACATCACCAACCCAGTCAGTAATAAAAAAAATAGACGACAAACACATTTTTATTTGAAAAAACACTCCCCAAAACATTCCCTCTTTAACCAATTTATTAGAATGAAAAACAAATCCAGGCCTGGTGTAATCCAAGGGGTTGCCATGACGATCCACACTGTCCCAGTCAATGAAGAGCAGGATGTTCCCCATTGGCTGGGAGAGCAGTGCAGTGACCTGAGCTAACATCAATGGGTCAGCCCAGGTCACTGCAGGGCATGACAAGTGCTGCTGTCAGCAAGGTACATTACCTGCGCTGATCTCCAGCACACTGACAGCCCCTGTCACTGAGCTCAATGACCGGCGCCTTCACACCAAGTATCGCGAGAGGCCCGTGATGTCACCGCTAGTCAGTCTCGGGTCGGAAGCGAGAGGTGATGTGACAAGCGGCGGCCATGGAGGACAGTGACAGCGCTGAGGTCGGGATGGCGGGACTTCATCACCGCAGGTAAGCCGAGCGGGACCATGTGTGTGTGTGTGTGTGTGTGTGTGTGTGTATATGTATGTGTACATGCCGCGGGCAGGAGGGGGCGGAGTGAGCTGAGCGGGGAAGTGTGGGCTTCCTGCACGTAACTAGGATAAACATCGGGTTACTAACCAAAGCGCTTTGGTTGGATACCCGATGTTTATCTTGGTTACCAGCTTCTGGCAGGCTGCCAGGATTGCTCCTGCACACTGTAGCTGTAAAAAGCCCTGCTTTTTGCTGCTAGAACCGTTCTCGAACGGATCTAGAACTATCGAGCTTTTGCAAAAAGCTCGAGTTCTAGTTCGATCTCGAACAGCCCCCAAAATCACTCGAGCTTAGAACTGGAGAACCTCGAACCGCGAACCGCGCTCAACTCTACCGATTAGCAATTTTGAACGTTTTTGCAACGATTCAAAATCGCTAATAGGTGTCACATGCGATGACATCGCTAACGCGGCCGGATGTGCGTCACAAATTCCGTGACCCCAACGAGATCGCTTTAGCGATATCGTTGCGTGTAAAGCCACCCTAAGTGTGTGTATGGCTCCTGCTCCTCTGCCCACTTGAGCCCCATAGGTAGTGGGTGGGAGGCCCCAGATGATATGGTGACCATCCTAAATTACCGTACCCTACCCCGTCATGGTGAGAGGGCAACTGGCTTATGTGTGGTGGTGGATGTGGTGAACCGGCACCGATCTTACCCGGGATGAGCACCACACCTTTGGTGAGATGCAGTACCCTGTGGCGACGCCACAGGGACGCCACACATACACCTTTACACCATATTTGCTGGGATTCTTGGGTATATGCTGCTTCAAACTACATCTTCTTCTAAACCCAAGGAGAAATTCATCCACCACACATTCAGTTTTTACCATATAGTTAGAACTGCATGTTAGAACAAATTTTATATAGACTTGGTAAATCGGATCTAGCTTATCTGAAGTCCTTCTATCTTCCCTTGTTGTACCATTGTCAAAACGTAACCAGTAGAGCAAGAACAAAATTAATTTTTGGCTTATTGCCGCAACATATATCAGTTTTCCAGTCCCATCCATTGCCAAAACACTGTAAGTCATTTTTGGGAACTTTTTGTTAGCCCTAGGTAAAACAATAGGCCCAAAAATACAACAGTAGGCCACATTTGTCTCCTAAAATGAAAAAAAAAATGCCTTTTTTCACAAACAGTAACATAGATTCATAGTGACCCAACCATCCTTTATAGTTATATAGATATAAACTAAAAAGAGTAAAACTGAAAACAGCATGTGCAATATACCAGTTGAACCTACATAAGAAAATACATAAAATGCCATAATCGTGTGGAACAACATGTGCTGGCATCTACATATGCAGTCAGCATGGGGTCCCACTGACCTCATGATACCAGAGAAGGGTTTTATATTGAATGGGTTGTTCAGTTTTATGTTATGTTAGAAAGACAAGCAGAAAAACAGAGAGAGACAGACATACAGAAACAGAGATAGACAGAGAGACATAGACAAAGAAACAGTGAGAGACAGAGAGAGACAGACAGAAAGAGACAGACAGAGAGACAGAAACACACAGAAAGACAGATAGAGAGTTGGATAGAGAGACAGAAAGAGAGACAGAGAACGATCAATAGAGAGAGACAGAGAGAGAGAGAAAAACAAAAAGAAAAATAGACAGAGGTAGAGAGAGAAAAACAGAGAGAAATAGGCAGAGAGATAGACAGACAGACAGACAAAGACTGACAAAGAGACAGACAGAGAGACAGAGAGAGAGGCAGACAGAGAAACAAAGAGAGACAGACAGAGGGAAAAAAGAGACATAGAGAAACAGAGAGATGAATAGGGACAGAAAGAGAGAGACAGAGATATATACAGAGAGAGAAAAAGAGAGAGACAGAGATAGAAAGAGAGAGAGAGGCAGACAATGAAAGAGACAGAGAGAGAGATGGATAGAGAGAGACAGAGACAGACAGACAGGGCGATGGAGACAAAGAGAGAGACAGACAGAGAAAGAGGGGACAGACAGAGGGAGCGGCAGATAGGAACAGAGACAGAGAGAGAGAGACAAAGAAAGGATAGAGACAGACAGATAGAGACAGAGAGAGACAGACAGACAGAGAGGGAGACAAACAGACAGAAGGGGATGAAAATAGTGGGAGGGAGGGAGAATGGGAGAGAGACAGAGAGACACGTAGTTACTATCTCGGGCAACGCTGGGTAGTACAGTTAGTTTTTTATCTAGCCTATATTATGTCTTTTGTCTATAAATATGAAATCATTGTATGTCACAGTATCCACTATCAGTATATGTTTCCTATGTTACAGAAGTATACTATACAATCTGCAATCCTTTTGGGTTCTAGAAAATGTTCTTTCATTTTGCTGCTGGAGAGAGTCAATAATCATGTGTCTAGCTGAGAGATCTTCAAAAATGTTACAAATCCATCCAAACATCTGCATCTAGTTCTGCTACCGCTTTGCCTTCTCTCAATGATATAGTAGAAGAGAGAGGGAGGGGGTGTTTACAGATGTCTACAGCATGTAGTGTGGAGAATGTATCTTAGGGAAGGCAGACAAAACAGGTCATGGAAAAAGAGGAAAACACATCAAGGGAAAAGAAGGGCAATATTAAAGCTGTTCTGAAATATAAGCTTCTAAAGACAACATCGACCACTGTACACACAGAGCTCACATCCAGCCTGTATTCCTGGGAGGAACACTCCCACAAGAAAAACATTTGAAACTGGGATAAAGCTACAAACTGCACAAAAGAGGTCTGAAAAAGCATTAAGGAATGAAGATTGCAGACCGTATCTAAGTGCAATGTCATTAACTAAAGGTAACCACTAAAGTGTAAAAATAATTATTTCCATGTCGAAAGTGTCCATAGCTTTTAAGATTTATTCCATCAGGCAGTGTGTTATTTTTACTTCTACTTAGACACAGAATTTGTTCTTCCGGTACAAATCTAAGTAGAAACTAAATGTCAGTATTCCAACATGTCATAATACGTAATGTTTTATAATCTGGAACTCATTTCCACCTGAGAACTAATCTTACATTTCCTGCAAAAAGATGCTAACAATTAAAAGAAAATAATTAAAAAAACATTATTATGATTAAAACTCCAAATTTAGTGCAGTATTATTTTTTTATATTAAAATTTACTTTAGACCATCATTTGTTTTTCTATAATTAGGAAATCTGATAAAACAAGAACTACAATATAAAAGGTTTCTTTGATAAAGTAAATAAATAAATAAAAAACAGCTTTGATATTTTTTATCTTATCATTTATTCAGGTTGCAATCTTGATTATTTCCTAGATAATCTTTACTTTTTTGTCACATTATAACTTACATTACTTTGATATCTTAGCAAACATGATACAGACCCTAATTCTGTTTTAAAAGAAGCCAATACAATAATTTGGACACTTTACAAAGATTTCATATGACTGATCCTTTGGTAGCTATGAAATGAAGCTTTGCAATGCTTATATTCAGAAATATGTACATTTGGTATACTGAATAAGATATTATGTATATAGCATCTGATCAGCAGCTTTGGAAGCAGAGATGTTTGCTCCTATGTACTAATGATTTTTACTAGCGGTTTTCACAGGTCCAGATGATGAGAAAATTGCTTCATCAGCAAGTGATTGAGCAGATATGAGATATATCTAGTACATAGAGAATGTGGCAACGCGTAATTCTAACATATACAGTATTGTGCCAAAATATATCTTTATTATACCAATGTTATATTGTATTTGGCTTGTCACAATGTTGGATGAAGGGACTTCTGAGCATTGAGAAAAAAATTCTAGGCATTATTGTTGATGAGTGAGCATTAAAATTCTAGAGTGCTCGTTACTCGAATCGAGCAGGTTGGATGTTTGGAAGGGTTCGATTTGAGTAATGAGTATAATCGAAGTCTATGGGGAACTCAAGCATTTTTCGAAAAAACCCTAACAGGAGGGTTGAAATGGGTGGAATCATAGCTGAAATGTCATGGGAACAACACGGGAAAGATCCCTGGACGCATTTCTGATTCCCATGTCCCTGTTGAGAACTTAATAAATAAATAAAGAAATAAAAAAATGATGTGGGGTCCCCCCATTTTTTATAACCAGCCAAGGTAAAGCAGACAGCTAGGGGTTGATATTATTGGGCTGGGGAGGTCCACGTAACTTGTCCTCTTCCCAACCTAAAAATACCAGCCCACAGCCACTCCAGAATCGGCACATCTATTAGATACGCCTCTTCTGGTGCTTTGCACAGCTCTTCCCGATTGCCCTGGTCTGGTAATAATTGGGGTAATATTTTTTGTAGTTGATTTCAGCTGTATTCACCAAAAGAAGAAGATTAAAAAAAAAAACCTTTATTGAATAAATATAAGAGCAAGAAACATACATATAAAAATGAATAGGGATAGGAAGCGACCACAGTGCCAGTAACTCAACTACATTATAGTATAAATAAAGTCTATATTTAGATAGCCGAAATAAATTTAAGATAAGGGTCGGTGCTGCTGTGTGTGCAGATAGTGCTAATGCAACACAACATTAATAACACAGATACACCTAAGCATCTTACCAAAATCAGAGTGGTGGTGTAGCAAGGCACACAAGGGGACCTATGTGCGGGACTTGACAGCTGTTTTTAGGGTCATCTGCCAACTTCTTCTTAGAGGAATGTAGCAGTTGATGTCAACTATTTGGTGTCAGCTGGCATCAAGCCCTGTTGTTAGTAATGGAGAGGGAGCTATCAGGCCCCATTACTAACCCAGTAAGTGAAAATAAAAAAAACACACACAAAAAATGTCTATTTAAATGAAGACTCCCCCACACTTTCCCTCATGTATCTTACCAAGTAAAATGCTTAAAAAACTCTTGTACGAGTCTTGTTGTACCATTAATCATTGCTTCAATCTACTGGAGAATAGTGACTTGGTTGCCGCCATATTAAATAAATAAAATAAATATTAGTTGCATGGTAACTGTGTTGGTATGAAACATTGAATATTATATCACTTAATTTGGTGGGTGGAGCTTAATATTTTATAATTATTAAATATAGGCCATTCCTTGATTACTAGAAGATTGTCGGGAGCAGAGAGGCTTTTTATAAGCCCAAGACTGTTTGTATGAGCAGCCTCCTGCCATTTTGGACTGCATCATTTATATTTTCACCTCCAGTAACAGAAAAGCGAGAATTTGCCATGTAACTGTGTTACAGCTTTGCCAAGCCTTGTCCATGGTGCTGAATCGTAAAAGCAGGTTGTCTATTTCACAGTCAAATTACATATTCTGCAATATTCCTGTTGAAGGAATAATTTAAGAATATGATTTGTATTTCCTACTAATTTCAGTTTTTCAAGTTTGAAATAATATAGTTTCCGACTGGTTGAACTTTTTTTTGCATAAGTATAAAACTGAACAATTTCCATACGTAGTTGGACCAAACTAGGATCATCAGTAAACTAAGTTTTCCAGACCCATAGACTTATGTGGGGGAGTATAATCCATCACTAGGATAAAAACTGTTTCTTTTGTTTCTTATGCAGTCAGTTGGTCCTCAATAAATGGATGTAAAAACAGCCCCATAAACTAAGAGTACAGTTTCTATCCATAAAACACATGGATACCACACTTTTAAACACATTTAAAAAAACAGTTTGTTTACTTTTTATATCTCTTTATGTGATTGTGGCATAAATATTCATGTGTAGCTCATATTCTCTACCTTTATTTGGGGTGGGATTTGTCAGCAGGATTTCATACCTCAAACTATTTATATGTGCATGTAGCTTTATCAAAGACAAGTCTAGCAATACCTTTACATGGCAAGTCCGTTCCTCCATTACTGAGAAATCAGCAAATTGGTATGCAGATGAGACTGAAGGCCTATTGTAGACCTGAAGCCTTTGTCACAGCAGCTCTGTTCTCTTCCTCATGATTGACTGTCAGCTCCTTTACCTGAAAACTCACAGGTAGTTGAGCAAGTATCTAACTATTTGTACTCGCTATACTCATAACGAATACTGTCTAAAAGTCGCGTATTCATTCCAAATAGCGTGTGCAATGCAAGTCAATGGGGAAAAACTTGCAAAGTAACCTGAATGCCGTACTGTTCATGCGAGTAGCGAATAGGGTGGTATTCAGGTTACTCGTAACATTGCGAGTATTCCCCATTGACTTGAATTGCACATGCTATATGGAATAAATACGTGTGTATTAGACAGTACTTGCTATGAATATAGTGAGTACGAATAGTTAGGTACTCACTCAACTCTAGTCAGAATCTGTCAGTCAGGCAGTAAGAGGAGGCGCTGGGTGGGAAATAGAGCTGGAATGACAGAGACTTTAGATGTTCAGTCTCATTTTCATATTAATTCCCAGTAAAAGAAGAATAGACTGGACCTATAAAAGTATTGCTTGGCTTGTCTTTCACAGAGCGCATATTAATAATTTGGGGGAGAGGGAAATCTTGCTGAAGGGGTGGTCCACTACACAGCATAGTGGCCACACATAGACTTAAAGCTTATAAAAAAGGCTGTTCTCAAATACCTTGTGTAGTCAATTGTGCCTCTGCGCTATTGCAGTCCCCTCACCCCATCGTGTGAACCCCGGGTTCCATGACCTCTGCGATCCGGTAATGTCATGTCAACCAAGGCGGGTCCCAGTCTCCCTGAGTGACTGGTCTGTGGGCAGAGTTTCACCGCTCGTCACAGCCCAACATTACTTCCAACAATCTGCAGTGAAGAAGAGAGCGTGTCAGATGCTGGGCTGTGATGAGCAGTAAAATTCTGCCCACAGCCCAGTCACTTAGGGAGAGTGGGGCCTGCCTTGGTGATGTTGGGACAATTGGAAGTTGATGTGACATCACGGGATCTCAGACGTCACGGAGCCTGAGGTTCACGTGATGGGGATGAGTGGCCTGCAATAGCGCTGCTTAGAGGCACAATTCACTACACAAGGTACTTGGGTAAAACCTTTATTATGAGCTTTACATTGATGTGTGTCCACTATGCTGTGTAGTGGACCATCAATTTAAAGAAAGTTTTTCAGCAGGATTTCCCTCTCCCCCAAGATATCTGAGAAAAACCTTCTTTATGAGACTTACATTGATGTGAGGCCACTATGCTGTGTAGTTAATCACCTCTTTAATGCATTTCACTCACGTATGCTAAAAATAATAATGATAATAATGTCACATGGCGTTTTGCATAAACGTCTCCAACTGTCATGGTGGCGTAGACCTCTGTTCAGATTGCAGGTTCTGCCACTCCCCCCAATAGTTTCTCTGGTGTCTGGGATCAACATGGGCAGACTCAGACATCAACCTGCTGTGTGCTGACTCATAGGCAGGCTAGCAAGAGTTAATCTCTGCTAGTCTGCTTGCTCCTTTAATCAAATGTTGTGGGGAGGCTTAACACATCTACTCTCTTCCTATTTATGCTGGTTGAATCTTTCCATCCATGCCAGCTATAGTTTGCTCTTTGTTGGTCTTTGAAGTGTGGTGTCCCACATTGTCTGGTGAAAGTTATACTTATTTGCTTGGTATGGTTGTGAACTTTATCTCTGTTGTTTTATAGCTTCCTTCCTGCGCCTGTTTTCCTTCTGAATCACTTATTGTCTTATCCTGTGTGTGTGCTGTTCGACAGAATTTTGTTTTTCCTGTGTCTATCTTTATCTGTGGGTTTCATCACACTGCTGTCTCATCCATCCCTGGGGGAGGGGGAATCAGATCGGGACTGGACAAGAGCACAGCCAAGAAGTAGACTCAGGCATCTCCATCATCAGGAGTATCCCTGAGATTAGTGATAGCATAGGGCCCCCTAGCTTGCAAGAAATATTAGGAGCCCCAGTTCCCCGCTATCCCATAGCCATCATGACAAATAAGATATCTTATTTCACATCACACATGGGATTTCAGTTTCATATGAAAGACCACAGGCTTTGAACTGTTTACAAGAATATGATGAAACATAAATGGTCAGTGCCTTGTAAAAACCCACCGTTCAAAGATTATTACAAAATCTACAAACATTTCCACTGTGATCTTCAAGAGAACGTTGTACCATGAGACTGCACATAACAGAATGTTCTAATGAATTTCAAGGTATACAATTATTATTAAGGGGGGCTATATCATGGATTGTTTAAATAAAGGGGCTCATATTATTTATATTGCACAAGGACCCTATAGTGTGTGTCTGCTCTATGATAAATCTGCACAGAGAGGTTTTTATTGACACAATTTCCTAACATTATAGATAAAGGCTTCATGGTAATGTAGATTGAATTGAATAGTACAATATCCTTTGTATACTGCTCAATTATAGCACTTACTTTCTATTTATGCAACCAACGAGTCTTTCAAAGTGAATTAGTTTAGTTTCACAAGGTCAAGTTTTGCAACATTGCTAATTATTAGGCAAATTCCACCTCCCGCTCGTTCCTACCCTCCCTCCTTCTCGACTTCATCAATGAGTATAAACAATATGGTGTGCTTTTTTGCTTACATAACTTAGTACAATAAAGAAAGGCTGCAGTTTTATTTTCTATCCATGAGACAGAATGTTCTAATTAGATGAGGATAGATTTCAGCAATCTTTGCTCTCTACTTATTTAAAACATAAATACACATTTAAAGTCAATGTTATAGTAGCCACCTAGGAAAGGTAAACTGAGATGAACAGCTGTGTGAAGGGTACATTTACTTTTAATACCCTGCAGATGACTTACTTATTTATGTGCACTTTTATACTGCAAAAACAAGATCAAGGCAGCACTACTTTGCCATAAGTCATATAAATAGATGAATAAACTGGTTATTGTTGTTTTATATTGCTACTTAATATATGTATAACAGTGTTGTATGATTAATATTTTAATAAATCTAAGAACAGCTAGAATCATAAAACCAAAGACAATCTAAAGAACAAATACATGAACCTAACTTAAAGGAATAGTGCAGATAGTACCTATGACATCAAAACAGTGTAGTATAAATATTTATCTCCTTTGTTAATTCTATTGGTTGCATTTATAATATATGTGCATATATCAATAGGATTTTTAGCGGTTATAAAGGTGTAGGTCAGTGTGGCAGAATGGTGATATAGTAGTTTTCACTTGGAGCATTTGAGTCCCTGGTTTGGATCCAATCACGGTCATCAGCATGGAGTTTATGGATAGGTTCACCTATTGCGCATTTGGTGCAGATTTTATGTGTAGATTGTTAATCTGAAATCCATAACATTTATTCTTCTAAAATCCATGCATATTTCCCCCCATTTTCAAGTATTTTATGTGCTTTTCTGTTTGAGAAAAACACTACAATATGAAAAAAAAAACAAAGCCAAGCCTTTGGATTAACCTGCGGATTTAGGGTCCTCATTAACCCTTTTATGACTTATGACATAGCAGTACGTCACAGGTAGTGTCTGTCTCTTTAATTCGAGCTCGGGGGACGACCCCTCTTGATTCCCCACACATCTGCTGATCTGGTCTAGCCAAAATGTGCAGGTAACCGGCTTGGGAGGATCAGAGATCTACCCACACCTGTTAACCACTTAAATTCCACTGTGAACCTTTGACAGTGAGATTAAAAGTGCGCTGGGTTGAAGCATGTCATTCCACTGTTGGCAGCCATGTGACATGATTGGGAAGCACCAAGGAGTTGTCATGACAGTTGGGGGTTAGCTGATGACCCCTGTCCCTATCATGAACTTCCTGTGACTGCTGGCTGATCAACGACATTCACAGGAGATACGCATTTCTGCTGTACAGAGCAGTGCTGATGCTGTGGCTGAAGCATACCTCTAAATGACTCGCCCACCCCAGGGCTATGGGACACCCAGTGCCGGGCCGGACTAGTCCGGGGTTTGTCAGTGGTGGCTGGGCCCGACTCCGTGGCCCTGGTGGGGTCAATTAAGATGGCTTCAGTGGGGGTGATTGTTAAAGTTTATAATTTTTGGGACGCCACCTGTGGTTTGCGGCTATTAAGCCGCCGCTGCTGTATGAAGCCTCCGGGGTGATGGAACGGCAGCAATGGTGGTACTGCTCCCCACAGGTGGAGCGGTGCCCCGGGGAAACAGTTGGTGCTTGTAAGTGTATATACAGTGATGAAATAGTGTAGGCGGAATAATGGAGACAACACCAGGGGGGTGCAATTTCAAGATGTTTACTCACTGGTCCTGGGCTGCAGCACACTGGTGCCTTCAGACTGCTGGAACCCCCTGTCAGGGACCTCCGCCGGTCCTGGGTAGATCCTGGAGTGAAAGCCGGTGCACCCCTCTATGTGTTCCTTTTCTCAGCCGTCTCCTTAAGCTTTGCCCTTGTTGGCTGAACCTGGCTCGGCCTCCACTACAGCCTCCGGGCCAGGGGCTCACCTGTCGGTTATTTGCCCCCTTTCCAAAGATTCTGCTGTGGGCTGTGGCCCGGGGAGCTTGCAGCTTTCCCTGGGCCTCGGTTTTTACTGTTGGAGATGATTTTTCCCTCCTCCGGTTTCTAGGGACCATCCCCTGTTTGCAGCTTGATCCCTCCACCTATATTCCTGTGGAACAGGCCACGAGCCTAAAAGCTATCTGTGGCCCTGGAATCCCTTCTTTTCTCTGCTTGGTGTCACCTGGACCCTCTGAGTCCCAGGGTCTTCACCAGGAAGCGTCACTTTCTTCTCTTGCTCCTGGCTGACTAGAGCACTACTCTTCTTTCTCTTCTGCCTCTTGCAGACTGTCTGTCTCCTCTCACTGACTAAACTTGACCTTCCTTCTCTACTCTACACTCGTCTGGCTCCTCCCACTCACCCAGTTGCTAAGCTACCACCCTACGGGAGCAGGGATGGGTCTTACGGCCCCTCCCAGCATGCAGCATGGGAGGGTTGCTGCCACTGTCTCTGGTCCCTGTGTGTACCTAACAATGGGTGTAGTGTGAATTTGCCTGTGGACCGGCGTTCACTCCTTTCCTTACCCAGGATGGGACATCACACCTCTGGCTGGGGTGCAATGTCTCTGTGGCGACTGAAGCCTCAGAGGCGCCACATAAACAGCAGAAGCAATCAAGTGTATGAGCTTCAAGTCCCCTAAAAGGACAAGTAAAAATAAGAAAAAGTGTAAAAAAAGTTTTAAAAAAATATGGAAAAAAAACACAACTTCAAATGATCTTCCTTTTGCCACATTGAAAATAAAACAAATAATAAAAAAAACATATTTGGTATTGCTGCATTTAGAAATGCTCGACCTATCAAAATATAAAATAAATTAATCTGATTGGTAAGTGGCATAATAAGAAAAATAATAAAACCGCCATAATTACAATCAAAACAGCGCATCTACCCAAAAATAGTATAATTAAAACGTCAGCTCAAGACACAAAATATAAGCCACCTCTGAGCCCCAGAGCTAAAAAAATTAGAACATTACGAGACTTGGAAACTTTTAACATGAAGAGAAATGATTTTCTTACAGATATTTGAATATTTTTTTCACCACTTTAATAAAAATAAAACTATGCATGTTTGATATCTACAAACTCATACTCCCCTGAAGAGTCACGGTACGAGGTCAGCTTTACCATTTAGTGAACATGCTAAATAAAAAAAAAACAAACAATTGTAGAATTTCACTTTTCTCGCAATTTCACCTCACTTGTATTTTTTTCCCGTTCTTCAGTACTATATGTGGAATAATGAATGATGTAATTCAAAAGTAAAATTCATCCCACAAAAAAACAAGCCCTGATAGGGCAATATTGACGGAAAAGTAAAAAAGTTATGTCTGTTGAAAGAAAGGGAGGAGAAAACTAAAGCGGAAAATCATCGGATGATGAAGAGGTTAAAATGAACATGTGACATATGCACCAAAAAACCCTTGAGTTTCCACAACAGAAACAGACAGGTGGCAGATTTCCGAGGTGCAAGAAAAAAAACTATCTCTGCAGTGATCCTGCACAAAAAAAAAGTATTAGAATACGATTGAAGGGATCCACTTTTTGGAAATCGGCTTCTCGACCACTATAGAGTATTTCCTCAAGCAAAATAATAACAGCTATGCTCACTTATTGTGTCAGCACCATTCCAGTGATGTTGGTGCCTGCTCTGTTTGGGTTTATATGACATTGTTATACCATACAAGCTCTGCAGCTAATCAGTGGCAGCTTCATTCTCACCTTGCTTCAGATGAAAGTGACACCTGGAAAAAGTGAGAGCTGCTGCGGCTCTTTAACCTCCTCCAGATGTCAGTGTTGTCTGAAGGAGGTGAGAATGAAGCTTCTGCTGATTAGCTGCAGGGCTCACGTTTTATAACAATGTTACGCAAGCCCCAGGAGAGCAGGCACCAACATTGCTGTAATGGTGCTGACACAAGAGGTGAGCATAGCTGTTATTATTTTTAATAGAGGAAATAAAGTGATTGAGAAGGAATTGTCAGAGTAGTGGTCAACACCTTTAAAGGGGTTTTCCACTACTTTTTCACTCCCTTGCCATATATCATAGTTCTTCTGTACCTTTTGCAATATATTTCTATTTGATATATATATAGTATATAAGCGCATTTCAGCTGGGATCGCATAGTACTGAACTGTTCTGCAGAGTCTTCTTCATCCTCTGTTATGTCTGATACTTCCTTTTCTGGCACAGAAATCAGACAAAATGAAAGGAAGTTGTCACTGGGCTCCAGATGGGTGCAGATGTTTTGGAGTGAATCACAATTTTGTCTCATGCAAGGTGAGCTGACAGTTTCATTCTGCAGTAATAGCAGGGGCTTACATCTAATGAAGTGCTGTGATCTGCATTTCAAAAGCAAAGGGTTTAGGTAATCCAATCACTGACTTGGACAGCTAAGAAGTGCTGAAAATTGCATAACAAACACATTGGCAGGGCTGTACTGGCTATCTGTCAATTGCCCAATGGGCTGGTACCTACCCTGGGCTGCTCTGACACTTGGTATCATCCAATATCTTTAGCAGCACAGGGTGGAGAATGGAAAGGGGGAGCTAAGTGCTGCATCACAGGCTGCAGAAATGCATGATGGACCTTGTAGTATTAGCACTCAGTAAGCCTGGGGAGGGGAAGAGATTGATGTAAACGTCAGAGCTGCTGCTGGGAGACACCAAGTGATGTTATCTGCATGATAACATGTTTATGTTACTATAATAACAGCATGGATGCAATTATTGGCGTATAATAGCATGATTAATGAATTAAAAGTTAAATGAGTTAGGGTAGTGGATAACGTCTTTAAGTTAAAACACATTCACTGTGCTGATTCTGTATAATACTGCTATACTAAATACACAACATGTGAGCCTTGATTTTATGTTCTCATTATGTTATGCATTGTCTGTTTGCCTAACTTACTGCAAAAACATTGGTATGCCAATAGGCTTTTTAGAAAGTAGGCCCTGGTGTGTATGCATCAGATAATTAAATGTCCATCCTTGATTTTCAATGTAATGATAAAACTAACCAACTCCCTGGAAAGAAAATGTATGTATAATGTTCCTCTGCAACGTAATCCATCTTATATGATTTGTCTTGAAGTGAATTGTGTAATTGTTACCATGTCCTTGGTAGTTCTGTGGTTAAAAATAAAACAATAGAACGATGGATGACTGCTCCGAACCTTCATTAGCCATCGCATCAGGAATGTGGGAATTAATTACTTGAAATAAGTTCTGTTGCTAATGCTCATGTTTGTGTATTCTGTTATCATAACAGCCAGCACAATTCTACTAGAAGCATGGTGACCTTAAATGCCTCTATGAACAAAAGCAGTGCCAGCTTGGTGTTATTAGGTATAATACATAGAAAATGTCACTAACTCAATGCAATGCTTTTACAGCTTTATGACTCTTTAAAAGAGGCTTGTTATAGTCAATAATGGAGAATTTGTTAAGCTTCATATTTAGTTCTTGACTTTTATTGTGACCAAACAACTGTTTTCACACAAGAAAACAGTTGCTAAACCACATTACCCTTATGGCATAAAACAGCATGGGCGTACGTACAATACAATATCAAAACACAGTGGGTGTAAATAAAAAATTGGCTAATACAATAAAAAAAAATCAACATGATCCAATGATGTAAAAATACAGTATTGGAAACATTCTATACAAATAATTGTTTTCAGCCGTAGAAAGAATTGTATCTGGAGTTTGCATGATGCCAATTAATGTGGAAAGTAGAAAATTAGAAATGCTTCAAATAATTTTTCTAATTTTCTCAAGTTTTACACAGCATCATAGAGTATTAAAGCGCACCAATCACCAGGAGTTTCCTATATAAACTAAAGCCAGTGCCATACTGACATTATCATGCTGATTTTATACAATACCACTAGTTGTTAGATTGGATGTATAGTTTTTGAAATACAGGCAAGTAAAGTTACAGATATGTACAGCTTTTTGATTGGCAGCAGCTGCCTAATAGCTAATATGTGGGTCGGGTTTTGCTATCTATACCCGCACCTGTCTGCAGCCGGGCCTCTGTAGATGTTATACTGTATTGGCTGATTTCGAACACGCCCCTATCATCTACAGTGGCCAGGCAGCAGACAGGGGTGGGAATAGATAGAAGAATCCGACCCACATAGTTTCATAGTTTCATAGTTTTTAAGGTTGAAGGGAGACTCTAAGTCCATCTAGTTCAACCCGTAGCCTAACATGTTGATCCAGAGGAAGGCAAAAAAATCCCAATGTGTCAAACAGCTCCAATGGGGAAAAAAATTCCTTCCTGACTTCACATACGGCAATCAGACTAGTTCCCTGGATCAACACCCTGTCATAAAATCTAATATACATAACTGGTAATATTATATTTTTCAAGAAAGGCATCCAGGCTCTTCTTAAATGTTAGCAGTGAATCACTCATTACAACACCATGCGGCAGAGAGTTCCACAGTCTCACTGCTGGTACAGTAAAGAATCCTCGTCTGTGGTTATGATTAAACCTTCTTTCCTCGAGACGTAGCGGATGCTCCCGTGTTCCAGTTGCAGGCCTAGGTGTAAAGAGATCTTTGGAAAGGTCTCTGTACTGTCTCCTCATATGTTTATACATTGTGATTAGATCCCCCCTAAGCATTTGTTTTTCCAAACTAAAGAACCCCAAGTTTAATAACCTGTCTTGGTGTTGCAGCCCACCCATTCCTCTAATAATCTAGGTCGCTCTTCTATCTACCTGTAAGATTATGCTATTTATAACCTTCTATACTTTTGCTATCAAGAAAAGCATCCATTCCTCTCTTAAATTCATTCAGTGAGTTGGCCATCACCACTTCCTCAGTAAGAGACTTCCAGAGCCTCACTGCTCTTACCGTGAAGAACCCTCTTCTATGCTGATGTAGGAATTTTCTTACCTCCAATCGAAGAGAATGCCCCCTTGTTCTTGTCATAGTCCTTGGTACAAACAGACCATGGGAGAGATCTCTATATGGCCCTCTGATATATTTGTACATATTTATTAGGTCTCCCCTAAGTCTTCTCTTTTCTAGAGTAAATAGACCTAATTTTGATAACCTTTCTGTGTATTGTAATGCACCCACTCCATTTATTATTTTAGTAGCCCGCCTCTGAACCCTTTCAAGTTCAGTAATGTCTTTCTTGAGCACCGGTGCCCAAAATTGCACACAATACTCCAAGTGTGGTCTGACGAGTGATTTGTACAGAGGGAGAATGATGTTTTCATCTCGTGCCCCCAGACCTCTTCTAATGCATCCCATCACCCTATTTGCTTTGGTGGCTGCTGCCTGACACTGGGCACTCCAATTTAGATTCTTATTGACTAAGATGCCTAAGTCTTTTTCCATGTCTGATTTCCCCAGTGGTTTCCCATTTAGTAAGTAATCGTAGCATCTGTTTCTCCTTCCCACGTGCATAACCTTACACTTATCTGTGTTAAACCTCATTTGCCATTTTTCAGCCCAATTCTCCAATTTACTCAAATCCATCTGTAGTTGCAAACTGTCCTCCTTTGTGTTAACTACCTTACATAGTTTTGTATCATCTGCAAATACTGATATTTTACTTTGTAAACCATCCACCAGATCATTAATAAATATATTAAATAGTAGGGGGCCCAATACAGACCCCTGTGGCACCCCACTAGTAACCCTGGCCCAATCTGAGTATGCGCCATTAATAACCACTCTTTGTTTTCTACCACTAAGCCAGCTACCTACCCATCTACACACATTTTCCCAGAGCCCAAGCTTTCTCATTTTACTTAGCAGTCTTTTATGTGGGACAGTGTCAAATGCTTTACCGAAGTTGAGATAAATGACATCCAATGATTCTCCTCGGTCCATGTGAGAGCTTACATCTTCATAGAAGCTGATCAGGTTAGTTTGACAGGAGCGATCCTTCATAAATCCATGTTGATATGGAGTTAAACAATTATTAACATTGAGACATTCCATAATAGTATCCCTTAAAAACCCTTCAAACATTTTACCCACAACAGATGTTAAGCTTACCGGCCTATAGTTTCCACGTTCCCTTTTACACCCTTTTTTGAATATTGGTACCACATTTGCTAGCCGCCAATCCAGTGGAACAGACCCAGTTTCTATAGAGTCTTTAAATATAAGGAATAGAGGCCTGTCTATCACATTACTTAACTCCCTTAATACCCGAGGGTGAATGCCATCAGGGCCTGATGATTTGTCAATTTTAATGTTACTAAGTCGGTTCTGCACTTCTTCCTGGGTTAGGCAGGTCATACTTAATGAAGCGTTTACATGATCCCTCTGCATTTCCCGTGGCATATGCTTTTCCTGTGTGAACACAGTTGAGAAAAAAGTATTTAAAACATTTGCTTTTCCCACATCGCTTTCTATGATTTTACCCTCATTATTCTTTAAAGGGCCAACACCATCAATTTTAATCTTTTTTCTGTTTATATAATTAAAGAATAGTTTGGGATTTGTTTTGCTTTCCTAAGCAATGAGTCTGTCAGTTTCTACTTTTGCTAAATGTATTTGTTTTTTACACATTTTATTTTTTCTCTATATATTTTTAATGCTTCTTCGCTGCCTTCTTGTTTTAGCTTTTTAAATGCCTTTTTCTTATTATTCATTGCCCCTTTTAAATCCTTATTTAGCCACATTGGTTTTCTCCTGTTCCTAGCCCTTTTATTTCCGCATGGTATGGCTCGCTCGCAGTGGGTGTTTAATACTGATTTAAAAATTTCCCACTTATTTTCTGTGCTCCCATTTTTGAGGACATTGTCCCAATCAATTTGGCGAAGGTCTTCTCTAAGCTGATCAAACTTTGCTTTCCTGAAATTCATCGTTTTTGTAACCCCCCTCCAAGGCACCTTACTGAAGGACAAGTGGAATTGTATTATATTGTGGTCACTATTCCCTAGGTGCCCATCCACTCGTACGTCTTTTATTCTATCTGGCCTGTTGCTTAAAATTAAGTCGAGAAGGGCTGCCCCTCTAGTTGGGCCCGGCACAAGTTGGGACAGATAATTATCCTTAGTTACTGACAGAAGCCGGTTTCCTTTCTGAGATACGCAGGTTTCAGTTTCCCAGTCTATATCGGGGTAGTTGAAGTCCCCCATAATAATCACCTCATTGTGATTTGCTGCTTTGTCTATTTGTTTCAATAATACATTTTCATATTAGCAATTCGGCAGCTGCTGACAATCAAAAAGCTGTAAAGTTCTGTAACTTTACTTGCCTGTATTTCAAAAACTATACATCAAATCTGTCAACTAAAGGTATGTATAGAATCCACATGATAGCGCCAGTATAGCACTGGCTTTATTTTATATAGGAAAAGCCTGGTGATTGGTGCGCTTTAAAGAATACCTGAAAAAGGAGATGGAAACTGTGCATTTCCCCTTTTGTCTAGCATTATATCAAGTGTCAGCAGGTTTACCCAATTTAACCTAAATTCAACACCCTCTACCTTTAACTTTTTTAGTTTCACAAGTCATGAATGGATGACACCACACCATTTCAAGAAGGGGTGACTGACTGCAGCAGCAGGGTCTTTGCTTCTAATAAATACTTTAAACAAATAGACAAAAAGTATAAGGCCTAAAATAATTTTTATTGAATAAATTAAAATCAAGAAAAATTACATACAATGTCTGAAAATGGTGGCACAGGTACAGGAATGGACAAAAAGGACTCCAGAAAAATAACCAATATTCATATATAGAAAATATACTTTTTAAATATCTCCACATGCAATAGATAACTTATTGTATCAAAAATAAATATTTCATATTTCTGTAAAAATATATACCAAGAAAAAACTACTCAAAAATTTCCAAAGTGATAGTGCATCAAATATATATGTTCCCTACAAAAAAAGAACTATTTGGACAAAATAAATTACATCAGTGGGATAAGGAGTCAGGTGCTAAAGTGTACAAGATGGAACAACTATTGCACTTGTTACTATGTAAATAATAAAAGGCTAAATAAATATAATTAATCGCACAAGGGATTTATCTACCGTAATATCAAAGTGCAAAGTGCAAAATCAGTCCCTTAATATATTAGTGCAAAAGCAAAGATGTAACATCCCCCTGGAGATCTTAATTTAATCAAACATGTAATATGCAGCAAGTGAATATAAAAATAGTCTCACCCTTTAAGAATATATAATCCAACATGCCCAGTTGAAGGCCTAAATAAACCAGTACACCAGTGTCATGCTGGGATAAAGCATAGCTAATAGTGCAAACAACGTTGCTTTGCCAAACCAGAGACAATAGCCGTGTATGTGACCAAACATCAGGGGTTAAATTACAGTTAACTCTCGTCACTTACTAAGTAAATATGCAGTCGTTTACGTCCAGTTATATCGCCCCAACGTACGTTTCCTATGAAACAGGAAAATCCTTTGGCAGAGCCCTTTACAGTAGTCGTCACTTGCGCACCAAATATGATCAGTATCTATTACCATACATTTGTTTCAATATGTACAGACAAAGGAAGCATCTCAACCTTAATCTTACAAACTACTCAGTAAATTATTATATAGAATCATGGGTACATTTCTGAATGCAATATTTGCATGTCGCTGATCAGTGCGCTACTTGAGTCAGTTACTGGTGGATCACTGCCACCCCAGTCTGACACCGTATGCTATTTGGTGCAGTTTGGTCGGATGGGTGTTGCTGGATTTTGCCCAGCATCTCTACTGTTCCAGCAGTCACATATTTTTGCCTTGATTGATGTGGAAACTCATCCTACATCACTCACACAGCACTGTAAATCTCACACCTGTGCAGTTGATATACTGACCTTCACAGGTGCACTTTGCTGAACTTTTACCAGTAAATGCCCATTAAAAAAATTTAACCTCTTAACCACCCAGCAATTTTTTCATCGATATAGCCATGGGAGGGCTTGATTTTTTGGAGGATGAGTTGTACTTTTGCATGACATCATTCTGCCCCATATTGTACTGAAAAATGGGAAAAAACTCCAGGTGCTGTGAAATTGCAACACAATTTTCAATTCTTTGGGGGTTTTATTTACAATGTTCACTATATGGTAAGACTGACCTGGCATTATGATTCAGCAGGTTAATATGAGTTTGTAGATGCCAAACATGTATAGTTTTACTTCTATTTAAAAGATGAAAAAAATTCAGAGGTTTGCAAAAAAAAAAACTGCTCCCTTTTCGCCATTTTCCAAGACCCAACACTTTCTAATTTTTCAAGATTTGGGTGTTTGTGATGGCTTATTTATTTGCATCCTGAGCTAAAGTTTTTGATTATACCATTTATGGGTAGCTTGCCTCTTACTTCATTTTATTGCAATGTTGTGGTTACCAAAAAAATCATAGTTCTAGCATTTTGAATTTTTCTCATTACAACCTTTATCACATTATTTACACACACATATATATATTATGGAGTGCAGGGGAACGCTGCGGGCTGCAGCCTTTGATCTCCTGCTCCCGCTCATATAATATGCACAGCCGCTGTCCATCTCCAATGGTGCTGAAATCACACGCAGTGATGGGCTGGGGGAGCGGTGCATATTATATGAGCCTGCGCTCCCCTGTGATGGCACATGCCCCCCCTGTGTTAGATTTGGCCCCCAGGCTGCTGCTCATTCTAAAATAAAAAATCTTTACTTACCCCTGCAGCGTTTCTCCCCGTGTCCCTGCTTCCACTGTGATCAGGCAGGCAGAGAGCTCACTCTGCTGTGCCGATCACATGACCGCACTGTGAACCAGGAAGTAAGGAAGAGATGCACGGAGGGAGACAGGAGGGAGATAAACGCTGGAGGAGGTAAGGAAAGAGGATTTTATTTTACTATGGGCAGCACTATGGGGGCAATATCTAACACAGGGGGACTTGTGCGATCTATATAGGGGCCATGGGCAGCACTATGGGGGTGATATCTAACACAGGGGGACTTGTGCGATCTATAGGGGCCATGGGCAGCACTATGGGGGCGATATCTAACACAGGGGAACTTGTGCGATCTATATTGGGGCCATGGGCAGCACTATGGGGGCGATATCTAACACAGGGGGACTTGTGCGATCTATAGGGGCCATGGGCAGCACTATGGGGGCGATATCTAACACAGGGGGACTTGTGCGATCTATATAGGGGCCATGGGCAGCACTATGGGGGCGATATCTAACACAGGGGGACTTGTGCGATCTATAGGGGCCATGGGCAGCACTATGGAGGCGATATCTTAAACAGGGGGACTTGTGCGATCTATATAGGGGCCATGGGCAGCACTATGGGGGCGATATCTAACACAGGGGGACTTGTGCGATCTATATAGGGGCCATGGGCAGCACTATGGGGGCGATATCTAACACAGGGGGACTTGTGCGATCTATATAGGGGCCATGGGCAGCACTATGGGGGCGATATCTAACACAGGGGAACATGTGCAATCCATAGGGGACCATAGGAAGCACAGGGGAATGTATGCAATCCATAGGGGGCCATAGGCAGCACAGGGGAATGTATGCAATCCATAGGGGGCCATAGGCAGCACAGGGGAACGTGTGCCATCACAAGGGGGCTATATTCAATATAAGGGGGTCATATCCAGATTAAGGGAGCTAATTTTAGGATGGGGGGCTATTAGGGACATATATCCTATATGATTTGTTGAGGGACACTGGCATTATAAGATGGACCCCATTTAACATTAAAAAAAAAAAAATTCTCTTTTCCTTCACCAAATTTGGGGGTGCGTCTTATAATCAGGTGCGTCTTATAAAGCGAAAAAGATGGTATATATATATATATATATATATATATATATATATAATAATGTACATATATATATATATATATATATATATACATATATATATATATATATAATAATATATATATGTTATATATATATATATATATATATATATATATATATTGATAATTCGGGCATTTTTGAATGCGGCAATACCAAATATGTATATATATATTTCATTATTTTTTAATTCTTTTATTTTCATTATGCAAAAATGAGTGATATCCAACAGAAAGATCCAGGCCAATTTCTCGTCTTTAAATAAAAATTAGATTTTTATTTGATCAATTCATTAAAAATATTCCACAAGTAGGGCATAAAGTTGTATACAGAGGGGAAGTTAGCCCACCGGACTACCCGTTTCGGCATATAACTGCGCCTTCCTCATGGTCTGACCATGTCATTCACTGGATAGGAGGTCTAAGAAGCTAGAGCAGGACTTGCAGGGACCTGGAGCAACAAGGACAGGTTAGAAACTACATGAGTATACATTCGTATTGTACTTTTATGCACTTCTCCTGAACATATGAATCAAGCAAAATCGCTTCCATATTGATTCACGTATCCATACTATCAACCTCTGTATCTTCCCCTTGTCCCTCCATAGATTATTTCTAGTAACTGCCACAGCACTGAGAGAGTCTAAGTAATGTAAAGGCACATCATTTACATATAAATACATACATTATATTTAGATGTAAATTTATTTTGCCAACGGCCATCTACTGGCACAGGCCTACTGAAATACTTGACAGACCCCATAAGTCATTTGAATCCATTAGGATTTGTAATCTGTTTAAAAATGGTACTACTGTAACTGTCAATGCTTTGTTTTCAACAGAACATATGATAATGTGTGAACAGACCATTACTTTAATGTATACTTTACTGCTACCTGGAAACTAACAAGCTGCTCTTTGTATCACTGAAAAGATATAATAATAATAATAAAAAAAATATTATGGTGACATTTAGCCATTGGTATTTTGAACATAGAACAAGAAAACAATGGGAAAATCAATCTATCTACGTGCTATGGAGTATTTTCTGTTCATGTATATTATGCATCTTTTTGGCTAATAGCTATATACTGTATACTATATGCATGAGTTCTGGCAATGAGCACAAAATATGTTCAGATCAAGCAGCAGTAAGTTGGCTACAGCTTATTAGGGAACTGTATACAAATTTCTGTAAAAATGCATGTTATATAACTTCTCAACAAAAAAAACTTTTTCCCAATACCAATGTTTGTAGGGATCTGAGACGATTAAACCTCACAATTTACAAGAACTCCTCTCAAATTCCAGGACCACAACACACTGCGGTAGGGCAATCCAGCCTACAACTGCATCTCAATAAATTAGAATATCATCAAAAAGTTAATTATTTCAGTAATGCAATACAAAAAGTGAAACACACATTATATAGTCATTACACATAGAGGGATCTATTTTAAGTGTTTATTTCTGTTAATATTTATGATTATGGCTTACAGCCAATAAAAACCCAAAAGTCATTATCTCAGAAAATTAGAATTAACACAAAACACCTGCAAACACTTCTTAAGTGTTCAAAATGATCCCTTAGTCTTGTTCAGCAGGCTACACAATCATGTAGAAGACTGCTGACTTGACACATGTCCAGAAGACAGTCATTGACACACTCCACAAGGAGGGTAAGCCACAAAAGGTAATTGCTAAAGAAGTTAGCTGTTCACCGAGTGCTGTATCCAAGCATATTAATGGAAAGTTGACTGGAAAGAAAAAGTGTGGTAGAAAAAGGTGCACAAGCAACTGGTATAACTGCAGCCATGATAGGATTGTTAAGAAAAGGCCATTCAAAAATTTGAGGGAGATTCACAAGGAGTGGACTGCTGCTGGAGTCAGTGCTTCAAGAGCCATTACACACAGACGTTTCCAGGACATGGGCTACAACTGTCGCATTCCTTGTGTCAAGCCACTAATAACCAATAGACAACGCCAGAAGCGTCTTACCTGGGCCAAGGAAAAAAAGAACTGGACTGTTGCTCAGTGGTCCAAGGTGTTGTTTTCAGATGAAAGTAACTTTTGCATTTAATTTGGAAATCAAGAACACAGAGTCTGGAGGAAGAGTTGAGAGGCCACAATCCAAGCTGCTTGAGGTCTAGTGTGAAGTTTCCACAATCAGTGATGCTTTGGGGAGCCATGTCATCTACAGGTGTAGGTCTATTGTGTTTTATCAAGACCAAAATCAGCACAGCCGCCTGCCGGGAAATTTTATACCTCTGCCAACAAGCTTTTTGGAGATGGAAATTTAATTTTCCAGCAGGACTTGGCACCTGTCCACACTGACAAAAGTACCAATACCTGGTTTAATAACCACAATATCACTGTGATTGATTGGCCAGCAAACTCGCCTGACCTAAACCCCATAGAGAATCTATGGGGTATTGTCAAGAGGAAGATGAGAGACACCAGACCCAACAATGCAGATGAGCTGAAGGCTGCTATCAATGCAATCTGGGCTTCCATAACAACTCAGCAGTTCCACAGGTTGATCACCTCCATGCCACGCCGCATTGATGCAGTAATTCATGCAAAAAGAGCCCTGACCAAGTATTGAATGCATTTACTGTACATGCTTTTCAGTAGGCCAACATTTCTGAGTTTAAAATCATTTTTTCAGTTGTTCTTACTGTATATAATCATCAATATTAACAAATAAACATTTGAAATAGTTCACTCTGTAATGACATTATATAATATACCGTATTTTTCGGATTATAATATGCACTTTTCCTCCCAAAAATTTGGGAGGAAAATGAAGGGTGCATCTTAAAATCTGAATACAGCTTACCGGGAGGTGAATTAGCGGAGGGCTGTCTGTACGGCTCTCTGTGTGGGCGGCCGGCTGCCTCTCTGTGCCGGCGGCCAGCTGGCTGCCAATCTATGCGGGCGGCCGGCTGGCTGTGCGGAGTGTGGTAGCTGTGCTGGCAGCGGAAGCTGCGGTGGCTGTGCAGCGGGTGTCCCAGATGGGTCTGTCCATGGTCCGGGCTTTAAATAATGTCACCCAGAGTCAGCGCTATGCAGATGGAGCTCTTGGATGAGAGCTCCATCTGTGTAGGTGTCGCTCCGGGCTCCATTTCTTTTAAGCCCGGACCACTGACAGAACATCTGGGACACTCGCCGCACTGGCCTGCTCTACTAAACAACCATCGCAGCTCCCACTGCTGGCCCTGACCTGCTGCCACGGCCAATGCCAGCACTGACCCGCCGCCGCTGCCGTCAGCACTGACTCGCTGCCAACACAGCTTCTGCCTCCTGTGATCCCATGCCATCACCGCTGCTGCCCCCCTCTTGTAAGACAATACTGGAGTATAAGACGGACCCAATTTTTTTGTTGTTTTTTTACCTTTTTTATCTCTAAATTTGGGTGCGTCTTATAATCCGGTGCGTCTTATAAAACAAAAAATATCGTATGTTTCCCATTTTGCATTGAATTACTGAACTAAATTAACTTTTTGATAATATTCTAATTTATTGAGAGGCACTTGTACAACTTATCTTATGGACTAGCATGGTTAAAAAAGGCATATACTAGCTTTTCCACTCAAGGAAATATATATGTTACCATTATACAGTACCAATATGATAATTAATACTACAATATTGTACAGATCTGTATACAGTAGTCTACATAGACTACTATATTAATCTTCCACAGAGCTGCAGTTATGCAACACATTACTCTCTAAAGTGTATATCCACTGTTTTAAGTCTTTCTGTTCCTTCCTCTATTGTTGAGCTGGGAGCGCTGTTTTCCTCTCAAAATATTAAATTACCCTAAAATAACTGCTGCATTTACCACCTAGGCTTTAATAGAAGCTATGATAGTCCTGTCTGATTGACTGTGCTATACCATGTGATGTAATAACTGCAAGGAATTATGGGCCAGCACAATACGACCACCGATTGGTAAACTTTTACCAATAGTCATTTAATAGTCATTTGACTGTCAGTTTACACAGTCAGACCAAAGCAATTATGCTCACTGAGTGATCTACATTAAATAGTTCAGTGCACATATCTTGCAACGTAAATGCTACATTAAGAGATTGCACACACAAAGTTCATTTTAATCAATAGATCTTGGAATAGTAATAATTTCCACAATTGGATGTGATTAAAAAATATTCCTGTGCTGAGATAATCTTATATATGTGTCCCTGCTATGTACTGTGTAATGGCCATGTCTGACCATACAGGGACATGGTCTGATCATATAATATCTACTGGGCCAGGGAAAATGTAAAAAAGTATACAGATATTACAGCATACGGTCACAAATAATTCTTTGAGGTAAAACATTTTTGAAAAACAGGCAGGAAAATGTTTAACCTCTCAGAAAGAATCAGATATGTCCCATGCTGTCCTGTTTGTATATTTTTTTACTTCCTTCCCGGCCCAGGAGATGTAGTCTGATCAGACCATGTCCCTGTACAGTCAGACACGGCCATTACACAGTACACAGCAGGGACACATATATAAGAATATCTCACCACAGGAACAGTTTTTTTTAAACACATTTGATTGTTGAACTTAACCTGACAGTATTGAAAAGCATAGTCTATCATTATACTCAATTAAAAACAAGAAACTGGAAAAAGTTTTATTTTTTGGGGGGGGGTTACAATTACAGAAACGACATATGCAACTTTATAAGTTTTAATCTAATTTTTTTTTTTCTAAAGATCTCTTTATCTATGCTACTAGATACAGGGAGTGCTAGGCAGGGATTAGCAATATACATCCAGAACTGCTCGTGGTTCTGGGTGCATATTGCACCTGACAGTTTTACTTTAAGAAGGTTGTCCACTACTTTTACATTGATGGTCTAAAGTTAGGATAGGTCATCAATGTCTTGTCGGCTGGGGTCGGACACCCCACACTCCCACTGATCAACTGGCGGCTGGAAATGCTCCGTTCCAAAACTTCTTCATCCTCTAATTGCGGCTGCGGCCAAGTACTGCACCTCCGCCTCTAATTAATTTGAAAGGGAGGCAAATGTGCAGTACCTAGTCGCAGCCGCTATCAGAGGGCGGAGCAGCTCTGGAACTGAGCACTTCCAATCTCCTTCTGTTGCTAATAGCACCAAGAATGATTGATCTATGGGGGTGCAAGGTGTTGGACCCTGGCAGATCAGACATTGATGACCTATCCTAACCGTAGACCATCAATGTTAAAGTAGTGGATAATGTATTTAAAGTTATTCCCGCTGGGTGCAAGACCTATGGTCCTCCATTGCTTCCAGACATGAATACTGCATGCTCTGTTTCTGCAGATGGCACAAAGACCCATGTTAGCAGATTATCAGCCTGGGTTTACCCACCAACAGCTTGGCCATAGTGTACCTCAGCTATGCTCTTTGTAGCCAGCTGCTCATGCAAAGTTAATAAGAATGGCCACTGGCCACTCTGTGCACGCAGCCTAGAACTCAAGTTGGCGGCGGCTGTATCTTTCGGGAGGTAATTTCAGCTAAAGACTTTGTATTGGGCCCCGAAGCTTCAATTTACACCTTTGGCAATCAATAACATTCCTCTGCATTCACTCAAGAATAGTAATGCAATGTACAGTCGATGGAAATAAACTAGTAGTT